>NC_056444.1:72495232-73222732 GCF_018296145.1 Oncorhynchus tshawytscha | reverse complement strand
CCAATCCTTTCAGGAGATTTCCAAATGGAAATAAAATAATCCAATTCCTTCCACGACCTATGATGGCACATGACAAAAAAGAAAAAAAAAACATCCTCTCTTTCCCAGTTTCCAAAATGTTATTGAACTAGTCAATCCTAAGTATTGGGAAAACACACAGATCCTCTTAATTTATCTAACTTTTATTGATCCAGCCTCACAATGAAGTGGTTTACCGTTTTCTTTTCAGGACAACCAGGGCTGAACACAAAACAATTTGACATAAATAGTTGCTTTCAGCAGTTTTGTTGGCAAATGTCAATGAAAACAATTAGGTCAGCCAAAGCAAAAATCAAAGTGAATTTATATGAATGCTGTAAAAAACTAATTGTTTTCTCAGTGGGAAATTAATATCCAATTATCCAACTGTGTGGAGTTTGGAGTTTGTGACAGAAACTGTGTGAGCTTATTACAGTATTAAAGACATGGGATTTCCTATGATCTACACGTATGTAGAACATCCCCTTCCCTTCAAATGACTCATGTAGCTTGTGAGCATCATAGAGCAAAACATGTTACATGTGCGTGTTTGTGAGAGTCTCAGCCTTTCATTGGTTTGAGCTACAAACTATTCACCTAACACTTTCTGACTCTACATACATGTAGAAAAAGACCCGTCCCTTCAGGATCTTGCCCTTGTCTCAAAAACACTGCTCTAGCTCAGCCTCCATTAATCACACAGACGAATGGTACCAATGGATACAGAAGAAATAGTCTAATCCAAATGGTACAACCCAGAAGTCTGTAGCTGAAACAAACAATGTTTAAAAAGGTGTTTGAAGTCCTAAATCACACCAGTGGGACTCACTGGGTTAAAATTGAATTGGAAGCCGACATGTTTTCATCCCTATAGTTTTGTTTGTTCACATTCTGAACACTGTCAGATCAGATTAAAATGATATCACTATGCAACATAAAAGGTCACAGGCAGAAACTAGGATAATAAAGAAGAGAACCAGTCAAAATCTCAGTGTAAAAACCTGCACCGAGATGCTTTGAAGTATAACCTAGCCCCTCAATGACCCTTCTTCTTAATCTTATTTTAAAAAGAGGGAACTTCTAAGCAGCTAGCATCCACCGAGACTGGAGTGCTGCATGCTTCACCAACTCTGGGCTTTGACTGTTTAACTTCTGATTTAGGCAGAAGTGCCTAGTACTGTTACCATTTAAGAAAACGCCATGTTCCTCTGAAATCTGAGGCCCCAGCAGGAAACCATATGGATGTAAAATGGCAGTTCACAGCAACTCTAAACATAATCATGTGTGTGTAAACATAAGTTCAAATATTAGTCTCCATTACAGGTATGTGGAATGAGACAAGCAGGTGTGTGTATTGAAGAGGTTAGGTGTCTGCGCGCACACACACACACACGCATTTCCCCTATATTCCTTTAGCAGTAGCGGGCTACCCTGCTAAATCGTTGCCACCACTCCATAAGATAAACAAATAAATAACGTTTTCAGTGCAAGCTTAAACGTCTAAAATCATATACAGTATATAGAAAAGTAATGGAATATATATATATTTTTTAAACAAGACCATCTTTGAGAACTAACAATCACCAACATAAAAACTAGGCAGTCAGGCAGAATCAAAAATCTAAAAAATGGAATGGGTCCCACATTGATTTTGTCACTGATGTGAAGAATTGCAGGAAATTATCTTTAAAACTGCACATTTTCTCTAAGCCCCATGGCAAAATGTGTAGAATTGCAGAACATGTGCATTAAAACAGCACCATTTTGTCTCTGTGGCCAAGAAGATGGCCCCATTGTCCACGCCCCACACACACTCACTAACTTTGCTACTGCTTTTGGAAAAACTCCTAGGGGAACACTGCATGTACATGTCTGTATGTGTACTCCCAGGTGTCTGTACACTCAGGTTGGTGATATCAGTGTGAGCCCCAGTCACGTCTGTGGAATGCCGAGTGAAGAATGAGACAAGTCCTGACACCACTCCATCTCACACACCATACGAGGAATGTTCTGAGAGCAGGTAGAGGCACCCTACACCCAGGACGTGGATAGACGTTCATGATGCCACAGGCCACAATCAATCACAGAACATCCTAACATCCCGCACAGTCAGCCAGGGACATTTCACAACATCTTAGAGTAGGAAAAACTTTAGTGTTTCCATTCCTGAAACCAATAAGCAGTACTAAACCAAAATAAGATTGATTGCTGTTCTCGTCAACAGATTTCCTCAGGCTAGTGGATGTTTGGATTTAGAATTGACTGAATCAGGTGACAGTGTGTGGTTCGTCACTCGTCTGAAAATATTAAAAGTTTCCTTCTTTTTGAGGCTGCCAAGAGCACTTCCTCAGTGAGACAAGAACTATCCTTAAGCAGAATAGAAGGTCAGAAAAACATAAATTACCTTTCTACAAAAGTACAAACATTCATTGTAGATTTGCACCAAGATTAAGCTATACATGTCTAATTATTAGAATCAGGTGCGCTAGATTAGGTTTGGAGTCAAAACCTACAGGACGGTAAGGTAGTCTCTCCAGGAACATGGTTGGAGAGCCCTGACCTATTCTCTTGCCAGTAACTGCAACAGATTGGAATGCTTCTCATGCAGAGCCAGTGGTAGATAAACAAGGTGACAATAAAACAACAGCTGAGGCCCTCCCTACATGAAACAAATGTGATCGTCACGCATGATCATTAAAATATAACAGGTCTCCTCCACGCCTTGGTTAGTATTTCCATAACCTAACGTGACAAGCGTAAAAATACTGGTCTTTACAAGAAGAAAAAATAATTTAAACTGTCTGGGTAGGTTCTCTTCTGCACCAATCCAGTAAATGTGGAGGAGGAGTTAAGAGTGTTGGCTTTGTTAACATCCAAAAGCGGAAGTCGTGTCACAGGCTCTCTTTTCATTTCCCCTGAAAACCGGAACATCCGGTTGTTGGGTAGTCGGCTGAGGCTAGCATTTTCATAACAGATTTTAGGGCGAGGGCCCCATCAATGAACCGATTTCATCCATTCATAGGTGAAGACCAGAGTAAACTTCATTTGCTTAGAGGACAGCAGGGTTGTGTTCATTAGGCACTAAATGGAAGGAAACAGACAAACAGGGAGGAACTACCTGGTCTTACTCAATAAGAAACGCTTGGTTGTTTTTCATTGTAAAATGTTTTGCTACAGTGTGCACTAACTAATACACCCCAGGCATGTGATCCCTCCTCACAGGACAGAACATGCAGCTGTAGCAGTAGCTGTATAGCCTCCAGTCCACAGGGCGTGGCTGCTGCTGCTCAGCTCACACAATTCAAATTTCAAGTTTTATTAGTCGAATGTACAGGATACGCATGATCCAACGAAATGATTACCTTGCAGGTTCCTTCTCGAAAATCCAATAAGAAATAACAGATAAGAATATGAAGATAAACGGAACAAAAATTTAAACGCAACATGTAAAGTTTGTCTCATGTTTCATGAACTGAAATAAAAGATCCCAGAAATGTTCCATACACACAAAAAAGCTTATTTCTCTCAAATGTTGTGCACAAATTTGTTTACATCCCTGATAATCAGCATTTCTCCTTTGCAATATAATCCTTCCACCTGACAGATGTGGCATATCAAGAATCTGATTAAACAGCATGATCATTACACAGGTGCACCTTGTGCTGGGGATAATAAAAGGCCACTTTAAAATGTGCAGTTGTCACAGAACACAATTCCACAGATGTCTCAAGTTGAGGGAGCGTGCAATTGGCATGCTAACTTGGGTTAAATGAGAAGACACATTCCAGTTGAATGCATTCAGGTGTACAACTGACTAGGAATTGCAAATATCGCTGAAGTTGGAGACTTTTATCTCCCTCACCAACTTCAAACATCTGCTATCTGAGCAACTAACCGATCGCTGCAACTGTACATAGTCTATCGGTAAATAGCCCACCCATTTTTACCTACCCCATCCCCATACTGTTTTTATTTATTTACTTTTCTGCTCTTTTGCACACCAATATCTCTACCTGTACATGACCATCTGATCATTTATCACTCCAGTGTTAATCTGCAAAATTGTAATTACTCGCCTACCTCCTCATGCCTTTTGCACACAATGTATATAGACTCCCCTTTTTTTCTACTGTGTTATTGACTTGTTAATTGTTTACTCCATGTGTAACTCTGTGTTGTCTGTTCACACTGCTATGCTTTATCTTGGCCAGGTCGCAGTTGCAAATGAGAACTTGTTCTCAACTAGCCTACCTGGTTAAATAAAGGTGAAATAAAAAATAATAATAAAAAAATTCCCCTTTCCTGACTTGCAGGAATGTCCACCAGAGCTATTGCCAGATAATTTATTGTTAATGTCTCTACCACCTCCAACGTTGTTTTTGAGAATTTTACAGTACTTCCAGGACTGCCACATCCAGCCTCTTCCCTCTTGACTTTGGGGACCGTCTGGGGGGGGGGGTGCTGACGATTATTTCTGATTTGCTGGGCCTGGCTCCTCAGTGGGTTGGCCTATGCCCTCCCAGGCCCACCCATGGCTGCACACCTGCCCAGTCATGTGAAATCCATAGATTAGGGCCTAATTAATTTATGTCCTTATATGAACTGTAACTCAGTAAAATCTTTGAAATTGTATTTTTATTTAACCAGGAAGGGCTCATTGAGATTTAAAATCTCTTTTTCAAGAGCGTCCTGACCAAGATAGTGTTCCCTAAGTCATTACAAAGTTACAGACAAACAACATGAAAAACTACAAGTAATCTAGTAAAACCCCAAAATTCACAAGAGTATAACAAAATCAAAAACATTGACAGGTCAGGGAATCAGTCTCAAGATCATTCATCAGTGATTTAAAAATACCAATTGGGACAAGTTCCTCCAGTTTAAAAGTATTTTGTAAGGCGTTCCAAGACGATAGCGCAGAGTACATAAAAGCCCTTTTACCAAATTCAGTTCGGCATTTGGAACAGTTAGCAGGATAAAGTCCAGCGAACGAAGAGAGTACCCACCACATTTCTGAACAATAAAAATGCCCACATAATAAGGTAGTAAACCCAAACTGGCTTTGTAAATTAAAGTATACCAGTGATTGAGCCTACGATGGACTAGAGAAGGCCAGCAAACCCTGGTATAAAAAAGTGCAGTGGTGCGTAAGGGTTTTGCAGTTTAAAATAAATCTCAAAGTGCCATGGTAAAGGGTGTCAATTGATCTCAAACACTAAAATATCACCATAGTCTAGTAAAGGAATAAATATAGCTGATACTAGCCTCCTCCTGGCTTCAAAAGTAAAACAGGCCTTATTCCTAAAATAAAATCCTAATTTCAGCTTCAATTTTTTTGTAAATTGTTGATCAATTAAAATTCCAAGATATTTTTACAGTGGAGCAAAAAAGTATTTAGTCAGCCACCAATTGTGCAAGTTCTCCCACTTAAAAAGATGAGAGAGGCCTTGCGGTTGTGGATGGAGCAATTCCCGTACCAGGCCGTGATGCTCTCGATGGTGTAGCGGAAGTATTTGGAGAGGACCCAGGGCGGCATGCAGAATTTCTTCACCCACCTTAGGTTGCACCCTCGACAAGACTGATGAGGAAGAAGAGGACCCCAGGGAGCGTCTCTCACACTCACACAGATAAGCATCAGGGGGGACTACGGCCACCGCTCAGGAAAACTGCTCCTGCCTGACTGCCATGTGAGGACTATGAGGAGTGGAAAAGGTTTTTAGGGCCTCCCGGGTGGTGCAGTGTTTAAGGGCGCTGTACTGCAGCGCCAGCTGTGCCATCAGAGACTCTGGGTTCGCGCCCAGGCTCTGTCGTAACCGGGAGGTCCATGGGGCGACGCACAATTGGCCTAGCGTCGTCCGGGTTAGGGAGGGCTTGGTCGGTAGGGATGTCCTTGTCTCATCGCGCACCAGTGACTCCTGTGGCGGGCCGGGCACAGTGCGCGCCAACCAAGGTTGCCAGGTGCACGGTGTTTCCTCCAACACATTGGCTGGCTTCCGGGTTGGATGCGCGCTGTGTTAAGAAGCAGTGCGGCTAGGTTGGGTTGTGTATCGGAGGACGCGTGACTTTCAAACTTCGTTGAAAGTCATGCATCCTCCGACCAAGCCCTGCCCGTACGGGAGTTGTAGCGATGAGACGAGAGATAGTAGCTACTACAACAATTGGACACCACGAAATTGGGGAGAAAAAGGGGTAAAAAAAAAAAAGATCTTAAGATTTTTTTTTATCTTTAAAAAAACAAAAAAAAAACAAGTTTTTAGTTTAAGATGGATAGGGGCGGCAGGTGGTTAGAGCTTTGGGCTAGTAACCGAAAGGTTGCTAGATCGAATCCCCGAGCTGACAAGGAAAAAATGTTGTTAACCTACTGTTCCTAGGCCATCATTGTAAATACAAATGTGTTCTTCACCGACTTGCCTAGTTAAATAAAAAATACATTTAAAAAAAAGAGGCTACTCTCAAGCATTACTGATTAAATTCCTAGACCTCCTACACACAAAATTCCCATTTACCTTGTTCTCCCTGACCTGCTGTAGCCTTGTAGTGGTTGTTATCAACTCATAGTCCTCACAGGAATCGCAGTCCTCATCTGTCTTTTGTTCCAAGAGACACTAAAGCCACACTCTCAATCCAGAAAGGTGAATTGTGGGAATTTCCATTCCCTTGAAAATGAGAGGATATGAGATCGTGTCATCTACCTACATCCTCTTGTACTCATAATGACATGGTACTTCAGATCAGTACACACAAAAAGTGTGTGTTGTGCCTTCAATTAGATTACATCTGCAGGGAAAAGGCCAGCAAGACCAACTTGAGGGGGTCATTTTGTCAATACAACATTTACATAAAACCCATTTCAATATAGTGATTTTCAGGCAGGGGATCCTGAGAGGAAGAAAGATAAAGGCTGGTCCAGCATCTCAAAGAGGGTCGAGTATAAATATCAACGTTCATTAATCCTTTATTTAACCAGGCGAGTCCCATTGAGATAGGAGTCTCTTTTTCAAGTCAGCCTTAGCCCTGAGGAAGCAATCAGCAAGCAGTCATGCAGTCATATAACTTGACTTAGTGGCCCAGCTGTGACTGCATAGACACAGAGAGACATCTCTCTGAATGAAAAGGAGCCTTTTCTTGTGAAGAGAACTGGTGGGAGTGAGAAGAAAATCCAAACAAGACCTTTCGACTGATAACCCTCCCGTCTCTATTCCCAAGCAACAGTGGAGGGATTGAGATTAGATGTATGGGCCCGGTCACACTGTTCACAGAGCACTCTAGGACAGAACAGGAAGTGACTAGCATCAGTAGCCTGGAACCCTGGGAGGAATGAGAGGACAGTCCCTCCTCTGTTCTGTTCCACTCAATGAACCACAATCAGATACTCCATTCAAATGTCTCCAGCCACAGGGCTTCAGATACAGTTGAAGTCAGAGGCTTACATACCTTAGCCAAATACATTTAACTCAGTTTTTCACAATTCCTGACAATTAATCCTAGTAAACATTCCCTGTTTTAGGTCAGTTAGGATCACCACTTTATTTTATGAATGTGAAATGTCAGAATAATAGTAGAGAGAATGATTGATTTCAGCATTTATTTATTTCATCACATTACAAGTGGGTCAGAAGTTTACATACACTCAATTAGTATCAGTGGTAGCATTGCCTTTCAATTGTTTAACTTGGGTCAAACGTTTCGGGTAGCCTTCCACAAGCTTCCCACAATAAGTTGGGTGAATTTTGGCCCATTCCCCCTGACAGAGCTGGTGTAACTGAGTCAGGTTTGTATGCCTCCTTGCTCGCACAAGCTTTTTCAGTTCTGCCCACAAATGTTCTATAGGATTGAGGTTAGGGCTTTGTGATAGCCAGTCCAATACCTTGACTTTGTTGTCCTTAAGCCATTTTGCCACAACTTTGGAAGTATGTGTGGGGTCATTGTCCATTTGGAAGACCCATTTGCGACCAAGCTTTAACTTCCTGACTGACGTCTTGAGATATGGCTTCAATATATCCACGTCATTTTCCTACCTCATGATGCCATCTATTTTGTGAAGTGCACCAGTCCCTCCTGCAGCAAAGCACACCCACAACATGATGCTGCCACCCCCATTCTTCACAGTTGGGAGGGTGTTCTTCGGCTTGCAAGCCTCCTCCTTTTTCTTCCAAATATAACAATGGTCATTATGGCCAAACAGTTCTATTTTTGTTTCATCAGACCAGAGGACATTTCTCCAAAAAGTACAATCTTTGTCCCCACGTGCAGTTGCAAACCGTAGTCTGTCTTTTTTATGGTGGTTTTGGAGCAGTGGCTTCTTCCTTGCTGAGCAGCCTTTCAGGTTATGTCGATATAGGACTCGTTTTACTGTGGATAAAGACACTTTTGTACCGGTTTCCTCCAGCATCTTCACAAGGTCCTTTGCTGTTGTTCTGGGATTGATTTGCACTTTTCGCACCAAAGTACGTTCATCTCTAGGAGACAAAACGTGTCTCCTTCCTGAGAGGTATGACGGCTGCGTGGTCCCATGGTGTTTATACTTGAGTACTATTGTTTGTACAGATGAACGTGGTACCTTCAGGCGTTTTGGAAATTTCTCCCAAGGATGAACCAGACTTGTGGAGGTCTGCAATTTCTTTTGATTTTCCCATGATTTCAAGCAAAGAGGCACTGAGTTTGAAGGTAGGCCTTGCAATACATCCACAGGTACACCTCCAATTGACTCAAATGATGTCAATTAGCCTATTAGAATCTTCTAAAGCCATGACATCCTTTTCTGGAATTTTCCAAGCTGTTTAAAGGCACAGTCAACTTAGTGTATGTAAACTTCTGACCCACTGGAATTGTGATACAGTGAATTATAAGTGAAATAATCTGTCTGTAAACAATTGTTGGAGAAATTATTTGTGTCATGCACAAAATAGATGTCCTAACCGACTTGCCAAAAAATAAATTTGTGGAGTGGTTGAAAAACGAGTTTTAATGACTCCAACATAAGTGTATGTAAACTTCCAACATCAACTGTTTCTTGCAAAGAGTGCTGGGTGAGTGACTGCTATCAGATAGCTGCATGCAGAGAGGGCTGGGTGAGTGACTGCTTATTATCATATACAGTCGTTTCTAAGCTGAACACTTAAAAAATATTGATTTAACATTGGTTTGACTTTTACATATGGAGTTACCCTTAAGCAATTCTTCTGACGTAACTCATGTGACGTCCTGCGGGCTGTTCACTGCTCAGCTTACTGTAACCTGGAAGTGAAATTTGGTAATACTGTACACTTCAGGTCATAAGTCTGGTTCCCTTTTACATGCACACGTCCACACCCTGAAGATGGGTTAGAACTCATGTGGCCAGGGCTCTCTTGAAAAATAAGTCCTCTTCCACCATTTATGATTAACTACTCCAAACAAAGCCCATTTCAACAGAGAAAGAGAACAGGTGGCATTTCCCCCTCCCCCCACCATTAAAATGGCTGCCCTTGAAAATCACTGGGCACTAATTAGTACTAAAACTGGGCCAGACAGAGCAACATAAGTTTGGTGTGTACGTCTGTCACATGAAAAATTCAATGAGTTCAGTGGGAGGCTGTCGCAGTCCTCACGCCAGCCGCCCAAAGTACCAATACAACTGCAGTGAGTGCTGTAACTGAATTATAAATCCAAAGGCCAAATTGAAGTGAGCATGTTCTAGGCATTGTTGGCATCAGATAAGTGTTTTCTTTGTTAAGAACTCCTCAATAAGCCATCAGGGAACATAGTGCTGTTCTACTTGGACCAACACAGCACGTGTCTACGCTTGTGTCTGGGTTTTTCTTTTCACCATCCTGCCATTTGTGCATCACTACAATCCTATTCCTCAGGCCCAAGAACCAGCCCCCCTACTCATGATATTATAGCCAATTAAGTTGTTAGAACTTTACGCTAATTTATCCTCGTCTGACCTGAAGGAAACCGGGACAACTCTGTTGAAATGATATTTGCAGGCAAACTAGCCTGTTCGGTTTTCATTGTATTTGCCTTGTTTGCCTCCTACAGCTAAATAAGGTTAACTCTCAAATTCAAGGTAACAATAAAGGGTCAAAACTTTATTCATAGTAATAGTCACTCCTCAAGGCCCCTCGAAATGCCCTTTCCATTAAGTGCACAAAGACATTTTAACAGAGCCAGTCACAATTGTTGCATAGGCAGATCATTCTCAAAGGCTTGGACGCCAGGCTTTGGAAACAAGCGAGTCATTGACTCCCGCCAGGCCCAGTGTAGTGTACTACTCTGTCAAAAAGAATGCTTCAGTATATAGGGGGAACAAAGGGGTCAATCCACCAACTAACAGGACATTCTGCCACTTTGCAGTGATCTCGTTGGAGCCAACAAAGTTCCAGAGGTTTCACTGAGGGACATTCTTTCGAAGGATTCCAAGGGACATTTCCTTTATCAATGGCGCCTACGTCAACCAGGGAAGATTCAGTTAGGCATGTTGATGAAACACTTATGACTGACAGGCCATCTGAAAAGACCTGCAGAGAGAGAGAGGATGGCTGCCAAGAAAGCAGCAAAATCATATGGAATTCTCCCATTGTTTTAGTACAAAATAAACACATTTAAATGAAATTGTGTGACTAAAACACTGCAGTGCTTTTCTCCTCATCATGTATGATTATGGGCATTAGAACTACATTTCATTGGAGCATACGTTTGGTTTGCATGTCAGATTTTTGGAAACAGAGGAGCAGATTGTGGGAAGGGATATAGGCTAGCCTATACAGAGACTAATAGGTTCAGAATGCTCTTGCCGAACAACAGAATTCCTCAATAATGCAGAAACAGATACATATTATCATCATTACAGAAACTGAGACATAGTTCATATTCAATTAAGGATGTGTCCTTCAATTCATCTAATCATCCACAGTTTACAATGTACTGGCCAATTCAATGGCACATTCTAAACAAAAATATAATTCCTTGGGAAATGTTACATTCTTTGTGATTTTAAAATTAACTCAGTGAATTCCCAGAGAGACAATTCCAGTGGAGATTTTTTACTTTGTTTGTTCACACATTATCTAGACTTCAGATAGATCAAAAGGTACAAGACAACACTCAATGGGGGTGGAAACAAAGTGAATGCATACTGTGTAATGTGTATGTTTTAGGATTATGGCAACTCTGTTTTGAATAAATACAATTGCCATGGGGCAAGGCGATCCTATTACTTCATCAAGTGTATACCACTTCCAAAAGTCAACACTGAAACCATTTTTTTTGTCCTTAGTCATAGCCATTCTCAATAAGGAAAAAACGTCATAGCCATTCTCAATAAGGAAAAAACGTCATAGCCATTCTCAATAAGGAAAAAACGTCATAGCCATTCTCAATAAGGAAAAAACGTCATAGCCATTCTCAATAAGGAAAACGTCATAGCCATTCTCAATAAGGAAAAACGTCATAGCCATTCTCAATAAGGAAAAAACGTCATAGCCATTCTCAATAAGGAAAAAACGTCATAGCCATTCTCAATAAGGAAAAAACGCCATAGCCATTCTCAATAAGGAAAAAACGTCATAGCCATTCTCAATAAGGAAAAAACGTATATGTTCAAAAACTGAAATGAGACATGTTATGCTTCAGCAAGAGTCAATATTTGGCTTGTTGACTCATCTTGAGTATGAGAACACTAATCCTGAGCATGACAGCCCATAGTTTAGAAGTAGGCTATAGTCACCGGCAGAGAGCTGGTGAGAGCTCTATGGCCTATATAGCTACACTTTATTACATCTCTCTCTCTTTCTTTCTCACACACTAGTGTATTGCTGATTGACATATCTTGGCATGAATGTAGCTACTTGAAGAGCCAATAATGTGATGGTCAATGGAGTTCCATAGCTTTGTCTCAATCATAAAACTAGGTACTTAATAACTATGTAAAATGTTAGGCAACAATTAGCCTACTTTCATTAAGACATTAATTATTGGATTAGAAAGACGCTCCCGAACACCCTGATCCAGCGAGCTATTTCACATCAGCTTTATTAGAAGCATTGCGGCAATGTTGAGTTTAGAACGTATTTGATTTCAATGCAACTTGACGGCCAGGATACATTGTTTATGTTCAATCATTGGTTTCATCATATACAAAAATAACAAGTCACTTACCGTGACGAGTACCAACCAGTGGATGCTTGTTTATTTACCAGATGGGCAATAGTTCATCGAATAAACGACAAAATGTCACAGACTCCGTCATCGAAGTAAACCCAAAAATTATAACCGATTTCAGACGACGTTCACAGCAGAGAACCGATGGTCGAACTGATACGGAGGGATCCCATTCAACCGGAGGGGCGGGCTAGACCAAGACGGGGATTGCCTGAGAATCAGGGCAGCAGTCGGAACCAGTCTGATTGCGGCAATCATTTGAATCCCTAATTATGAGAGAGAGTATCCAGCTCTTTGCTAACTGCCTTGAAATCAAAGGATAGATTTGACTTTATTTTGTGGTACAAAAATATCTAGGCTACTGCGTTCACTGCTGCGGGTAGTAGGCCTATCACACACACAAGCAAAGAGAGTACAGGACCAAAACATTGACAGTGAAAAGGAGGAGGGGAGGATGGGGTAAAGACGTCCGCATGCTTCCCATTCGAAACAGTTAGTGCATATATTATGACGACATTTTATGACGTTTTGGTCTTCGGCAAAGCGTTAAGTGTATAAAACTTAGTGCACTGTGTTCGTATCAGATTCTAGTTTTGGGAACAGAAACATTTATTGCGATGAGAAGATTATATCGGCCCAGTTTCAACCTCTCACACTTCCCACAACTGGACTTCCTTTCCCTACCAAACGTTATGCATCTTCTTCTGTGGGGATTATCGGTGGTTGGCATCTAACTTTATGGTGAATTACTGCCACCTACTGTACTGTACTGGAGTGTGGACCAGAGACAGGGAGAAACTAAATCCCACCTGTCAGGCCTGTTGCTCTTGAAAAAAGATAACAACATATTTGAGACTATCTAATGCCATACTTCTCAATATACTTTAATTTCCAATATCCTCTTCTCTCTAAATACTATATCAAATCCAATCAAATCACATTTATTTATATAATGCCATACTTCTCAATATACTTTAATTTCCAGTATCCTCTTCTCTCTAAATACTATTTCAAATCCAATCAAATCACATTTATTTATATAGCCCTTCGCACATCAGCTGATATCTCAAAAAAAAAAACAGCAAGCAATGCAGGTGTTGAAGCACGTTGGCTAGGAAAAACTCCCTAGAAAGGCCAAAACCTAGGAAGAAACCTAGAGAGGAACCAGGCTATGAGGGGTGGCCAGTCCTCTTCTGGCTGTGCCAGGTGGAGACTATAACAGAACATGGCCAAGATGTTCAAATGTTCATAAATGACCAGCATGGTCCAATAATAGGTCTGGGACAGGTAGCACGTCCGGTGAACAGGTCAGGATTTCATAGCCGTAGGCAGAACAGTTGAAACTGGAGCAGCCAAGTGGACTGGATGGCAAGGAGTCATCATGCCAGGTCCATATCAGGCGTTTTGCCCCTGCCTTGATCATTGAAACTATAACATCAACATCCCCACTACTAAGTGCTTGTTTAGTCAGTACATCAACTGCCTCGTTCCCCTCCAACCCCACATGGGCTGGGATTCAAGTAAATCTTATCTGTATACCCATCTTTCTAATCCTGCCATGGGTTTGTAGCACCTCATAAAGCAGGTCTTGTCTGCTACGTGATCTAAAGGACTGGAGGCTCATCAACACTGCACATGAATCAGAGCAAATAACTACTCTGTCTGGCTTGACTTCCTCCATCCACTGCAAGGCCAACAGTATGACCATCAGCTCATTTGTATATATACAGCCAGATGATCTGTAACGTTTTCTGACTGCCATCCCACATTCCTGCACTATAAATGCTGACCCAGTATTATGTCCTGTCCTTGGATCTTTGAACCATCTGTGAAAATGGCCACAAAATTCTGATAGACCGTATTCAGATGTCTCTTAAACAAATTAGATATATCAACACCCTCCCTATCTTTCTGTAGTCTCTTCAACACTTCTAGATCAACTACTGGAGGCAGGAGTAGCCATGGTGCATATACAGGAATAGCTACCATTGGAGTAAACTCCATTCCATACAGTCCCATCTCCTTCCTCTGGGTATTACCCACATACCAAAAGCTTGTGTTCTGTCTTTAACTCATGTTCCCAGCACGCCTGTAAAATCCCTTTCGCAGGATGAGACACCCCATGTCCCTGTAGGTTGACCCAATAATTAATTGCCAGCTGCTGTCTCCTTATCTGCAATGGCATATCCCCTATCTCCACCTGTAGTGCAGACACTGGGGATGTCCGAAATGCTACAGTACATATTCTGAGTCCTTGCCCCTGTATAACATCTAGCCTTTCCAATGAGGTCCTTGCTGCCTGAACCATAGGCAATACTGGCATAGTCTATTACAGATCGAATCAATGCAACATACATGGTCCTCAATGAGGAACGCCCAGCCCCCTACTCCTTCCCTATCAGACAGCGCATCACATTTTGCACTTTCTTTAAAAATTCTGACTACTCTCTCAATGTGTTCTGGCCAGGTCAGTCAGTGTCAAGTATACCCCAAGGAACCTGAAGGCCAACCATCTCCAAATTTCTCCCATATAACCTCATGCATTCCTCATCTCCCACCGTCCTCCTGGTAAGCACAGTCTGAGTTTTCTCTATAGAGGACCTGAATCCCCACATTAATGCCCACCTCTCTACTTCATCAATTGCTTCCTGAATCTTCCTGACTATGTCTGGTGCATTTCTTCCCCTCTTCCATAAGGCCCCATCATCTGCAAATAACGACCTCACAATATCCGGCCGTACCTGAGAGTAAAAATCATTGATGGACAACAGAGGACTAATCACATTCCCCTGCGGTGTATCGTTATCCACCAGGTAGCTGCCTGATAGAGACTTCTCCACCGTCACCTTTCAAACAGGAAATCATTTGTCTGTTCTTCCTCCTACCCTCATAATATCAAGCTTGATTAACAACCCCTCCTTCCACATCATATCATACGCCTTCACCACATCAAAAAAGACACCTACAACAGATTCCTTGTGCTTCTCAAATCAAATCCATTTTTATTGGTCACATACACATGGTTAGCAGATGTTAATGCGAGTGTAGCGGAATGCTTGTTCTTCTAGTTCCGACAGTGCAGTCATATCTAACAAGTAATCAAACAATTCCCCAACAACTACCTAATACACACAAATTTAAAGGGGTGAATGAGAATATGTACATGTAAGTATATGGATGAGCGATGGCTGAGCGGCATAGGCAAGGTGCAATAGATGGTATAAAATCCAGTATATACATGTGATATGAGTAATGTAAGATATGTAAACATTATTAAAGTGTCATTATTTAAAGTGCCATTGTTTAAAGAGACTAGTGATCAATTTATTAAAGTGTCCATTGATTGGGTCTCAATGTGGGCAGCAACCTCTTTGAGTTAGTGATTGCTGTTTAGTAGTCTGATGGCCTTGAAATAGAAGCTGTTTTTCAATCTCTCGGTTGAAATCTAGGTTGAATCTTTGATGCACCTGTACTGACCTCGCCTTCTGGATGTTAGCGGTGTGAACAGGCAGTGGCTCGGGTGATTGTTGTCCTTGATGATCTTTTTGGCCTTGGGTGCTGTAGGTTGTTGTCCTTGATGATCTTTTTGGCCTCCTGTGACATTGGGTGCTGTAGGTGTCATGGAGGGCAGGTAGTTTGTCCCTGGTGATGCGTTGTGCAGACCGCACCACACTCTGGAGAGCCTTGCGGTTGAGGGCGGTGCAGTTGCCGTACCAAGCTGTGACACAGCCCGACAGGATGCTCTCGATTGTGCATTTGTAAAAGTTTGTCGGGGTTTTGGATGACAAGCCACATGTCTTCAGCCTCCTGAGGTTGAAGAGGCGCTGTTCCGCCTTCACCACACTGTCTGTGTGGGCGGACCATTTCTGTTTGTCTGTGATGTGTACGCCCAGGAATTTAAAACTTTCCACCTTCTCCACTGCTGTCCCTTTGATGTGGATAAGGGGGTTGAGAGAAAACACCTTCTCCCTCTGCTGTTTCCTGAAGTCCATGATCATCTCCTTTGTTTTGTTGACGTTGAGTGAGAGGTTGTTTTCCTGACACCACACTCCGAGTGCCCTCACCTCGTCCCTGTAGGCTATCTTGTCATGGTTGGGGATCAAGCCCACTACTGTTGTGTCGTCTGCAAACTTAATGATTTGAGTTGGAGGCATGCATGGCCACACAGTCGTGGGTGAACAAGGATTACAGGAGAGGGCTGAGCACACACCCTTATGGGGCTCCAGTGTTGACAGTCAGCGAAGTAGAGATGTTGTTTACCACCTTCGCCACCTGGAGGTGGCCGGTCAGAAAGTCCAGGACCCAGTTGCATAGGGCGGGGTTGAGACCCAGGGCCTGCAGCTTGATGATGAGCTTGGAGGGCACTATGGTGTTGAATGCTGAGCTGTAGTCAATGAACAGCATTCTTACATAGGTATTCTTTTTGTCCAAGTGGGATAGGGTCTGTGGACCTTTTGGGGCAGTATGCAAACTGAAGTGGGTCTAGGGTGGCCGATAAGGTGGTGGTGATATGATCCTTGACTAGCCTCTCAAAGCACTTCATGATAACAGAAGTGAGTGCTACGGGGCGGTAGTCATTTAGTTCAGTTATCTTTACCTACATGGGTACAGGAACAATGGTAGCCATCTTGAAGCATGTGGGGACAACAGACTGGGATAGGGAGTGATTAAATATGTCCGTAAACACACCAGCAAAGGTGGTCTGCGCATGCTCTGAGGACACGGCTTGGGATGCCGTCTGGGCCAGCAGCTTTGCGAGGGTTAACAGGTTAAAATGTTTTACTCACGTTGGCCACAGTGAAGGAGGGGGGTGCTGTCTTTGTTAGCAAGCCACGACGGTGGCACTGTATTATCCTCAAAGCGGGCAAAGAAGGTGTTTAGTTTGTCTGGAAGCGACGACGATGAGACAACCTATAGGGAGTAGGTCAGAGACCTGGCAGTGTGGTGCCAGGACAACAACCTTTCTCTCAACGTCAGCAAAACAAAGGGGCTGATCGTGGACAACAGGAAACTGAGGGCCGAGCATGCCTCCCATTCACATAGACAAGGCTATAGTGGAGCGGGTCGAGAGCTTCAAGGTCCTCGGTGTCCACATCACTAAGGACCTAAGGAAGTGAAAAGATTTGCCATGGGCCCTCAGATCCTCAAAAAGTTCTACAGCTGCACTATTTGAGAGCATCTTGACTGGCTGCATCACCGCTTGGTATGGCAACTGCTTGGCATCTGACCAAGGCGCTACAGTGGATAGTGGGTACGGCCAGTTCATCACTGGGGCCAAGCTCCCTGCCATCCAGGACCTCTATACTAGGCGGTGTCAGAGGAAGGCCCCAAAAAATTGCCAAATACTCCAGCTACCAAAGTCATAGACTGTTCTGTCTGCTACCACACTGCAAGCGGTACCAGAACGCAAAGTCTGGGACCAAATGGCTCCTGAACAGCTTCTACCCCCCAAGCCATGCGACTTCTGAACAGTTAATCAAGTGGCTACCCGGTGTATTTGCATTGATTCCTTTTGTTTTGCACTGCCTCTCTTGCACTGGCTCTATGCATACTCACTGGACCCTACCGACACACTAACACATACTACACTGACACACCAACACACACATACACACACATAGACACACTTTCACACTCTACATATACGCTGCTGTTATTATAATCTATTCTGATTGCCTAGACACTTTAACTGTTACCTATACGTACATATGATCTCAATTTCCTCAACGACCTCATACCCCCTGAACATTGACCCAGTACTCCTTTTATATAGCCTCGTTATTGTTATTTTATTGTGTTACTATTTTATTTTTTCATGAAGAAAATGTTTTATTAATTTTTAATAATGCATTGTTCTTAAAGGGCTCGTAGGTAAGCATTTCATGGTAAAGTCTACAGCTGTTGTATTAAGCACATGTGACAAATTAGATTTGATTTCATTTCATTTGCTGTGTTTTGAAAATAGACATATAAATGGTTAGGAAATAGCAGAAAAGTCAGTAAATTACAAATAAGTCCAAGCAATCATGAGGCAGATCAGATTAAGTTCAGTTAAACTTTAAAGAGAAAAATAAGTTCAAAACATTTAGCAATCAATAGCAAAAATGAAAACAAATGTACAATTTTTTTTTACACACAATTACTATGTTTTAGAAATACATTTGTGAGAGACGGAGAACATAATAACTATGTACAGATACATATTCCTTCATTGTTTTATACAGACAATTGCAACCCAGTGCTGAGCACCAATACACCTCCAACACAGGTAACTCTTAAGAAATATGGTTATGGACTCACACTTTACAATTGAGACACAAAAATGAATAAGAAATCGATCACATATTACATGTAGCCTATACTGTACGTCCATGTTATTTTTGATAAATTACTTTATGGAATATGATGTACTGTTATGTCAATCATCTAAAATGGTTTATTATAATTTTCTTTCTGCTATTGTGCAGATCTTTTGATTTCTGGGAACATTTCCGGCATCTGTTAAATCATAATGCTGTAGGCAGAGATGACGTCATCCATTGAAGAATAATAAACTCAAAAAATGGAAGCAGAGCATTGCCAGGTAATCTTACTTAACCCTTATTTTATCACTCTCAGTTTGTCTCTCTGTCTATAGTCTCTTTGTCTATAGTCTGTGCTTTGCGTCCTTGATCTCTTCTCTCATGCTCCTCAGTCATTTGGTTCCCTGTTCACAGATGAAGTTGCCAAGTTCTAACACCTATTTTCTCTAATTTTCTTTGTGTGCTGTGCCCTTTAATCATCCCTCCTCCTCCTCCTCCTCCTCCTCCTCCTCCTCCTCCTCCTCCTACTACTACTACTACTACTCAGTTGTCCCTGGCCCCAGAGGAACCACAGCTGGGGTAGTCACTCTCCAGCGACATGTTACTCCCCAGCCCGCCTATCCTCCTGCGTAACAGGAAGTGTGTCCGTCTTTGCAGTAGCCTCTGTTGCTCCTGCTTCAGCTCCACATAGGACCGGGAGAATGTATGGAAGATGGAGGTGACTGGGAACGCCATGAGAAGAATCCCGCTCAGGATACTGCTCAGAGCCACCACCTGACCCGGGATGCTCCTCGGAACCATGTCCCCGTAGCCCACTGTCGTCATGGTAATGACGGCCCACCAGTAGGTGGCGGGGATACTGCTGAACTCGTGGGTCGTAGCCATCTCGTTCTCAATGAGGTAGAGCAGCGGGGAGAAGAGGGCAATGGCCACGCAGAGGAAGAGGAGGAGTAATCCGAACTCCCGCGTGCAGCGCCGTGCAGTAAGCCCCAGAGTCTGCAGGCCCAATGAGTGGCGGGCCAGCCGCATCACGTACAGAATCCTCAGGGCACGGAGGATCCGGAGCACCAGACCCACCTTGTCAAGGTAACTGCTGCCCGAGCCCAGCTTCTTCTCCCCCTGGTAGCTGTCCACTACTAGGGTGATGTAGTAGGGCAGGATTGCCACCACGTCTATGAGGTTCAGAGGGCGTCTCAGGAAGGCAAGTTTGTCCCGGTCCTGGATGAAGCGCAGGGTGAACTCAAGGGAGAACCAGCCCACACACACCGTCTCCACTATGAAGATGTTGTAGCACATCTGGGAGCACTTGCCCTAAGAGGCACAGGAGACACTGGTTAGCACCTGTACATACATCTAATATTATGCATCTAGCATATACAACAGTATTCTTCACCATTTGTCCTATAAGGCTACAGGGTGTGTAGGCTTTTGTTCTGAACTCATTTTGGACCTTTTGTTGTTACAAGGATGTAGTTAGACACTAGAGGGAGCTATTATGCTGCCTAAAATCTAAGGGACATTATTGTGGTATACCAATTTGTATTCCTCAAATGTCAAATTGTAGACTGCAGGGCATCAAAAACAGACTCTATTTATAACAGACCATTTATTTTCTAGTCACAGCTTGTTGCCAATCTTTTCATGTTAAACTCCAAGATTGCACCTTCTCTGTTCACTGCTCAGATGGTTCTGTTCAGAGTGAGGTGTTGTGAGTGTAGGTGTTGCTTTATTAAGCTACATAAAAGATGAGAATGCAATGTACTGAACCAAAAACCTGACAAAACTCCTGAATGTAGTTAGCACCAGAAAATCCTCTCCAAGCCCAATGGTTATGTATTATTTGGGAGGTTGTTTCTAATAAATTGTTTTTGTGAAGATGTTTCAATTGATATTCAATTGTTAACCAATTCAAAACACATACAATATAATATAAAATGGCCTTTGAGTTGATTCTATTTCAGAAGAAAGCACGCAGTATTATTATGAAACACTCCCACACAGTCGGAAATGACTTATACCAGTGTATGATATCTACACAGTATGTACAATAAGCTTTTTTTCAGAAAGAACAGCTTTTAGAAAACAACATTCTCCTCTTCAATTAATTCTAACTGTGTAACAATATAATATATCAGGGATACAATTTTGGAATGCACTGCTCATGTACCAGCCTTTGGAGCCCCATATAAAGTAATTCCCCTCTGGGGTAATGAATTACCTTCTGGGTACAAAAATATGTTCCATAATGGTTACATACAGGTAACTGAGGCTAAAGACAAATTAATTGCTTGAAACCAGTGAAGTGCAGTGTGTGTGTGTGTGTGACTCCAATTTTCTATTTATTTTCTTTTTATCTGGCTACTGAGGCCAGAAAAAGTTAATTACCGCAGTGATTGAAGTCAGCCATGATAATGAGCACCTAAATTAGATTAGAACGAGACTTTTCCAAACGTTTTCTTTGCAAATTAGAAGAGTGGTCTGATGCCCACACACATAATCAATTATTCATTTTACTTGCCAAATGCTCTTTGAGCTTTGATATAAAAAAAGTTATTTACAATTTCAAAGTGCAGGCTTTGTTATCAAGGGTTGGGGAATTGAATTCTGTGTTGATGTAATGGCTATGTTAGTAATTATGTAATACGTATGGTGTAATTATTATGTCCATATGTAATAACTATGTAATATCCATGGTGAGAGTGTATGTCCTGTTGCCCTGTGCTGACGCTTCCTAGTCCTCATGATGTCCACCTACCTGCTCCTCCTCCTCTCTCATGGCCGGCATGGTGCTGATGGACAGGTTGACAGCCGTGATGGTGACAAACAGCACCGACAAACAGGCAAAGATCTTCCCTGGCAGGCCTGAGTGAGGCCTCTCCACCATGTCTCTCAGATTGTTCATATAATGTCCCATCCGTGTCTCCGTAGCCCGGGCGGCGCTGCCTCTGCGGTGCCCGCTTTCGGTGTCCATCATCAGCTCCTCCTCCTCATCCTCCTGGGCTGCCCGCTCCAGCTCGTCACACTCCTCCACCCGCTGGATGAGGCGGCGACGGCAACACCACTCTAGATTCTCCTCAGGGACCCCCCAGTAGAGCAGCTCCTCCCTGAAGGAGAGGGCACACATCTCCCTGAGGGATCGCAGCTTCCCGGCCCGCAGGAAGGTCAGGATGGTGCGGAAGGCGCAGGGCGAACGATCGAAGAAATACTCGTTGCTGGCAATGTCATAATCGTCGCAGACGCACATGATCTCGTCAAAGCTGCTGCAGAGGCGCAGCTGGCCCAGTCGGGACAGGGGGAAGTCCTCCAAGGTGGTCCAGGGTAATTGATAACGCAGCCCGCCGACATTGATAATGGCATGGAGTTTACGGGCAGCGGAGAGCGAGGTGGAGTTGGTGAGGTGGTGGTCTGGGTCCTCAGGTAGGAGTTGGGCCCGTTTGTAGTAGGCCCCCTTGAGGGCCTCTTGCTCTGACAGGGGCGGGGGTTGAGGGAGGAGGAGGGAGGCATCGGAGGCACAGCTCAGAGCGCTGTAGTCGTAGTCTGAGCCGTCGCCTGCCAGCAGAGTCATCTTTACCTATACAGGCACAGAACCTCCATGTGCACTCCCACCGCAGCTCACATTCCTGTGGTCAACCTCTCACGGACACACCTTTACCTTCGGGAGGGAAAGGACAAACACAAAAAATCATGTACTATACACTCTTAAAAATACTCTTAAAAGGTTGTTAGAACCTTGTTAGAACCTATGGTTCTTGAGGGAAATATGGCATTGTAGAATGTAAACATTTCTTGACCCTTGCATTAAAGGGATAGTTCACACAAATGACAAAATTACATTAGCTTCCTTACCATGTAACCAGTTTATGGACATGGTATGACAATAATGCATGCTTTGGTCTAGTTTACCTGGCACGGTTTCCAAATTATAAATCCCATCCCATTTTGTGGCACAAATCCCATTCAAGTCATGGAACTGACATTAGCATTTTTTGAGCATCATGTCCAAATTGTTCTAAAGAATCTAAAATGTATTGTTAAGCTCAACAAAGTCACTTATAGATCATTTGAATATGATTCACGAAAAATGCTAACATCGGTTCTATGACTTGCCAGCCACTGCCAGGTAAACTTAACCAAAGCATGGATTGTTGTCATTCATTATCAACAGACTGCTTACATGGTAAGGAAACCAAAATGTCATTTTGTTATTTGGGGGAACTATCCCTTTAAGAGTATAAGCCCCCAACATTCTTTTGGCATAGTTAGCCTCTTTCGTCAGTGGCCCGGGGCCCCAAATGCAGTAGTCCAGCCCTGTCTTTTGTATTTGCTTGAAGCTTAATGTCATACAGTACATCAAACTTAGGACATTTTCTCCACATCCTCCTCCACCCCTCCCCCACAAGTTATCGTGCCACTTTTTCTGAGATAATATCACCTGAAGTTGAACCTCAACCTCTGTCTGAAGAACACGTGCCTGGGATGACGGAATTGAAACTTTAGGGGAGTTACTTTTTCCTAACATTACTTCTTTGCATTTAACTGAATAAGACCTACAGTACATGATATTTGGTAGTGTATCTTGCTAGTTAGCTACATTTATATTGTTTCTTCTTTGAGTTGGCTCGTAGCATATCAATCAGCTGGCTGGGAAGCTAACTGCTCATTCCTGTCTATACAACTAGGTGAACATTTCTCTATGTAGGCAGAACCAGTGCCACACCTGTTGTTTTTTGTTGTCGCCTATTTTGCATGTTATTTTGCCATTAATACGTGTCACATATCAGTTTGAAAACAATGTAAAAAAATCAAAAAATCTTTCAATGAATAAATCCACATACAAATATGGTCTCCTTTTTGCTTTCTTGAGTAAGGCAGCTCCAAAATGCAGGTGTTTCAGCCTAGCTCAGTGCTTTCTGTGGTGGTGGGGCAGCCAGCGGAAAATACGCAACGTAGGGGTTGGTAATGTTCTTTAGTTGCTCAATGTTTTGTCACTCATAGGGACACTACGTCGCCACAAAATCTAGGTGTAGAGCTCGAAAATGTAAGCCCCTTAGGTGCTGCCACAGAGTTACATTAGAAGTGCCCATCCAAGAAGGCTCAAAGTCATTGGCCACAGATAAAATGATGTCAAATCACATTATATCCACTGTAGCTTTGATTGGACTAATCATGTCAACATCATACTTTCATAAATTAGCTGGCAAGCTAGCAGTCATAATCATGAATCAAGTCCACAATCAACTAGCAAAGCCTTTTTAATCCTTTTTGTATGAAGATAAATTAATGATATAACGTATCGGTGCTCATCGACTATTGGACATAAACATTACACAACAAGTTGTAAATCGGAAATTCAACAATGAGTGGTTTGGAAGGAATGAGTGGCTAACTGCAAGCATTGAAAGGCATTCACTAGCCTGGTATTAAGGGGAGTGGGTGTGTGGTCCAAGTCTGGGTTTAAGGGTCTCTTTCCAAGCTTAAAACTTAAGCTTTAAGCTTAAAGCTTAAAGCTTAAAACGACTTGAAGATCACCGACGTCTTGATTCAACCTTGTTCCCAGTTGTCATGAATGCACCATAAATCCAGAGAATGCCAGACTTTCATGACAATGTTTGATGACAAAATATGCCCATGAAGGACCGTCGCACCACTTTCCTATTCAAGTGAGCACAGCACAAGAAGGTGAGTCCAAAAATGTATTGTATGCTGCTGCATAAGTGATGTAATATGCCAGGGAGATATGTATACTGTAGCTAAGTAACACTAAATGTATGTTATGGAGTAAGGTATTAGTAGCCTATGTGCCTCACCCTAATAATTTGGTTCCTTTCCCCCTCATGACTAAGCCTACTGTTCTGACTTGGTGGTCCACATGTAGCCTATAGTCTGTTTTAGGGAAATGTCATCATCTAATATTGTAAGAGCTTTCACTGTCTGCTTATATGGCCCCTTTATTTATCCTGCGGTTCAGAGTTGCTGTAAAACAACACATTTCACTGCACCTATGTGACAATAAAACATTTAAGTTTTAGGAGTAGATATTGAACTTTCAACATTAATTTTCAATGGTATCAAATCAAATTTTATTTGTCACATACACATGGCTAGCAGATGTTAATGCGAGTGTAGCGAAATGCTTGTGCTTCTAGTTCCGACAATGCAGTAATAACCAACAAGTAATCTAGCTAACAATTCCAAAACTACTACCTTATAGACACAAGTGTAAGGGGACAAAAAATATGTACATAAAGATATATGAATGAGTGATGGTACAGAGCGGCATAGGCAAGATACAGTAGATGGTATTGAGTGCAGTATATACATATGAGATGAGTATGTAAACAAAGTGGCATAGTTAAAGTGGCTAGTGATACATGTATTACATAAAGATGCAGTAGATGATATAGAGTACAGTATATACGTATACATATGAGATGAATAATGTAGGGTATGTAAACATTATATTAGGTAGCATTGTTTAAAGTGGCTAGTGATATATTTTACATCATTTCCCATCAATTCCCATTATTAAAGTGGCTGGAGTTGAGTCAGTGTGTTGGCAGCAGCCACTCAATGTTAGTGGTGGCTGTTTAACAGTCTGATGGCCTTGAGATAGAAGCTGTTTTTCAGTCTCTTGGTCCCAGCTTTGATGCACCTGTACTGACCTCGCCTTCTGGATGATAGCGGGGTGAACAGGCAGTGGCTCGGGTGGTTGTTGTCCTTGATGATCGTTAAGGCCTTCCTGTGACATCGGGTGGTGTAGGTGTCCTGGAGGGCAGGTAGTTTGCCCCCGGTGATGCGTTGTGCAGACCTCACTCTGGAGAGCCTTACGGTTGTGGGTGGAGCAGTTGCCGTACTAGGCGGTGATACAGCCCGACAGGATGCTCTCGATTGTGCATCTGTAGAAGTTTGTGAGTGCTTTTGGTGACAAGCCGAATTTCTTCAGCCTCCTGAGGTTGAAGAGGCGCTGCTGCGCCTTCTTCACGATGCTGTCTGTGTGGGTGGACCAATTCAGTTTGTCTGTGATGTCTACGCCGAGGAACTTAAAACTTACTACCCTCTCCACTACTGTTCCATCGATGTGGATAGGGGGGTGTTCCCTCTGCTGTTTCCTGAAGTCCACAATCATCTCCTTAGTTTTGTTGACGTTGAGTGTGAGGTTATTTTCCTGACACCACACTCCGAGGGCCCTCACCTCCTCCCTGTAGGCCGTCTCGTCGTTGTTGGTAATCAAGCCTACCACTGTTGTGTCGTCCGCAAACTTGATAATTGAGTTGGAGGCGTGCGTGGCCACGCAGTCGTGGGTGAACAGGGAGTACAGGAGAGGGCTTGTATTGTATTGGTATTGTCCTTAATCAGGTAAAAACTGCTGAATGAGTCCAAAAACCGCTGTAATTTATTTATTTTCATGGTAGTTCATTCAGCCTCATTCACTGCTGTTAAAAAACATAGCTGATATGGCTGACTTGCTTAAACAAAATCTGGTTTCTACTGACAATTGACATGCACAAACTATGGCATAATGAGGTGACGAGCAGATAAGAGGCAATCCGCAATTTTGATTAAGACATTAATGAGGGAGCTAGGACGGACATAGTCAATATAACTATTTGTTCAGCCCTTTGAAATGTACAGCGACTGAATTAATAACATGGGCTGTTCTTACAGTATTCTCTCTGAACACCAAGTCAGAACGGGAGGATAAATAAGGGGGCATATAAGCAGACAATGAAAGCTCTTACAATACTCAATGATTATATTTCTCTATAACAGGCTATAGACTACAGTACATGTGCACCATCAAGTCAGAACAGTAGGCTAAGTTATGAGGGAGGAAAGGGACCAAATGTTTAGGGTGAGGCACATGGGTTACTAACAGCTTACTACACAACATACCCTTAGTATTACTTTCTTGGCTACAGTATACATATCTCCCTGGCATATTTCATCATTTATGCAGCAGCACACTTTAATTTTTTTGACTCACGTTGTTGTGCTCTGCTCACTTGAACAGGAAGCGGCACAGAGGTCCTTCTTGTGAGCTCTAGAAAGAGGCCTGAAATCCCGACTTCGAATTCAGAGTTGGATGACCATTCAAAATTATTTTCCGTATTTTCACAGTCAGAGCAAGTTTGATCTGAGCTCCCAGTTGTCTTGAATTCACTAAAGTCTGAGATTTCCCAGGTCTGAGTTTTCAGTTGTTTTGAACGCAACAGAAGTCATGCTGGATTGGCAGCATGGCCAATGTATTCAAACTTTTCTGGCCCGTGGCGTTACCCCCTTTTTGGTGATATCCAATTGGTAATTACGATGTTGTCTCACCCCTACGGACTCAGCAAAAGTCGAGAGCCAAGCCGCACTGCTTCTTGACACACTGCTCACTTAACCTGGAAGCCAGCAGCACCAATGTGTCGGATGAAACACTGTCGAGCTGATGACCGAAGTCCACTTGCAGGCGCCCGGCCCACCACATGGAGTCGCTAGAGCACGATGAGACAAGGACATCCCGGCCAGCGAAACCCTCCCCTTACCCGGACGACGCCAATTGTGCACCGCCTCATTGGTCTCCCGGTCACAGCCGGCTGTGACACAGCCTGGGATCGAACCATGGCTGCAGTGGTGCCTTAGGACTCATTGTTGAATTTGCAATTTCCAACTTGTTATGTAATGTTTATGACCGATGAGTACTGATACATTTTATCTATAATTTCTCTTCATATGACAGGGATTGAAAAGTATTTGCCAGTAGATTGCAGACTTGATGCAGGATGATAACTGCTTGCTAACTAAGATTTTGAAAGCATGATGTTGACATGATCAATCCAATCAAAGCTACGGTAGATATAACGTGATTTGATGTAATTTTATCTCTGGCCAATGACCTTGGGCCTTCTTGGATGGGCACATCTAATGTAAATCTATGGCAGCACCCAAGGGGCTGGAATTTTCAAGCTCTACATGTAGATATTGCGGTGATGTAATGTCCCAATGACTGACAGAATACTGAGACAATCTCAGCGAACATTACCAACCCCTATACTCTGTACTTCCACTGGCTGCCCCACCACCACAGAAAGCACTGGGCTAGGCTGAAACACCTGCATTTTGGAGCTGCCTTACTCAAAAAAGCAAAAAGAGACCATGTTTGTATGCAGCTTTATTAACTGAATTATACATTTTTGTACATTGTTTGCAAACTGATATGTGACATGTATTAATGACAAAATAACATGCAAAAATATATATACACCTACTATATACACCTAATCATTCTGAGGCTGGTAACTCTAATGAACTTGTCCTCTGCAGCAGAGGTAACTCTGAGTCTTCCTTTCCTGTGGTGGTCCTCATGAGAGCCAGTTTCATCACAGTGCTTGTTGGTTTTTGCTACGGTTTTGAAACTTTGAAACTTGTTGATTGACTGACCTTCATGTCTTAAAGTATTGAGGGACTTGTTTCTCTTTGCTTATTTGAGCTGTTCTTGCTATAACATGGACTACCATATAGGGCTATCTTCTGTATACCACCCCTACCATGTCACTACACAACTGATTGGCTCAAACGCATTAAGAAGGAAAGAAATTTAACAAGGCACACCTGTTAATTGAAATGCATTCCAGGTGACCTCATGAAGCTGTTTGAGAGAATGCCAAGAGTGTGCAAAGCTGTCATCAAGGCAAAGGGTGACTACTTTGAAGAATCTCAAATATAAAATATATTTAGATTTGTTTAACACTTTTTTTGGTTCCGTATGTGTTATTTCATAGTTTTTTCACTGTTATTCTACAATGTATAAAATAGTAAAAATATAGAAAAACCCTGGAATGAGTAGCTGTGTCCAAACTTTTGACTGGTACTGTATATATTTTTTATTTACTTTTTTTAGCTAAACAGATAGTGCTCAAAACAGGTGGGTCTGCCCTGAATGACGGGTCGCCACTGCACCAATCTGAGGTAAAATGTTGGGTAATATACATTAATTAGATACGGACAAATTATTTAATTTTATAGTTTAGCATGATAGTGAATGAAGCAAACTCACAGATTTTTTCAGTAATGAAATATATTTCTCACTAGTAAAAAAAAAAATGAATCAAATCAAATGTTATTTGTCACATGCGCCAAATACAACAGGTGTAGACCTTACAGTGAAATGCTTACTTAAAAGCCCTTAACCAACAATGCAGATTTAAGAAAAACAAGTGTTAAGAAAGTATTTACGAAATAACTTTTCTATTTCTATGTTTTGGCCGGGTATGGTTCTCAATCAGGGACAGCTATCTATCGTTGTCTCTGATTGGGAACCATACTTAGGTACCCTTTTTCCCACCTGTGTTTGTGGGAAGTTAACTTGGTTTGATGGCACATAGCCTTAAGCTTCACGGTTGATTTTGTATTGTTTATTGTTTTGTCGGCGTCATTTCGAATAAAAGAGAAAATGTACGCTCACCACGCTGCACATTGGTCCAGTTCTTTTAACGGCGGTTACAAGAATAACAATAAAATAAAAATAGCGAGGCTATATACAGGGGCTACCGGTACAGATTCAATGTGCCGGAGCACAGGTTAGTCAAGGTATTTGAAGTAATATGTACATGTAGGTATAGGTAAAGTGACTATGCATAGATAATAAACAGAGAGTAGCAGCAGTGTAAAAAGTGGGGTTAGCAATTTGGTTCGCTGTTCAGGAGACTTATGGCTTTGGGATAGAAGCTGTTATAAGCCTTTTGGACCTGGACTTTGTGCTTTGTACCGCTTGTCATGTGGTAGCAGAGAGAACAGTCTATGACTAGGGTGGCTGGAATCTTTGGCAATTTTTAGGGCCTTCCTTTGACACCGCCAGTTATAGAGGTCCTGGATGGCAGGAAGCTTGGCCCCAGTGATGTACTGGGCAGTACGCATTACCCTCTGTAGTGCCTTATGGTTGGAGGCCGAGCTGTTGCCATACCAGGCGGTGATACAACCAGTCAGGATGCTCTCGATGGTGCAACTGTAGAACCTTTTGAGGATCTGAGGAACCATGCCAAATCTTTTCAGTCTCCATAGGGGGAATAGGTGTTGTTGTGCCCTCTACCTGACTGTTTTTGTGTGTTTAGACCATAACAGTTCGTTGGTGATGTAAAGACCAAGCAAATTGAAGCTCTCAACCTACTCCACAACAGCCACATCGATGAGATTGGGGGCGTGCTTGGCCCTCCTTTTCCTGTAGTTCATAATAATCTCCTTTGTCTTGATCATTTTGAGGGAGAGGCTGTTATCCTGGCATCACACTGCCAGGTCTCTGACCTCCTCCCATTAAGCTGTCTCATCATTGTCTGTGATCAGTCACTGTTGTGTCGTTGGCAAACTTACTGATGGTGTTGGAGTCGTTCTTGACCATGCAGTCATGGGTGAACAGAGAGTACAGGATGGGACTGAGCATGCACCCCTGAGGGGCCCAGTGTTAAGGATCAGCGTGGCAGATGTGTTGTTACCTCCCCTTACCACCTAGGAGTCGCCCTTCAGGAAGTCCAGGATCCAGTTGCAGAAGGAGGTGTTTAGTCACAGGGTCCTTAGCTTAGTGATGAGCTTTGAGGGCACTATGGTGTTGAACGCTGAGCTGTAGTCAATGAATAGCATTCTCACGTAGGTGTTCCTTTTTGTCCAGATGGGAAAGGGCAGTGTGGAGTGCAATAGAGATTGCGTCATCCTTAGATCTGTTGGGGCAGTATGCAAATTGGAGTGGGTCTAGGGTTTCTCGGATAATGGTGTTGATGTGAGCCACGACCAGCCTTTTAAAGCACTTCATGACTACAGATGTGAGTGCTACAGGTCAGAAGTAATTTAGGCCTGTTACCTTGGTGTTCCTGGGCACAGGGACAATGGTGGTCTGCTTTAAACATGTTGGTATTACAGACTCGGTCAGAAACAGGTTGAAAATGTCAGTGAAGACACTTGCCAGTTGGGCAGCGCATGCTCGGAGTACATGTCCTGGTAATCCGTCTGGCCCTGCGGCCTTGTGAATGTTGACCTGTTTAAAGGTCTTACTCACATCGTCTATGGAGAGCATGATCACACAGTTGTCCGGGAACAGCTGGTGCTCTCATGCGTGCTTCAGTGTCGCTTGACTGGAAGTCTGCATAGAAGTAATTTAGCTCATTTGGTAGGGTCATGTCACTGGGCAGCTCGCGGCTGTGCTTCCCTTTGTAATCGTAATAGTTTGCAAGCCCTGCCACATCCAACGAGTGTCAGAGCCGGTGTAGTAGGATTCAATCTTAGTCCTGTATTGACGCTTTGCCTGTTTGATGGTTCATCGGAGGGCATAGCAGGATTTCTTAGAAGCTCCTTCAAAAGTGGCAGCTCTACCCTTTAGCTCAGTGCGAATGTTGTCTCTAATCCATGGCTTCTGGTTGGAGTATGTACAGTGGGGAGAACAAGTATTTGATACACTGCCGATTTTGCAGATTTTCCTACTTACAAAGCATGTAGGGGTCTGTAATTTTTATCCTAGGTACACTTCAACTGTGAGAGACGGAATCTAAAACAAATATCCAGAAAATCACATGGTATGATTTTTAAGTAATTAATTTGCATTTTATTGCATGACATAAGTATTTGATCACCTACCAACCAGTAAGAATTCTGGCTCTCACAGACCTGTTAGATTTTCTTTAAGAAGCCCTCTTGTTCTCCACTCATTACCTGTATTAACTGCACCTGTTTGAACTCGATACCTGTATAAAAGACACCTGTCCACACACTCAATCAAACAGACTCCAACCTCTCCACAATGGCCAAGACCAGAGCGCTGTGTAAGGACATCAATGATAAAATTGTAGACCTGCACAAGGCTGGGATGGGCTACAGGACAATAGGCAAGCAGCTTGGTGAGAAGGCAACAACTGTTGGCGAAATTATTAGAAAATGGAAGTAGTTCAAGATGACGGTCAATCACCCTCGGTCTGGGGCTCCATGCAAGTTCTCACCTCGTGGGGCATCAATGATCATGAGGAAGGTGAGGGATCAGCCCAGAACTACACGGCAGGACCTGGTCAATGACCTGAAGAGAGCTGGGACCACAGTCTCAAAGAAAACCATTAGTAACACACTACGCCGTCATGGATTAAAATCCTGCAGCGCACGCAAGGTCCCCCTGCTCAAGCCAGCGCATGTCCAGGCCCGTCTGAAGTTTGCCAATGACCATCTGGATGATCCAGAGGAGGAATGGGAGAAGGTCATGTGGTCTGATGAGACAAAAATAGAGCTTTTTGGTCTAAACCACTCGCCATGTTTGGAGGAAGAAGAAGGATGAGTACAACCCCAAGAACACCATCCCAACCGTGAAGCATGGAGGTGGAAACCTCATTCTTTGGGGATGCTTTTCTGCAAATGGGACAGGACGACTGCACCGTATTGAGGGGAGGATGGATGGGGCCATGTATAGCGAGATCTTGGCCAACAACCTCCTTCCCTCAGTAAGAGCATTGAAGATGGGTCGTGGCTGGGTCTTGCAGCATGACAACGAGCCGAAACACACAGCCAGGGCAACTAAGGAGTGGCTCCGTAAGAAGCATCTCAAGGTCCTGGAGTGGCCTAGCCAGTCTCCAGACCTGAACCCAATAGAAAATCTTTGGAGGGAGCTGAAAGTCCGTATTGCCCAGCGACAGCCCCGAAACCTGAAGGATCTGGAGATGGTCTGTATGGAGGAGTGGGCCAAAATCCCTGCTGTAGTGTGTGCAAACCTGGTCAAGAACTACAGGAAACGTATGATCTCTGTAATTGTAAACAAAGGTTTCTGTACCAAATATTAAGTTCTGCTTTTCTGATGTATCAAATATTTATGTTATGCAATAAAATCGAATTAATTACTTAAAAATCATACAAATGTGATTTTCTGGATGTTTGTTTTAGATTCCGTCTCTCACTGTTGAAGTGTACCTACGATAAAAATTACAGACCTCTACATGCTTTGTAAGTAGGAAAACCTGCAAAATCGGCAGTGTATCAAATACTTGTTCTCCCCACTGTACGTACGTTCACTATGTGGACCACGTCATCGATACACTAATTTTTGAAGCCAGTGACTGATGTGGTGTACTCTTCAATGCCATCGGAAGAATCCCAGAACATATTCCAGTCTGTGCTACCAAAACAGTCCTGTAGTTTAGTAATTCATCATCTGACCACTTCCATATTGAGCGAGTCACTGGTACTTCCTGCTTTAGTTTTTGCTTATTAGCAGGAATCAGGAGGATAGAGTTATGTTCAGATTTGCCAAATGGAGGGCAAGGGGGAGCTTTGTATGTGTCTATTGGTCTGGAGTAAAGGTGGTCTAGAGTTTTTTTCCCACTGTTGCACATGTAACATGATGGTAGAAATGAGGTCAAGCAGATTTAAGTTTCCCTGAATTAAAGTCCCCTGCCACAAGGAGCGCCACCTCTGGATGAGCATTTTCTTGTTTGCTTATGGCCTTTTCAGCTCCTTCAGTGCAGTCTTAGTGCCATCATTGGTTTTTGGTTTTAAATAGACAGCTACGAACAATATAGATGAAAACTGTATTTTTTTGGTAAACAAATATGTGTATATACAGTATATTTAGGGACTGGATCAGCTTTAATACTGAAAACTCTCTTGGTAAATAGTGTGGTCTACAGCTTACCATGAGATACTCAGGCAAAACCCAATATTCTGATTCTTTTTCCCCCCTTTTTTTTCCATTTGACCCCCTTTTTCTCTCCAATTTTGTGGTATCCAATTGTTTAGTAGCTACTATCTTGTCTCATCGCTACAACTCCCATACTGGCTCGGGAGAGACGAAGGTTGAAAGTCATGCGTCCTCCGATACACAACCCAACCAAGCCGCACTGATTCTTAACACAGTGCGCATCCAACCTGGAGAAAACATTGTGCACCTTGCAACCTTGGTTAGCGTGCACTGCGCCCGGCCTGCCATAGGAGTCGCTGGTGTGCAATGAGACAAGGATATCCCTACCGGCCAAACCCTCCCTAACCCGGACAACACTAGGCAATTTGTGTGTCAGCCCCACGGACCTCCCGGTCATGGCCGGTACGACAGAGCCTGGGCACGAACCCAGAGGCTCTGGTGGCACAGCTGGTGCTGCAGTACAGCACCCCCACTGCGCCACCCGGGAGGATAATATTCTGATTCTTACAAGGCACCCTGACCTATGACCCATATATATCTCCGCCACTTCTTCATGCTAATGACAGGGATTTGGGCCTGGCTGATTTGTAGCAGGCTGAATGTTTTACGTCCCTACTCTTCGCCAGTGCTTTTATATAACTGGCTACCATTGTTTAATGGTTACCCAGTCATTCACAATAGCTTGATTAGTGATTGCTAACTGGCTAAAGTTATATGGACATGACATATGGGGCATTTATTGGGGGAAAATTGTACTTGATAGTTAGGATTTCTAATTGACATTCTATATGTATCCTGCAATTTAACTTATAAGTTATAAGCAATTTAACTTATAAGTTCAAAGAAGTGATGAGTTAATTTCATAGCTGTAATATATTTTTGTTACTTTTAAAAGGATTATTTTACAATCATGTAAGGGATAATCAATGAGGAGCTATGCGTTCTAAGGAAAATAAAGTACGTTGTGAAGTTGTTAGTCACAATGCATAGCCTAAGCGGAGTGGCACCAAGCTTCCATGGAGTTGCATTATTTTCCAAAGAAAGCATAGAACCCTGAGTTGATTATCCCGCTTATACTACGGCTATAATTTAACACATTTGCCACTAGAAATGTGTTAATTTCCCGGTAAAAATGTGTTCACCATCCACTGCAGTAGCTAGAAAATGTATCAGATAGCTACAGCCTTGGTAATCAAACAGACTTGCTAGCTTAGCGAACCAAACCATCAATTCTCCTACAGTAGCTTGCTGTTATGAAAATTAAATTCAACAATGCCAATAATGTTTTCAATTCTACTTTCAAAATCAGCTTAAACATAGAACATGTAAAAATGAACTTCATAGCCTTTGAATATTGCTGGGCATTATAGGGAAATCATGCATGCTCTAGAATGCCCTTCAAGCCAATCAGAAACAAGATTTCAAAAATCCCACGGTATAAGTGGACATAATGTACATCACTATACCACAACATACATGGCACCAAATGTACAGGGTGTTGTGTTGTGACAATTATGGGAAACATCGAACACTACAAACATGAATAAATCATTGATTTAGCCTACTGTCTTTTCTCATTATGCCCCTAATGGAGAGATTATTGTCACAGCAGAGCAAAAGCCTCAAAAACAAAAAAAACTATTGCATTTAGTGGTCGATTCAGGATGTTTGAAACAGTTACTGATTGTGGCTGATTTCCCATTAATGCTCATAAAAGCTTTGTCTAATCAACATATAAAATGTCTTGGGTTTTGCGCATCAAAAGTTCTGACTCAGGATTTTAGGCAACAACATGATTTCACTGTGATGTTGATGCTTGATTGACAAAAGCTGAAATGATCCTGGCTTCTGATTATGTAGGGGGTGTCATTGTGAAATATGTCAATGTGAATAATTGTTGTTACGTGTCACCACACACAGACTTTGTTCAATTCAGCCAGAGGGGAACCATGTATCATGTAGTGGAGTCATGTAGCCATGAAAAACACTGGGTTAAAATGAAATATTTACTTGTAACCAAAACACAAGTAAAAACACATTCAGAGCCAAAGGTGAGGTGGTTCTGTTGTGATGGGAATCAAGATCTTCTAGAAAACTGCTTCTATTTCAGGAGCTTTGCATAACAACACTTATAGACAATAGACACACACACACACACACAGATACACAAACGCAATATGACATCATCATACACAGCGGGGTGACTTCCTGCTTACAAAAATGGATTTCTAATCTGCCAAGACTGTTACTATCGACTCTTCCTAATATGGACATTCCTGCCACATTGGTTCTGACTGCATTGTTGTTCTTGATGGCTGGCCTTTAAGCTGTCGAGGAAGCAGAACAGAGGTAAACCCACCCTGTTACCCCCTCCCCCCGGTTTGGTCACAGCAAATGGATTATTACAATAGAATGGTGTAGCACGACACCCACACTGTTGACCCCTGTTACATGAAGATGCAGTTTACACATCTTTAAACAAGAGTACTTGTCTAGATTAATTGATAATAATCTAGCCATGTTCTGACAGCAAATATCCGTTGTGTAACAGTTGCTCAAACTGAGAACAATATGTTGCTTTTTGTTTTTCCGAAGTTGTTTTTATTTTTCCAGACTATATGTTAGCGAGAGCATTTAGGGCTGGATTGATTGCATGTGGTATCTAAGGCCAAAACTATGTATGTACTGAACACTTTTTAACAGTACAATCACCTCTGCTTTATGCAGCTACACTTTCTACAACTAAACTCAGCAAAAAAAGAAACGTTCTCTCACTGTCAACTGCATTTATTTTCAGCAAACTTAACATGTGTGAATATTTGTATGATCATAACAAGATTCAACAACTGAGACATAAACTGAACATGTTCCACAGACATTTGCACCCCAGTATCTATACTTGCACATTCATCTTCTGCACATCCTACCATTCCCATGTTATATTGTAATTACTTTGCCACCATGGCCTATTCATTGCCTTATACCTCTCTTATCCTACATCATTTGCACATGCTGTATATAGAGTTTTCTATTGTGTTATTGATTGTATGTTTGTTTATTCCATGTGTAACTCTGTGTTGCTGTATGTGTCGAACTGCTTTGCTTTATCTTTGCCAGGTCACAGTTGCAAATGAGAACTTGTTCTCAACTAGCCTACCTGGTTAAATAAAGGTGACTAACAGAAATAGAATAATGTATCCCTGAACAAAGGTTGGGTCAAAATCAAAAGTAACAGTCAGCATCTGGTGTGGCCACCAGCTGCATTAAGTACTGAAGAGCATCTCCTCCTCATGGACTGCACCAGATTTGCCAGTTCTTGCTGTGAGATGTTACCCCACTCTCCCACCAAGGCACCTGCAAGTTCCCGGACATTTCTGGGGGGAATGGCCCTTGCCCTCTGAACCAACAGGTCCAAGACGTGCTCAATGGGATTGAGATCCGACCATGGCCATGGCAGAACACTGACATTCCTGTCTTGCAGGAAATCACGCACAGAACGAGCAGTAATGGCTGGTGGCATTGTCATGCTGGAGGATCATGTCAGGATGAGCCTGCAGGAAGGGTACCACATGAGGGAGGAGGATGTCTTCCCTGTAACGCACAGCATTGAGATTGCCTGCAATGACCACAAGCTCAGTCCGATGATGTTATGACCCACCTCCACCTCCAAATCGATCCCGCTCCAGAGTACAGGCCTACAAGCCCTCAGTCCAGCCTCTCTCAGCCTGCTGCGGACAGTCTGAACACTAATGGTGGGATTGTGCATTCCTGGTGTAACTCGGGCAGTTGTTGTTGCCATCCTGTACCTGTCCCACAGGTGTGATGTTCGGATGTGCAGGTGTTGTTACACGTGGTCTGCCATTGCGAGGACGATCAGCTGTCTGTCCTGTCTCCCTGTAGTGCTGTCTTAGGTGTCTCACAGTTCGGACATTGCAATTTACGGTCATTGCAATTTATTGCCATGGCCACATCTGCAGTCCTCATGCCTCCTTGCAGCATGCTTAAGGCACGTTCACACAGATGAGCAGGTACCCTGGGCATCTTTCTTTTTGTGTTTTTCAGAGTCAGTAGAAAGGCCTCTTTAGTGTCCTAAGTTTTCATAACTGTGACCTTAATTGCCTACCATCTGTAAGCTGTTAGTGTCTTATCAACCGTCCACAGGTGCATGTTCATAATTTTTTTATGGTTCATTGAACAAGCATGGGAAACAGTGTTTAAACCCTTTACAATGAAGGTCTGTGAAGTTATTTGGATTTTACGAATTATCTTTGAAAGACAGGGTCCTGAGAAGGGGACGTTTTTATGTAAATTTGCCTTTTGTAACACTTCAATTTCCGTCATGTGTGAAATACCGTAACTACCAATCCCACAACACAATACATTTTGTAGCTGTAAAAAAAAAAAACATGACAAAAAATCTCCAGTTTGAATGTTTTGTTATGCCTATGATTATAATGATTACAATAAATATTCTAATAGTATTTCTCTGATTCCTGACAGACTTTCCTTGGCAACGCCATAACAACCAAAAATACCACTAAGAAAACAAAATTGGATTTCAATTTTTTGAAGTTTCACTGTGCAGCCATAAGACCAACCACAAATTAAAACGATTAACTTCATCAGTGGCTCTGAGGGCCTTGTGGCTTATGTCCAAACTAATTAAATAAATTATTGTGTTTAAGGAGAGGCAGGTTAGCAAGTCGCAAATTGTGACAAATTAATGTCAGAGCGCAGGCGTCTTCAGCCACCAATCACTGGGTGAGGAAGGATCCTAGGGGTTCTAAAAATGGATGGATCGGAGTGCGTCACGGTCAGTGGATAGTTATTAGGCACCTGCACTGTCAGTTCCTCTGAGCCAATGATTACAGTTACTGTTGGCCTTCTCTCTGTTTCCCGCCTGTCACATTAGAGTGAACCACCCCAAGCGAAGCCAAAGATTATGGAGTACATTGACATTCGCCTATTCCTCTCTGGCAAAGCATCACTGTAACATTTAGCCTGCTTGGTATCCAATTGGAGGAATCTGTGTTTGGTTTGCCACTGGTTGTTTCTAAAGAACAGAGGGAACCAGCATTACTCATAGAAGGATATGTGTAAGATGAGGAGAGACACTTAGGTCACAATGATCAGCATCTTGAATCGACTCAACAGCTTGAACAAAACCAGCTTGAACAAGGCCACTGTTGTGATGGTCAATAGAAAGCAATAGTAATAGCATCTTTTTGTAGGCACTAACTAGCATTTATGTAATCACAATGAGCACATAAAGAACATAAAGACCTCATAATTCATAAAGTCCATGTTAACTGACTGATATCTCATAGAACAAAACGTATACGATCTCCTTAGCCTGTGTTAACCTCAGACCTTATTTTCTGCATTTATCCCAAAACTCCATTAATTTCCCCATAGGAATGATTGAACAAACTCATTCCCGGTTTTTAGGACGACAAGCTGGTGAGCTCTATAACACTGCAGTGACTCCCAACAGCATTCTATGTCTTTATGGAATACCACAAAAGTATAACAAATAGACCATTTTAGTTTCAACAAACCATATCCCATCTGCTTCTAAAATCCTAAATATCCAGTAAATCTTTCATGAAAATTACTAATTTATTGATGCTCCAAGGATATTATACTGATAAAAATCAAGAATAGAAAGACCAAAGACAGTAGACATGTGTTCCACTCTAAATTGCAGAACAATTAGTTATTTATTCTTCATGCTCCAACGGTCAAAATTCTCAAATAAATTATCTTAAAAATTCCTCTCCTCTTCTTAGCCCAAAGACATGGATGGCAAAGATACGATAGATAAAACCCTTATATTCTCCAGTTTTGTTTACTCTCTAGGGCCAGTAGTAACAGGTGTCTCCAGTCACAGGAGAACCCTTGTAGTTGTTGTGTTTTAGAACTCTGCTGTGCCTTTAAACACCTCCTTAAGGGAGATTTGTATTTCCCAGGGATCTCGGAGAAAGAGATGAAACAACACAGAGCCAGATACATTTTTCTCTTTCCACCAGATCGGGTGAGGTCTGGCCCTCTCTCGATGTGCCTCTCTGTGCAGGCGCTATGCCATGCTATCTATCGCAGCTTTGCCACAGGGCATGTTCTCTCCAGATTGCTTGTGAGTCACTGGCCTGGGCTGTGATTCCCTCTGTCTGCAGTGCTCATGCATTTCCAACTGTGCCTCGAGAAACTGACTCAAACTGTCTTTGGAAAGCACTACCAGAACATTTCAAGGGTCTGAGAAATATAGGATTGACTGTGGCTTTGAAATGCAACACGAATGAAGCAGATTTCCAACAGTACCTTGAGAATGTGACTGAAATTGCTTGGGAAATATAGTGAGCAACATACTTCATGTGTCTAATGAAGGCAATTACTGAGATCCTGGAATTGTGCCATTCAGGCCATCGTAATGTGACAAATATGAAGTTGATCCTTATTTGGTGACATTTTCTGGTCACACTTTGAATCAACATTGACGTTTCTGTTAGCTTTCAGAGGTCATTGGTTTGGTAATGAGTAAAAGGTTTCAGAGAAGTCTGTGTAAACACAAGTACATTATAGTTTATTAACTATACAAAGCTTAAATGCATTATACATGTTTTATTTAATATTTTACCCCCTTTTTCTCCCCAATTTCAATCTTGTCTCATCGCTGCAACTCCCCAACGGGCTTGGGAGAGGCAAAGGTGGAGTCATGCGTCCTCCGAAACATGACCCGCCTTAACACCCGGCAGCTTAACCCGGAAGCCAGCTGCACCAATGTGTAGGAGGAAACACTGTTCAACTGGCAACCGGGGTCAGCCTGCAGGCACCCGGCCCGCCACAAAGAGTCACTAGAGCACGATGAGCCAAATAAAGCCCCTCCGGCCAAACCCTCCCTTAAGTGGGACGATGCTGGGCCAATTGTACTACGGACCCGCGAATGGACCCTGTATTAATGCCTCTAGCACTGTAATGCAGTGCCTTAGACCGCTGCGCCACTCAGGAGGACCCCAAATACATCGTCTTAAATTATTTTTAAGCTAGACACATTCATGTTCAGTTTAGATCAAATGACCGAAACTGAGTCTGAATTTTTCCAATCTCTTATTAATGAAATATTTGGCATTTAAAACAGAATCTCGGTCTGTTAAATATAAAACTCACACCGAGGATGAATTAAGCAAATCATATATCTTATTTATCATACTGTTGGTTACTTTGATTAGTTTTGTATTCTCTGTAATCCTGTCTACTTGGTATGAGCAGAGAGATTTTTTTTCACCCTCTGCTATAGACTGGTTTCTCTATAGACCATTTTCTCTGTTTCTCCACACGTTATGTGAAATGGATTTTTGACCACAGAGATACTGAGCTCTGTCTGTCACTCACTCTCTCTTTCCCTCTCTCTGGCTCACTTGCTCTCTCTCTCTTTCTCGCTATGTCTCTCTCTCGCTCCTCTCTTTTCAAATCAGTTTTTTTATGCAGGCAAGAATCAACGCCTGGAGCAAACCTTATGCTTATGAATTGCGGAATCGAAAAAAGGCCCTTTTATGATGCAAGTGGGTGGATTTAATAAATTCTGAATACATTGGCACAAGAAATATCTCCAGGGCTATAATTGCTTTGCTAGCCTTCAACATTGTCCACCATATCCAAACGTCATTTACTTTAATCCACACAATACTACTACTTTACATTTTTCGTACAGTATAATGTATAAGGAGAGAGTGGGGTAAGTTGAGCCAAAGGGGTAAGATGAGCCACCCGTCTTTCTAGGGAACCATACACAAAATGTATAATTTGACCAAATATTTTATTTTATGATTATGAAATGTTAATGAAGACCATTTTATCTCTCCTGTGACTCTTACTTTGATGAAAACCCTTCATGCAATATTTTTAATCCTTCACTCATGCTGCTAAACATACCCTCGTAAAACTGACCATCCTAACGATCCTCGACTTCGGTGATGTCATTTACAAATTAGCCTCCAACACTACTCAACAAATTGGATGCAGTCTATCACAGTGCCATCCGTTTTGTCATCAAAGCCCCATATACTACCCACCACTGCGACCTGTATGCTCTCGTTGGCTGGCCCTCGCTTCATACTCATCGCCAAACCCACTGGCACCAGGTTATCTACAAGTCTCTGCTAGGTAAAGCCCTGCCTTATCTCAGCTTACTGGTCACCATAGCAGCACCCACCCGTAGCACACACTCCAGCAGGTATATCTCACTGGTCACCCCCAAAGCCAATTCTTCCTTTGGCTGCCTCTCCTTCTGCTGCCAATGACTGGAAAGAACGGCAAAAATTTCTGAAGCTGGAGACACTTACCTCCCTCACTAGCTTTAAGCACCAGCTGTCAGAGCAGCTCACAGATCACTGCACCTGTACATAGCTCATCTGTAAATAGCCCATCCAATCTACCTCATCCCCATACTGTATTTATTTATCTTGCTCCTTTGCACCCCAATATCTATACTTGCACATTGATCTTCTGCACATCCTACCATTCCAGTGTTTAATTGCCTTATTGTAATTACTTCGCCACCATGGCCTATTTATTGCCTTACCTCTCTTATCCTACCTCATTTGCACATGCTGTGTATAGATTTTTTTACTGTATTATTGATTGTATGCTTGTTAATTCCATGTGTAACTCTGTGTTGTTGTATGTGTCGAACTGCTTTGCTTTATCTTTGCCAGGTCGCAGTTGCAAATGAGAACTTGTGGTCAACTAGCCTACCTGGTTAAATAAAGGTGAAAAAAAAAGAATATTTTTTTTCTTGAAATTTGTTTTCTTTTGTGTGCACTGGGGAACCTTTTGACGTTAATCTAAGGAAATGTCCTTTCTTGCAGTGGTTATGTATTTCTTTCAGTAGAGAGTTCCCACTCTCAGAAAATGTTAGGCCATCAATGGGAACGATCAGAATTTTCTCCATTTATCTTAGTGTACCCTCCTTGTCCTTGTTCCTTGTTCCTTGTTCATGCCCTTAGAACTCCCCAGATAGACGCTTAGAAGACCCTGCCAATCCAATCAAACCCACAATCCTGGTGTAGCAAGCAACATTCTCTACCAACTGACCCACAAAGGACTTTCAACACCACCACAGCGTGACTGATAATAATTCATCCCAGTGGTGTTCAATGGGGTTGAGGTCAGGGCTCTGAGCAGGTCGTCAAGTTCGTCCACACCAATCTCAACAAACCATTTCTGTATAGACCTCGCATTGTAATGCTGAAACAGGAAAGGGCCTCCCCCAAACTGCTGAAACAGGAAAGGTCCTTCCCAAAATCTGTGGAAGCACAGAATCGTCTAGATTGTCATTGTATGTTGTAGTGTTAAGATTTCCCTTCACTGGAACAAAGAGACCTAGCCTAAATCATGAAAAACATCTCTAGCTGATGATTCCTCCTCCACCAAACTTTACAGTTGGCATTATGCATTGGGGTAGGTAGAGTTCTCCTGGTATTCGCGGAACCTACATTTGTACGTCGGACTGCCAGATGGTGAAGCATGATTCATCACTCCAGATTACGAGTTTCCACTGCTTCAAGATCCAATAGCGGCGAGCTTTACACCACTCCTGCCAATGCTTGCCATTGTGCATGGTGATCTTAGACTTGTGTGTGGCTGCTCGGCCATGGAAACCCATTTCATGAATCTCCCAACGAACAGTTCTTGTGCTGATGCTGCTTCCAGAGGCAGTTTGGAACTCGGTAGTGAGTGTTGCAACAGAGGAGAGACAATTTTTACGTGCTACATGCTTCAGCACTCGGCGGTCCCATTCTTTGAGCTAGTGTGGCCTACCACTTCACCGCTGAGCCGTTGTTGCTCGTAGATGTTTCCACTTCACAGTAACAGCACATACAGTTACAGAAATTTGATGAATTGACTTGTTGGAAAGGTGGCACCCTGAGCTCTTCAGTAAGGCCATTCTACTGCCAATGTTTGTCTATGGAGATTGCATGGCTGTGTGCTCGATTTTATACACCTGTCGGGTGTGGCTGAAATAGTAAAATCCACTAATTTGAAGAAGTGTCCAGATATTTGTGTATATATAGTGTAGTACAGTGCATTTGGAAAGTATCAGACCCGTTTACTTTTTGCACATTCCAGCCTTATTCTAAAATGGATTACCTATACACACCATACCCTATAACGACAAAGCTAAACAGTTTTAAAAAATAATTATTGCAAATGTATAAAAAAAATTAAACTGAAATATTACATTTACATAAGTATTCCGACCCTTTACTCAGTACTTTGTTGAAACACCCTTGGTAGCGATTACAGCCTCCAGTCATCTGGGTATGATGTTACAAGCGTGGCACAACTGTATTTGGGGAGTTTCTCCCATTCTTCTCTGCAGATCCTCTCAAGTTCTGTCAGGTTGGATGGGGAGCGCCGTTGCACAGTCTCGCCGCTGCACTGTCTCAAGTCTCTCCAAATATGTTTCATCCGGTTCAAGTCCAGGCACTGGCTGGGCCACTCAAGGACATTCAGAGACTTATTCTGAAGCCACTCCTGCGTTGTCTTGGCTGTGTGCTTAGGGTCGCTGTCCTGTTGGAAGGTGAACCTTCGCCCCAGTCTGATGCCTTGAGCGCTCTGGAGCATGTTTTCATCAAGGATCTCTCTGTACCTTGCTCCGTTAATCTTTCCCTCGATCCTGACTAGTCTCCCAGTCCCTGCCGCTGAAAACATCCCCAAAGCATGATGCTGCCACCACCGTGTTTCACCATATGGATGGTGCCAGGTTTCCTCCAGACATGTTGCATGGCCAAAGAGTTCAATATTGGTTTCATCAGACCAGAGAATCTTGTTTCTCATGGTATGAGAGTCATTTAGGTGCCTTTTGGCAAACTCCAAGTAGGCTGTCATGAGGCTTCCGTCTGGCCTGATTGGAGGAGTGCTGCAGAGATAGTTGTCCTTCTGCAAGGTTCTCTCATCTCCACAGAGGAACTCTGGAACTTTGTCAGAGTTACCATGGGGTTCTTGGTCATCTCCCTAACAAAGGCCCTTCTCCCCCGATTGCTCAGTCTGACCAGGCGGCCAGCTTTAGGAAGAGTCTTGGTGGTTCTAAACTTCTTCCATTTAAGAATGGAGGCCACTGTGTTCTTGGGGACCTTCAATGGTGCAGACATTTTTTGGTACCCTTCCCCAGATCTGTGCCTCAAGACAATCCTGTCTCTGAGCTCTACAGACAATTCTTTCGACTTTGTGTTTACCCTATCCTACAGACCAGGTTCCCAGAATAAGAAGGCAGACGCTCTGTCCTGGCTGTATGACACAGAGGAGCGGCCCATGGATCAGACTCCCATACTCCCGGCCTCCTGCCTGGTAGCGCCGGTCGTGTGGGACCTGGATGCGGACATTGAGCAGGCATTGCGTACAGAGCCCGTTCCCCTCCAGTGTCCCGTTGTGCATATCTACGTTCCGTCTGTTGTCCGTGACCAGTTGATCTATTGGGCCCACACGTCTCCCTCCTCTGGTCACCCAGTGATCGGTCGGATGGTGCGCTGTCTGACTGGGAAGTACTGTTGGCCCACCTTGGCTAAGGACGTGAGGGTTTATATTTATATTTTTTAGATTTTTATATTTAAAGTTTGTGGGGCCCTTCAATGTCCTGAGGAGGGTGAACGAGGTATGTAACAGATTACAGCTTCCCTCTGATTATTGTATGAATCCCTCGTTCCATGTGTCTCTCCTCAGGCCGGTGGTGGCTGATCCGCTCCAGGAATCTGAGGTGTGGGAGGTCCCTCCGCCTCCTTTGGACATTGAGGGGGCCCCGGCGTACATCGTTCGTTCCATCCTGGATTCGAGTCATCTCCTTGTTCGGGCGGCGTTTGGCGATCGATGTCACCGGCTTTCTAGCCATCGCCGCTCCATTTTTTCACGTCCATTTGTTTTGTCTTGTCCCATATACACCTGGTTTTCATTCCCTAATCAATTTACATGTATTTAGCCCTCTGTTTCCCATCATGTCTTTGTGAGCCCCAACTCTGCTCTTCAGCCATTGGTAAAAGTATCCCAGTAGGGATGTGTACCTGAAGGCAGACAGCTTGACACTGCATGGACAGAGTGTTTTGAAGGGATTGCTCTATGGGATTGCTCTGCTTCCTTAGAAGGGATTGCTCAGTGTGGCTACCAGACCAAACCAGACCCCACTACAAGCCTCAGCGGGATGGTCTGGCAGGGAGGACAGGGAATGACAGATCAAAGAGAGATGGAGGGATGAGGGATGGATGGTGTTGGACTGAAAATTTGAAAAATCAACATCCAGTCTATCTGGACACCATTATTAGATTGTGTCAGCCTGAACAGAGAGGGGAAACTACTTTAGTTGATGGGATTGATTAACAGAGCTGGGCCCTAGGTAATACCAACAAGGGGAAACTCCGTTTTGTGTGGAGTTGAGTGAAGAGTTGAATGTAGTGGTAGCAAATAGGATTGTATAGAATGGTAGGGCCTCAAAAGGAAAAGCTATTTTACTTGGAGCGGATTTAAGACTGATATATTCAGCAGTGGTTTTGGTAGCAAATCGGATAGATTTGATAGAATGTGTAGTGGCTCAAAAAGATGGACAGTAGGTTCCTCTGTCATTTATAAACTCTTGCCAGCAGGGATTTGTACTATAACATGCAATTGTACAAAAGGAGATATAAAATGACAATCTGCCCTGTTGGTAAAGTATAATGCCGTTTAAATGCACATAATTAGATGTAAGCCTCTGTCTGCTTACTGTTCAGTCAGCGTTGGTTTACTACCTAAATTACCTAGACCCCAAAACTCTAAAATCATTCTAAACTGGGAGATTTGTACTGTACATCAATTGCTATTGAATACATCTAGGAATAGCAGTTTATAATTACTCTGGCCTTGGCCAAATCTGAGTGTGGGGGAAGCATGACTGCTAAAGATGTAGGTACAAGAAAGTCATTAGTTCATCTCATTCAAATCTGAATGACCCTGTAGAGTGGGAGAAATTGATCCATGGGTTACACACCATATATCATAAATAGGTCTAAAGAAGAAATGAGCATTTTGCACACTAATACATCTGCGGAAAATCATGATCAGGTTATTGATAGTATCACAATTGATGAATGACCCTACTAACAAATCCTGTGACCAACAGGAGTGCAAGTAAATCAACTCTGCTCATTTTCCTTCACTTCTTAGCTCTCTTATCGCTCATAATTTCCCAATAGGCTATTTCCAGTAGTGGATTTAAGAGATGTAGTCAACGTTATGAGCATTGCCACCTTCATGTTGCCTGTTGCAAATGAATATAGAAAGTCAGTGTGGGGTTTACAGTGTATAGCAGAAATATTTAGGGTTTTCTGGAACAAAAAGGAGCTTAGGTGGTGGGTGTGGCAGGGGGCGTGGTAGGGGGCATGCCAATGGGTGCTGTCGGCCTGTCGGCATGGCTGAAGTTTTGACAAAATGTTTGTCTGTAACCAACTTTCCACCCAACCTTTTTGTCAGATGAAACATGTCTTGACAGGCCTGATGGAAACAGAAACATTTTCAGTCAACTTTCTAAATGTGACAAAACAAAATACTCTTTTTGTTTCTGTAAAATGAATTATGTGAGAAATCGGCGGAAATGCTTTTATGCACAAATATTGACATAATAGTCCTCAGGGAAGCAGGCTGTTAATTAGGCTACAGATTAAATAAATTATGATGAACTTCACAGGATGGTGATGCTTGTGTCACGACTTCCGCCGAAGTTGGTCCCTCTCCTTCTAGCTACCGCTGATCCACTTTTCATTTTCCATTTGTTTTGTCTTTGTTTCTCACACACCTGTTTTCAATCCCACAATCACGTGTTCATTATTTAACCCTCTGTTCCCCACATGGTTTTTGTGAGTGATTGCTTATTGTATGGTGGTTCGTTTTGCGTGGCCATATATATTATGTGTATATATTTAGATTTTTGAGTAAAAGTGTTTTTATTACTCATATCTGCTGTCCTGCGCCTGACTCATCTCACCAGCTACACACAGACGACGTTACAGATTGATGCTCTTTTCCAATTAATATCAAGGGTCTTATTCTGGTGACATGATGATTGTTGCCTGTCTGTCATTTGACAAGTAAAAAAATCTTGCTCTTTTGTCCAAATGTTATTTGGACAAATACAACAGGTGTAGACCTTACCGTGAAATTCTTACTTACAAGCCCTTAACCAACAATGCAGTTTTAAGAAAAATAATAGTTAAGAAAAATATTAACTAAATAAACTAAAGTACAAAATAAAGAGCAACAATATAATAACAAAAACGAGGCTAGGGGGTACTGGTACAGAGTCAGTGTGCGGTGGTACAGGATATTTGAGGTAGTTGAAGTAATATGTACATGTAGGTAGGGGTAAAGTGACTATGCATAGATAATAAACAGCGAGTAGCAGCAGCATAAAAAGGGGGGTGGGTCAATGCAAATAGTCAGAGTAGCCTTTTGATGAGCTGTTCAGAAGTCGCTTGGCTGTTAAGAAGCCTTTTGGACCTAGACTTGGCGCTCCGGTACCGCTTGCCATGTGGTAGCAAAGAGAACAGTCAATGACTAGGGAGGCTGGAGTCTTTGACATTTTTTAGGGCCTTCCTCTGACACTGCCTGGTATAAAGGTCCTGGATGGCAGAAGGTTTGGCCCCAGTGATGTACTGGGTCGTATGCACTACCCTCTGTAGCGCCTTGCTCTTGATGGTGCAGCTGTGTAACTTTTTGACGATCTGAGGACCCATGCCAAATCTTTTCATTCTCCTGAGGGGGAATAGGCATTGTCGTGCCCTCTTCATGACTGTCTTGGTGTGTTTGGACCATGATAGTGTGTTGGTGATGTGGACACCAAGGAACTTGAATCTCTCAACCTGCTCCACTACAGACCTATCGATGAGAATGGTGGCGTGCTCGGCCCTCTTTTTCCTGTAGTCCACAACCATCTCCTTTCTCTTGACCACGTTGAGGGAGAGGTTGTTGTCCTGGCACCACACTTCCAGGTCTCTGACCTCCTTCCTATAGGCTGTCTCGTTGTTGTCGGTGATCAGGCCTACCACCGTTGTGTCGTTTGCAGACTTGATGATGATGGTGTTGGAGTCGTGCTTGGCCACGCAGTTGTGGGTGAACAGGGAGTACAGGAGGGGACTAAGAACGCACCCTTGAGGAGCCTCTGTGTTGGTGATCAGTGTGGCAGATGTGTTGCTGCCCACCCTTACCACCTGGTGGCGTTCCGTCAGGAAGTCCATGATCCAGTTTCAGAGGGAGGTGTTTCGTCCCAGGGTCCTTAGCTTTGTGATGAGTTTTGAGGGCACTATGGTGTTGAACACTGAGCTGTAGTCAATGAACAGCATTCTCATATTGGTGTCCCTTTTGTCCAGGTGGGAATGGACAGTGTTGAGTGTAATAGAAATGGCATAATCTGTGCATCTGTTCGGGCGGTATGCAAATTGGAGTGGGTCTAGGGTTTCTGGGAGGATGCTGGTGTTGACGTGAGACATTACCAGCCTTTCAAAGCACTTCATGGCTACAGATGTGAGTGCTACAGGTCAGTAGTCATTTAGGCAGGTTACCTTGGTGTTCTTGGGCACAGGGACTATGGTGGTCTGCTTGAAAACATGTAGGTATTACAGATTCGGCCAGGGACAGGTTGAAGATGTCAGTGAAGACACTTGCCAGTTGGTCAGTGCATGCTCTGAGTAGACGTGCTGGTAGTCCGTCTGGCCTTGCGGCCTTGTCAATGTTGACCTGTTGAAAGGTCTTGCTCACATCGGCTACTGCGAGCTTGATCACACAGTCGCCCGGAACAGCTGGTGCTCTCATGCATGCTGCAGTGTTGCTTGCCTCGAAGTGGAACAGGATGCACCTGAGCTCAATTTTGAGTCTCATAGCAAATGGTCTTTATACATGTGCAAAAATGTCTAAAAACCTGTTTTCCCTTTGTCATTATGTGGTATTGTGTGTAGATAGAATCCATTTAAAATAACGCTGTAACGTAACAAAATGTTTAAAAAAGGGAAGGGGTCTGAATGGTTTCCGAATGCACTGTACGTACATACATAAAATACATGACCAAAAGTATGTGGACACCTGCTCGTTGAACATCTCGTTCCAAAATCAAGGGAATGAATATGGAGTTAGTCCTCCTTTGCTTCTATAACAACTTTAACTCATCTGGGAAGGCTATCCACTAGATGTTGGAACATTGCTGCGGGGTCTTGCTTCCATTCAGCCACAAGAGCATTAGTGAGGTCGGGCACTGATGTTGGGCGATTGACATGGCTCGCAGTCTGCGCTCCAAATCATCCCAAAGGTGTTTGATGGGGTTGAAGTCAGGGTTCTGTGCAGGCCCGTCACGGTCTTCTACACTGTTCGTGACAAACCATATCTGTATGGAACTCACTTGTGCACAGAGGAATTGTCATGCTGAGACAGGAAAGGGCCTTCCCCAAACTGTTGCCATAAAGTCGAAAGCACAGAATCGTCTAGATTGTCATTGTATGCTGTAGCATTCAGATTTCCCTTCACTGGAACTAAGGGGCCTACCCCGAACTGTGAAAAACAGCCCCAGACCATTGTTCCTCCTCCACCAAACTTTGCAGTTGGCACTATGCATTGGCCGTTGTTGCTCCTAGACATTTCCACTTCATAATAACAGCACTTACAGTTGACCGTGGCATCTTTAGCAGGGAAGAAATTTGAAGAAATTACTTGGAATGGAAAGGTGGCATCCTATGACAGTTCCACGTTAAAAGTCACCGAAAGCTTCAGTACAGCCATTTTACTGACACTGTTTGTCTATGGAGATTGCATGGCTATGCGCTAGGTTTTATACACCTGTCAGCAACAGGTCTGGCTGAAATAGCTGAATCCACTCATTTGAACGGGTGTCCACATACTTTTGTATATAAAGTGTATGTATGTACTGTATGTATTTGTGTTTATTTGTTGGTCTTAGGTGGCCCAATAAAATGGGGGAGGCACACCACTTACAACCAAATATGGGTAACTGTTGGCAAGGGATATAATAAAACATTGTTATGCAGATTTTTACTGTATTACTAGAAACATTTATATTATGGTCAGAATGATCTGCAGTTATTATTATCCACTCTGCTTCAAATGTCTGTCTGACAGCAAAATTACTAAATACCAATAATACTGGAATTTAGTCATGTGAATGTTTTTCAATTCATTCTTTTTATATATACTCCTTGCCAACAACAAATACTGTATGTTGCTCAGATGCTACAGCTACGGAATTTCAACAAAATCTGTCCTCTAAGAAGAAATACATGTGACTCACTATGTAGCGTATCTGCTGTATCTGACACTCTTTTACCATGGGCTGATCAACAGTATGCTAATCATAGTCATCTGTCAGAGACATGGAGATGGAGTGATACAACGAGAAGAAATGAACAGATGGAATCATTGGATAAAATCAGAGTGGACAGTAGCTAAAATGTTTCATATGGCACTGAAAGGACAGTATATTACTATGATTTAATTCAGAACCTGGGGAAAAATATTAACTTGCAATATGCCCATAGATACTCAAATGGGTGCTGCGTGCAAGAGTACCAGTATCAAAACTTGTTAACGCTGAAAACTATGATCTCTGGATGACTGATTTTTCCAACTAACTGAAAACATGCTCACCAGATTAACATGTTGATTGATCACCATTTGTTTACATTTTGAACTGTTTAATCATAACCATGTAAACTGTGAGGGTGATTAGTACAGTAGCAATACTGCTGTTACACCACCCAATGTTTTACGTCTCCACTGAAAATGAAAAAGGAATACAATACATTAAATGTTGAAAGGGTGGTCAGCATCAACAGATGCACACTTGTTGAAGTCTTGGTAAATACTGATAGCACGTGACAGCACTATGCATTTACTATTACATGAGCTGTGAAAACTGTATTGTATTAATATCCTCTGAGATGAGCTAAATAAGAACAAATATGATGAAATACTCACTGTTGTTGTGCATCAGTTCTTCCAACAGTTGTGAGTTTTAGTTGATACAAAAAAAAACAGCGGCTCTCAAAGTGATCAATAAGAGAAGAAAACATGAAGTCCTAAGTGTTGCTGTTGCTTCTGCATGGCACGACAACTCTGCTCTCTCTGCACACAGACACAAGGCATGCAGAGTATTACCAGGTTATTTGATGATCATGAGCAACAGGCTACAGCCTCGCCCCTCCTACTATATCAACAGCTAGCCTCACAGCTCTGACATCACAGGTGGGATGTGCCATTCTAACATTATTCTGAGAGCTTTTCACAGAAATCCATAGCAACCAGCATCTAGCTAGCGAGTGGAGCGAAGGGTTCCCCCCCTGAAACAGGAATAATCACTCGCTTTTGGCCGTAGACTCATGTGAATGGTTTATATTTTTCCCCTGAAGTAAGCGCCTAAGAAGGTTCACTCACTCTGGTTCCTCGTTTTTTTATATTTTTTTATTTAACCTTTATTTAACTAGGCAAGTCAGTTAAGAACAAATTCTTATTGACAATGATGGCCTACCCCGGCCAAACCCGGATGACGCTGGGCCAATTGTGCGCCGCCCTATGGGACTCCCAATCACGGCCGGATGTGATACAGCCTGGATTTGAACCAGGGACTGTAGTGAGGCTTCTTGCACTGAGATGCAGTGCCTTAGACCGCTGCGCCCCTCACTCTATGTACTCAGATAGCCATCGCTGTGTCCAAAATTAGACAGGTGTGAACTCACTGTTAGAATGAGTTGTTGGAGGTACAGTCTACCATTATCAACAGTAGGCTATCAGATATGCTCTTCCTCCATTCCATTCTCTATGTCCATTTCTGGTAACACTTTACAGAAAGTAGATTTTATACCTGTGTAGTAACTTTGTAATTACACTCTTAATAATCCCTCAGGCATTCGACAGATGTTGATCATGGAAATGCCTATACTTACTGTAGCTTGGAGAGCCAAAGGGTCTCTGTCTTGTAATTCTGATCAACTCACAGTAGGCTCTCTTTGGGTTGATTCCCCAGTCAATACATGTAATGCCTACTTAAGAATATTTGTTTATCTTCTTGTTGATATGGCTTTATATTGCTGAATATTGCACACATAGAAGAAGTAGCTATGAAGTAGCTATGGATGTATCTCATGTATTGGGTATTACAGAATGTTTTAAGGTATGGAATAATGTGGTAGTTATCAACAGGAACCATCATTAGCTCTTTACATGTTTTTTTCACAGACAGCTAATTGTCATTTCACAGTTAATGAGGCCAAGGGTCCAAGACAAAAGCAACTCTGAGTTCATCACTTTGAAGTTAATCCACATTATAGTTAACATGCAGAGTTGATTTGGTCCTTACTTTATACTCAGTGACGTGTGAAGGGAGAATCCCTAAAGGTTTCAGGACTATAATCCAAGGAAGGTAACTACCACATTATTCCATACAAGGAATTTCTTGATGGAAAATCAAGGTCTTTAACTGTATGATGAGATCGAATCGGTCTGTCTTTGGTGGTTGAACTGACTGGTTTCATCCCTGGTCCAGCTTTCAACTGTGGCCTGGCTCAGATGAATGGACTGTACATGAGCAGGCACACACAATCAGAACATTCACCGTCTCATCTCTGGGTTATGGGATGTTGCATTGATCTGACAGAAGGAAATGTTTGAAACACTCACTTACCTACATGCGCTTGTGCTTCCTAAAGCCTGACTGACCCACACTAATCACCCCAGATCTCTCCCTGATATAACGCCACGCACAGAATCTCATTTATATGCAATACACTGGAGGGGAAATGAAGGTCTCCTTGAGAGTATTGTAGTTTGCTTCATTAAATTGTTCGTAGTTCACCTGATTTGTCTTTTGTGAAAGGATAATACTCAAATTATCTATTGACATTTTATTGTAGCAGGTTTCATTCCATCAATTTTGTCACATTGTCAATAGAGCATTGATAACTGCGTATCAGCTTCCTACAGTAGGGTTGGCTAGCTATACTGTACTGTTATTATTAGGATGTATGTAAAGCTACAATGCAGCAGCATCACACAGTGGGGAAGTATGTGGGAGGCAGCTATGACCCCTGGCTATTTCTGACAGATTTCAGCTCTCAAATCCCTGTGTAATTCAGGTGTGAATAACAGCTTGATTGTACTGTACATTCACTTTGTTTACCGGTGGATAACAGACACATTTACAGTATAGGTATAGCAATATTGCAAAAAATTCAATTGGTTAAGAGTAATTCTTGAATTCAAGTAACTCTCCTCTCTGCCATGTTAGGTATTCAACTCACTTCTCCTAATATCCTCCTCTCTAGGGTCAGCAGTGGAAAATATCAGCTCACAGACAGTACTTCTGGACAAGTCCTTCAGTATCTCTGCATTATCATTCATCACAGAACACAATTCTCAGAGTATGAACTCAAACAACTATCCTCTTCACTGTGTTTGGTATTCAACACACTTCCCCTTCCACCTCATGAAATGTTCAGCCGTCTACCTAGTAGCTCTGAAAACAGCCTCATCCATTCAGTTGTACTAGCTAACACATCTGTTGTGTGAACCATCTTGCCAAAGGGTAGGTCTTCCAAAGTATTAACAAACAGTTGATTCAGATTAGTCATCATTTTGGGGTGATGGCCACTTTGAATTAAAAAGACACTAAGTATCCAAGCAGTTTGGATCATTGTAAAAAATAACAGAATGTTTTTAAAAATCTGAATACAAATTAGGAGGAATCTAATTGCGCTATTAAGTGTATTTGACCATGGCATGGGAGTAACATATATTCATATTCACTCATATTACTTATCATGAACATAACAATTATTCCAATTCTGTAAGTGGTTTATGTACAGGTAACTGCCAAAATAATGGAATCGCCAACATAAAGTATCTTAATAGGGCATTGGGCCGCCACGAGCCACCAGAACAGCTTCAATGTGCCTTGGCATAGATTCTACAAGTGTATGGAACTCTGTTGGAGGGATGTGACACCATTCTTCCAAGAGAAATTCCATCATTTGCTGATGGTGGTGGAAAACGCCATCTCAGGCACTGCTCCAGAATCTCCCATAAGTGTTCAATTGGGTTGAGATCTGGTGATTGAGACGGCCATGGCATACGGTTTACGTCGTTTTCATGCTCATCAAACCATTCAGTGACCACTTGTGCCCTGTGGATAGGGGATTGTCATCCACTCCCATCAGGATAGAAAGGATTCAACGTAGGTTGAACGTTTACCTTGCCCTCTTAGGGGTTGAGTGGACCTAAACCATGGCAGGAAAATAAACTCCACAGCATAACAGAGCTACCAGAACCCTCATTTACTCATGTGTTTCCATTATTAGATGAGTGCATGCACTGTTAATTTTCATTTTTACAATGACAAGATAATAATAATAAATATAATGTAATAATATAATCAAATTGGGCATCTATTTGTTCCTTGTGAAAATGTTTATGCATGTTGACAATTAATTTAATGAAACAAAAACTATTCAGAACATTAAATGTATATTGCCACATTAATTAGATCAATACAATACATACAGATGAATCTTAACCAGAACAAAAACTACCATGAAGTCTGTTTATTAAGCTTTCTCTAGACTGAAATACAAACAATCAATTAAATTAAAGTAGGTTGTTTTGCAGCCTTTATTTCAGACACATTGGCACTTAATTAACTGACTGCTTTATGTTCTCCTTTTTATTGAAATTTTAATGACACAATTAGGAACCAGTGGGCAACTTAATTCCCCTCCTCAGCAGGGCTGGAGCAGAATGTCATTTGAGGAGCGTACAGTGTCAGTCATCCCTACTCCCGTTTCCTTTCTTCGGCCCTCGACGTCGCCAGTCTACAAACCACCAGTCCTGGCAACCCACATTACGCACACCTGGCAACCATCATTAAGCACATCTGCTCCCCTTCGTTAAGCACATCTGGACTTCCAAATTACCTTGATTACTTCCCCTTTATTTAGCTCTCAGCAGCCTCAATCTTCAGGTAGTATTGGCTTTGTTTACGTTCAGTACGCTACTTCTGTTTTGATATTCTTCATGTTTCTTATTATTAAACTCACCTTCTGCACCTGCTTCCTGACTCCCTGTGTATACGTTACATACAGAGAGCAGTATGACTGACCATGATGGAGTCATACAGTTGAAGTCTGAAGTTTACATACACTTAGGTTGGAGTCATTAAAACTCATTTTTCAACCACTCCAAAAATTTCTTGTTAACAAACTATAGTTTTGGCAAGCTGGTTAGGACATATACTTTGTGCATGACACAAGTAATTTTCCCAACAATTGTTTACAGACAGATTATTTCACTTGTAATTCCCTGTAACACAATTCCAGTGGTTCAGAAGTTTACATACACTAAGTTGACTGTTCCTTTAAACAGTTTGGAAAATTCCAGAAAATGACGTCATGGCTTTGTAAGCTTCTGTTTGGCTAATTGACATAATTTGAGTCAATTGGAGGTGTAGCTGTGGATGTATTTCATGGCCTACCTTCAAACTCAGTGCCTCTTCGCTTGACATCATGGGAAAATCAAAAGAAATCAGCCAAGACATCAGAAAAAAAATTGTAGACCTCCAAAAGTCTGGTTCATCCTTTGTAGCAGTTTCCAAATGCCTGAAGGTACCACGTTCATTTGTACAAACAATAGTAAGCATAAATACCATGGGACCACGCAGCTGTCATATCGCTCAGGAAGGAGACGCGTTCTGTCTCCTAGAGATGAACGTACTTCGGTGCGAAAAGTGAAAAAAAATCCCAGAACAACAGCAAAGGACCTTGTGAAGATGCTGGAGGAAAAAGGTACAAAACTATCTATGTCCACAGTAAAACGAGTCCTATATCGACATAACCTGAAAGGCAGCTCAGCAAGGAAGAAGCCACTGCTCAAAAACTGCCATTAAAAAGCCAGACTATGGTTTGCAACTGCACATGGGGAGAAAAATCATACTTTTTGGAGAAATGTCCTCTGGTCTGATAAAGCAAAAATAGAACTGTTTGGCCATAATGACCATCGTTATGTTTGGAGGAAGAAGGGGGAGGCTTGCAAGCCGAAGAACACCATCCCAACCATGAAGCATCATGTGGTAGTAACATGTTGTTGTGGGGGTGCTTTGCTTAAGGAGGAACTGATGCTGTTCACAAAATAGATGGCTTCATGTGGAAGGAAAATTGTTTGGATATATTGATGCATTGTCTCAAGACATCAGTCAGGAAGTTAAAGCTTGGTCGCAAATTGGTCTTCCAAATGGACAATGACCCCAAGCATACTTCCAAAGTTGTGGCAAAATGGATTAAGGACAACAAAGTCAAGGTACTGAAGTGGCCATCACAAAGCAATGACCTCAATCCTATAGAAAATGTGTGGGCAGAACTGAAAAAACATGTGTGAGCAAGGAGGCCTACAAACCTGACTCAGTTACACCAGCTCTATCAGGAGGAATGGACCAAAATTCACCCAACTTATTGTGGGAAGCTTGTGGAAGGCTACCCAAAATGTTTGACCCAAGTTAAACAATTTCAAGGCAATGCTACCAAATACTTATTGAACGTATGTCAGCTTCTGACCCACTGGGAATGTGCTGAAAGAAATAAAAGCTGAAATAAATCATTCTCTATTATTATTCTGACATTTCACATTCTTAAAATGAAGTGGTGATCCTAACTGACACAAGACAGGGAATTTTTACTAGGATTAAATGTCAGGAATTGTGAAAAACTGAGTTGAAATGTATTTGGTTAAGGTGTATGTAAACTTCCAACTTCGACTGTATATAACATGCTCTTCGCACATAAACAACAGCATACAAAATGGCCCAAAGCAACTAAATTTCACTTTATGGCTTTGTAAATAAATGTATTAAGATTTGAAGATGTGTCCTCTCCACTCTCCCAAATACCACCCTCACTAATTGTCTGAAGTATGAACATAATCCAGTTGCAGAGCAGGGGTACTGTATGCAGTACTGTATGTAGTACTGTATGCAGTACTGTATGCATCTCATTGAGCAGGTCCATATATAATGGTTCAGAATTATACTGTAATGATCAGGATGGAGGTTTGAGCAATCAACCAAGATGAATATGATGAATGGTACTGTACAAATCAATATATCAGTAATGGATCAATACATCTTAAATGATACCTCAACTCCTGTAATGTGAAAGAAGAATCTTTCTCTCCAGTTTGAGTTATTTACCCATTGTGAATATGCATTATGCATGACGGAAAACCCATCCTGCCTCTGCCTGGGCCCACTCTCAAATTCTGTTGCTGTAATTTTGAGACGCAGCACATCAATCAGGGTACTGTTGAAATATGTGCAGAAAATACCTAGACCTCTCTATCCATCACTAGTTTTACAATAAACTGGGGAGCAAAGTTTTATTGTGGATGAACTTGGAAGGGACATCTGGGTGCAGTAGCCTTCCATTTTATGTATCCAACAGCAGTCAGTAATTGATTAATGCAATCAGGAGCAATACTAACTGCAAAATAATTATAATGCTAAAATACTAACACTAAAATAATATAAACTCTAAAACAAACCTCAATAAAACACTCGTCCCTATCTGTCTACTACAGTAACTGAGGTTCTTTTGTTATTCTGTCCGGGCACTCAAAGATCTGTGAAGAAGAAGGAGAGGATGAATTTGACCACTCCACTCTGCTGAAGAGCCTTTGATGGGCTCTTCAGGGGAAAATCAATGAAGTGTTACCGCTAGTTCAGTCACAACTGAGAGTCAAGACAATAACACACAGCAGTACTATAAGTGCTCCAAGACAAAGCAATAAGAGCACATACGCAGGATGGGAAATGTAGGCCATTCATGTCTTACTTGTCTTTATTGATAGATGCTTTGTCGTTCTGGAATGTTTTTGTAGAAAGAATGTACAGTAGACAAATTAATATTTTCTAGTAGGTTTTGCAGCACGGCTCTGCTTGTTACAAGCAAACTGAGCAGACCTGATAACAGATATCAAGGGCCAGAGACATGAAAGCCTTCCATTCTGCAAAAATCTGTAAAGTAACTAAGTTTGAATCAATAATCTTGTCATTGGAAGGGAGAACAAAAATAAATTGCTTCATCAATAGTTTTTCTATTTGGTCTATCTGTAACTTCAGACAAGAAAGCAAAGGACTCTAAATCAAATCAAATCAAATTTTATTTGTCACATATGACATGGCAGATGTTAATGTGAGTGTAGCGAAATGCTTGTGCTGCTAGTTCCGACAGTGAAGTATCTAACACTTGTGCTGCTATCTAACAATAATCTAACAATTCCCCAACAACTACCTAATACACACAAATCTAAAGGGGTGAATGAGAATATGTACATATAAGTATATGGATGAGCGATGGCCGAGCGGCATAGGCAAGGTGCAATAGATGGTATAAAATACAGTATATACAGATATGTAAACATTATTAAAGTGGCATTATTTAGAGTGCATCGTATGAAGTGACTAGTGATCTATTTATGAAAGTGGCCAGTGATTGGGTCTCATTGAACGCAGCAGCCTCTCTGAGTTAGTGATTGCTGTTTAGCAGTCTGATGGACTTTAGATAGAAGTCTCTGGGTCCCATCTTTGATGTACCGGTACTGACCTCGCCTTCTGGATGGTAGCGGTGTGAACAGGCAGCGGCTCGGGTGGTTGATGTCCTTGATGATCTTTTTGGCCTTCCTGTGACATTGGGTGCTGTAGGTGTCATGGAGGGCAGGTAGTTTGCGATACAGCCTGACAGGATGCTCTCGATTGTGCATCTGTAAAAATTTGTCAGGGTTTTGGGTGACAAGCCAAATTTCTTCTGCCTCCCGAGGTTGAAGAGGCGCTGCTGCACCATTTCAGTTTGTCTGTCATGTGCACGCCCAGGAACTTAAAACTTTCCACCTTCTCCACTGCTGTCCCTTTGATGTGGATAGGGGGTGCTCCCTCTGCTGTTTCCTGTAGTCCATGATCATCTCCTTTGTTTTGTTGACGTTGAGTGAGAGGTTGTTTTCCTGACACCACGCTCTGACTGTCCTCACCTCCTCCCTGTAGGGTGTCTCGTCGTTGTTGGTGATCAAGCCCATTACCATTGTGTCGTCTCAAAACTTGATGATTGAGTTAGAGGCGTGCATGGCCACGCAGTCGTGGGTGAACACGGAATACAGGAGGGGAATGAGCACGCACCCTTGTGGGGCCCCAGTGTTGAGGGTCAGTGAAGTGGAGGTGTTGTTTCCTACCTTCACCACCTGGGGGTGGTCCGTCAGAAAGTCCAGGAGCCAATTGCAAAGGGTGGCGTTGAGACCCAGGGCTTCCAGCTTGATGATGAGCTTGGAGGGTACTATGGTGTTGAATGCTGAGCTGTAGTCAATGAACAGCATTCTTACATGGGTATTCCTCTTGTCCAGGTGGGATAGGCAGTGTGCAGTGTGATGGTGTCATCTGTGGACCTGTTGGTGCGGTATGCAAACGGAAGTGGGTCTAGGGTGGCCGGTAAAGTGGACGTGATATGGTCCTTGACTAGTCTCTCAAAGCACTTCATGATGACAGAACGGTGTGGTAGTCAATTAGTGTCATGAGAATTATGTTCTCAATGTTCATAACCCAAATCAATTATACTACTCAGTCTGCAACCCAGAATTTGTAAGATACTGTCAAGACCCGGTTACGAACTCGGGTCTCCGGTGTGAGAAACAGCCACTTAGCAAACTGAGCTACTAATAGTCGGCAGAACCGAGAAGATGAGGCAGACACAGCAGTACTTGAGACAGTTTTTTATAAAGTAAAAAGGAAAGTTCTTCAAGCAAAAATATAAATCCATCCTCCAAGTCAAAAGGTAAATCCACAAGGTGGTAGGTACAGCAGAAAAAGCCTCAAAAGATAAACAAAAATAAATAAACGAGAACAAAAACAGAGTACCACAAGAGAGTCCAACTGGAGCAACAAATGTTCATAGCATCGCTGGGGCTGGGTGCTAACATTCAAACACAGAGCAAAGAACTGAGGGTTTAAATACATTCAAGGGAAATGAGGCACAGGTAATAACTGGGAACAAGGGAAAACAAAAGGGTCAAAAAGCACAACGGGGGCATCTAGTGGCAAAAAACGGAACAACCCTGGCCAAATCCTGACAGATACTGGTTGAAAGGAAACAGACAGAGGCCCAGCTACGATAGTCAGAAGGTTTATTTACAAGAGCACTGGTTAGTTGTACAAAACCATTCATTTTATACTGGCTTCTTACGCACATACTTTCACACAGAAACAGACTCCTTACGCACATACAGTACTTACACACACAAACATTAAGGATCCTACGTACATACTGTCCTACTACCCAGCCGACAAAGATTAGGTGAGGCCGTGAGAATCACTCCCCGTCCTCCCTCAAGATAGGGAGACCGTGTGAAGTACCTCCCGTCCCTTCCTCAATCTTTCAGAGGCCCCCTAGCCAGGTCAGCACTGAATTCTGCTAAGACAGTCTGTGTTTAAGATACCATAGAGACATATTGTACAATTATATTGTTTTACTCTAATTCTGTCTAAAACTACACACATCATGACTGAAACTTACACACATCATTAATTATAATTTTATGATTCTGATCAATTTCACTGTCCTTATTAGAGGTCAACCGAATATGATTTTTTTCAACGCCGATACCGATTAATGGAGGACCAAAAAAGCGGATACCGATTAATCGGCTGATTTAAAAATATTAAAAAAAAAAATTGTAATAATAACAATTACAACAATACTGAATTAACACTTATTTTAACTTAATATAATACATCAATAAAATCAATTTAGCCTCAAGTAGATAATGAAACATGTTCAATTTGGTTTAAATAATGCAAAAACAAAGTGTTGGAGAAGAAGGTAAAAGTGCAATATGTGCTATGTAAGAAAGCTAACGTTTCAGTTCCTTGCTCAGAACATGAGAACATATGAACGCTGGTGGTTCCTTTTAACATGAGTCTTCAATATTCCCAGGTAAGAAGTTTTAGGTTGTAGTTATTATAGGACTATTTCCCTCTATACCATTTGTATTTCATTAACCTTTGACTACTGGATGTTCTTATAGGCACTTTAGTATTGCCAGTGTAACAGTATAGCTTCCGTCCCTCTCCTCGCTCCTCCCTGGGCTCGAACCAGAAACACAACGACAACAGCCACCACATCGAAGCGTTACCCATGCAGAGCAAGGGAAACAACCACCCCAAGGCTCAGAGCGAGTGAAGTTTGAAACGCTATTAGCGCTCGCTAACTAGCCAGCCATTTCACTTCGGTCACACCAGCCTCATCTCGGGAGTTGATAGGTTTGAAGTCATAAACAGCGCAATGCTTGACGCACAAGGAAGAGCTGCTGGCAAAACGCACAAAAGGCTTTCAACACTGGATCACACCTTATTTAATCAATCTACGATTGGCTTAGATCGGTAGCTGGTTTGAAAATTATTTAAATGACAGAACACAGTGTGTACTTACTGACTGCGTTAAAATCAGGATTTCTAGACATAACAAAAGGTGTCCCACAGGGTTCGATTCTTGGTCCAGTTCTTTTTACTATTTATATTAACAGCATTGGTCTATCTGTACAAAACTGTAACTTTCATCTGTACGCAGATGACACTGTTGTATAAGCTACTGCCCCTACGGCACCTCAGCCTCTGTTGATTCTTCAATCTGCTTTTACTACCTTGCAGAAAGCCTTGTTGGACTTGAAGTTGGTACTAAATGCTGGTTAAACCAAGTACATGTTTTTTTCCAAATCATGTAATAATGTAACTGATGATTTGTGCATAAGTACGTTAGATGGTGCCACCATTGATCGTGTCCCCGCCTATATATGTCTGGGCATCTGGATTGATGAAAAGCTATCTTTTAAAAATGAAGTTTGGCTTCATCGATAGGAGTAGGGCTTGCCTTTCGTTAAATAGTAGAAAACAGATAATTCAGTCTACATTAATTCCTGTAATAGACTATGGTAGTATTATATAAATGACTGCAGCTACCAGTATTTTGAAGCCCTTGGACACAATTTATCACAGCGCACTTTGTTTTATAACATCTGACAGTTTTGACACTCACCACTGCATCCTTTATCATAAAGTTAGTTGGACCTTGATAAAAACTCATAGGTCACTTCATTATTCTGTTTTTGTTTATAAAGCCTTACTCAGAAAACTACCAATTTACTTGACATCATTGTTGAAATGTACTGTAGAAACTCGGATTACAACACTAGGTCAGAGGGTTGGTTAATGCTGGAGACTCCACGTGTATCCACAGAGTTGTGTAAATCTGCCTTTTCCTACCAGGCTCCTGTCAGGTGGAATAAACTCCAGGTAACGTTTCATTTGGATGTGTTGTTGTCTCTGGGTCAGTTTAGGAGAAAGTGATTATTATATAGATAAATGTGTTTGTTTTGTTTGATTGTTTGTGTATATAATATTAGCTATTTATTTAATTTTGTGTTTTAAATTGTGTATAATTGTATTTTCTGTATTGTTCCCAGGGCACATTTGCAAATGAGGCCTAGGTTTCAATGTATTTTTCCCTGGTTAAATAAATAAATCAAATAAAAAAACAAGGAAGGCTTAGGCCCTTATTTGTTTAATTAAAATACGGAAGATATTGTTTCCTTTTAAGCATAATTAGTCCTAAGAGACGGAATTTGCCTATCAGTGCTCCTTTCCTAAAGAAAACAAACAAGAGGTGCACAACACCGCTGCTCAACACCTCTGCTCAACACCTCTTCTCAATACCGCTGCTCAACACCGCTGCTCAATACCGCTGCTCAATACCGCTGCTCAATACCGCTGCTCAACACCGCTGCTCAACACCGCTGCTCAACACCGCTGCTCAACACCGCTGCTCAACACCGCTGCTCAACACCGCTGCTCAATACCGCTGCTCAACACCGCTGCTCAACACCGCTGCTCAACACCGCTGCTCAACACCGCTGCTCAACACCGCTGCTCAACACAGCTGCTCAACACCGCTGCTCAACACCGCTGCTCAACACTGCTGCTCAATACCGCTGCTCAACACCGCTGCTCAACACCGCTGCTCAACACCGCTGCTCAACACCGCTGCTCAACACCGCTGCTCAACACTGCTGCTCAATACCGCTGCTCAACACTGCTGCTCTGCTGCTCAACACCGCTGCTCAACACCGCTGCTCAACACCGCTGCTCAACACCGCTGCTCAACACTGCTGCTCAACACCGCTGCTCAACACTGCTGCTCAATACCGCTGCTCAACACTGCTGCTCAACACCGCTGCTCAACACCGCTGCTCAATACCGCTGCTCAACACCGCTGCTCAACACCGCTGCTCAACACCGCTGCTCAACACTGCTGCTCAACACCGCTGCTCAACACTGCTGCTCTCAATACCGCTGCTCAACACTGCTGCTCAACACCGCTGCTCAACACCGCTGCTCAATACCGCTGCTCAACACCGCTGCTCAACACCGCTGCTCAACACCGCTGCTCAACACTGCTGCTCAACACCGCTGCTCAACACTGCTGCTCAACACCGCTGCTAGCTGTTTATATTTCCGTGGGGAGGAATATTGTTGACTTGCTGCTGTCAGCCTCAGAGGGAAATGGAGGCAGCAGGACAATCTCTTCACGCTGCAGTCAGATGACAGGTCGATTGTGCTTCTATCCCATTGACTGCCATTTGAGGGTGGGATCTAAAAGAAACAACATGTTAACCGGTCATAACCAGATAGACACTGACTGAAGTTGCCATTGGGTAATAACTCCTACAGTACCCTCATATCATTAGTGTACTGTCTGTGTGGTGATGAAAAACAAATGGTTTTGGGAAATGTTATGAGTTTACCTAGCATGTGAAGACCAGAGGACAGTTGTTTTCACAAGGTGGCTGAGCCACATGCCTTTAACCACAGAAGAAAGTGATGAAATCTATAAGGGTGAATTTTTCTGTGCCCGCACTCCTTTTCTGTGGTGCTTTATCACAGGGCCATACTGAAGCTAACTGTCCATGTTTGAGCGGTCTTGTCGGTCAATGGATTAGCCCTTATCTTGTATTGAGGGATACTGTGTCTGTGTTCTGTTTCCAATTGACACCTGGCCTGAAGACAACTTGGGAAAAGTATAATTATTATTGACTACATGTCAAAGTGGATTTGTTTATATATTTTCAATACATAACATTCATTACAAAGTGGGTGGGGATGGCTAAGAGTTAGGGGATAGTAAACATTTGTTGATCACAGAAAAAACGGCATTCCTGTCACGCAAGGTCATTTTTAAGTCTGTAGTGTTTTCACACTGGCCTTTTTACCCTGAAGGGAACCTTGTCATGGACCAGTGTCACCCTTTTATGAACAGAACACAATCAGAGAATGGTCTCACAGACCTACAGTACAATTGAAAACTGTGGCACTCAATCAAAATGCTTTTTAAGTACAATATGGTCATCAATTTTTTTCCCAACATTAATTGCAGGGTATCAGTAAGAGGCTGCAGAACTGGGCCAATCATCCCTATTAGCCCTACTGTATAATAAAGTGATTAGAACAGATTCCCTTCTTCCAAAGTGGATCGAATGGCCTTTAATTGATACATTAATTACTAATAGTCAATTTTCACCATATTCTGTTGCAGTATTCTGTAAGAGGGATGGGACAGGAGCTAGCTAGAATCCCTTAGCTACTAATGTAATGTTCAATGTTTTTCTCTGATAAAATATTGTCATGCAACAGCACCTACAGTATAGGTTGAATCTTTTTGATTAATATCCATACAGTATCATGATGGGAGAGAATACTGTGTTGGAATTCATTTCTGAGCACAAATGGTCAAAAAGATGACCGTGGAAAATAGTATGCCTCTCCATTTTCTCAGCAAAATACTATCGTGGTCAACAGAACTGATCATGGACTGTTGGATATCAGACAAACAGCAGCAATTCACAATATTTGTAACTAATTAAGGAATACAGTTGACTGATACACTTCTTCACAATAATTAGACAAGAAGGAGTCACCCTAGAAGCTTAGATAAAAGGGAATGTACATGAAAACAGCATACAATAAGTGTACTGGACAATTTATTCATGCCTCTGTAAATGACTATGTTCAGAATTGTATCTATTGATCAGACATTTATTGGACCATATAAAATAGGCCAGCCAAAACATTGATCACCCTAAAGTGTGCAGGACCCATTGATCCATACGATTTGTAACACTAATCTCCCGTCTGCATGCTTGAAAAAAATTAAAAAGTAACAAAATGTGATATCATATAAGATAAAACTGAATTACTTTTAGGAAATGGCTTTAGGAAATGCAACTAAATACAGACATTGATGGGGAGGGGAGCGGGGGAGGGGATCCATGCACCCCGCTTCAATGAAGCAGTCTTCAGTCACCCCCAAGATTGAAGCGGGAGACAAATCCAGCTATATCCTCCTCCTTGTCAGGCCTCACACTGCGCAGACAAGGGTCCTGGCATGGACAGCTAGCACATACGATGCTGGATCAAGGGTGACCTCATTGAAGGGGAGATCCAGGAGCTTGGTTACCTAGCCTATATTTAACCTTTATTTAACTGTAATATTTTTGAAAAGGAAATATTTATTAAATGGTAGTGACTTTAATTTCCTTTTATTTACTGGTCTGAGTTATGATGCTGTATATTTGTTCATGTAGTGATCTAGTCATTCTAAAATGTGTTTTCTGGTGTTTTTGAAGTACTCAATTTGAAATATGCAATATTTGGTCCAGCACTTTTAGTGAAACTTTTCAATGTTTGTATTTGGAGTTTTTGTGTGCTCAATGGATGCAGATTTGAAATGAATAATGACACTACATGGCCAAAAGTATGTGGACAGCTGCTAGTCGAAAGTCTCATTCCAAAATCATGGGCATTAATATGGAGTTGGTCCCCTTTGCTGCAATAACAGCCACCACTCTTCTATGAAGGCTATCCACCAGATATTGGAAAATTGTTGCGTGGACTTGCTTCCATTCAGAACACAAGAGCATTAGTGAGTTCGGGCACTGATGTCGGGCTATTAGTCCTGGATTGCAGACAGCATTCCAATTCATCCCAAAGGTGTCCGATGGGGTTGAGGACAGGGCTCTGTGCAGGCCAGTCATGTTTTTCCACATCGATCTCTCTTTGTGCACGGGGGCATTGTCATGCTGAAACAGGAAAAGGCCTTCCCCAAACTGTTGCCACAGAGTTGGAAGCACAGAATCATTTAGAATGTCATTGTGTCCTGTAGCGTTGAGATTTCCCTTCACAGGAAATAAGCGGCCTAGCCCGAACCATGTAAAAACACCCCCAGGCCATTATTCCTCCTCCACCAAACTAGTTGGCAGTACGCATTCGGGCAGGTAGCATTCTCCTGGCAACCGCCAAACCCAGATTTGTCCGTTGGACTGCCAGATGGTGAACCGTGATTCATCACTCCAGAGAACGCGTTTCCACTGCTCCAGAATCCAATGGCAGAGAGCTTTACACCACTCCAGCCAATGCTTTGCTCGTGACGGTTCCACGTTAAAAGTCACTGAGCTCTCCAGTATGGGCCATTTCATTGCCAATCTTTGTCTATGGAGATTGTGTGCTCGATTTTATACACCTGTCAGTAACAGGTGTTGCTGAAATAGCCGAATCCACTCATTTGAAGGGATGTCCACATACTTTCAAATGCCGACATAGTGTATGTCAGCATCTGCAAAGCCATCATGGTTGAGTACATGGTTTTGAACTGGAATGTATATTGAACAGCAGAATATATCATAATATGTGCCTTTAACTTGTCTTATTTGTCTGGATTAAAGATGACCAAGTGAGGTACAGTATATGGCAGCAGAGAGGTAGAGGTTGCAGATGGGATGTTACCAATGAGTGGCTGGCTCTTCCACTGTCTGAAAAATGAGCCTTTACTGTAGGAACATTTCCACTCCACAGACAAGAATGTTCCCTTCACAAATCTTGTGACATTGCAGACCTTGTGCAGATGGGGCAGTCTTGGAAAAGTTACAACAGGCAATCCTCATACACAATGTATTTTGGTATGTCCTACATGGATTTCAGGGGTCATGTTTGGGGAAATAACGCACGCACGCACACACACACACGCATGCACGCACGCACACACACGCACACACACACACGCACACGCACACACGAACACACGCACACACACACACACACACACACGCACACACACACACGCACACACACACACGCACACACACACACGCACGCACACAAAGGACTCACTAAATCTTCCAACTCGCCAAAAATTGTCAATCATGGAACTAACCTACTTGAAGGTAACAGAATTCACTGTTGCCCCTAGTGGCCGGTTTCCACATTATCTCCTGATGTTCTCAGACATGAATGGACGTTAAATATTGACTTTTTTTCTCTCTCTCGGAGGACCTGAGCCCTAGGACCATGCCCCAGGACTACCTGACATTATGACTCCTTGCTGTCCCCAGGCCATCTGACCATGCTGCTGCTCCAGTTTCAACTGTTCTGCCTTATTATTATACGACCATGCTGGTCATTTATGAACATTTGAACATCTTGGCCATGTTCTGTTATAATCTCCACCCGGCACAGCCAGAAGAGGACTGGCCACCCCACATAGCCTGGTTCCTCTCTAGGTTTCTTCCTAGGTTTTGGCCTTTCTAGGGAGTTTTTCCTAGCCACCGTGCTTCTACACCTGCATTGCTTGCTGTTTGGGGTTTTAGGCTGGGTTTCTGTACAGCACTTTGAGATATCAGCTGATGTACGAAGGGCTATATAAATAAATTTGATTTGATTTGATTTGATTTGTATCACAGGTAACCGGCCCGTATCAGAATTTATTTGAGTAACTGTCAAATCCCTGCTTCCTCCCATCACCGTTGTCTCTATTATTCACAACCTCTCTAAGCACGATGGATGAGAGGATCAAATGTCTATCCACTTAGATCTCCTCCTCCAATGAGCAATGACATTGAGACAAGGAATTGAGGACACGTGGATAGGAGTAAATAAGTATTTGATGTCTAGTGTAGAGACACTGAGAGCAGTGTCACAACCAGTCCCAATTTACTCCCCAGCCCTCCCCTTTTGCCCTAATCCTTTACTGTTTGTTGATATGTAAGGTGTAAACAATATGATGGAAGCTCCGCTAGTACTTTTACCTATCCACACTATTCAGATCTGGAAACATTGAAGTGTTCGGGACAAGGGGAAGTGGGGGGATTTGGGACTGGTAGTTCCTCTTCCAATACCAAGGCCATGGTAGAGGATAATAGAGAATATCTACAGATCCATCAAGATTTACAGTAGCTTACTGTTTAATTGGAGATTCATCCAAGCAACTGTCAAAGAAGCCACAGCCACAGTTGCATTATCTAACTTTAGCCCCCCGATCCCCGCAAAATGTTGACTACCGTGTTAAACTCATCAAACTCTGATACTTACATTTGTGGTCAGCACTTGCAAGATCCACTGTCAATGAAGGTATAGCATCCGTCTTCAGGATTGGCTTCCTGGCAAGACCCATCGAATGTTCTCCCCAATTGATAAAGCAACTTCGCTCTAAATGTACACTGCATACACGTGACATGATTGTAATTTTCAGTGCAGATTTTTCACCTGAAACGAAAAGCAGCACCTGCTCTCTGATGTCTTCATTCTTCGGAAAATAGTTTAAAGTTAAATTTACACTATGGCATCGAGTCACAACACAGTGTGATGTTGCCAACGTGCTGGTAAGTAGCTTGCTAGCTAACACACTACAGATGAAAGGTGAAAGGTTACTAGTGACTTTGGCTGTATATTCTGCTTGAGCTAGCTAACTTCCCGTTTGTAAACAAAGTCAAAGAAGGCATAGGTACACATGTGATGATGGTTTTAAGGCGGTACATATTTAAATGAGTTAAGATGATAAGACGCTACCATTGGTGTATTACATTTCCTGGCTTTGTGTGACATTGCATAAAGCCCGGAAGTAAATCCTTGGTAATGCCTGCCTCCTGAATCCAAGTGTTTGACACAGGGGAAGGGGACCTGTACCTTTATGATAAAACTTGATCAATGTACTAGCTACAGTCATTTTTCATCCTTGCGTCACCCTACTTTGAACTTGCTTCATAGATAAACCTGATTTTCACTGTTCGGGACCTTTAATACTCTGAATTGAATTGATATATTTTCTATATGAATCATCATCCTTTTATCATTGCAGACATGTTTATCTAGAAAACAAGTCAGGAATTCGATGAGAAATTGTTGTCACGTTTTATTGCTTTGGCTTGTTTTTAAAAGCAAAACAAACACATTCCCAGAATGTAATAAATTAAACCTAAAAGAGTTCACTTTGTTGATCTGCTTGAGTGGAACTTATTCAGCACATATCCTGCAATGCTGTGACTGTGAGGGCACTCATTTATATTCAGAGAGAAATATGATGTGTTAAAAAGAATCAGCGCCGCAGAGTTTAATAGATCACAGATTGAGGGAGCATAATTATAACCTAGTGTGACACGCATCACCTGACTATGATTGTGCCCAGGTGCGTCTTGTTATTGTGTGATACGTTTTTTTCCCTATAAAATACCAGGCATTTCCCTGTGCCCAGCAGATTCCCATTATTCACAAAGGTTGCATTTCGCTACACCCGCAATAACATCTGCTAAATATGTGTTGTGACCAATAAAATTGGATTTGATTTGAGGAGACCTAGCTAAGCTTTCTTGGTCGGTGCTGCTCTCTGTCAACCAGTAACTAACAATTGAAATGCATTCCTCATCAATCATTTGGAAAACACAACAAGGATCAGGCCAGATTTTATCCACCATCTACAGTATATGTACCTTAAATGTAAATTGTTATGGTAATACAGTCATTGAACTGTCAGTATTTTACTGAGCTGAGTGCAGGCTATTAATCTTTTCACCAATTAATTTTGTTGTTGATACAGACATGTTCATTGCAAAGTTGAAAATATGTTAAATATAATTTATGTACAATGTAATTACGGTATCTATAGTGGAAAATGTATAATCTATATTAAATATCTATATATAATTTAAATATCTATATTTGAATATCTATATACAATGTAAATATCTATAGTTGAATATCTATATACAATGTATGTAAATATTTATAGTTTGAAAAGTGTAATGAATGCAAATTAATGTACAGTTTTCATAATAATCTATAATCTAGTGGTAGGATGGCATTTCACTGTGTGACTGTAACACATTTGGCATGGCTTGTATCTGAAAAATAGGTGCTTCATTTTCACATCCCTACCAAAATGAATATAATGATGGGGTTATGACATAAGGAAACAGATCCGTAGGAGGGGTGCTTTTAAGGTTCAGCACTGTGTTCTTAATTGTGTTGTTGCCATGGACAAGTGGCTCGTCTCCCCCTCACTTCCTCTTTCCGGAGACCATATTATAGTGTGACCCTGTTAGACTGTCTCATTTAGCATATTAAATTAACTCACTGTACTATATGTCTGCTTCCCAAATTAGCACCCTATTCCCTATGTAGTGATCGACTAGAAGTTTTTAATAGACTTCTAATGAAATGCCAGGCCATTCAATGAAAACCACAGCACACTGGTTATCTTTGCTCCACAAACAATTTAATGGATCTCACACCAGGTCTATACAGTCATTTGAGAATGACACAAATATTAATTTTCACAAAGTCTGCTGCCTCAGTGTCTTTAGATATTTTTGTCAAATGTTACTATGGAATACTGAAGTATAATTACAAGCATTTTATAAGTGTCAAAGGCTTTTATTGACAATTACATGAAGTTGATGCAATATAAAGAGTCAATATTTGCAGTGCTGACCCTTCTTTTTCAAGACCTCTGCAATCTGCCCTGGCATGCTGTCAATTAAATTCTGGGCCACATCCTGAGTGATGGCAGTCCATTCCTGCATAATCAGTGCTTGGACTTTGTCGGAATTTGTGGGGGGTTTTTGACCACCAGCCTCTTGAGGATTGTCCACAAGTTCTCAATTGGATTAATCTCTAGGGAGTTTCCTGGCCATGGACCCAAAATATCTATGTTTTGTTCCCCGAGCCACTTAGTTATCACTTTTGCCTTATGGCAAGTTGCTCCATCATGCTGGAAAAGGCATTGTTCGTCGCCAAACTGTTCCTAGATGGTTGGGAGAAGTTGCTCTCGGAGGATATGTTGGTACCATTCTTCATTCGTGGCTGTGTTCTTTGGCAAAATTGTGAGTGAGCCCACTCCCTTGGCTGAGAAGCAACCCCACACATGAATGGTCTCAGGATGCTTTACTGTTGGCATGACACAGGACTGATGGTAGCGCTAACCTTGAAAAAAGCAATCGGAACAATCGGAAAGGGGATTCATCAGAGAAAATTACTTTACCCCAGGCCTCAGCAGTCCAATCCCTGTACCCTTTGCAGAATATCAGTCTGTCCCTGATGTTTTTCCTGGAGAGAAATGTTTTCTTTGCTGCCCTTCTGGACACCAGGCCATCCTCCAAAAGTATTTTCCTCACTGTGCGCGCAGATGCACTCACACCTGCCTGCTGCCATTCCTGAACAAGCTCTGTATTGGTGGTGCTCCAATCCTGCAGCTGAATCAACATTAGGAGACGGTCCTGGCACTTGCTGGACTTTCTTGGGCGCCCTGAAGCCTTCTTTACAATAATTGAACCGCTCTCCTGGAAGTTCAAATCAAATCAAATCAAATTAATTTATATAGCCCTTCGTACATCAGCTGATATCTCAAGGTGCTGTACAGAAACCCAGCCTAAAACCCCAAACAGCAAGCAATGCAGGTGTAGAAGCATGGTGGCTAGGAAAAACTCCCTAGAAAGACCTAAACCTAGGAAGAAACCTAGAGAGGAACCAGGCTATGAGGGGTGGCCAGTCCTTTTCTGGCTGTGCCGGGTGGAGATTATAACAGAACATGGCCAAGATGTTCAAATGTTCATAAATGACCAGCATGGTCAAATAATAATAATCACAGGCAGAACAGTTGAAACTGGAGCAGCAGCACGGCCAGGTGGACTGGGGACAGCAAGGAGTCATCATGCCAGGTAGTCCTGAGGCATGGTCCTAGTGCTCAGGTCCTCCGAGAGTGAGAAAGAAAGAGAGAAAGAGAGAATTAGAGAGAGCATACGTAAATTCACACAGGACACCGGATAAGACAGGAGAAGTACTCCAGATATAACATACTGACCCTAGCCCCCCGACACATAAACTACTGCAGCATAAATACTGGAGGCTGAGACAGGAGGGGTCAGGAGATACTGTGGCCCCATCCGATGATACCCCCGGACAGGGCCAAACAGGGAGGATATAACCCCACCCACTTTGCCAAAGCACAGCCCCCACACCACTAGAGGGATATCTTCAACCACCAACTTACCATCCTGAGACACGGCCGAGTATAGCCCACAAAGTTCTTGATGACCCATAAATGGTTGATTTAGGTGCAATCTTACTGGCAGCAATATCCTTGCCTGTGAAGCCCTTTTTGTGCAAAGCAATGATGACGGCACTATTTCCTTGCAGGTAACCATGATTGACAGGAAGAACAATGATTGAGCACCACCCTCCTTTTGAAGCTTCCAGTCTGTTTTTCGAACTCAATCAGCATGACAGAGTGATCTCCAGCCTTGTCCTCGTCATCACTCACCCCTGTGTTAATGAGAGAATCACTGACATGATGTCAGCTGGTCCTTTTGTGGCAGGGCTGAATGTTTTGGGGGGATTCAGTTCATTTGCATGGTGAAGAGGGACTTTGCAATTAATTGCAATTCATCTGATCACTCTTCATAACATTCTGATGTATATGTAAATTGCCATCATACAAACTGAGGCAGCAGACTTAGTGAAAATGAATATTTGTGTAATTCTCAAAACGTTTGGCCGTGACTGTACACCTGTCCTTCCCCACAGCAACAAAAGGACACTGATGCTCAAAACCCAAAGCCTGTGACTAGCCAGCCAGCATTGAGAAGCATTTAAGATCCTTTTAACCTGGTGATTGTTGTTGTGCAGTTCATGACCATTGGCCTTTCCAGACAGTTCCAAGCCTCATCGCCTTATCCCAGTCTTTTCTTTCTCCATCTCGGGTGGAATTGAGGATGTCTCTCTCCAACAAAGCAGAATGATGGTGATATATTGTCCTGGAGGGAAAGTCAGTGACTGGAGGAAAGGAGAAAACAAACTCCAGGCTCCTTTTTATGAACCAATTATTACCATTCAAAGGAGTAGCCCCAGGTTCATGGCTAAAGTGAATGCACTTGACATGCTTTGATGTCTCAGGGTTCGGTTAGTGAGAGCAGCATGTGTATGTTGGATTTGGTCTGTTTGATCATTGAATTCCTATATATCCATTGTCAATGTTTACAATCAAAATGCAATTAAAAGTAGCAGATGTCTACATAGACTACATGATCATTTAATGATCAACGTGAATAATTCATTATTTTTTTTCAATCTAATATTATTGACTGGCAGAAAGCATGTAGCAATTTATTCATGGTAATGTTGTAATAGTATATGCATAACAGCTCAGAACAATGAAGTGATGTGACCTTTGCAGGAACTCGACCAGACTAATACACAACCTGTTATACTAACGAGAAAGACAGATCTATTACAACAGCAGTGGAGTCACTCTTCTAGCTCTCCATTTCAAAAGGCAGACAGATTTGCAATTCAAATGTAATTTCAACTGCCGGTGCCAGCGCCAATGTTAATAATGGACGGCATAGTGTTTCAGTTGGAGTGTGTTTTTTAATTGGGCATCCAGCTTTCAGAATAATTGAAACAAGTGGTGTAACCACAACCATGTTCAGTGGTACTGCTTCTTACCATGATCATATTGCTGATTGGAAAAGCAATTTGCAATGATAAGATTGATTGAATGAATGAATGAATCAATATGTATGAATCTATTTTAGACTATGACAAGGGTAAAAGAGCCATATTACACTGAGTGTTCAAAACATTAAGGACACCTGCTCTTTCCATGACATAGAGTGGGTAGGTGGGAGCTATGATCCCTTATTGATGTCACTTGTTAAATCCACTTCAATCAGTGTAGATGAAGGGGAGGAGAGAGGTTAAATAAGGATTTTTAAGCCTTGAGACAATTGACATGGATTGTGTATGTGTGCCATTCAGAGGGTGAATGGGCAAGACAAAAGATGTAAGTGCATTTGAACAGGGTATGTTAGTAGGTGTCAGGCGTACAGGAACTGCAATGCTGCTGGGTTTTTCACGCTCAACAGTTTCCTGTGTGTATCAAGAATGGTCCACCATCCGAAGGACATCCAGCAAACTTGACACAACTGTGGGAAGCACTGGCGTCAACACGGGCCAGCATCCCTGTGGAACTCTTTCGACACCTTGTAGAGTCCATGTCCTGACGAATTGAGGCTGTTCTTAGGGCAAAAGGGGGTGGAACTCAATATTAGGGAGGTGTTCCTAATGTTTTGTCCACTCAGTGTACTGTATAATGATGTCTAGATATGACTGGTGGGTAATACTGCTACACACTGAGAGGTTTTTATCTGTACCTGAGAGCAAATGTCACATGTAAAGATGTATTGCACCCATTTAGTCTGGATGTGATCATGGGTGCGTTCGTAAATTCACTCTGGAGTGCCAGAGAGCGCTCAGAGTGCGCTCTGGGCATTCATAAATTCAGAGCGCTGTCAGATTGTCCTTTCGTATATTCAGAGTGTTTCACTCTCGGTGTGTTCAGAGCGCACACTAGAAGCTCTGGACAAGGAGTAGGAATGATCCGAGCATCTGCAAGAGTTCAATCCAATTTCAAAATGGCAGTGTCCGTAACGTCAAGATGTGATGGATGTGGCTATATTGATACACTTGAAGTTATAATTCAACATATTGCAAAATGTAATGGCAAAACAAACCAAGGAGATCATTTAGTTATGTAGAGTATGTATGTGTTCATGAAGATTGATGGTGTACATAATTTATTACGTTCACTTACTAGGTAAGCTAATGTTAGCTAGCTAGCTAACTTATATAACGTTAGCTAGCTAACATTAGCTAACATTAGTTAGCCCAGTTTCTCCATCCTTTAATTGATCTAGGGGTTGTTATCTTCAACCTAGTAATACAATAGCAATATAATTGCACTTTACTATGACAGTAGCCTTATATTGTTGTATTAAATGTTTATTTTGTAGAGTCAGGATCACTGCAGGAGCCAACCAGTGAGGGAGCAAGGGAGTCAGGGATTCAGGGAGCCAGTGAGGAAACCTCATCAGTCTGTCAGTGAGCCATTGAGTCAGGGGTAGCAGGGTTCAACTGGGACCAGGCAGCGGTCCATCTCCTCATTGCACTTTATGAAAAATATAGATCGAATTTCCATTCTTTAAAAATGATAAATAAGCTTCGTGGGAGCTCATAGCACTAGAAACGCAGAAAGAATGCCAACAGGTCATAGGCCCCCAATGTGACAACAAGTGGAAGGGCATGTTAAAAGTGTACAAGGAGCAGTGGCAACCCATTATTCAGGGCAGGTGGGGCCGAGCCCGACCTGTTTTGAACCCCACCAGTTTTTTTCTGTTGCCTGTTTTGCATGTTATTTTGGAATTAATACGTGTCACATATCAGTTTGCAAACAATGCAATGACAACAAAAGATCACTGAGTTAATAAAGATGCATACAAACATGGTCTCTTTTTTGCTTTCTTGAGTAAGGCAGCTCCAAAATGCAGGTGTTTCAGCTAGCTCAGTGCTTTCCGTGGTGGTAGGGCAGGCCAAATCAAATCAAATCAAAGTGTATTTGTCACGTGCGCTGAAAACAACAGGTGAAGACCTTACAATGAAATGATTACTTATATGCTCTAACCACTAGTGCAACAAAAGGTGTTAGGTGAAAAATAGGTAAGTAAATAAATAAAACAACAGTAAAACGGCAGGCTATATACAGTAGCGAGGCTATAAAAGTAGCGAGGCTACATACGGACACCGGTTAGTCAGGCTGATTGAGGTAGTATGTACACCTAGATATGGTTAAAGTGACTATGCATATATGATGAACAGAGAGTAGCAGTAGCGTAAATGAGGGGTTGGCGGGTGGTGGGTGGCGGGACACAATGCAGATAGCCTGGGTTAGCCAATGTGCGGGAGCACTGCTTGGTCGGCCTTGAGGTAGTATGTACATGAATGTATAGTTAAAGTGACTATGCATATATGATAAACAGAGAGTAGCAGCAGTGTAAAAAGAGTGGTTGGGGGGTTGGGGGGGGCACACAATGCAAATAGTCCGGGTAGCCATTTGATTACCTGTTCAGGAGTCTTATGGCTTGGGGGTAAAAACTGTTGATAAGCCTTTTTGTCCTAGACTTGGCACTCTGGTACCGCTTGCCATCAAATCAAATCAAATGTATTTATATAGCCCTTCTTACATCAGCTGATATCTCTAGTGCTGTACAGAAACCCAGCCTAAAACCCCAAACAGCAAGCAATGCAGGTGTAGAAGCACGGTGGCTAGGAAAAACTCCCTAGAAAGGCCAAAACCTAGGAAGAAACCTAGAGAGGAACAAAGCTATGAGGGGTGGCCAGTCCTCTTCTGGCTGTGCTGGGTGGAGATTATAACAGAACATGGTAAAGATGTTCAAATGTTCATAAATGACCAACATGGTCAAATAATAATAATCACAGTAGTTGTTGAGGGTGCAGCAAGTCAGCACCTCATGAGTAAATGTCAGTTGGCTTTTCATAGCCGATCATTAAGAGTATCTCTACCGCTCCTGTTGTCTCTAGAGAGTTGAAAACAGCAGGTCTGGGACAGGTAGCACGTCCGGTGAACAGGTCAAGGTTCCATAGCCACAGGCAGAACAGTTGAAACTGGAGCAGCAGCACAGCCAGGTGGACTGGGGACAGCAAGGAGTCATCATGCCAGGTAGTCCTGAGGCATGGTCCTAGGGCTCAGGTCCTCCGAGCATACTTAAATTCACACAGGACACCGGATAAGACAGGAAAAGTACTCCAGATATAACAGACTGAACCTAGCAGCATAAATACTGGAGGCTGAGACAGGAGGGGTCAGGGGACACTGTGGCCCCATCCGATGATACCCCCGGACAGGGCAAACAGGAAGGATATAACCCCACCCACTTTGCCAAAGCACAGCCCCCACACCACTAGAGGGATATCGTCAACCACCAACTTACCATCCTGAGACACGGCCGAGTATAGCCCACAAAGCTCTACGCCACGGCACAATCCAAGGGGGGGGGCAACCCAGACAGGAAGATCACGTCAGTGACTCAACCCACTCAAGTGTCGCACCCCTCCTAGGGACAGGATGAAAGAGCACCAGTAAGCCAGTGACTCAGCCCCTGTAATAGGGTTAGAGGCAGAGAATCCCAGTGGAGAGAGGGGAACCGGCCAGGCAGAGACAGCAAGGGCGGTTCGTTGCTCCAGAGCCTTTCCGTTCACCTTCACACTCCTGCCCAAGGCTACACTCAATCATATGACCCACTGAAGAGATGAGTCTTCAGTAAAGACTTAAAGGTTGAGACCGAGTCTGCGTCTCTCACATGGGTAGGCAGACCATTCCATAAAAATGGAGCTCTATAGGAGAAAGCCCTGCTGCCAGGCGTTTGCTAAGAAATTCTAGGGACAATTAGGAGACCTGCGTCTTGTTACCATAGCGTACGTGTAGGTATGTACGGCAGGACCAAATCGTAAAGATAGGTAGGAGCAAGCCCATGTAATGCTTTGTAGGTTAGCAGTAAAACTTTAAAATCAGCCCTTGCCTTAACAGGAAGCCAGTGTCGGAAGGCTAGCACTGGAGTAATATGATCAAATTTTTGGGTTCTAGTCAGGATTCTAGCAGCCATATTTATCACAAACTGAAGTTTATTTAGTGTTTTATCCGGGTAGCCGGAAAGTAGAGCATTGTAGTAGTCTAACCTAGAAGTAACAAAAGCATGGATTCATTTTTCTGCATCAATTTTGGACAGAAAGTTTCTGATTTTTGCAATGTTAAGTAGATGGAAAAAAGCTGTCCTTGAAACAGTCTTGATATGTTCGTCAAAAGAGAGATCAGGGTCCAGAGTAAATCCGAGGTCCTTCACAGTTTTATTTGAGACGACTGTTCAACCATCAAAATTAATTGTCAGATTAAACAGAAGATCTCTTTGTTTCTTGGGACCTAGAACAAGCATCTCTATTTTGTCCGAATTTAAAAGTAGAAAGTTTGCAGCCCTCCACTTCCTTATGTCTGAAACACAGGCTTCTAGCGTTGGCAATTTTGGGGCTTCACCATGTTTCATTGAAATGTACAGCTGTGTGTCATCCACATAGCAGTGAAAGTTAACATTATGTTTTCGAATGACATCCCCAAGAGGTCAAATATATAGTGAAAACAATAGTGGTCCTAAAATGGAACCTTGAGGAACACTGAAATTTACAGTTGATTTGTCAGGGGACAAAACATTCACAGAGACAAACTGATATCTTTCCGACAGATAAGATCTAAACCAGGCCAGAACTTGTCCGTGTAGACCAATTCTCCAAAAGAATGTGGTGATCGATGATATCAAAAGCAGCACTAAGGTCTAGGAGCACGAGGACAGATGCAGAGCCTCGGTCTGACGCCATTAAAAGGTGGTAGAGAGAACAGTCTATGACTGGGGTGGCTGGGCTCTTGGACAATTTTTAGGGCTTTCCTCTGACACCGCCTGGTGTAGAGGTCCTGGATGGCAGGCAGCTTAGCCACAGTGATGTACTGGGCCGTTGTGGGTGAACAGGGAGTACAGGAGGGGACTGAGCATGCACCCCTGAGGAACTCCAGTCTTGAGGATCAGGGTGGCAGATGTGTTGCTACCTACCCTCACCACCTGGGGGCGGCCCGTCAGGAAGTCCAGGATCCAGTTGCAGAGGGGGGTGTTTAGTCCCAGGATCCTTAGCTTAGTGATGAGCTTTGAGGGTACTATGGTGTCATGGCTACGGACGTGAGTGCTACGGGTCAGTAGTCAATCAATAGCATTCTCACATAAGTGTTCCTTTTGTCCATGTGGGAAAGGGCAGTGTGGAGTGCAATAGAGATTGCATCATCTGTGGATCTGTTTGGGCGGTATGCAAATTGGAGTGGGTCTAGGGTTTCTGGGATAATGGTGTTGATGTGAGTCATTACCAACCTTTCAAAGCACTTCATGGCTACGGACGTGAGTGCTACGGGTCAGTAGTCATTTATGCATGTTGCCTTGGAGTTCTTGGGCACAGGGACTATGGTGGTCTGCTTGAAATAAGTTGGTATTACAGACTCAATCAGGGACATGGTCAGCACATGCCCGAAGCACACGTCCTGATAATCCATCTGGCCCCGCAGCCTTGTGTATGTTGACCTGTTTAAAGGTCTTACTCACGTCGGCTACGGAGAGCGTGATCACACAGTCGTCCGGAACAGCTGATGTTCTCATGCATGCCTCAGTGTTGCTTGCCTCGAAGCGAGTGGAAAATACTGAGCATAGGGGTTGATAATGTTCTCTAGTTGCGCTGTGTTTGGCTCAGTATACTAAAGATCACTGACGTCATGATTCAACCTTGTTTTTTCAGAGTTCCCAGTTGTCTTGAAAGCAGCATAACTACAGAGAATTCCAGACTTTGATGACAAGGTTTGACATTTTTTTTTCTTCTAAAAACTGTATTGTGTACCGCTGAATACATTATTTAATATGCCAGAGAGATATGTATACGGTAGCTAAGAAAGTAATACTAATTGTATTTTGTTTGGTAAGCTGTTAGTAGCCCATGTGCCTCACCCTAATAATGTTTTCCCATTACAGGTCAGTGTACAGAGTGGGATCAGGTCAGTGTACAGAGTGGGAACAGGTCAGTGTACAGAGTGGGATCAGGTCAGTGTACAGAGTGGGAACAGATCAGTGTACAGAGTGGGATCAAGTCAGGTTACAGAGTGGGATCAAGTCAGTTTACAGAGTGGGATCAAGTCAGGTTACAGAGAGGGATCAGGTCAGTACACAGAGGGGGATCAGGTCAGTACACAGAGGGGGATCAGGTCAGCGCGGTTCATATCAAGGTGCTTCAGGCACCTCAACCGCCCATTCAGGTGGGCGAAGGACCTCTCTATTGTGCACCTTGTGGTGTGGAGTGAGGTGTTGAATCTTTTTTGAACTCCTGATAGGTGGCCATTTTCTTTGAAGGGAACCAGGAGCCATGGTTGTGGAGGGCATGCTGGATCCCCCAGGATGTGGATATCTTTGGGCACCATAGACTGCGGATCAGCGGTAAACATCTGATGCAGGTCTGAGTTCCGATACACCCTTGCATCATGCACTGAGCCGGGATAGGCACTAAATACACGGGTGAAAAGCATTTTGTCAGCATAGGCGGCCTGGAGGTGCATAGAATGGAGTGACTTTCGGTTGACATACAGTATGTCTCAGGGTATGTCTCTCGGTCTGACGGGTATATCTCGGGGGGCCTTGTTGGGAATGTATGTTGCCTTTGTGAAGCCACTGATGACCTCTTGTGCTCTGGCCCCTGTTGGCCAGACAATGACTCGTGCAGACAGATGTGATACTGCTTCGATCACCCTCTGGAAGCAGGCGTTGACCGTAGATTTAGAGACATCGAACCTGTCGCCGAATATAATTATAATTTTTCTAATGATATTATATACATTATGATATAAAATTATAACACTACTCTGAATTTAAGTTCACTCTTTGCCAACTAGGCCTATCAGTCATGATTCAAGATCAAACCCAAATGATGCTGCAGTAACATACAGTTCGTCATTACCACCACAAGGTGTCAGCTAACATGTGCCTTTTGATACAGTGCTTTATGACAGTTGAAAGGTCATGTCAATATCATGTAAACAAAACCGATTGATCATTTAGCAGGGTGGATTTCTAGTGAGTTTTATTGTAGATCGCTTGCTGTTTTATTGTATATCATTTGAAATGTTGGCAGTGTCATACTAGCAAGCTAGTTGTCTGGCTAGACTAGCCTGCTATGTTCCTAGCTAAGTCAGTTCCGTTATACTACTCAAGCTATTGCCATTCCAGCTGACAATTAGCAGATTGCACCTACCAACGTTAGCTACACACTGACATGTCAAATGCATGTTGCAAGGCCAATGTGTTCATCTTACTGTCCTCATCACTGTCGCTGTCAACCAGTCTCAAAAATGGATGAAACAGTGTTCACTACCCAAAAGAGAGCAGTCATGCCTTCTCTGTTTTCGGCCATTTTTATTTGTGAAACGTTTTATAGTTCGGAAATGTGTCTTTATCAAGCGCTCTTGGACGCTTGAACAAGAGCGCTTGCATTTCAGAGCAGATCAATGCACCCCATATTAGAATTATTTATTTTTTAAATCGTAAATTATTGTAAGAGTATTGTAAGAGTATTGTAAGAGATATGCCTGTGGAGATTTGTTCCTACATGATTGACTGTAAGAGAGATGCTTTTGGAGATTTCATCCTAAATGATTGACTGTATGAGTGATGCCTAATTAAAGAACACTCATTTTTCTGACAAAAGAGATATACATACAGTACATTTTGTTTTAAGTTTGAAGCAGTTTCTATGGATACAGCATTGTTGCTATGTGACAGATTTGATATGTGGCATGAAGTGCGAAGTGTATGTGTTTTCCATGTATGTACATGTGAATGATTGGATATTTGACCATTTTCTGTGGTTAATGGAATAACAGAAGTCACGGCCATCACTCGTATCCTATCAGCAATAGCCACAGTCCCTCACTGTGCAAGTAACATTTTAGACTCAACATGGCATGGAAGATGAAACCAAACAAGAGGCCTTTGGTGACTGGCTTCTTTCAACTTGTCAGATTGAATGTTTTTCTTTTTAATAAACTCAGGATCAGAGATAATATGGACTCTCAAGGCAGAGCCAATTTGGCATTAGTCAAGATATTTGAAAATGAGTAAAGCCCATGGAGTCAAAACAACAATGAACAAACCTAAGACTGCACGCATTAGCATACCTTTGCATGGTTTACACCTTCATCTGCTTTTTCACCTCAGGTGTTGTTCATCTGCTTTTTCACCTCAGGTGTTGCGCTCTACTTACGATTCAAATCTCTTGAGGGGGGTTAACCTTGATTATTTGATCAGGTGTATAATAAAGGTTCCCTCTCAATTTGGCCTAATCAGTGTTCTTTGCTACATCACTGATAGAGATTTCTACAGGAACAAGGTTCAAGGGCATGTTGAGGTTTGGTCACAATGGGTAATTATAGCAGAGTAGGGCAGTAGATAACTGCTTGGTGGGTTGAGTTAGGTTAGCTAGGTGTCATTCAAATAATGTTTGAGCAGGTACCGAATCTGTCTAACCCTAACCCTAGTTTCATGCCCACATCCTAGCTCAATCCTAGCCTCAACTCCAACCCTAGCCCTACTGTAGCTTCATGTCCACATCCAGGTTCAAGCCTAACCCTAGACTCAAACCTAACCCGGGATCGTATCCTGTTCCCACCCCTAACTCTAACCCTAACCCTACTCGTGACCCTATTCCTAACCCTAACCCCACTCCTAATTTTAACATCACCCCCATCCCTAACCCTAACCCCATCCCCAACCTCATCCCTAACCCTCAACCCCATCCTCACCCCTAACCCTAACCCCATACCCATACCCACCCCTTACCCTAACCTTACCCCCCCCCTAGAGCAACAGACTTGGACATTGAACCCCTTCTGAACCACAACCTTCTCTCCTCCTCTTATTGCCCTTCCAATCAGCAGACAATCCTTATCCCCTTAGTTACTACATTCTCACATAGGATCAGATCGTTACATCAGGCATTCAAACACAATTTTCCCATCACCTAACAGGCATACACACCCTTCCAGCCGTATAGAATAATCTCAGCATTCAGAAGGAATAAGAGTCTTAAAGACATCCTTGTCCAAGCCAAATGCAGTACTAAGCACCCACAACCACCCAAACCCTACACGACCCACTTCAGACCAAGAAAATTCATTTCAAACCCACATAGCAAGACCTCCACTCCAGTTTTAGACTGAATCTCACTCAATACTCCAAATGTCATGTATATAATCACCTGTAAATTTAGCAAAAAACACTACATTGGAGAAACCCAGTATACAATAGAAATACAACATCAAACAGGCCCATCTACACACAGGCCCATCTACACACAGAAGTAGTCACTCATTTCCAGGATCACCCCATCACTTACCTCAATATACAGTATCAGGCTTACAGTCATGTTCTGGGTGGACCAGTGGGTGGTGAAAAGCGGTAGAATGTAGGTGGATAAGAGACCTACAAACAATTACACCCAGCTGTCTGAATGAACGTTTTTAACCAGTCAGATAACCCCAACCTTAGCATCACGTCCACATCCTGGCTCAACCCCAAACCTAAACGTAACCCCAACCTTACCTTCAACCCTAACCATAACCATAGCATCATGTCCACATCCTGGCTCAACCCCAACCCTAACCCCAACACTACCATCACTCCTAACCACAACCCTAGCGTCACGTCCAAATCCTGACTCAACCCCAACTCTAACCGTAACCCCAACCTACCATCAACCCTAACGTCACGTACACATCCTGGTTCAACCCCAACTCTAACCCTAACCCCAACCCTACCATCAACCCTAACCTCAACCCTACCATCAACCCTAACCTCAACCCTACCATCAACCCTAACCCCAACCTTACCTCTAACCCTAACCCCAACCCCAACCCTAGAGTCACGTCCACATCCTGGCTCAACCTTAACCCTAACCCTACCATCAACCCTAACATCAAACTACCTTTAACCCTAACCACAACCCTACCATCAACACTAACCCCAACCCTATCATCAAGCCTAACCACAACCTTAGCATCACGTTCACATCCTGGCTCAACCTCAACCCCAACTCTAACCTCAACTCTACCATCAACCCTAACACCAACCCTAGCATCACATCCACATCCTGACTCAATCCCAACCCTAAACCCAACCCTACCATCAATCCTAACCCTAACCCCAACCCTACCATCAACCCTAACCAAAACCCTAGCGTCAAGTCCGCATCCTGACTCAACCCCAACCCTACCATCAACCCTAACCTTAACCCCAACCCTACCATCAACCCTAACCTTAACCCCAACCCTACCATCAACCCTACCATCAACCATCAACCCTAACCCCAAACCTAGGATCACGTCCACATCCTGACTCAACCCCAACCCTAACCCCAACCCTACCATCAACTCTAATCTCAACCCTAGCGTCACGTCCACATCCTGGCTCAACCCCAACCCTAACCCTTACCCCAACCCTACCATCAATCATATCCCCAACCCTAGCATCACGTCCACATCCTGACTCAACCCCAACCCTAACCCCAACCCTACCATCAACTCTAATCCCAACCCTAGCGTCACGTACACATCCTGGCTCAACCCCAACCCTAACCCTAACCCCAACCCTACCATCAGTCATATCCCAACCCTAGTGTCACATCCACATCCTGACTCAACCCCAACCCTAACCGTAACCACAACCCTAACCATAACCCCAACCCCAACCCTACCATCAACCCTAACCCCAACCCTAGCATCACATCCACATCCTGGCTCACACCCAACCCCAACCCCAACCCCAATCCTAACTGCAACCCTTTCATCAACCCTAACCCTAACATCAACCCTAACCCCAACCCTGGCGTCACGTCCACATCCTGGCTCAACCCCAACCCTTGTATTCCTTTACAGCTGTGGACTATATTATAAACTTAACAATGTGTAAGATAGAGTATATAAACTTCATAAACTTTGCTTCAGGTTGTTTAATTAAATGAAACAGGAAAGGAATAATACTCATGACACCACCAGGAGCATGACACCACCAGGAGCATGACACCACCAACAGTAGTAAAACCAAGGGAAATGGAAATGTTGTTTACGTAGAAGTAAATGGGCTTCTCACTAATTGGACCGTCCTGTCTTCCCCTATCAACAGAACACAGCCAAGAATTTTGTCAACACATATTTTATTTGGTTCAGAATCAGTCAACTGAGAAATGACAAATTGTCAAAACATCCACTATCAACCACTAATGAATCTTCCTTTTTGATGTTTAGCTAACAGCATCTGGATATGCATATTAATTGTATATTTGAGTATACACAGAGTTCAATATACTACATTGCATGATGATTTCACAGAACAAAGGAGAAAACTAAGTATGTGTGCATAGACAATGGCCATCATTACCTGTTAGCTGGGAAGCACGTGGCTGGAATAGAAGATCCAAATCAATTCAAATCGACTTGTATTTGTCACATGCGCCGAATACAACATTTCACAGTAAGGTGTAGACCTTACCATAAAAGGCTTACTTACAAGCGCTTAACCAGCAATGTAGAAAATATTTACTAAATAAACTAAAGTAAAAAATGTAAAGTAACACAATAAAATGACATAACAGTTACAAGGCTATTCACAGGGGGTTCTGGGTACCAAGTCAATGTGCGGGGCTACAGAGTAGTCAAGGTAGTTTGTACATGTAAGGTGCAGAGAAAACAGTCTATGACTTGGGTGACTGGAGTCTTTGACAATTATTTGGGCCATCCTCTGACACCGCCTGGTATATAGGTTCTGAATGGCAGGAAACTTGGCCCCAGTGATGTATTGGGCCATACGCACTACCCTCTGTAGCGCCTTTCGGTCAGATGCCGAGCAGTTGCCATACAAGGCGGCCATACACAGGCCTGAGTGCATCTGAAATCCAAGAGCCTTTTAGGGTGCGGCAAAGTTAATATAATTTAACTTACTGGGCACTTTCGGTTGTTATACTGTTAATGCGGATGCCACTTTTCTTATTATGCCACAATTACTGTATTTTACTTGGAGGAAGACAAAACCTCTTGTCGAACAGACACATTCATTCATCACACATCTGTTTCCCTGTAAACAGAAGAAACAAACCTCATGTAGCCACAGATATCAATCATTCAGCCAACAGTGGAATACCATGCTGTCTATCTGTCTATCTGTGTAGTAAAAGCCAGCAGTGTTATCTCTTCATTTCTTCCTCATTTCCTCTTATCCTCTCTGTTAGAAACCCTAACCAGAGGATCTCTGCTCTGGCTAAAAGTCATTAGTCACAACAACAAATCAGTTGTTTTCAGTTGATCCGATTACAAATTCCAAAAGGAGTGAGGAGCTAGCGAGTTGATATGCAACAGTGTGTTCTACAGCAGTGCAACATGTACACAACAAACAGTTGAATACGAGTAGTATTAGACTGAAACTCAGGCAGTAAAGCATGAGTAGTGATCTTAGATGAGGGACCTACTGTATGGTACTGGAAGAATCATGTTATTACTGTATATAGGGCTATATATGGCAGTACCGAGCAGAAAGGTCATCCTGACCTACACTCACAAAAGGCCTAGAGAGACCCATTATCTCTGGGCAGACCCGGGCTGAGAAACATTGTGCAGGAAGATCCATCTCTAGTGCATAATGGATCTAGCATAATGGTGATATAATTCACCTTTGTCACGAACAAACTGTTCTTGTAACGGCCGTTGGTGGAAGAAGGTGAGGACCAAGGTGCAGCGTGCTACGCGTTCATCTTTATTTATGAATTGAAGACTGAATGGAAAAAAAAAAAACAGAGAATGAACAAAACAGTTCTGTCTGGTACAGAATACAAAACAGAAAACAGCTACCCACAAACACAGGTGGGAACAGGCTACCTAAGTATGGTTCTCAATCAGAGACAAGGATTGACAGCTGCCTCTGATTGGGAACCATACTAGGCCAAACACAAAGAAATACAACACACAGAACAAAACATAGAATGAAAAACATAGAATGCCCACCCCAACTCACGCCCTGACCAAACCAAAATAGAGACATAAAAAAGGAACTAAGGTCAGGACGTGACAGTTCTGTCCATTCTCATTGACAATGGCTCTCCTTTTGGTCATTTCCGCCATTACAAAATGTCACGGGTTTCTCTTTTATTTGATGTTATTCAATTGTTACCATGCAATTGAAACAAGATAGCTCAGATGTGCTAGTGCCTTTTAGAATTTTGAACCATTTCAGAATAGGAAAGACTTCACTGAAATATGGTATTGTACATAAACTACAGGATCATATGGTACAGAGAGCCTCTTGAAAACTGTATAGCTTCTGAGATCTGAGAAGACGGGAGTAACAATATTGACATCCAATTGGTGTTTAAGTTTTTCCCACATGGAAAAAGTCAGAATGTTGTCAAACACTATGCTCCCACCCATATTATCAGTCACATGGCTGTAGAGGTAGACTGAAGGAGCTCGATGGAAGCATTATGCTAAACATGGATGCAAGTCTTACAGCAGGAGCAGGGGACTACAGTATAGAAATTAACTATCTCCAAGTTACATGGGAGTCAGGAATATTTACAGTGGAAGTATCATGGAAGTTCTACTTTATACTGTAGCTCGATTGAAATTTAAGGCCATGTTCCCGCATACACGGAGACGGTCAACGCTGCATATGTCGACTCAATCGGATATTACCTTTACATTTTAACACAGAATCTTCTTGCCTGGCTACCCAAACTGATTGTGCCGGACAAATGCCACACCCACAAGCGTTTCTTCTCCGCAATGAGTCTGTATTTGAGTACCTTCCTGAAATTTTTTGGAACGCAAATACATTCGAACCGTTCTAATGGGTCCTAGGAACTGTTGGCTATGCCGATTTAAGTGATATGACATGCTATTCTATAAAATAACTTCTCTGTAATTAATATTACCTGATTAAGCTAATCAGGTAGATAATTAACAAGAAAGTAATTTAGTTGTCACAGCTGCTCCCACTACGCCCTCTGGTGTTCATTTGGTGTCATCCTAACCTGCAGTTTTCCCCCTGTATACTCTCTCTCTCTCTCTCTCTCTCTCTCTCTTTCTCTCTCTCTCTCTCTCTCTCTCTCTCTCCCTACCAGCTGCAAATTGTCCCATAATCAAGACCTCTACATATACTCATTCCTGCCAGATCGTAAACTGTGCTCAGTCAGTCGCTATCCTAGCCTTTTGTCCGTTCTCAAGATCCTATTGCCCTGCTGTGCTTGTTTCCCTGCCTTACACTGTTTTTTCCTCTCATTGTAGTTACCGCTCTGTCTCTGGCCTCTGTCTCCTGTACCACATCTCACCACCCAACCACCTTGCTCTGGACTGCACTCACCACCACCACCTTGGATTCCCCTCAGGACCTGTTTACCCTGTTCACTCAGTCAACTTCAACCTCACTCTACAACTTCGGGGTTTTCTGCAACTCATCTGAGCTACCCCGGTTCTGCACTCCATATCTCTCTGTGTACAATAAACATTTTGGTTCATTCATCCCTGCTTCCGCATCTGAGTCCGCTCTTGGGTTCCCTGTGTTCTCTATGCGTAACATTAGTCTCATCTGAAAGTTGTAAATTCTTGGTTATCTTCATGAACCCTGGCTAACAAGTTGAATCAGCAACACAACCTTTGGTTTAATTATTTATTTACTAAATACCTAACTAATCACACAGAATTACATATACACAGAATGGATCATACATTGATTACAAATTATGTCATAAAACGTCCCTGGTGGACGGAGCCAACATGACGGCTGGTTACACAAAGGAAAGGGGATTGGGTTTGAGTGAAAGAGCGGGAAGACTGAGTAACAAAGGGAGAAGCTATGCTATCGTAAATACAGTATCTTATGCATTCTAAATTACCACCCATTTGAAAAAGGAGAATGCAATGAATATTTAGTCTGAGCTGCGCTTCGGTAGATTCGTCGTAGATCGTAGGCCGAGTTGTCCAGCATGGATCTCTGGTCCTCTGAAGACTGTCTAGTGGTGGAGTGTGGTAGAATGGATACTCTTTCTGTCCTCTCCTAGCCAATGTATAGCGGGGGGAGTGGGTAACACTTCTTTAGTGAATAAGAGTTCAAAGTTCATACCAAGTTGCCATACTATATGCTCATGCTATATTCTGGCTGGTATAGTCAAAATTCATCCTTCCGGCATGTAGGTCGTCACCTTCACATTGAAATTCGATGCTAATTTCGTTCTCCAAGGTTGCCTTAGTTCTGCAGGTGGTCTTTGTCCTTTCAACGTGGGGACCTCAAGTTCACACGCCCTTGGAACAGGAAGTTACATTTTCATCAAGGGAGGGGAGAGAAGGGCTTGTTTCATAGTTTATAACCGATGTCTGTTCACATGGGCTGGGCCACTGAGTTGAGCATAGTTCACTCATGAAAATCCAATTCTCTCATTTGGAAGCTAAGATTACAATTCATTTTTTCACAAATAGTTTCATATTTAAATTGCACAACAATTCTATGTTCCAAGATACAGTTTATGTCGTCCTATCATCAGTAATAATGTCTCAGACGCCAACTGATCTGGCATCATATTCATTTAGTACCAAAGCATATTTTCAGCTGGTTGGATTACCGAAATATGGGTCCGTTCCCATCTTTTGATGTCACCAGATGCTCTTTGTTAACAAAGGGATTGTCAATAGTCACATCAGTAGAGAAGAGAGAGGAAAAAGGGGAAAGGTATTTACGGGGTTCATAAATCTCCCCCACTCAGGCCAACGTCATGACAGAACCGATGGGTTGGGCTAGAGCCAGGACAGACGTGGGTAAAGCAGCATTTTAAAAATGTTCTTTGTCATTGACTTTGATACTCTGATTGGATAGAGACGATCCAAATGCCGATGACTTTGTTTTTTAGAACACCCCTCATTTTGACATCACCACAAAAGACTTCAACAATGGCAGTCTTAGACTGAAGTATGCAGTGGGTATAGAGCAGCGGAAAAGTTCAGTTTGAGTTGTCAGGCAACAATATTTCCACGGTAATAATGAACCATTCTAACAGCAGACCTACAGTACAGTAATAAAACAGTCCAGTATTAAAGCACATAAATAGGACCAATAAATAGGACAAATGAAATAGCTCAAAGGATAATAAGTGTGTGACATTGTGTTCACTCTTCTGTATGCTTATATACACAACTGTGGCCATGGACCGATAAGGCAAATGCAATAGTTTAATTACAGGGGAGAAATTGTGTGTCATTGTGTATCTGGTTATTCTTCCCATAATGTTTGTTTGTGTATGTGGAGATTGCACATACACTGAGTATAGCAAGCATTAAGAACACCTTCCTAAAATTGAGTTGCACCCTCCCCCACTTTTGCCCTTGGAAGAGTCTCAAAAAACACAGACACTGGACAGAGGAACTCTGCCTAGAAGGCCAGCATCCCGGAGTCGCCTCTTCACTGTTGAGACTGGTGTTTTGCGGTTACTATTTAAGGAAGCTGCCCGTTGAGGACATGTGAGGCGCCTGTTTCTCAAACTAAACACTCTAATGTACTTGTCCTCTTGCACAGTTGTGCACTGGGGCCTCCCACTCCTCTTTCTGTTCTGGTTAGAGACAGTTTGCGCTGTTCTGTGAAGGAAGTAGTACACAGCATTGTACGAGATCTTCAGTTTCTTGGCAATTTCTTGCATGGAATAGCCTTCATTTCTCAGTACAAGAATAGACTGACGAGTTTCAGAAGAAAGGGCTTAGTTTCTGGACATTTTGAGCCTGTAATCGAACCCACAAATGCTGATGCTCCAGATACTCTAATGAATGCCAGTTTTATTGCTTCTTTAATCAGAACAACAGTTTTCATAATTACAAAATGATTTTCTAATGATCAATTAGCCTTTTCAAATGATAGAATTTGACTAGCTAAGACAATGTGCCATTGGAACACAGGAGTGATGGTTGCTGATGATGGGCCTCTGTACGCCTATGTAGATATTACATTACAAATCTGCCATTTCTATCTACAACAGTCATTTACAACCTTAACAATGTCTACACTGTAGTTCTGATCAATTTGATGTTATTTTAATGGACAAAAATGTGCTTTTCTTTCAAAAACAAGGATATTTCTATGTGACTCCAAACTTTTGAACGGTAGTGTATATACACTGCTCAAAAAAATAAAGGGAACACTAAAATAACACATCCTAGATCTGAATGAATGAAATATTCTTATTAAATACTTTTTTATTTACATAGTTGAATGTGCTGACAACAAAATCACACAAAAATGATCAATGGAAATCAAATTTATCAACCCATGGAGGTTTGGATTTGGAGTCACACTCAAAATTAAAGTGGAAAACCACACTACAGGCTGATCCAACTTTGATGTAATGTCCTTAAAAGAAGTCAAAATGAGGCTCAGTAGTGTGTGTGGCCTCCACACGTGCCTGTATGACCTCCCTACAACGCCTGGGCAGACCAGATCAGAGGCAGTAGGGATGACCAGGGATGTTCCCCTTGATAAGTGTGTGAATTGGACCATTTTCCTGTCCTGCTAAGTATTCAAAATGTAGGAATATAAGGGAAGTGAAAGTATTTTGTCAAATATATATAGTAGTAAAGTAAAGTATAAATACCCCCCCAAAACTACTTAAGTAGTACTTCAAAGTATTTTTACTGAATTACTTTACACCGCTGGTATTCATAAGGGATCATTTTCGTGAATTAAATCATTAAATCATTTGTAAAGGCTAACTAACTTTTCCACAGTTTAGTGTTGTATGTGTACACATCTTACATGCACATGTATGGCTGCCCTTCGGGAAACTGACTAACGTCTCTGAGGGAGAACAGGATGCAGGTTTGTGAGGAGTGCATTTGCCACTGGACAACAATCACAACATTACACCAACAGGCCATCACTGTTGGTCAAGGGCCCTGCCATTTTTCTAGACAGAAATTCTGGCCTCTGAGTTGGTCTGAGTAGTAACTTACCTGACCCGTCGTACCTGACCAAGCTCGGATACAAACTGAAAATGTACTATTGATTGCCATTGACTATCAAGTAATGTAAAAACAAAAGTTTATATCTTAATTACTTACATTTCTATTACATTTCCTGTATCATACCAGGCACACTAATCAGATACATATTTTCTTAAACATTTGATTTGCACTGAAAGTGTCATTGATACCCATATGAAAAAGGTGTAGAAGAATTGAACAATATTCTTATATGTTCTACCTAATATCTACGCCATCAAATACACTTAGAAGATTATTTTAGTGTCTGACTTATATAGGTGGGTAACATTGTATTATATAAAAAACATACATAAGACATGTAAATGAAGCTTTGCATGCCACTGTCTGACATCATTGACGCAGGCAATGTGACACTTATTGAAAAATAAGGAAAGTCTGCCAGTGAGGAGGAGGAGGAGAGGAGGGAGGAGGAGGAGGAGGAGGAGGACAAGAGGGAGGGAGGGAGGAGGACAGGAAGAGGATTATGAGGAGAGGAGGGAGGAGGAGGAGGAGGAGGAGGAGGAGGACAAGAGGGAGGGAGGGAGGAGGACAGGAAGAGGATTATGAGGAGAGGAGGGGAGAAGAGGAAGAACAGGAGAGAAGGAGGGAGGTGTGAGGAGGGAGAGGAGGTTGAGGAATGACATAGCAGCAGTGGATCTATTTAGTGGAGATCTCTCAACAATCATTCTCACGATATGGCTGACCCTGTAAAACAACACGCCACTGCGCCTATCCGGTGACATTAGTAAAACATTGTATTATATCATTTTTATTATAAACTTGGTGGTTTGAGCTCTGAATGCTGATTGGCTGACAGACGTGGTGTATCAGACCGTATACCATGGGTATGACAAAACATTTAGTTTTACGGCTCTAATTACGTTTATAATTACGTTTATGATAGTAATAAGGCACCTCATGGGGTTGTGATATATGGTTTGGGAGACCAGGGGGTTTGGTCAAGACGTTTACACAGACCAGACACGGACAGAATAGGAATAGCTCTGTTTCAAAGGTGTTTATTTAAATAATAAATCTAAAAGAAAAGGATAGATGTCCCCCATGAGACCCTCTCCGGGATACCGTCTTCTGGGCTCCGGGTCTTGCTGTATCCGGTCGGGGTCAAAACTGCACTCACTCCTGTTACCTCTGTAACCATCCCCAACTATACGGGAGTCCTTTCTTTCCCCACCACCTACCCTACTCTCCCTTGGTGCTGCCCACTGGCAGCTTTATGGGCCTTGCACAGCTGGTGAGCAATCAGCCCTTGATTACTCACAAACTCCCAATCAGCCCCAATTAGTCCTGGCCGGAGAACCCATTGAGACCTGGCACATCCAGCAGATGGAGCCATCGCCTCGTGATGTATACACCGTCTGTCACAAGGCCTCGACGAGTCTCCCCCTGGTGTACGCCACAATGGCCAATATACCATGGTTAAGGGCTGTGTCCAGGCATAGGCTGGGCTTGGTTAAAAACATGGATGGGAGACAAAGGCATAGCTTTAGATTAATCAACTGTTCAGCAGGAGGAGCTGCCCAGCCTTAACCATGGAAACTCATACCTGAATATGAAAATGCAGACTGAGTATACAAAACATTAAGAACACCAGTTCTTTCCATGACATAGGCAGGCCAGGTGAATCTAGGTGAAAGCTATGATCCCTTACTGATGTTAAATCATAGGTAATCTGGACAAGAGGAATACCTATGTGAGAATGCTGTTCATCGACTACAGCTCGGCATTCAACACCATAGTACCCTCCAAGCTCGTCATCAAGCTCGAGACCCTGGGTCTCGACCCCGCCCTGTGCAACTGGGTACTGGACTTCCTGACGGGCCGCCCCCAGGTGGTGAGGGTAGGCAACAACATCTCCTCCCCGCTGATCCTCAACACTGGGGCCCCACAAGGGTGCGTTCTGAGCCCTCTCCTGTACTCCCTGTTCACCCACGACTGCGTGGCCATGCACGCCTCCAACTCAATCATCAAGTTTGCGGACGACACAACAGTGGTAGGCTTGATTACCAACAACGACGAGACGGCCTACAGGGAGGAGGTGAGGGCCCTCGGAGTGTGGTGTCAGGAAAATAACCTCACACTCAACGTCAACAAAACTAAGGAGATGATTGTGGACTTCAGGAAACAGCAGAGGGAACACCCCCCATCCACATCGATGGAACAGTAGTGGAGAGGGTAGCAAGTTTTAAGTTCCTCGGCATACACATCACAGACAAACTGAATTGGTCCACTCACACAGACAGCATTGTGAGGAAGGCGCAGCAGCGCCTCTTCAACCTCAGGAGGCTGAAGAAATTCGGCTTGTCACCAAAAGCACTCACAAACTTCTACAGATGCACAATCGAGAGCATCCTGGCGGGCTGTATCACCGCCTGGTATGGCAACTGCACCGCCCTCAACCGTAAGGCTCTCCAGAGGGTAGTGAGGTCTGCACAACGCATCACCGGGGGCAAACTACCTGCCCTCCAGGACACCTACACCACCCGATGCTACAGGAAGGCCATAAAGATCATCAAGGACATCAACCACCCGAGCCACTGCCTGTTCACCCCGCTGTCATCCAGAAGGCGAGGTCAGTACAGGTGCATCAAAGCTGGGACCGAGAGACTGAAAAACAGCTTCTATCTCAAGGCCATCAGACTGTTAAACAGCCACCACTAACATTGAGTGGCTACTGCCAACACACTGTCAATGACACTGACTCTACTCCAGCCACTTTAATCATGGGAATTGATGGGAAATGATGTAAATATATCACTAGCCACTTTAAACAATGCTACCTTATATAATGTTACTTACCCTACATTGTTCATCTCATATGCATACGTTGATACTGTACTCTATATCATCGACTGCATCCTTATGTAATACATGTATCACTAGCCACTTTAACTATGCCACTTGGTTTACATACTTATCTCATATGTATATACTGTACTCGATATCATCTACTGTATCTTGCCTATGCTGCTCTGTACCATCACTCATTCATATATCCTTATGTACATATTCCTTATCCCCTTACACTGTGTATAAGACAGTAGTTTTTTTGGAATTGTTAGTTAGATTACTTGCTCGTTATTACTGCATTGTCGGAACTAGAAGCACAAGCATTTCGCTACACTCGCATTAACATCTGCTAACCATGTGTATGTGACAAATAAAATTTGATTTGATTTGATTTGATTTGATTTTTGAATCCACTTCTATCATTGTAGATTAAGGGGAGGAGACAGGATAAAGGATTTGTAAGCCTTGCGACAATTGAGACATGGATTGTGTATTGTGTCATTCAGAGGGTGAATGGGCAAGACAAAAGATTTAAGTGCTTTGAACATGGTGCCAAGCGCACATGTTTGTGTCAAGAACTGCAACGCTGCTGGGGTTTTCATGCTTAACAGTTTCCTGTGTGTAACAAGAATGGTCCACCACCCAAAGGACATCCAGCCAACTTAACACAACTGTGAGAAGCATTGGAGCCAACATGGGCCAGCATCCCTGTGCAGCGCTTTTGTAATGCACATGCCACAACAAATTGAGGGGGGTGGGGGGGATGCATCTCAATATTAGGAAAGTATTCTTAATGTTTGGTACACTCGGTGTATACAGTGTCTTCGGAAAGTATTCAGACCCCTTGACTTTTTCCACATTTTGTTACGTTACAAACTTATTCTAAAATTGATTAAATAGTTTTTTCCCCTCATCAATCTACACACAATACCCTATAATGACAAAACAAAAACTGACATTTAAATAAGTATTCAGACCCGTTACGCAGTACTTTGTTGAAGCATGCAGCAATTACAGGATTAAGTCTTCTTGGGTATGACGCTACAAGCTTGGCAAACCTGTATTTGGGGAGTTTCTCTAATTCTTCTCTGCAGATCCTCTCAAGCTCTGTCAGGTTGGATGGCGAGCGTTGCTGCACAGCTATTTTCAGGTCTCTCCAGAAATGTTTGATCAGGTTCAAGTCCGGGCTCTGGCTGGGCCACTCAGGGACATTCAGAGACTTATCCCGAAGCCACTCCGGCTGTGTACTCAGGGTCGTTGCCCTGTTGGAAGGTGAACCTTCACCCCAGTCTGAGGTCCTGAGCGCTCTGGAGCAGGTTTTCATCAAGTATCTCTCTGTACTTTGCACTGTTCATCTTTGCCTCGATCCTGACTAGTCTCCCAGTCCCTGCTGCTGAAAAACATCCCCACAGCCTGAGGCTGCCAGCACCATGCTTCACCGTAGGGACGATGCCAAGTTTCCTCCAGACGTGTCGCTTGGTTTTCAGGTCAAAGAGTTCAATCTTTGTTTCATCAGACCAGAGAATCTTGTTTCTTATGGTCTGACAGTCTTTAGGTGCCTTTTGGCAAACTCCAAATGGACTGTCATGTGCCTTTTACTGAGGAGTAGCTTCAGTCTGACCACTCTACCATAAAAGCCTGATTGGTGGAGTGCTGCAGAGATGGTTGTCCTTCTGGAAGGTTCTCCCATTTCCACAGAGGAACTCAAGAGCTCTCAGAGTGACCATTGAGTTCTTGGTCACTTCCCTGACCAAGGCCCTTTTCCCCAATTGCTCCGTTTGGCCGGGCGGCTAGCTCTAGGAAGAGTCTTGGTGGTTCCAAACTTCTTCCATTTAAGTATGATGGAGGCCACTGTGTTCTTGGGGACCTTCAATGCTGCAGACCTTCAATGCTGTACCCTTCCACAGATCTGTGCCTCGACACAATCCTGTCTCAGAGCTCTACGGACAATTCCTTTGACCTCATGGCTTGGTTTTTGCTCTGACATGCACTGTCAACTGTGGGACCTTATATAGACAAGTGTGTGCCTTTACAAATCATGTCCAATCAATTGAATTTGCCGCGTTGTAGAAACATCTCAAGAATAATAAATGGAAACAATGTGCACCTGAGCTCAATTTCGAGTCTCATAGCAAAGGGTCTGAATATTTATGGTAATAAGCTATTTCTGTTTTTTATCTTTAATACACTTGCAACAATTTTTAAAACCTATTTTTGCTTCGTCATTATGCGGTATTGTGTGTAGATTGCTGATAATTTTTTATGTTTTTAATGAATTTTACAATAAGGCTGTAACGTAACAGAATGTGGAAAAAGTCAAGGGGTCTGAATACTTTCCGAAGGCACTGCATACAAATATTGTATTTTTCTTATAGTATACAAATACACCCCTGACATTTAACGAAAACATACAAAATCTTACCAGATCCTTATTAGATTTTTGTCCAAATCTTCTTCTGCCATACAAGATTCGTATTTGATTTTCATGATTCTTTTCCATGTGGGTAATGGTGATGTAATGGTGATGTATTTACAATTTTGCGTAAGACTAACTCAATAATATTATTGTCTATGGAGTCAAGTAATGACATCAGGGTGTAATGAATGAAATTCCAATCACTTTAAGGCTCTCATGATTTGTTTCTTCTGGATCAATCTCACGTAGTCAATCAGTACTATAGCGGTCTGATGTCATTATTGACCCATTTGGAAAGAAAGGGCACATGAGTCACAGGCCACGGCATGTCTCTTAAGAGTGTGGGTGAAAAACGCTCATCCAGCTATCGAGCCCATCTAGTCCACATGCTGTTTTCTCACACGTGTTATGATGTCATAGGCAGAGACTTCCTGAATACAGGGTGCATTTACAGAGTCCTCCTCCAGCGAGTCCTGCCACCAAAATGAGGCTCCAAACCTGCTGTCTCCTGGCAACGGGGCTTACAGGGCTATAGTGAACCCCTTTGTTGTTATTTGTTTGAGGGAAGGGTGGAGTTGTAAGTGTGTGTGTGTGTGTGTGTTTGTGTACGTTTTTAACTATAGTTGTGGGAATAGTAAACAAACCAAAATTTAACCAGGTCAAATGCTATTTCTAGGGGGTTTAGGGTTAAGGTTAGAATGAATGTTAGGGTTAGAATTACATGGAACCCAAACCGGCTGCACTCGTGCGCCATCGTACGCAAATGTATTTTGTCGATCACGACACGCAGGTTAAAATATCAAAACAAACTCTGAACCAATTATATTAATTTGGGGACAGGTAGAAAAGCATTACACATTTATGGCAATTTAGTTAGCTAGCTTGCACTTGCTAGCTAATTTGTCCTATTTAGCTAGCTTACTCTTGCTAGCTAATTTGTCCTGGGATATAAACATTCAGTTGTTATTTTACCTGAAATGCACAAGGTCCTCTACTCCGCCAATTAATCCACACAAAAAACAGTCAACCGAATCGTTTCTAGTCATCTCTCCTCCTTCCAGGCTTTTTCTTCTCTTGACTTTATATTGCGATTGGCAAATTTCATAAATTAGGTGCATTACCGCCACTGACCTCATTCGTCTTTCAGGCACCTACATGGGTATAACCAATGAGGAGATGGCACATGGGTACCTGCTTCTATAAACCAATGAGGAGATGGGAGAGGCAGGACTTGCAGCGCGATCTGCATCAGAAATAGAACTGACTTCTGTTTTAGCCCTTGGCAACGCAGACGCTCGTTGGCGCGCGCGAGCAGTGTGGGTGCAATAATTGAAGAACATAGATTTCAAAATTGATTTTGTAACGCTCGTGCACACGACACGAGCGGTGTAGTCAGCCTGTTAGCCCTTGGCAACTCAGACGCTCGTTGGCGTGTGCGAGCAGTGTGGGTGCAATAATTGAATAATAAAGATTTCTACATTTGTTTTTGCAACCCTCGCGCACGCAATGCGAGCAATGTAGTCAGCCTGTTAGGCTTAAGGTTAGGTTTTTGGGTTAAGGTTAAGGGTTAGGGAAAATAGGATTTTAAATGGGACTGAATTGTGTGTCCCCACAAGGTTAGTTAAACAAGAATGTGTGTGCGTGTGTGTGTGAGGTGTCACTGAGTTTGTCTGTAATAGGTGAAGCTGTGGTAAAAAAATGTACACGAAGAAAGGATAACAGAAATGGTAACCTCATTGATGAGTTAGGCAGGAGGAGAGGGGGGAGGAGTGAGAGAGGGTTGGGGTACTGTAGCCTAGGTTAAGATATTTCTTTAACCTACTGTAGTATGAGTCACGGACTCTTAGGGTCTGCTGATTTCGATTTTCCCATCACAGTCTAAAGAGAGGCATCAGTGACTATTACCTACTGTAGCTAGCCAACAACCAATAGAGGAAGCAACATAATAACAATCATGAAACTGATTTAAACTGATGTTCTGGATAAGGATGACTGAGGCACTGAAATGTACCTACGGTATGTCAAAAGAATTGCAGAAAGATTGTACACAAAAATGACAATAAATGTAGAATTCTTTGTTTATGATTCATTGCTAGTTTAAAAATACAAGTTTTGCCTGGAAAAATAGAGATGAAAATGCCACAGTGTTAAGGAAACATACATCTGATATAGAACAGAAAACATACAATACGGATCGTCAAGCAGCATAAAGACTATGGGGAGTATGACTGCGTTCATTCAAGATGCACAGCTTTGCTTATAAACCTTGTAAGACATCTGAAACTAAAATATAATCTATTTCTCTAATTTCAACATCACTTTTAATATAAATGTTTTGACAGCTATATATGGCTTATTACTAAAACACTGGGTTAACAAACATAATGAGAAAGCCAGAAAACAACTGATGCAGTTCATAAAACATACTTTTCTACTATACCCTATAACTACCAATAAAAAAGAGGACTACCAGAACCATTTATACAGTTGTAAGCAATTATCTATTTACAGTTAAGGGAGGGGAAAGCTATAAAGTTTACATTCAGGATATTTCAAACATACTGTTTGCTGTACATTGAGAGAATGGCTCAATTAAAAAAGTCAGATATATTAGCTATTAACTATCTATATCTTTTCATAGCACATAAAAACTAATATAAAATATATCATATGAAATTAGTCAAAATGACATAGGCAGATTCAGTCTGGATCATTAACTTTTAAATCTTTGTACAATCATAGCAATGGCACATGACTTGGCAATGGTCAGGCATAAACTTTTTAAACTATTTGTAAAGTGTTTTTTTTGGGGGGGGGGTGGATCTGCTTAAGACATTGAACATATTTTATTTGATATGTAACAAAACACCTACTTTCTGCACCAATCTCAGCTATCCCTTCTTATAATAATAAAAGCACTTTGAGCACTTGCTAGGCTATATACATGCAGTAAATCGTATAGATTATTATGCAACACCAATCATTTTGCTCCAAAAAGCCTTTTCATGTTTGAATGTACATCAAATACGCGTATAATGACAGTGACACTGAACAAGGAAAGCATAGCTCATCTTAGAAATGTAAGGCACAGTATGTACAGTGCAGGTAAGAATACCTGGGATGTTATTGTATAGGCAGACACTTATTAGCACTGCATATATAGCATGTTGTTCATTGTCATTACGGAAAAACTCAAAATTATACTAATTACACAAAATAATAATAGTTAGGCTGTAATATATGTTATACACATATTATTAACATTTTGCTCTGTTGCAACCAAACATGCAACAGATTTGGATAAATGTTACAATCATATAGGCTACTAATAAATTGGGCACTCATTAGCAAGCATAGAAAGACTATCCCTTTAAGACCTGAATGTAGTCAGATGCATTGTAGACATGCAACACTCAAAACATTGCCTGCTTAGACATCTTCAGAACCTGCTAATTTTGTAATTGCATTTCCCCCTGATCTTTACTTGTGTAAGGATTTAGCATTTCATTCTTTGAATATAAGCCTTTTGAGACTAATTCAATATCCAATAATTCATTGAGAAAGATGAAATACTTTTCTCTAAGCAGTATCATCACTGGCCCAGATGAGGCATCTGGCCAATCCACTGCTTATACTGTAATAAACATTTTAGTTACATTAAGTTCATCACATGACCCAAACACAATGAGGAAAACATATAAACTATGGAATAAAGACAACACACCATGAAAGAATATACATACACAAATATTCCCCTACTAAACAGTGCATATAACGTTCAAATTATTTCCTGGGAGGGAACTTCATGTGTTGTGCCGAATTGGTACATAAACAACATAGAACACAAAAACATGTAGACAAGAAAATAAAAAATATGGAGAGGTGAAATTACAAGACAATATTTATTTGGTTATTAGCATGGCAGTGTTCGTCTCCTTTAGAGTAGCGAGATGAGATGATCAAAGTAAGCTCAAATTGTATAAAATAATACACATATCACAGTGAAATGTTGACATGTTGGCATATTTTATGAATGGTGTCATTGGTAGAATTGTCAACTAGATGGGTAAGAGAGTTCAAATGATTTTAAAGGTTTGCATATAGGCAGCGGTGCAAAGTACTTAAGTAAACATACTTTAAAGTACTACTTCAGTAGTTTTTGGTGGGTATCTGTACTTTACTTTGATATTTTTGACAACTGACTTTTACTTCACTACATTTCTAAAGAAAATAAAAGTACTCGTTACATTTTGGATGCTTAACAGAACAGGAAAATGGTCCAATTCACATACTTATAAAGAGACTCACTAAAAACACATGCTTCTTTTGTAAATTATGTCTGGATATCCGTAAATAAAATAAAAAACAAGAAAATTGTTACATCTCTATTGCTTAACATAAGGATTTTAAAATGATTATTTACACTTTTATTTTTGGTACTGAAGTATATTTTAGCAATTACATTTACTTTTGATACTGTATTTAAAACTAAATCATTTTTACTTTTACTCAAGTAGTATTTTACTGGGTGACTTTCACTTTTACTTAAGTCATTTTCTATTAACGTACAGTATCTTTACTTTTACTCAAGTATGACAATTGGGGACTTTTTCCACCACTGCATATTGGTTAAACCACCAGTAATGTTACAGCGACTGCCGTGATTGTGACTTGTTTAGGAATTTTCACCCTCTCTTATTTATTGTACAGAAAAACATCCATTTGAATCCGATAAACCTAACTAGTAATAAAACAAGGCACAATCTAGTTTCTTTTGGGCCTGAAAACTAAGAAAATTGTCTTTGGCAGAACATTCTTTGGCGTTGAGTAAAAGGCAGAGAATATTTTAGCTGAGAAACAGTTATTTGAAGGAAACGGGCAGAGCAGCCAAACTGCTAGTGGCTGGGGTTGATATACTGTAGGGTTGATATGGAGATGGGCACACAGGGATGAAGAAGAGGTTCTCATGGTGACGAAGAGTGAGCTGCAGCTGTCCACTTCCTGTTTTCTGTCGTCTATGTCTGACCTCTGGCCTGCACGCCGGTCAGATCCTTCCTTATGATCTCGTTTACTGCAGGGAGGAGAAGAGAAACAAATACAGGCTGTTAGTTAGTCAGAGCATCCAAGGTGTTTGATGTAATACTGTGTTTGATGTGTACTGTCATCTCTTCTTCCCAGGCAGCATTTCACAGCTCCAGGAGGGCAATTTTCATTCCTGGTCTTTTCAAATCTTCCTTTCTCTTTCAACAAACACTAACAAAAAGGTACAGTATATTACACAGACAAAAAGGGCATAACATCTTGACAAAAACATACTGATCCTACAGTAAAACATCACCAAGGGAAACATAACACTAAGTACTACTGATTACTCTGTGTGCAAGTTGGCTGCGGTAGCGAAACCAGAAGATGTCACTACAGCTGCATTGACACAGAGTGTCCACTAGGAGGACCATAGTGTTCCATTCTACCTCTCTTTTTTTAATTCCCCATCACTTCCTGTTGTTCTGCTGACAGCCAGGTGACACAGCACAGCAGTATAAATGGAAACTTCAGCGTTCTAAAAATAGACTCAGTCAAGTTGTATGGAGTGCTTACACAGTGTACACACCACGCCATGTTTAAGGTGGGGGAAACACATTTTACACACATTGCGACGAGATTAAACCTGTCCAAAGTTCAAATGTCAAGGAGTTCTTGTCTGGGAGGTCCGTGATAAGGCTAAATATAGACATCTGTATTAAATTCAAATGGCCATCATGATGTCATTCAAATATTTTACTATTTGAAAAGTCTACATACGTTGAATGTAGGATTTCCTTTTTAGCTTGCCATGATCTGTGTTTTTATTTTTTAAATATTTTTAGTTCACCTTTATTTAACCAGGTAGGCTAGTTGAGAACAAGTTCTCATTTACAACTGCGACCTGGCCAAGATAAAGCATAGCAGTGTGAACAGACAACAACACAGAGTTACACATGGAGTAAACAATAAACAAGTCAATAACACAGTAGAAAAAAATAGTCTATATACATTGTGTGCAAAAGGCATGAGGAGGTAGGCGAATAATTACAATTTTGCAGATTAACACTGGAGTGATAAATGATCAGATGGTCATGTGCAGGTAGAGATACTGGTGTGCAAAAGAGCAGAAAAGTAAATAAATAAAAACATGAGGTAGGTAAATTGGGTGGGCTATTTACCGGTGGACTATGTACAGCTGCAGCGATCGGTTAGCTGCTCAGATAGCAGATGTTTAATGTTGGTGAGGGAGATAAAAGTCTCCAACTTCAGCGATTTTTGCAATTCGTTCCAGTCACAGGCAGCAGAGAACTGGAAGGAAAGGCGGCCAAACGAGGTGTTGGCTTTAGGGATGATCAGTGAGATACACCTGCTGGAGCGCGTGCTACGGGTGGGTGTTTCCATCGTGACCAGTGAACTGAGATAAGGCGGAGCTTTACCTAGCATGGACTTGTAGATGACCTGGAGCCAGTGGGTCTGGCGACGAATATGTAGCGAGCGAGGGCCAGCCGACTAGAGCATACAGGTCGCAGTGGTGAGTGGTATAAGGTGCTTTAGTAACAAAACGGATGGCACTGTGATAAACTGTATCCAGTTTGCTGAGTAGAGTATTGGAAACTATTTTGTAGATGACATCGCCGAAGTCGAGGATCGGTAGGATAGTCAGTTTTACTAGAGTAAGTTTTGGCAGCATGAGTGAAGGAGGCTTTGTTGCGGAATAGAAAGCGGACTCTAGATTTGATTTTAGATTGGAGATGTTTGATATGAGTCTGGAAGGAGAGTTGACTGTCTAGCCAGACACCTAGGTACTTATAGATGTCCACATATTCTAGGTCGGAACCATCCAGGGTGGTGATGCTAGTCGGGCGTGCGGGTGCAGGCAGCGAATGGTTGAAAAGCATGCATTTGGTTTTAATGTATAGGGACTATAACAACATATTTATAGGCCTATTGTGAATGACAATAAATATGCCTATACTGTGGCTATAATGGCAAGGTGTCAAATGGAATAATGTGTCTCATTCATAACTAGAGCTAGATATTCACATGAAATTAAGAGTGATTATATGACCTCACAAAAGCAATTAGAGTGCTACTGTAGCCGTAACTTACACCGCAGCAGTTTTTGGTTCACATTGACAATGGGGGAAACCTGCAGTAAAGTTAAAGGACTGTCCAGTAGGTTGAACATGTACTGTAGTGGAGTCTGTCCAGATAGGACACATCTTCCGTACTGCAGTCGGTCTGTCTTTATCAGTAACTAACAGCTCCAACAGGCCTGGAAGCACACTGTGTATACTGGCACTACGGACATTAGAGCCTGACGCCATGGCTTCTTGTTTTGACTTTTAGGGAACACATACATTTTAAGACATGCCCAAAATGGAGGGGGAAAAGTGTGAGTGTGACAGTGACATCATTTGAGTTTAATGCATTTTATTCATTGATGTAGTATATAAAAGCTGACCATATTCATGTTTACCTGCTGTATACTATATTAGCATGTTTTAAACATTCACAGGGAGGTTGTGTCTCACTTAATACAATAGTTTAATAGAGCAAACTCTGCTAATATGAAGCATCCTAAAAAATGATCAATCTTTTTCACTTCAAAGGGATGAATGAGATAATATAGAGTGAGTAAGATAGTAAGCAGCACCATATTATGTATTGTGCTTTGTTTTAGAGTCGGGTTTAGGGGAACTCAATATCCAAAAGGCTTTTAGGAGGCCTATTTAAAAGTTGTGATTGTTTTAAATTAAAATGGTTCAAAATATATTTTAAATAGCTTCTTAGCAAAGAGAAATTTCTCAAGCAAGAATTTGCCAAGGACAGTACGAGAGTGGTGTGACATGGGAGGGCAAAACTGAAAACTTGCTATTTTATTTTACCTTTATTTAACTAGGCAAGTCAGTTAAGAACAAATTCTTATTTTCAATGACAGTCTAGGAACAGTGGGTTAACTACTTTGTTCAGGGGCAGACCGATAGATTTTTACCTTGTTAGCTCGGGGATTCGATCTTGCAACCTTTCGGTTACTAGTTCAACACTAACCACTAGGCTACCTGCCGCCCAGCTATTATTGGCAGAGAGGTTTGTAACTCTTTCGTATCGGTCTATTAACTAATTTATTTCACCAGGCAGCCCAAAACTCCATCCCACCAAAACAAGCCAAAATTTCAGGCGGTCTTTTCAAACAACTCTCATGCTAAAAGGGCATTATCATAATTTTCACAAATTTACAGTATTATTCCAACCTCATAGTGTGGACATATATAGAAAACACAGGAACATCAAGTTTTTGACTGCACGGGGCCTTTAAAGCAGTGATCTATATAGTGGAACAAGGGAAATGGTGTCGCCTTTAAACAGCAAGTTAAGCGGACAGACACACTGATCCCTGGCTGAGCATTAGTGTGTACCAAAGTAACCCCCTCAAAGATAAACATAACAACCCTCACCCCAAACAACTCCAGTTCAACAGATACCCCGATGCTGAGAGATACTCCATGAAACTGATATCCAGTTTCACCCTGTTTTTTTATGTACAGTTGGAATGAGATAAAACATTCCAAGTTATTGCAAGTCACTGAGTTATTTATCAGATGTGGGAGTTAGAAATTATTTTGCCTGACAAACAACCCATAAGCTGAGCTAAACCATTGGCAGCTCAGCAAGCTGCAGACCTTCTTATATCATTAAGAGTAGCAGCAAGTCTATCCTCCTCCTCCTTTTGACTCCCTCTGTCTCTGATCATCTGCAGATGTGAAAGAGAAATAAACCTTGGCCTTTTATAACAGCTCAACACTAAGCACACTTTATAGAGCAGAGCAGAGCAGAGCTGCATCTGAAACAGGGAGGGAGGCAAACCAACTAGTGGCCAAACTGGCCTGGGTGCTCCAGCTCTCTCTGCTGTCATCACAACCACAACCTAAACGTCCATGTTTATTTTAGTTTCTAGTGGAATTCCCTTTGACACCTAATGCCTTAAATAAACTTTCATCTCCCCAATGGGGCCACAGGATTTGCCTGAGTATAAAAAAGGGGTTTAGAGAGGCGAGTGGTGCACCAAAGAAGTTACACAGTAGAGAGCTTTAACAGAGCCTCATGAAGGGTTGGCATGGCCATTTGAGGCTGGCCCAGGGAACACTCAGACTTAACCATACAATAGGTGAGTGTCTGGCTTTAGCGTCCTGTGCCAATGAACGTGTTTGTTTACCAACCAGAGGTGGGAGAGAGAGAGAGACACACTCATACGCACACAGTACAGTACTGTAGCTGACTCAGTCACTTCACATTGCCTACTGTGAGGTGGGGAAGCGCGTGTGTGTGTGTGTGTGTGTGTGTCTGAGAGGGTTGCCTGGGGGACTTTGTTGGCAACATGAGAAGAATCAACCCACAGAACAAGTGGCATGGGTAGACAGACAGACAGACAGACAGACACAGACACCAGACCTGACCACCAGAACTTATACCTTCAACTGCCAGAGAGCAAAAAAGGTGTATGATGTTACACAAGTTTCCATTACACTTGAGTATCAATCATAGCCATTCAAAAGTTAAATTCTCAGAATACAGTATGCTATATAACACAGTTTAGTTTCTTAACTCTGGTTCCCTGTATTAGTGTGGGTATGTTGCTATTGTTGTCTTTCCTCTGCTCACTGGTAAGTGGGACATCAGTGACCTGAAACTAATGTGTGTTCACCAAGCTGTTTTCCTGTGTGCTTTATCTCTGAACAGTAGCTCTCTCGCTCCTTTTGCACGCTGGAATCATTTCACCTGCTCCACTGCCTCTGAGGTTAATTCCAGTCAGATTCACTACAACTACAACATGGAAAGCTGCAGGTACTAGAGTGTGTCCCAACTCCCATCCTTCACAAGGAAATCACTTTCTAGGTTGTGGACAACATCCTTACAGTATAAAGAACGTTGTAGGCCTATGTACACACACACAAAGCCCCTAGCTTCTGATAAAGGCCTTTTGAGTACAGTATGAACTGTGAAGTTCATTCCATGTTTTGATTTTACTCATAGTGAAATACATGACTTTCTTCTGTTGTCCTTGACCTCTGACACCACAGAGAGCAGCGCTACTCTGATGACACAGTTCTAGAATCTAAGCTAACCATGAGTCATGGTGCTCCAGAGTTGAACACTTTCAAAATGAGCAAGGTGTGAAAGACACTCAAGAGTGACTCATTTAAAAATTGTATTTCTCAGAAAATGTCTTTGTGATGTTCAAATAAATGAATGTTTTGGGCATAAAACACAACTTGACATCTTAGTAGAGAAAGACCAATGGGGCTTTCTGCATTGCCCTGTCTTCCTGTGCTGTGTTTGAACTTTGAAGGTAAGGTTTGAAGGTGAGGCGAGGGTGGCACATGTTCTATTCCATTTCCACAGCTACTGTACATAACTACCACTTGTATTGGGTGGGTGGATTCATACCCTATACAACATAACTGACAGATGTTTCTGAGTAAAAAGATTCTTCTGATGCTCTGTCTCAAAGTGCACCTATAGTTGTGCCTTTTTGAAATATTATATAAAAGGTGTCCTCCCACTCTGCCTAGAGCGGGTGAAAATGTGCTACAGTGAGAAAATGTCACTACCTTATGTTGTAAAATACATTGTACCAAGACACATATGATTCTTCATGTTCTGAATCATTCAGTGGGGTCTTTCTCTAACAGATCTCTAACATATATTTATTTATTTTGCTCCTTTGCACCCCATTATTTTTATTTCTACTTTGCACATTCTTCCACTGCAAATCCACAATTCCAGTGTTTTACTTGCTATATTTGATTTACTTTGCCACCATGGCCTTTTTTTTTGCCTTTACCTCCCTTATCTCACCTCATTTGCTCACAACGTATATAGACTTGTTTCTACTGTATTATTGACTGTATGTTTGTTTTACTCCATGTGTAACTCTGTCGTGGTATGTGTCAAACTGCTTTGCTTTATCTTGGCCAGGTTGCAATTGTAAATGAGAACTTGTTCTCAACTTGCCTACCTGGTTAAATAAAGGTGAAATAAAATAAATAAATAAATAAATAAAACATCATTAACATTATATCCAAAAAGTCAGATTTCACAACCTAATACATCTGATAATAACCACCGAGCTCTGTTGACATAACCGTGCAGGTTTCTCCTAACAATGTTTGAGGATTTTACATTTTGTGGTCGTCATCTTCAAAGTTGTTTCCAAAAAGCTACATTAGCATGACACAAGCTGAATTAAATGTAAAAGGTTTTCAAAATATGCGCTCAGTGCTCCGTTGACATTTCACAGGGATACGCTTGTTTTTGAGAGAAATCTTATAAAAAGAACAGGAATTTCAAATTAATCCAAAAACCGTACACTAAAATATGAAAATACAACATGTCTGAAATTAACTGTTCAGCAATCTTATGGCTTGGGCGTAGAAGCTGGTCAGAAGTCTTTTGCCGTCTGGTAGCAGAGAAAACAGTCTATGACTGGGGTGGCTGGAGTCTTTGGCAATTTTTAGGGCCTTTCTCTGACACCGCCTAGTATAGATGTCCTGGATGGCAGGAAGCTTGGCCCAAGTGATGTACTGGGTCATACGCATTACACTCTGTAGCGCCTTGCGGTCGGAGGCGGAGCAATTGCCATACCAGGTGGTGATGCAACCAGGTGGTGATGCAACTTTTTGAGGATCTGAGGACGCATGCCAAATCTTTTCAGTCTCCTGTGAAGGGAATAGGCATTGTCGTGCCCTCTTCACAACTGTTGTTGGTGATGTGGAAGCCAAGAAACTTGAAGCTCTCAACCTGCTCCACCACAGTCCCATCGATGAGAATGGGGGTGTGCTCAGCCTTCCTTTTCCTGTAGTCCAGGATTATCTCCTTTGTCTTGATCACGTTGAGGGACAGGTTGTTGTCCTGGCACCACACTTCCAGGTCTCTAACCTCCTCCCTATAGGCTGTCTCATTGTTGTCAGTGATCAGGCCTACCACTGTTGTGTCATTGGCAAACTTAATGGGTGAACAGAGAGTACAGGAGGGGACTAAGCACACACCCCTGAAGGGACCACGTGGCAGATGTGCTGTTGCCTACCCTACCACCTGGGAGCGGTCCATCAGGAAGTCCAGGATCCAGTTGCAGAGGGAGGTGTTTAGTCCCAGGGTCCTTAGCTTAGTGATGAGCTTTGAGGGCACTATGGTGTTGAACGCTGAGCTGTAGTCAATGAACAGCATTCTCACGTAGGTGTTCCATTTGTCCAGGTGGGAAAAGGCAGTGTTGAGTGCAATAGAGATTGCGTCATCTGTGCATCTGTTGTGGCGGTATGCAGATTGGATTGGGTCTAAGGTTTCTGGAATGATGGTGTTGATGTGGGAGCCATGACCAGCCTTTCAAGGCACTTTGTTTGCTACAAACGTGAGTGCTACGGGTCGGTATTCAGTTAGGCAGGTTACCTTGGTGTTCTTGGGCACAGGGACTTTGATGGTCTGCTTGAAACATATTAGGTATTACAGCCTCGGCCAGGGACAGGTTGAAAATGTCAGTGAAGACACTTGCCAGTTGGTCAGTGCATGCTCGGAGTACACATCCTGGTAATCCGTCTGGCCATGTGGCCTTCTGAATGTTGACCTTTTTGTAAAGGGCTTACTCACATTGGCTACGGCGAACGTGATAACACAGTTGTCCGGAACAGCTGGTGCTCTCATGCATGCTTCAGTTTTGCTTGCCTCGAAGTGTGCATAGAAGTCAATTAGCTCATCTGGTAGGCTTGTGTCACTGGATATGATTCAATCTTAGTCCTGTATTTACGCTTTGCCTGTTTGATGGTTCAACTGAGGGCATAGAGGTCTTTTTTATAAGTGTCAGAGTTTGAGTCCCGCTCCTTGAAAGCGGCAGCTCTACCTTTTAACTCATTGCGGATGTTACCTGTAATCCGTAGCATTTACGTACGGTCACTGTGGGGACAACGTCATCAATGCACTTATTGATGATGCCAGTGACTGATGTGGTATACTCCTCAATGCCATCGGATGAGTCCCGGACATATTCCAGTCTATGCTAGCAAAACAGTCCCGTAGCTTAGCATCTGCGTAATCTGACCATTTCCGTATTGAGCGAGTCACTGGTACTTCATGCTTTAGTTTTTGCTTGTGAGCAGGAATCAGGAGGATAGAATTATGGTCAGATTTGCCAAATGGAGGGTGAGGGAGAGCTTTGTATGCATCTCTGTGTGTGGAGTAAAGGTAGTCTAGATTTTCCCCCTCTCTTGTTGCACATGTAACATGCTGGTAGAACGGATTTAAGTTTCCTTGCATTAAAGTCCCCAGCCACTAGGAGCGCCACCTCTGGATGAGCATTTTCTTGTTTGTTTATGGCTTTATACAGCTCGTTGAGTACGGAATTAGTGCCAGCATCGGTTTGTGGTGTTCAATAGACAGCTACGAAAAATATAGATGAAAACTCTCTTGGTAAATAGTGTGGTCTACAGCTTATCATGAGATACTCAACCTCAGGCGAGCAAAACCTTGATACTTAATATTCGATTTTTCGCAACAGCTGTTATTGACAAATAGACACACACCACCACCCCTTGTCTTACCGGAGGCAGCTGTTCTGTCTTGCCGATGCATGGAAAAAATCAGCCAACTGTATATTGTCCATGTCGTCGTTCAGCCACGACTTGGTGAAACATAAGATACTGCAGTTTTTAATGTCCCATTGGTAGGATAGTCTTGATTGGAGCTCATCCAGTTTATTCTCCAATGATTGGACAATGGCCAATAAGAAGGATGGTAGAGGTGGGTTACCCACTCAACAAAGAATTCTCACAGGGCACCCAGACATGTGTCCCCTGTATCTGTGTCTTCTCTTCACACGGATGACAGGGATTCGGGCCTGGTCGGGTATCTGGAGTAAGTCCAGTTTGAGGTGAGTAATCGATGTTCTGATATCCAGAAGCTTTTTCGGTCATAAGAGACGGCGGCAGAAACATTTTGTACAAAATAAGTTACAAATAACGCAGAAAAAACACAAAAAAGCACAATTGGTTAGGAGCCATTATTAGGTCGTCTTTATTGCTTTAAGCTTTACATAATGTGTTCTGAATTTATTACTTACAATGCTTTGGGATTAAAGAGGGCACTTAAATGTAGTACTTCCCCAATTAATATTTTTTACAAGATTTCCAGGAAGATGGTGAATTGTTCAAGTAGCTAACAGAATAGAGGGAAGGCTTTACATGGAGGGATCTTGCTAGGGAGCTCTGAGATCAACACCTTGATGTTAGGGAGGAGGATCAAACACAGTCCAACCAGTATGACTCTCCCAGTTACTCTGTGTTAATTCAGAAACAGTAAATGCTGTTGCTGTTTACGGAGGGAAACACTATGAGGCCATCCAAAACTCAATTCCACTCGTCCACTCCTGTACCCTTTATTTCAATTTCATTTTTTCCATCCGAACTCGGTCCCTTCCCTCTTCCTGCTGCTGCTTTTCTCCCGACTGCCACACTTATAGCTATCTTACGGAGAGCAGGCTGGATTTTCTGGAAGAGAGCAGCTGCAAATAGGAATTTATTGTGCCAGATTGGCAGAATCCCGGGCAGGAGATGGAAAAAAGCAAATCCTCCAGTGGGTTCCCCCACAGAATTGAGGGGTGTGGGGCCAAGGAGAAACCCTGGCCAAGTACAACAAACAAAGAGGCTTTCCCCGGATCTCCGAGGCAGCCCGTTCCACTGTTTGACAATGGTTGCCATGGAACTTGTTTTTCAGATCATAACAGTGTCAACATCTCCAGGCGATTGGTCAGGAGAACTGGCTGCTGTCTTTTTCCCTTTTAATTTCAGAGAATGAAATAAAAAAAAGAGAAGTGTAATTTGACAGTTGTGGCTGCTTTGTGTGATATGTTGTCTCTACCTTGCCCTTTGTGCTGTTGTCTGAGCACAATAATGTTTGTACCATGTTGTGTTGCTACCATGCTGTGTTGTCATGTGTTGCTGCCTTGCTATGTTGTTGTCTTAGGTCTCTCTTTATGTAGTGTTGTCTCTCTTGTCGTGATGTGTGTTTAGTCCTATATTAATAGTGGATTTATTTCTTTATTTTTAATCTCAGGCCCCCATCCCCACAGGAGGCCTTTTGGTAGGCTGTCATTGTAAATACGAATTTGTTCTTAACTGACTTGCCTAGTTAAATAAATAAAATAAATGTAATGATATGTGGCGATGCCAGAGAAACCCATCTCTCTCTCTGACAGGGTTGTGGTGAACTGAACCACAGGGTTGTCAGGTCCTTCAGACCACAGATCACCAGGGTTACAACCCTTCAACATGGTCTGGGAGCTGCCCTGAGACTGACGAGGACTAGCTACCTCTCCATCCCAACCAGAGAGGACTAGCTACCTACCTCTCCATCCCAACCAGAGGTTTAAAAGGTCAACATCATCATCAGGTCTGGTGATCACACTGTAATAACATGTTGTTTGGATTGGAAGGGGCACAACAAAAATGGATGGGTATAAATAAGACCATGACTTCTGGATGTGGTCTGTTATTCTGATCTCACAGGGTAATAATATTAATAAATGAGGCTGACACAGGTTAAATATAAATATATGACTCATAAACCATGTTATTTCCACCTTGAGGAACATACGTACCTACATTTCCTGGCCATTTCCTATTGGGGGGGACGTGGTTAAAACATTTTTTTTTTAAAACACCTTTATAATAAAACATTTGCAGGTTAATAATAAGATACATTTCCTAATGTGATGAGCAGCCAAGATTCGGGACAAGATTAGGTAACGTTAGTCACTGCAGCCTAAGTTAATTTAACTCTGTTTACAATACAAAATAGACTTGTGGACAAAGCAGCGCACATTTCTTTGTAAGTTACTGCATAACAATGTGTGTTTGAGAAAGAGAGAAAACGAGAGGGGTGTTGTAATTTAATTAGTAAACACAAGATTGTGCCTATTAAAACTGAGCACAAATAGACAGCAAAGCGATCCATCGCAAAGAAAAGATCTCAATCCAGCACCAGTAGGTAGAAAGCGCATTTGCCACTCGCTGGGCCGCACCCAATACTGTGTTGCTTGCTAGATAGTGGGCTAGTATGCATACATGTTTGACATGGGCAGGAGCAGACCTGCGAGTCAAGGGCGAGAGAATGCCATGTTCCTTATTTAATATTGTTTTAATTCCCTTTTCGACACTTTTTGAACTGTAAACTAATAAAAAATAGAAGTGGAAGACTATTTGAGAGCATTTCTCCAGATCATTTGATATTTACCACATTAGTCAAAACAGTAACATTTTACATATGGCTTGAAATTAATAAGTTAATTATCTCAGAGAAAAATGTCCTCATGTCTCCTTCCTATATCCCCCCAACAGAATCCCCATACTTTAACGATGACAGCTTCTCCATCCTAGAGGGGGAGATTTCCAGGCCCAGGGACATGTACTAGTCTGTGGCGACCTACATGCCAGAACAGGACAAGAACCTGACACTCAGCACACAGGGGGACAAACACCTACCTGGAGGTGACAGCATTCCCTCCCTAATATGCCCCCCTAGGCACAAATATGATAAAACAACCAACAAAAATGGGTCACAAGTCCTGCAGCTCAGTCACACGCTGGGTCTGTACATAGTCTACAGCTCATCCCTAGGCAGTAGTACTGTAGATTACTTTATCACTAACCTCAACCCAGAGTCTCTCAGAGCGTTCACAGTCAGCCACTGACACCCCTATCAGTCTACTTGAACAGAACAATATTCAACTATGAGGCATCAAAGCCAAAGTAACTGAACAATACTAAGACATGCTACAGATGGAAGGAAAATAGTGTAAAAACTTTCCAAAAAAAACTATTAGGCAACAAATTCAATCCCTTTTAGACAACTTCATGGACAAAACATTTCACTGTAATAGTGAAGGTGTAAACTTGGCAGTAGGAAACCTAAACAGTATATTTAACCTTTCAGCTTCCCTATCAAATCAAAAAAAAAAATCAAGCAGACAACCTAAGAACATTTTAAACAATGACAAATGGTTTGATGAAAAATTCAAAAACCTAAGAAGAAATTGAGAAACCAAAAATATAAAGAGACCTTCACTATTGTGAATCACTAAAATACACTACGGCAAAAGAAAGAACAGCATTTCAGAAATCAGCTCAATGTAATTTAATAATCCATAGAATCTAACCACTTCTGGGAAAATTGGAACACACTAAACAAACATGAAGAGTTATTAAAAACAGAGATGTATGGATAAACCACTTCTCCATTCTTTTTGGCTCCATAAAAAAAACAGCAAAAAAATATAAATGATCAATTACAGGTCTTAAAATCAGCTATCAAGGACTTCCAGAACCTACTGGATTTTCCAATTATATTGAATGAACTACAGGACAAAAAGGCCTGTGGTGTTGATGTTATCCTACATTAAATGATAAAATATACAGATCACAAATTCCAATTGACTACACTAACCATCATCCTTAGCTCTGGCATCTCCCCCAATATTTGGAACCAAGGACTGATCCCTCCAATCCACAAAAGTAGAGACAAATTTAACCCCAATAACTTCGGTGGGATATGTGTCAACAGCAACCTTAGGAAAATCCTCTGCATTATCATTGACAACAAACTTGTATATTTCCTCAGTGAAATCAATGTACTGAGCAAATGTCAAATAGGCTTTTTGCCAAATTACTATAAGACAGACCACATATTCACCCTGTACACCCTAATTGGCAAACAAACCAAACAAAGGCAAAATCTTCTCATGCTTTGTTGATTTCAAAAAAGCTTTTGACTCAATTTGGCATGAGGGTCTGCAATACAAATTGATAGAAAGTGGTTTTGGGGGAAAAACATACGACATTCTAAAATCCAACAAGTGTGCAGTTAAAATGGGCAATAAACACACCTTTCTTACCACTGGGCCGTGGGTGAGACAGGGATGTAGCTTGAGCCCAACCCTCTTCAGCATATGTATCAACGAATTGGCGACGGCACTAGAACAGCCTGCAGCACCCGGCCTCACCCTACTAGAATCTGAAGTCAAATGTCTACTCTTTGCTGATGATCTAGTGTTTCTCTCCAGTATCTTCTGCACAGATTCTGTCACACCAGGGCCCTGACAGTAAATCTCAGTAAGACAAAAATAATGGTGTTTCCGAAAAAGGTCCAGTTGCCAGGACCACAAATACAAATTCCATCTAGACGCCGTTGCCCTGGAGCATACAAACAACTGTACCTACCTTGGCCTAAACATCAGCACCACAAGTAACTTCCACAAAGCTATGAACGATCTGAGAGACAAGGCAAGGGCCTTCTACGCCATCAAAAGGAACATAAAATTCTAAATCCCAATTAGGATCAGTTAATTGAATCAGTTATAGAACCCATTGCCCTTCATGGTCTGGGGGTCTGGGGTTTACTCATATATTCTATAACGACCTAAAAGGAAGCAATTCCCAAATGTTCCATAATAAAGCCATCACCTTCAGAGAGATTAACCTAGAGAAGAGTCCCCTAAGCAAGCTGGTCCTGTGGCTCTGTTCACAAACACAAACAGACCCCACAAAGCCCCAGGACAGAAACACAATTAGACACAACAAAATCATAAGAAAACAAAAAGATAATTGCTTGACACATTGAAAATAATTTACCAAAAAACAGAGCAAACTGGAATGCTATTTGGCACTAAGTAGAGAGTACACAGTGGCAGACTACCTGACCACTGTGACTGACCTAAAATTAAGGAAAGCTTTGAAATGTAAAGACTCAGTGAGCATAGCCTTGCTATTGATAGCAGCCGCCGTAGGCAGACTTGCTCTCAAGAGAAGACAGGCTATGTGCACACTGCCCACAAAATGAGGTGGAAACTGAGCTGCAGTTCCTAACCTCCTGCCAGATGTATGACCATACTATAGAAACACATTTCCCTCAGATTACAGACCCACAAAGAATTTGAAAACAAATCCAATTTTGATAAACTCCCATATCTATTGGATGAAATACCCCAGTGTGCCATCACAGTAGCAAGATGTGTGACCTGTTGCCACAAGAAAAGGGCAACCAGTGAAGAACAAACACCATTGTCAATACAACCCATATTTATACTTATTTATTTTTCCTTTTGTACTTTATCTATTTGCGCATCGTCACACTGTACATAGTCACAATATAACATTTGAAATGTCTCTGTTTCTCTGAAACTTTGTGATCGTAATGTTTACTGTTCATTTTTGATTGTTTATTATCTATTTCACTTGCTTTGGCAATATAAACATATGTTTTCTATGCCAATAAAGCCCTTAATTGAATTCAACTTAATTGAGAGAGAGAAGGTAGTGTGGCGTGTCTAATTGTAAAAAATTGAATTGAATTAAAATGCCTCAATTACGTAATTACTCCTGTCAATACAATCATTCAAAATAGACTAGTACACCAGCAAGCATGATTTTGCCCCAGATGATCATTCGCTTCAAAAATGTTTTAAATCCCAAGCATATAGCCTACAATTGGAAGGCCCACAATTTGGTCAGAACTCATGGCAAATACCAAACAAATGATTGTTGAGTTGCGACTGTCAGTGAAAAGCTGCTAATATAGGCCCATGCTTATCGCAATATTTAAAATAGAATCATGGGAAAACATTGTCTGGAAAGCAATACTAATCTGTCTTCTAGTTATCAGAATTCTCAATTTGAGTATTTTAGGATCTTATTAACACCAGTGGAGAACATAGTCTTCATCCCCAATGAGTGCGCATATTCACTCTTTATCATTGGGCTAATGAGTGCCATTTGAAACTTTGTATTTGGACAATAATTTCCTCCTCCAGGTTAAACGTCATACTGTACAATTAGTCTCCCTTTTTAGTAGACCTAGATTAGATGGTTGCATACAAGGCATAGCTGCAAGAATTTGTTTTGAGCAGGGGGTGCTGACCAATCACCTTTATAATAAAGTAATGCATGCATCTATGCAGAATAACAAAATCCAATTCCTAATGTGATGACTAGCCTAAGCATAGGATAAGATTTGGTAACAGTATTGCTGCAGCCTCATGGCTGTTTGCAAAGAAGCATGTTGTGAACAGCACACACATTTCTTTGTAGGCTACTGCAAGCGAGGTATTTGATATTATTCCTATTCCCGTTCGCCAAGTTTAGATATGTATAGAAAACGAATAGAAAATAGTCAGTCATATATATTTTAATATCCCGTGTTCTCTCTTCTAAACCTAATTTAATCAGAATAAAACATAGTTTGGAAAGCAAATTGCTATTGCTGTAAAGAGAAGGCAATAAAAAGACTCTAATCTTTCTCTTACAGTAGTTATCATAATCTGCAACTTGAGGGAATAGTCTTATTGGCACCAGCGTAGCACATTGGCCATATCCCCTGTGAGTGCCTTGTGCACGTATTAACATTTAATAATTAGGTCAGTTCCACTTGAAACTTTGTTTTGGATGATCAATTCCTCCCCCAGGTTAAATGGACTTCATATTGTACAGTTAGTGTTAGCAATATAGGCCTATTAGTACTCTGTCATTTTTGTCATATTAAAAAAATATTCTGCTAATGTCTCTAGACAGAAGGTGTAGTAGAATTGCATGGAATATGTTTCTAAACACAAAAAGAAAGATCCATATCTGATATAACCTTTAGCCTAGGCCTACTCTATGCCACTGCACGCTCAGCCATGCATTGAACACTGCAGTCTTTTTTGCGAACAGTGATTATTATTTTCCTAAATTCTGACTTTCCAATGCTGTTGTGATTCAGACAATAACATTTAAAAAACATGGATGTTACACCACCATGCATCATTCAAGAGCATTAATTCTATTGATGTATAAAACCCTGGCACTAACTTACACTCACCGTCATCAAGGTACATCTGATCCAGGTTCTCCTCCTTGACCGTGACTTGTCCTCCAGGGAGGCTGGCTCTCTGCTCCTCTCCAGGGGCGCATCTCTGGGCTTCCATCGCTCCAGGGGAAGACCTGCCCTTGGGCACCACCTTGGGCACATAGGGCTGTTGCTGGATCACCGTGGTGGGGTAATGCTGGGGGGATTGGGCCGGGACAGGGGAGTGAGCTTGGGCTCCAGCCTGCTGAGGGAAGCCATCACAGTAGATGATATGCTGCTGGTTGTCAGGCTGGAGAGGTGGAGGGTCACCTCCCCTGAGCAGGTGTTGGTTGGTGGGGGAGAACTGAATTATGGAGGGGTGTTGGCCCTGGCCCCCTCCGTGTTGCTGCTGGACTGGGGAGCCTGTGTGGACCAGGACAGAGCGGTGTGGGTCGGGCATCATCCCCATCCCTCCAGTCTGCTGGTAGTGCCCTTCGGGGCTGCCGCTCAGACTCTTGCCCCCGCGGGTGTACACAATGGCTGGGCTCTGTTGCTGGAAGCGGGGATCTGGGCCGGGTGTGGGGAGGCCGGATCGGACCTGCTGGCATGAGGCCATGCTGGAGACCAGGCTGTTGTCTGGGTGAATGATCCCCACAGGACTTTGGTGGTAGTAGGACTGCGGGGAAACACCCAGGATCTGGGGCATGGTGAAAGGATAGTCATCCACAGGCTCTGTTTTAATGGAGGGAACTGTGGGAGAGATGGAAGACAACAGAGATATGACTGGGGGTTAAGTCATATTGCTTAAAGTAACTACAGCCTATTACACCAAGCATATCAATGTGACACACTAATGACAAGGAAAAACATATAACTTGATATCATTCCTACATCATTGTATTGTTCTTTCAGAGCACTTAAAGGGGCTCAGAGCCTCCTTAGTGCTGATGCTTATGGTACCTACAGTGCCTTGCGAAAGTATTCGCCCCCTTGAACTTTGCGACCTTTTGCCACATTTCAGGCTTCAAACATAGATATAAAACTGTATTTTTTTTGTGAAGAATCAACAACAAGTGGGACACAATCATGAAGTGGAACGACATTTATTGGATATTTCAAACTTTTTTTAACAAATCAAAAACTGAAAAATTGGGCGTGCAAAATTATTCAGCCCCCTTAAGTTAATACTTTGTAGCGCCACCTTTTGCTGCGATTACAGCTGTAAGTCGCTTGGGGTATGTCTCTATAAGTTTTGCACATCGAGAGACTGACATTTTTTCCCATTCCTCCTTGCAAAACAGCTCGAGCTCAGTGAGGTTGGATGGAGAGCATTTGTGAACAGCAGTTTTCAGTTCTTTCCACAGATTCTCGATTGGATTCAGGTCTGGACTTTGACTTGGCCATTCTAACACCTGTTTATTTTTGAACCATTCCATTGTAGATTTTGCTTTATGTTTTGGATCATTGTCTTGTTGGAAGACAAATCTCCGTCCCAGTCTCAGGTCTTTTGCAGACTCCATCAGGTTTTCTTCCAGAATGGTCCTGTATTTGGCTCCATCCATCTTCCCATCAATTTTAACCATCTTCCCTGTCCCTGCTGAAGAAAAGCAGGCCCAAACCATGATGCTGCCACCACCATGTTTGACAATGGGGATGGTGTGTTCAGGGTGATGAGCTGTGTTGCTTTTACGCCAAACATAACATTTTGCATTGTTGCCAAAAAGTTCAATTTTGGTTTCATCTGACCAGAGCACCTTCTTCCACATGTTTGGTGTGTCTCCCAGGTGGCTTGTGGCAAACTTTAAACAACGCTTTTTATGGATATCTTTAAGAAATGGCTTCCTTCTTGCCACTCTTCCATAAAGGCCAGATTTGTGCAATATACGACTGATTGTTGTCCTATGGACAGAGTCTCCCACCTCAGCTGTAGATCTCTGCAGTTCATCCAGAGTGATCATGGGCCTCTTGGCTACATCTCTGATCAGTCTTCTCCTTGTATGAGCTGAAAGTTTAGAGGGGCGGCCAGGTCTTGGTAGATTTGCAGTGGTCTGATACTCCTTCCATTTCAATATTATCGCTTGCACAGTGCTCCTTGGGATGTTTAAAGCTTGGGAAATCTTTTTGTATCCAAATCCGGCTTTAAACTTCTTCACAACAGTATCTCGGACCTGCCTGGTGTGTTCCTTGTTCTTCATGATGCTCTCTGCGCTTTTAACGGACCTCTGAGACTATCACAGTGCAGGTGCATTTATACGGAGACTTGATTACACACAGGTGGATTGTATTTATCATCATTAGTCATTTAGGTCAACATTGGATCATTCAGAGATCCTCACTGAACTTCTGGAGAGAGTTTGCTGCACTGAAAGTAAAGGGGCTGAATAATTTTGCACGCCCAATTTTTCAGTTTTTGATTTGTTAAAAAAGTTTGAAATATCCAATAAATGTCGTTCCACTTCATGATTGTGTCCCACTTGTTGTTGATTCTTCACAAAAAAATACAGTTTTATATCTTTATGTTTGAAGCCTGAAATGTGGCAAAAGGTCGCAAAGTTCAAGGGGGCCGAATACTTTCGCAAGGCACTGTACCTGCCAGTGGGGTGAATGTGAAGTGCTGTGGCTGGCTGCGCTTCCTCTTCCCGTTGATGACATAGAAGTTCACTTTGGCAGGATGGCAGATAGATGGGTCACGATAGGAAGGGATCTCAACGAACAGCAGACTCTACAAAATGACATCATTTTCAGTTCATAATAATCTGTCACATTATTATTTAAGATTATAATCAGAGGTGATAAAGTAGGACATTATTTTAAATCAAATTAGTTTTTTTCTAAGACAAACAATCCAGACAGTATAATCAGTCACTGGTTTGACCACTGTTTCAGACATGGAGAAGTGGGCCATCTATGAAAGGACTGGTACTCACAGGCTGACATTTATCTTTGTCTACTGTTGTCTCCATCTCCCAAATCTGCTGTCCATCTGCAGAGACAGATAAGGGAAGGGTTGTTTCAGGTCAAATCAATAATTCAGGGTATATTTCAAACACCCTATTGGACACAGAAAATACAGGAACACAGAACAAGGAGAGGTAAAAAAAATAAATAAACAATGGTAAAATAATGTGTGCTTACTAAGTTGCTGACCAATGAAAAATGTACTCTAAACAATAACAAATGAACTATCCCAGCTGTATCTCTATCGTCTCTTCAACAGATTGAGAGCATGGGAGGGGATTCTCCACCTGTCTCAGAAAACAACGCCTAGTTTAACCCATCACATCACTGTCTTCCTGCCACTAACCCATAGGCCAAATGATTAACATGGTATTAGAGAAGGCTCTTTGTGTCACATAGATTATATCTCTTTCCTAACCACTTACCCTTCCACCATTCTGCTCACCTACAGCCAAAGACAGCTATATACACAATGCCTTCGGAAAGTATCCAGACCCCTTGACTTTTTCCACATTTTGTTAGGTTACAGCCTTATTCTGAAATGGATTAAATTGTTTTTTCATCAATCTACATACAACACCCCCCTATGGAAAAGCTAAAATATGTTTGCGAATGTATTTCAAATAAGAAAACAAATATCACATTTACATAAGTATTCAGACCCTTTACCCAGTACTTTGTTGAAGTACTTTGCCAATGATTACAGAGTCGAGTCTTCTTGGGTATGACACTATAAGCTTGACACACATGTATTCGGGGAGTTTCTTCACTTATTCTCTGTACATTTTCTTAAGCTCTGTCAGGGTGGATGGGGAGCGTTGCTGCACAGCAATTTTCAGGTCTCTCCAGAGATGTTCGATCGGGCTACTCAAGGATATTCAGAGACTTATCCCGAAGCCACTCCTACTTTGTATTGAATGTGTGCTTAGGGTTGTTGTCCTGTTGGAAGGTGAACTTTTGCCCCAGTCTGAGGTCCTGAGCATTCTGGAGCAGGTTTTTTAAAGGATCTCTCTGTACTTAAAGACTCTGTTTATCTTTGCCTCAATCCTGACTAGTCTCCTGGTCCCTACTATTGAAAAACATCCCCACAGCAAGATGCCGTCACCACCATGCTTCACTGTAGGGATGGTGCCAGGTTTCCTCCAGGCGTGACACTTGGCATTTAAGCCAAAGAGTTCAATCTTGGTTTCATCAGACCAGAGAATCTTGTTTCTCATGGTCTGAGAGTCTTTAGGTGCCTTTTGGCAAACTCAGAGCGGGCTGTCATGTGCCTTTTCCCGAGGAGTGGTTTCTGTCTGGCCACTCTATCATAAAGGCCTGATTGTTGGAGTGCTGCAGAGATGGTTATCCTTCTGGAAAGTTCTCTCATCTCCACAGAGACACAGGAGACCTGTCAGAGTGACCATTGTGTTCTTGGTCACCTCCCTGACCAAGGTCCTTCTCCCCAGATTGCTCCGTTTGCCCGGGGTGGCCAGGTCTAGGAAGAGTCTTGGTGGTTCCAAACTTATTCCATTTAAGAATGACGGAGGCCACTGTTTTCTTGGGGACCTTCAAATCTGCAAACCTTTTTGGGTACCCTTCCCCAGATCTGTACCTTGACACAATCCTGTTTCGAAGCTCTACGGACAATTCCTTTGACCTCATTGCTTGGTTTTTGCACTGACATACACTGTCAACTGTGGGACCTTATATAGAAGGGTGTGTGCCTTTCCAAATCATGTCCAGTCAATTGAATTTACCACAGGTGGACTCCAATCAAGTTGAAAAACATCTCAAGGATGATCAATAAAAGCAGGATGCACCTGACCTCAATTTCGTGTCTCATAGCAAAGGGTCTGAATACTTATGTAGGTATGGTATCTGTTTTTAATTTTTAATAGATTTGCCAAAATGTCTAAAACCTGTTTTCAGCTGGTCATTATGGGGTATTGTGTGTAGATTGCAACGGATTTTTTATTTTTTAAATCAATTTTAGAACAAGGCTGTAATGTAACTTTCTGAAGGCACTGTATTTACCATGAAGTGAAGCCATTCCCTGACCTTACATTTACCATAATATATTGTATGAAATCATACATACAATCACATATTTACTGTGTGTCAAGCAATATTGGTAATTTTTTTAAAGTAAAGAAAAGTATATTCTATAAACAAAGTGTGATGGAGAACATTGGCCCAAGGTTTGATACACACTAGTGATCAAAAACAGTCCAAACCTGTCTTTAATATCTGACCCTTGGCAAGGCAGTGACTAGGGTCTGGTTTCAATGATGGACTATTTTTGCATAGATTAACTATGTCACTGCCTACGTTGATAGAAGGGGGGGGGGATCCGAACAAATCACAAGGCAAGGCAGACATGCCAGAACGTCACGATTCAAAACCAAAGTTTGCAGGCAAAACATGTGGCTTTAGCTGATGGCTTCAGCTGATGCAAACTAGCCACTTGTGAAATGCACTCATTAAAAATAACTTCCGTGATCTCCATCTTGCTAGCTACTATTTTGTATTTTATTCAAGGGGATAACGTAGTGACATAAGTAGTGACATACGCAGTGACGCAGTTCCTCTATGCCAAAGGAGTTCATCACTGTGTTTCCTAGGGTCAGGTTTTCAAGACTAAAACCTGTCTGGGTATGAAGAGATTTTAGAGGAGATACTAACACACTTGTTTTACACCATGTTTTATGTATACCAATACTATGAAATTGTTGTTTTTGACAACTGTCACACTGTAAGGCATTGCTTGAAACTCAAGGTTATGACTCATTCGTCGTATTGATGAGACCAAGGAGCAGCGTGATAAGAATACATTCTTCTTTTAATTAAACGAAGAACACTTAACAAACTAACAAAACGACCGTAACACTACAACAACAAGTACTGACGGGCAACTACACATAGACAATAACCCACAAAACCAAAATGGAAAATTGCAACCTAAATAGGATCCCCAATCAGAGACGATAAACAGAGGTCTCTGATTGGGAACCAATTCAGGCCACCATAGACCTACATTTACCTAGACAATACCAAAACCCATAGATATACAAAAAACCCTAGACAAGTTAAAACACATACCACCCTCATCACACCCTTACATAACCAAAATAATAAAGAAAACAGCCCCTACCTGGGCTCGAACCAGGAACACGTCGACAACAGCCATCCTCGAAGCATCGTTACCCATGCAGAGCAAGGGGAACAACTACTCTAAGTCTCAGAGCGAGTGACGATTGAAACGCTATTAGTGTGCACCCCGCTAACTAGCTAGCCATTTCACATCGGTTACACTAGCCTAATCTCGGGAGTTGATGGGCTTGAAGTCATAAACAGCGCAATGCTTGAAGCAGAACAAAGAGCTGCTGGCAAAACGCACTAAAGTGCTGTTTGAATGAATGCTTACGAGCCTGCTGGTACCTAACAATCGCTCAGTCAGACTGCTCTATCAAATCATAGACTTAATTATAACATAATAACACACAGAAATACAAGCCTTAGGTCATTAATATGGTCGAATCCGGAAACTATCATTTAGAAAACAAGACGTTTATTGTTTCAGTGAAATACGGAACCGTTCCGTATTTTATCTGACGGGTGGCATCCATAAGTCTAAATATTCCTGTTACATTGCACAACCTTCAATGTTATGTCATAATTACGTAAAATTCTGGCAAATTAGGCGGCCCAAACTGTTGCATATACACTGACTCTGCGTGCAATGAACGCAAGAGAAGTGACACAATTTCACCTGGTTAATATTGCCTGCTACCCTGGATTTATTTTAGCTAAATATGCAGATTTAAAAATATATATTTCTCTGTATTGATTTTAAGAAAGACATTGATGTTTATGGTTAGGTACGCATTGGAGCAAGGTCAGTCCTTTTTCACAAATACGCACCACACCGATTATATGCAACGCAGGACACGCTAGATAAACTAGTAATATCATCAACCATGTGTAGTTAACTAGTGATTATGATTGATTGATTGATTGTTTTTTCTAAGATAAGTTTAATGCTAGCTAGCAATTTACCATGGCTTGCTGCATTCGCGTAACAGGCAGGCTCCTCGTGGAGTGCAATGAGAGGCAGGTGGTTAGAGCGTTGGACTAGTTAACTGTAAGGTTGCAAGATTGAATCCCCGATCTGACAAGGTAAAAATCTGTCATTCTGCCCCTGAACAAGGCAGTAACCCACCGTTCCTAGGCCGTCATTGAAAATAAGAATGTGTTCTTAACTGACTTGTCTAGATAAATGTTGTATGTGTCGAACTGCTATGCTTTATCTTGGCCAGGTCGCAGTTGCAAATGAGAACTTGTTCTCAACTAGCTTACCTGGTTAAATAAAGGTTAAATAAAAAAAAATAAAGATTAAATAAAAGGTGTAATTGTGTTATATTTAAAAAAATATATTTAAAAAAACAAAATCGGCCAAATCGGTGTCCAAAAATGCTTTGTAGAGCCACCTTTCCAGCAATTACAGCTGCAAGTCTCTTGGAGTATGTCTCTATACGCTTGGCACATCTAGCCACTGGGATTGTTGCCCATTCTTCAAGGCAAAACTTCGCCAGCTCCTTCAAGTTGGATGGGTTCCATACCAAAGATTCTCAATTGGATTAAGGTCTGGGCTTTGACTAGGCCATTCCAAGATATTTAAATGTTTCCCCTTAAAACACTCGAGTGTTGCTTTAGCAGTATGGTTAGGGTCATTGTCCTGCTGGAAGGTGAACCTCCGTCCCAGTCTCAAATCTCTGGAATCAGGTTTCCCTCAATAATTTTTTAGCGGCATCCATAATTCCTTCAATTCTGACCAGTTTCCCAGACCCTGCCGATGAAAAACATCCCCACAGCATGATGCTGCCACCCCTATCCTTCACTGTGGGGATGGTGTTCTCAGGTGATGAGAGGAGTTGGGTTTGCGCCAGACATAGCGTTTTCCTTGATGGCCAAAAAACTCAATTTTGGTCTCATGTGACCAGAGTACCTTCTTCCAAATGTTTGGGGAGTCTCCTACATGCCTTTTGGCAAACACCAAACGTGTTTCCTTATTTTTCTCTTTAAGCAATGGCTCTTTCTGGCCACTCTTCCGTAATGCCCAGTTTTGTGGAGTGTATGGCTTAAAGTGGAACGATGGACAGATACTCCAATCTCCGCTGTGGAGATTTGCAGCTCCTTCAGGGTTATCTTTGGTCTCTTTGTTGCCTCTCTGATTAATGTCCTCTTTGCCTGGTCAGTGAGTTTTGGTGGGCGGCCCATTCTTGGCAGGTTTGTTGTGGTGCCATATTCTTTCCATTTTTTAAATAATGGATTTAATGGTGCTCCGTGGGATGTTCAAGATTTCTGATATTTTTTTATAACCCAACCCTGATCTGTACTTCTCCACAACTTTGTCCCTGACCTGTTTGGAGAGCTCCTTGGTCTTCATGGTGCGGCTTGCTTGGTGGTGCCCCTTGCTAAGTGGTGTTGCAGACTCTGGGGCCTTTCAGAACAGGTGTACAGTTGAAGTCAGAAGTTTACATACACTTAGGTTGGAGTCATTAAAACTCATTTTTCAACCACTTCACACATTTCTTGTTAACAAACTATAGTTTTGGCAAGTTGGTTAGGACATCTACTTTGTGCATGACAAGTATTTTTTTCAACAATTGTTTACAGACAGATTATTTCACTTATCATTCAATGTATCACAATTCCAGTGGGTCGGAAGTTTACATAAACTAAGTTTACTGTGCCTTTAAACAGCTTGGAAAATTCCAGAAAATTATGCCATGACTTTAGAAGCTTCTGATAGGCTAAATGACATCATTTGAGTCAATTGGAGGTGTATATGTGGATGTATTTCCAAAACTGCCATAAAAAGCCAGACTATGGTTTGCAACTGCACATGGAGACAAAGATCTTACTTTTTGGAGAAATGCCTAGAACTGTTTGGCCATTGACATCATGACAAAATTGAAGCACGGGGAGGCAAATGTTGTGGGGGTGCTTTGCTGCAGAAGGGACTGGTGCACTTCACAAAATAGATGGCATCATGAGTGAGGAAAATTATGTGGATGTATTGAAGCAACATCTCAAGACTTCAGTCAGGAAGTTAAAGCTTAGTCGCAAATGGGTTTTCCAAATGGACAATGACCCCAAGCATACTTCCAAAGTTGTGGCAAAATAGCTTATGGACAACAAAGTCAAGGTATTGGAGTGGACATCAAAGTCCTTCAATCCTATAGAAAATATGTGGACAAAATTGAAAAAGCGTGTGCGAGCAAGGAGGCCTACATCCTGATTCAGTTACACCAGCTCTGTCAGGAGGAATGAGCCAAAATTCACCCAACTTATTGTGGGAAACTTTTGGAAGGCTACCCGAAACATTTGACCCAAGTTAAACAATGTAAAGGCAATGCTACCAAAAACAAATCGAGTGTATGTAAACTTCTGACACACTGGGAATGTGATGAAATAAATAAATAAAAGCTGAAATAAATCATTCTCTCTACTGTTATACTGACATTTCACATTCTTAAAATAAAGTGGTGATCCTAACTGACCTAAGACAGGGAATTTTTACTAGGATTAAATGTAAGGAATTGTGAAAAACTAAGGTGTATGTAAATGTACAACTTCAACTGTATATACACATGTATCCTGAGATCATGTGACAGATCATGTGTCACTTAAATTGCACACAGGTGGACTTTATTTAACTAATTATGTGAATTCTGAAGGTAATTGGTTGTGTCATATCTTATTTAGGGGCTTCATAGCAAAGGGGCTGAATACATATGCACGCACCACTTTTCCATTTTTTTGAATTTTTTGACACAATTTATTTTTTTCATTTCACTTCACCAATTTGGACTATTTTGTGTATGTCCATTGCATGAAATTCAAATAAAAATCAATTTAAATTACATGCAACAAAATAGGAAAAACGCCAAGGGGAATGAATACTTTTGCAAGGCACTCTATGGGAGATTTTGTTTTAAAGATCTAATGCATTTTTATCCGTTCGACAGGGGTGGAATTTTCTTTTGTTTTCCTTTCTTTATCGTGACAAATGTGTGTTTTTTAAATAAATTATGATTGCTGAATACTGTAATTTTGAAGGTACACGGGTGATGTTACCAACTATAAAGCTCCACTCCACATTTAATTCTAAATACCTACTGCTTGAAAAAAACATTTATTCAACAATAAAAGACAATGTTTCTTTGCAGCACAAAGATTGTCTAGACTTGAAGAATGCCTGAATTGCTTCACATTGGAATTTGAAGTTACACCATCAAATTGTTTCAGATCCTCGGCCTACGTGAGTGCAAGTTACACTATGGCACAGACCGTGGTAATAAGTAGGCACAAGATAATTATTAGAATATGGCAAATATGAGTAAATTCTTGCATTCTATTCATGCTGGCTTTTGTGGGCTATCTGAGACATGAAACATAGGTGCCCTAGTAGAACACAACTTATGTTTCAAGATGAATTCCTCTCCAAAACACACAAATAACCAACAAAAAGAACCATTGTTATCAACATTTTTACATTTAAAATAGATTGACCACCTTTTCAAAATTAACAGCCTACCTATTTTCTCAAATGGAAAGAAATCCAGTATTCAGCGGCCTGATATCATTTTAAAACTGTGTTGGAAACCCCATGTCAGACCACAAATGAAAGGCACATACACTGAAATTAGTCAGCAGTACAGAGGTGGATTCCATGAATATTGCCAAGATTTCTTTATTTTATTTTTTCTCTTGTTTTATGGTTAACTCGCCCCGTTTCAGTACACAGTAACGACAGGTGATGACTGCTGCTGTCTTGGTGTTTATATATTTTTTGTGTTTTGTTCCAAAACTACTCTACTGGATACCTCTAGTATTTTTGTGTATCTCTGGGAATTGTGTGTGTGTGTGTGTGTGTGTGTGTGTGTGTGTGTGTGTGTGTGTGTGTATCCTAGAGCCAGAGAAGGCCCAGCCAGAGCCAATTGTGTCCCATTCAAAGGGATTTCATTGGCTCACTGTTCCAGAACTCTGTGTCATGTGGAGAACCTCTACAGCACAATGGCAATCCCTCTTCTAAGTAGATATTCTTTTTTTCTTTATTTTTCTTTCCGTCTCCAATACTATACATTACTGCAGTGTGTTGTAAACCAGCAGCAAGAAAGCCCAGTGAAAAAAGTGTAGAGAAGAAATCCAAGTTTTAGCTAAAGCAGTCCACAGAGAGCCCACATCTCATAGCTCCCCACACTCAGCACACAGAGAGCCCACATCTCATAGCTCCCCACACTCGGCCCACAGAGAGCCCACATTTCATAGCTACCCACTCTCGGCCCATCGAGAGTTGCTGGTTCAAATACCCGAGCCAACAAGGTGAAAAGTCTGTCAATGTTCCCTTGAGCAAGCCACTTAACCCTAATTTGCTCCAGGGGCGGCATATTTACAGTTGAAGTCGGAAGTTTACCTACACCTTAGCCAAATACATTTAAACTCAGTTTTTCACAATTCCTGACATTCAATTCTAGTAAAAATTCCCATCTTTATGTCAGTTAGGATCACCACTTTATTTTAAGAATGTAAAATGTAAGAATAATAGTAGAGAGAATGTTTATTTCAGCTTTTATTTCTTTCATCACATTCCCAGTGTGTCAAAAGTTTACATATTACACTCAATTACTTTTTGGTAGCGTTGCCTGTTTAACTTGGGTCAAATGTCTCGGGTAGCCTTCCACAAACTTCCCACAATAAGTTGGATGAATTCTGGCCCATTCCTCCTGACAGAGCTGGTGTAACTGAGTCAAGTTTGTAAGCCTCCTTCCTCGCACACGCTTTTTCAGTTCTACCCACACATTTTCTATAGGATTGAGGTCAGTGCTTTGTGATGGCCACTCCAACACCTTAACTTTGTTGTCCATAAGCCATTTTGCCACAACTTTGGAAGTATGCTTGGGGTGATTGTCCATTTGGAAGACCCATTTGTGACCAAGCTTTAACTTCCTGACGGATGTCTTGAGATGTTGTTTCAATATATCCACATAATTTTCCTCACTCATGATGCCATCTATTTTGTGAAGTGCACCAGTCCCTCCTGCAGCAAAGCACCCCCACAACAAGATGCTGCCACCCCCGTGCTTCACGGTTGGGAAGGTGTTCTTCGGCTTGAAAGCCCCACCCTTTTTCCTCCAAACATAACGATGGTCATTATGGCCAAACAGTTCTATTTTTGTTTCATCAGACCAGAAGACATTTCTCCAAAAAGTACGATCTTTGTTGCAACCTGTAGTCTGGCTTTTTTATGGTGGTTTCAGAGAAGTGGCTTCTTCCTTGCTGAGTGGCCTTTCAGATTATGTCGATATAGGACTCGTTTTAATGTGGATATAGATAGTTTTGTACCGGTTTCCTCCGGCATCTTCACAAGGTCCTTTGCTGTTGTTCTGGGATTGATTTGCACTTTTCGCACCAAACTACCTTCATCTCTAGGAGACAGAACGCGTCTCCTTCCTGAGTGGAATGACGGCTGCGTGGTCCCATAGTGTTTATACTTGCGTACTATTGTTTGTACAGATGAACGTGGTACCTTCAGGTGTTTGGAAATTGCTCCCAAGGATGAACCAGACTTGTGGAGGTTTACAATGTTTTTCTGAGGTCTTGGCTGATTTCTTTTGATTTTCCCATGATGTCAAGCAAAAGAGGCACTGAGTGTGAAGGTAGGCTTTGAAATACATCCACAGACACACCTCCAATTCACTCAAATTACATTATTTAGCCGATCAGAAGCTCCTAAAGCATTGACATCATTTTCTGGAATTTTCCAAGCTGTTTAAAGGCACAGTCAACTTAGTGTATGTAAACTTCTGACTCACTGGAATTGTGATACAATGAATTACAAGTGAAATAATCTGTCTGTAAACAATTGTTGGGAAAATGACTTGTGTCATGCACAAAGTAGATGTCCCTAACCGACTTGCCAAAAATATAGTTTGTTAACAATAAATTTGTGGAGTGGTTGAAAAACTAGTTTTAATGACTCCAACCTAAGTGTACGTAAAACCTTCGACTTCAACTGTATATGGCTGACCCTGTAAACGAACACAGGTCACTGCACCTATCTGGTGTATGTGACAATAAAACATTTTTTTTTTTTACTATGACAAAAAAAGTACATCTCTTATGTACAGTGTACAATCCTGTAAACTGTCAATGAAGCACATGAACAATCTGCACTCGATACTAATACTGTCAGCTTGTTGAATAATTGGGTGAAGTCTAAAATAAACCTACAACAAAACCTTGCTGTGATAAGCTTCTTATCTGAAAAAGGACACCACTGTTTAGTATCAGGAGGAATCTGAATGCAAATATCTGAGCGGTGAGTGAGGAGGAAAGGTCAGGATTCAAATGACAGAGAAAGCACGCTGGCCTTTGTCACTATTACTCAGTCACATTGATTCATACAGCAATATCTGACCATCTGTGTTGTAATGGTGATTCTGCCATTCCAAAATGAGAGCAGGGATGGGGTCAATTCCATTTCAATTCCAGTCAATTCAGGAAGTACACTGAAATTCCAATTCCAATTCTATTCAATCCTTTTCAATTAGGAAAATGTTAAATTGGAATTGGGTTTACATTCTGAATTGAATGGAATTAAAATGGAATTGACCCCAACCCTGCAAGAGAGTAATGTAATAATAAAGGACTGTGGTGTTAAAAGCATGGGTAATAACTGTAAGTCTGATTATCATGGCTGGTTTATGAGGGTAAATACTTTTGCAACCCTTCTGGCACATAATGCAAAAGGTTTTTTGCAACAGAATCTGGCAGCTGTTAGACGAATACTGCCAAACATTTTCCTGGATCAAAATAACCATAACATTTTAAATAGATGAGGCGGCACATCATACAGCACATGGACCATGCCATTATCATTTCCTCCCTCCCTCAGAGGTGTTGGCTGAATACTCACCATGGGTTTTTTCCATAAAGATGACTTTGGAGTCAGAGCTGAAGTTCTGTCCCGTCAAGATCATCTGCTGACCTCCCAGGACAGAGCAGCTATCCATGTCTTGTTTCTCCACCATTGGTAGCTCATGGGCCGACCGCTGGGCTGTGTGACGGAAGAGAGAACATGACGTTACACAATCTGTGGTACTGACAGGTCATGTTGGGGTAGTGGGTAGAGAACTGGCCGCTGGGCTGCAGAACAGCAGACTGAGCATGGTATTATGACTTGACATTACACACTCTGTGGTAGGTCAGTTTGATCTCAGGTTGATATTTGCTTTGAACTCACAAGGTAATTGTTGACAGATTTCAATGAATGAGGCTTGTCACGACTCATTTCAAAACCATATTTCCTCATTGTGTATTTCAAATATTTGTCTAAATATAAGATTTGTGTAAACATTAATATAGGCCAATGACTTGGTACAGTGCAGTACATTTAGTGCAGTGGGAGGATATGAATGAAGGTTGTAATGTAAATTGCGGCTACACGCTAGAGGCCTGGACACACAGAGCACATCATGGAAGTGGGACACAGTCCAGTGGAAACAAATGACAGAGTGCAGAGTGTAACCTACAGTACAGAAAGGGGCAGAGGGGAGGAGGAAGAAGAAATATGGAGGATGGACCTCTCCAACACTATCATCATTACGCAATGGAGCGTATGTTGGCATATGTTCAACAAACCCTGTGACCTGTATGTGAAGTAGACACTGAACGGCTACTGTAGTGTGTTCTCTCCTGGAACGGTAGATTTCCTGGACTGATAGCTTAATCAGGAAGCTACGGCCAGAGACAGCCATAGAAATAGAATAGAGGCAGCCATAGAAATATAATTACTAGAATGGGAAAAGCTCCTCAGACCATGGCAATTCAACTGGAACACTCATGGGTACATTCAATATGGTCACCTGTGCATAAAGCCATCAACTTGAATGGGAATAATAATAGTCATTATTTTTGTAATATTTATTTAACTACGAAAGTCAGCTAAGAACAAATTCTTATTTACAATGACGGCCTATCCTGGCCAAATCCGGACGACACTGGGCCAATTGTGCACCGCCCTATGGGACTCCCAATCACAGCCAGATGTGATACAGCCTTGATTCGAACCAGGGATTCTAATGACGCCTCTTGCACTGAGATGCAGTGCCTTAGACTGCTGTGTCACTCTCGGGTCCCATAGGGAGGCATCCAGGGTTGGGGAACCATTACATTACAGCATTAAATGACTCAGCGCTTCTCTTGCTATCTATAGTGACTGACCTTATTCCTTTGGATCAACTGTCGGCAGTCTGAAGTTGATTCATGCCAGATAGCATGCTTGAGTTACAAAGGGACCAAATTAATCACTTGTAATGAATGAGAAGGGCAGTTGCTCTCGTTTTAACTGTTTCATGTTTACTTCTAGAGTAGTTTGTGTGGCAATTAAATTTTAAAACATTTAGTACACATGAACGGTGTAGTTACTTCCTCAAGCTTATCGTCATCGTCCTGCCTTAATTACTGAAATTCAATCTCCACTGAAGCTTGTGAAGTGACCTTTGGACAGTCTAATATACTGTGAGTACACTGAGGTTGATACCTGGAGGCTAGTCTCTTCATCCACATCACTGACGGACAGTTTCGCTTACTTATCGGCCATTTTGACAGATGTGCTGGGGGTGTTATAGTATGATTGTGCAAATACAACTTTGCACCGGATTTTTGGGGGGGTTCGGTGATGCTAGCACTACATAATCGTAAACATACACATACACACACAGTGTTAAGGGTTGAGAGAACCAAATCAAATTTGTTACATGCGCCAAATACAACAGGGAAGGGAAAGGTGATACCTAAGTCAGTTGAACAAATGAATGCATTCAACCAAAATGTGTTTTCTGCATTTAACCCAACCCCTCTGAATCAGACCGCTGCTGGGGGCTGCCTTAATCAACATCATAAGGCACCCAGGGAGCAGTTTTGGGGGGTTAACTGCCTTGACTGCTCAGGGATTCGAACCAGCAACCTTTCGGTTAATGGCCCAAAGCTCTTAACCACCCAACACTCTTAACCGCTATACTACCTGCCACCCAACAGGTTTAGACATTCATGTGAAATGCCTACTTACAAGCCCTTTCCCAACAATGCAGAGTTCAAAAGTAAGAAAATGGGTAAAAAAATGTTTTTGTAGTAACACAACAAAATAACAGTAATGAGGCTATATATCAGTACCAGTCAATGTGCAGGGGTATGAGGTAATTGAGATAATGTTTTCTCATTTTTAAAAATGTAACCAGGTAGGCCAGTTGAGAACAAGTTCTCATATATGTACATGTAGGTAGTGTTAAAGTGACAAGGCATTCAGGATAGATAATAAAGAGAGTAGCAGCAGCGTATGTGACGAGTGTGAACGTGTTGTGTATGTGGGATTGTGTGAGTGTGTGGCATCAATATACCTGTGTGTGTGTGTTTTGTGTGCATGAGCATATGTAGTGTGTGTGTGTGCATCTGTGTGTGTGTTGGAGTGTTAGTGTAGTATGTGCAAGTGTGTGGGTAGAGTCCCTTGAGTGTGCATAGAGCTGGTGAAGGAGAGTCAGTGCAACTAAAAAGGCTGTCAAGCCTAATCATAAAAGAGGCTTTGTATGTCCGTGTGCCTGGACCATCAGTACTACTCCCAGCCCATTTAAATATAGTCCCGCTTACTATGTGTGTTACCTCTGGTTAACATCAGTCCAAATAAAACAGGCAAGAAGAAACATAGCTGGAAATATACTGCACTGTGTAAAATCAACATACAAGCACATGTTAAACCTAAACCACCCTTTAGGACACACCTATAGTAGGCTATAGAACGCATAGACAGAATTATACATAAAATAAAATCATAGGTTTATGACATATAGAATGACATGGCCCTTCTCTGGACACTGTGTTAACTAACCTCCAAACGAGCTTCAATGCCATACAACACTCCTTCCGTGTCCTCCAACTGCTCTTAAATGCTAGTAAAACCAAATGCATGCTTTTCAACCGTTCGCTGCCCGCACCCGCCCGCCCGACTAGCATCACTACTCTGGATGGTTCTGACCTAGAATATGTGGACAACTACAAATACCTAGGTGTCTGGCTAGACTGTAAACTCTCCTTATTAAACATCTCCAATCCAAAATCAAATCTAGAATCGGCTTTCTATTTCGCAACAAAGCCTCCTTCACTCAAGCCGCCAAACTTACCCTACTAAAACTGACTATCCTACCGATCCTCAACTTCGGGGATGTCATCTACAAAATAGCTTCCAATATTCTACTCAGCAAACTGGATGCAGTCTATCACAGTGCCATCCGTTTTTGTTACCAAAATCCCTTATACCACCCACCACTGCGACCTGTATGCTCTAGTCAGCTGGCCCTCTACATATTCGTCGCCAGACCTACTGGCTCCAGGTCATCTATAAGTCTATTCTAGGTAAAGCTCCGCCTTATCTCAGCTCACTGGTCACGAAAACAACACCCACCCGTAGCACGCGCTCCAACAGGTATATCTCACTGGTCATCCCCAAAGCCAACACCTCCTTTGGCCGCCTTTCCTTCCAGTTCTCTGCTGCCAGTGACTGGAACGAATTGCAAAAATTGCTGAAGCTGGAGACTTATATTTCCCTCACTAACTTTAAACATCAGCTATCTGAGCAGCTAACCGATCACTGCAGCTGTACATAGTCCATCTGTAAATAGCCCACCCAATCTACCTACCTCATCCAATATTGTTTTTATTTACTTTCTGCTGTTTTGCACATCAGTATTTCTACTTGCACATCATCATCTGCTCATCTATCACTCCAGTGTTAATTTGCTCAAATGTAATTACTTCGCTACTATGGCCTATTTATTGCCTTATCTCCTCACGCCATTTGCACACACTGTATATAGACTTTCTTTTTTTTGTATTGTGTTAATGACTGTACCCTTGTTTATTCCATGTGTAACTCTGTGTTGTTGTTTGTGTAGCACTGCTTTATCTTGACCATGTCGCAGTTGTAAATAAGAACTTGTTCTCAACTAGCTTACCTGGTTAAATAAAGGTGAAATAAAAAGATAAAACGTGTTGGATTTATAGTACTTACAGCACTCGATTGGATGGGAGGAAACTTGCAGTGAGATGTGTTGCCCATTGGGTTGGGGTATATGGACACGGAAGACCAGGCGCACACGAGTGTTCTTCCGTCCGATGTCCGTCTCGCCCTTCCTTAGCTCAATGTCAGCATTCCTGAGCTTCAGGATCCCAGCACAGTCGATTCTGTGAGAAACACACCAATATGAGATCTACTGTAAATCCTGTACCGGTACACAAATGTTGCATTATGATTACAACCGATATGTGTTCAATTAGTATGTTATTTTTCATTCATATCCTTGATTGAGCAAGCCTGGCACAATGGAACCAATAGAATCATGTTATCAGTGCAAATCTATCATGCCCATCTTGTGGCACTGGAGACAGGCTGAGTAAAAATGCCCAAAAGGTTAGAAGAAAACAAATACTATTTGAACCCAGTTCTGCAAAAGACACTGCTCTGTATGGGTGGTGTTCGGCATGTGTCACTACTCTAGCTACTCTCACATCGCTTTCATGTTGTTCTTGGGCTCCAGAGGGATCTCCAGAACTTTGGTGGAGTTGATAATCTTCTCGTAGCTGGTGGTGGTGACCGTCTTGCCTGTGATGCGGTGGACCTGGTAGAAGGCGTGAGGCTTCAGGATCCTGTCGTCTGCAGTCCCGATGAAGATCTGAAGGCCTAGGGGCTCCTTACCCCTGTAGCCATGCAACTGGAAGAAACACCAGAGGAAACTCCAATAAAACATTAATAAAACAAAGTCAAGATGTTCACACTTTTTATAATGTGTCATTTTAAAATGTAAAGAACATTTCTACTCTACCTGTTCTTTTTCACTCCTTATATACACTGCACAAAAACTGGTAGGTACCCAGTGTTTTATTATATAGTTGAATTTATATAATGGTGGTTTTTTCTCATTATTTTGCCAATAACTAGATGTATTTTTTTGCCAGTTTGCTGATAACAGTTTAGGCTGAACATAAAGCTTACACCCTGGTAGACACACACACTGCTGGAAACATTAGTATTTTCCAATCCTCAACATTACTATTCAGTCGAGTCTCAATTTACTGTTGAGAGTTAGAATAGTAGAATACACAAGGTGCAATTTCAAAACTTTGTTGAAGCAGTTTTCGTCTTGTTACATGCCACTCACTGACAGTCCCTCAATTAGCCCATGTCAGTTGAAATAATGTTGATTGGTAAATTAGTCTAATTAGTCTAGCCAGCTTTCTACACTTGTTGTAATCATGGCCGAATTACCGATGGCCCCCACTGATTTTGTTAGTCACTCTCGCTCAGATATCATATTATGTGAGCAAGACAAAGGAGATGATCGTGGACTACAGGAAAAGGCGGGCCGAACAGGCCCCCATTAACATCGACGGGGTTGTAGTGGAGTGGGTCGAGAGTTTCAAGTTCCTTGGTGTCCACATCACCAACGAACTATCATGGTCCAAACACACCAAGACAGTCATGAAGAGGGCACAATAAAACCTTTTCCCCCTCAGGAGACTGAAAATATTTGGCATGGGTCCTCAGATCCTCAAAAGGTTCTACAGCTGCACCATCGAGAGCATCCTGACTGGTTGCATCACCGCCCGGTATGGCAACTGCTCGGCATCTGAACGTAAGGTGCTACAGAGGGTAGTGTGTACGGCCCAGTACATCACTGGGGCCAAGCTTCCTGCCATCCAGAACCTATATAATAGGCAGTGTCAGAGGAAAGCCCATAAAATTGTCAGAGATTCCAGAGATTCCAGTCACCCATAGACTGTTTTCTCTGCTACCGCACCGCAAGTAAGTCTAGGACCAAGTCTAGGACCAAAAGGCTCCTCAACAGCTTCTTCCCCCAAGCCATAAGACTGCTGAACAATTAATCAAATGGCCACTGGACTATTTACATTGACCCCCCCCATTTGTTTTGTACACTGCTTCTACTCGCTGTTTATTATCTATGCATAGTCACTTCACCCCCACCTAAAAAATGTATCATAAGGAATATGGTTTTGAAGTGTTTGTCCTATATCTAGAAGACATAAGAAAGCTCAGTAAATATTTGTGCATTTTTTTGGAAACATATTTAACCCCTTATTTTTGTTGCCACAAAAATGAGAAATGAGAAGACTGATTTTCTTTTTGTCATGGTCTGACAAACACCGCTGTAGCTCTGCCACCTTCCACCTCAAATGCGGAAGGCCGACATAGGCGGATGTTATCTCTAGCTTAAACTGTCGGATTGTAATGGGGATTTTTTTAATGATCTTACTTAGATTTACGCATGGGTGCGTTTAATAAACTCTTAAGGATTAATGTGTAGCGGCTAATTGTATAGCTAATAGTAAATGAGCTTGAACTTTAAAAAAAATATTTTTTTAAATTGGACGGCCCTGTCGGAGGATGGTTTCTGTTTGTCCTAAAGTAAATGGAATTCAAAAGAGCTACGTAGGAATAACTATGATTCACTGGAATACTTGTTCGATTATGAGAAAATTAGGCTGCCAAAGCCTTAGCTTTACCCCGTGAGCCAATGTTCCACGGACACATTCAAGACAAAAGAAAGAAGGCAAGGTCTACGTTAATTCCAGTACTTCTCAAGTTTCTATACAGTGGAGAGGTCTGGTGAATTGGAGGTGGCCACATAGAAAATACATGTTTATAAAATGATGTAAAACTCCTAATCATAAATGTTTATCAAAGTTATTACATAAAATTGCAAATAAGCTGTAGGCCGAGTTGTCGACAATATTGAGCTAAATAATGTCTGCTTGCAACCTCAGACGTCTACACTTTACGTACTTCTCTTTTAACTCACACTACTAAACCCCCTATGTCTCTGTCACACACACACGCACAAACACAGTGTCAAGCTCATTACTTTTTAGACAGATACTTTTAGTTGCAAGTTCACGCTTTGTGGTTTTTGCATGCTTCCTTCCAAGGTAGTTGCTGGTCTCTCCACTAATCTGCATCTGTGTGTATGTATGTGTGTCTGTGTATACACTGAGTGTACAAAACATTCCTAATATTATGTTGCACCCTCTTTTGCCCTCAGAACAACCTCAATTCATCGGGGCATGGACTCTACAAGGTGTCGGAAACTACTGAGTATGAAAAAACTAGCAGTGTTGCAGCTCTTGACGCACTAAAACTGGTGCACCTACTACCATACCTCGTTCAAAGGCACTTAAATCTTTTGTCTTGCCCATTCACCCTCTGAATGGCACACAAAGAATTATATATTATTGGATGTAATGTATTTGTATTTTGTATTGTTTTAGTGAGTATGTGTATTGTGGCCTTGTAATTGTCCTTAGCTGCCTACAGTGAAAATTAGCTTTTGGCTAACCCCGGCACATTTACATGAATTTTGCCTTATTGTAATATTGATCTTAATTCATGTGCACTGTCCCCTATAAATAAGTAAATACACAATCCATGTCTCAAGGCTTAAACATACTTATTTAACCTGTCTCCTCCCTTTCATCTACACCAGGTATTCCCAAACTGGGGTACGCCAAATAAAAATGTGATTCACATGAAAAATATATATATTTTTTAATTTTAATTTAATCACATTTTCAAACAGTACATTTGTATTTTCCAACGGGGCTATACTGTCACGCCCTGACCTTAGAGAGACATGTTATTTCTCTATTTAGTTAGGTCAGGGTGTGATTTGGGTGGGCATTCTATGTTGTCTATTTCTTTGTTTTGGCCGCATATGGTTCCCAATCAGAGGCAGCTGTCTATCGTTGTCTCTGATTGGGAATCATACTTAGGCAGCCCTTTTCCCACCTGTGTTTGTGGGTAGTTATTTTCTGTTTAGTCTCTGTTACCTGACAGAACTGTTGGATTAGTTTTGTTACTTTGTTCGAGTGTTTTTTGATAATAAAAGAAATCATGAACACTTTTCACGATGCGCTTTGGTCCACTCCTTCCGACGACAGGCGTTACATATACATTTGGGCGAGTTTCTTTTCTCGCCTGAGGAGCCACGTTTCACTGCCAAAAATAAAAGTTAACCATCTAGTGTTCAGCGAAATAACAACACAATGTCAACTACAGGTAGCCTAGTCAAATAATTAACATCCAATCACATTAGCCATTACTCTCCACGGGAAACCTTCACTCTTGCGCAGACATTTAGAAACTAAACATGACAATTTGAAAGATAAGCCATGGGAGTTTTTTGAACGAGAATAAAGACAACTTTCGAGAAGTAAGACGTGTATAAAAGCCACAGATACCATTAAGAACAAGGGGCTAGAAGCATCTTATATGGTGAGCTACTGAGTGGCAAGGAAAGGCAAGCCCCATACTATTGTGGAGGACTTCATTCAGATGCTGGGACAATGCTGGGGGAAAAGGCCCAAAAAAACTATACAGACAATGTCTCCAAACTCTGCTTCACGACGCATCAGTGACATGGCAGGAGATGTTTTGAAACAATTACTACTTCACATACAAGCCAGTGAATTATATGCGTTACAGCTGGATGACTCAACAGATGTGGCGGGCCTGACAAGGCTCCTGGTATGTTTATGGGGGGTCAATTAAGGAAGACATCCTCTTCTGCAAACCACTGGAAACCAGGACAACATGAGAGGATATTTTTAAAGTACGGGACAGCTTTGTGACATCAAATGGACTTTGGTGGTGAAGATGTGTTGGTATGGTTAACTTTGTTAAAGCAAGGACCCTGAATTCTCGTGTATTTTCTGCATTATGCAATGATATGGGCAGCGACCATGTAACACTTAACACATACAGAAGTGCGCTGGTTATAAAGGGGCAAAGTATTGACATGTTTTTTGTGTGTTTTTTTCTCCCCTTTTTCTCCCCAATTTCGTGGTATCCAATTGTTAGTTACTATCTTGTCTCATCGCTACAACTCCCGTACGGGCTCGGGAGAGACGAAGGTCGAGAGCCATGCGTCCTCCGAAACACAACCAGCGCGCATCCAACCCGGAAGCCAGCCGCACCAAAGTGTCGGAGGAAACACCGTGTACCTAGCAACCTGGGCAGCGTGCACTGCGCCCGGCCCGCCACAGGAGTCGCTAGTGCACGATGAGACAAGGATATCCCTACCGGCCAAACCCTCCCTAAACCGGACGACGCTAGGCCAATTGTACGTCGCCCCATGGACCTCCCGGTCGCGGCCGGCTGTGACAGAGCCAGAGCTCGAACCCAGAGTCTCTGGTGGCACAGCTAGTACTGTAATGCAGTGCCTTAGACCACTGCGCCACCCGGGAGGACCTGACATGTTTTTTTCTTTCAATTGAGAGACAAGCCTAAAGTTCTTTACTGACCATAATTTTCCCTTGTCTGACCGCTTGCATGATGATGAGTTTTTCTCGCCTGAATGATCTGAATCTAGGATTACAGGTACTCTCCGCAATTATATTCAATGTGCAGAACAAAATTGAGGCTATGATTAAGAAGTTGGAGCTCTTTTCTGTCTGTATTAACAAGGACAACACACAGGTCTTTCCATCATTCTATGATTTGTGTGCAAATGAACTCAAGCTTACGGACAATGTCTGAGTGAGCAATTATGCAGGTAGTTTCCCGAAACGGATGACACAAACAACTGGATTCGTTATCCCTTTCATGCCCTGCCTCCAGTCCACTTACCGATATCTGAACAAGAGAGCCTCATCCAAATTGCAACAAGCGGTTCTGTAAAAATGTTATTTAAACAGAGGCCACTGCCATATTTCCGGATAGGGCTGCGCTCAGAGTTTCTTGCCTTGGCAAATCACGCTGTTAAGACACTGATGCCCTTTGCAGCAACGTACAGTGCCTTGCGAAAGTATTCGGCCCCCTTGAACTTTGCGACCTTTTGCCACATTTCAGGCATCAAACATAAAGATATAAAACTGTATTTTTTTGTGAAGAATCAACAACAAGTGGGACACAATCATGAAGTGGAACGATATTTATTGGATATTTCAAACTTTTTTAACAAATCAAAAACTGAAAAATTGGGCGTGCAAAATTATTCAGCCCCCTTAAGTTAATACTTTGTAGCGCCACCTTTTGCTGCGATTACAGCTGTAAGTCGCTTGGGGTATGTCTCTATCAGTTTTGCACATCGAGAGACTGAAAACTTTTCCCATTCCTCCTTGCAAAACAGCTCGAGCTCAGTGAGGTTGGATGGAGAGCATTTGTGAACAGCAGTTTTCAGTTCTTTCCACAGATTCTCGATTGGATTCAGGTCTGGACTTTGACTTGGCCATTCTAACACCTGGATATGTTTATTTTTTAACCATTCCATTGTAGATTTTGCTTTATGCTTTGGATCATTGTCTTGTTGGAAGACAAATTTCCGTCCTAGTCTCAGGTCTTTTGCAGACTCCATCAGGTTTTCTTCCAGAATGGTCCTGTATTTGGCTCCATCCATCTTCCCATCAATTTTAACCATCTTCCCTGTCCCTGCTGAGGAAAAGCAGGCCCAAACCATGATGCTGCCACCATGTTTGACAGTGGGGATGGTGTGTTCAGGGTGATGAGCTGTGTTGCTTTTACGCCAAACATAACATTTTGCATTGTTGCCAAAAAGTTCAATTTTGGTTTCATCTGACCAGAGCACCTTCTTCCACATGTTTGGTGTGTCTCCCAGGTGGCTTGTGGCAAACTTTAAACGACACTTTTTATGGATATCTTTAAGAAATGGCTTTCTTCTTGCCACTCTTCCATAAAGGCCAGATTTGTGCAATATACGACTGATTGTTGTCCTATGGACAGAGTCTCCCACCTCAGCTGTAGATCTCTGCAGTTCATCCAGAGTGATCATGGGCCTCTTGGCTGCATCTCTGATCAGTCTTCTCCTTGTATGAGCTGAAAGTTTAGAGGGACGGCCAGGTCTTGGTAGATTTGCAGTGGTCTGATACTCCTTCAATTTCAATATTATCGCTTGCACAGTGCTCCTTGGGATGTTTAAAGCTTGGGAAATCTTTTTGTATCCAAATCCGGCTTTAAACTTCTTCACAACAGTATCTCGGACCTGCCTGGTGTGTTCCTTGTTCTTCATGATGCTCTCAGCGCTTTTAACGGACCTCTGAGACTATCACAGTGCAGGTGCATTTAGACGGAGACTTGATTACACACAGGTGGATTGTATTTATCCTCATTAGTCATTTAGGTCAACATTGGATCATTCAGAGATCCTCACTGAACTTCTGGAGAGAGTTTGCTGCACTGAAAGTAAAGGGGCTGAATAATTTTGCACGCCGAATTTTTCAGTTTTTGATTTGTTAAAAAAGTTTGAAATATCCAATAAATGTCGTTCCACTTCATGATTGTGTCCCACTTGTTGATTCTTCACAAAAAAATACAGTTTTATATCTTTATGTTTGAAGCCTGAAATGTGGCAAAAGGTCGCAAAGTTCAAGGGGGCCGAATACTTTCGCAAGGCACTGTACCTATGCGAGAGTGGATTCTCGGTCCTCAATAGCCTGAAAACTAAATACAGGCACAGACTGTGTATGGAAAATTATTTAAGACAGACTCTCTCCAATACAACCAACATTGCAGAGTAATGTGCATCAATTCAAGCCCACCCTCATTAACCTGTGGAGAGTTATTCACAATTTTTGATGAACAAATCAGGTTCTACATGTAAGATGGCTAAATAAAGAGAACAATTATTGATTATTATATTATTAGTGTCCTGGTCCTATAAGAGCTCTGTGTCACTTCCCACGAGCCGGGTTGTGACAAAAACTCACACTCATTATTATGTTTAATAAATGTATCGTATAGTATGTGTGGCAGGCTTACAATGATGGCAAAAAGCAACATTGGAGAGTGAGCTGACCCTGGTTCTAGAGGTGGTACGCAGCTGGAGGTTGAATGTTTGAATGGGTACGGGACTATAAAAAGTTTGCGAACCACTGATCTACACTGATTGAAGTGGATTTAACAAGTGACATCATTAAGGGATCATAGCTTTCACATGGATTGGTGGCCCCTTCACACACTGGTCTCATGACAGTGTTTCAGGAGACAGGAGTGATGAGCTTTTAGTCAGGCATACTCATGTGAAAAAATGAAAAGCAAAAATGTAACGTTTTGTTACCTTTTGACACAATTTATACATACTGTATAGAGTTAGCAGCACTTCTTTACATGTTCAATGTAAGCTGAACTTAAAGTACAACTGGCAAGAAACAACTTCCCTGAGAGAAAACAGCCTATGTGGTATTGATATTGTTCAGAAATGGTTATTCTAGTATTAAAATTGACTACAAAGTGTAAATAGGATAATTTTGGTCATAAAGTCAGTCTCGTTCAAAACGGAGGTTTGTAAATTAGTTTGTCATGACTTGAGAGTTTGGTATTGATTTTAACAATGCTCACTTGCCCACTAACATGGGATACACATCTGCAGCGATTTCACTCTATCCAATCCAACTGCAGAATACACAGACAGTGTGACAGACTGCCCAGCAGTGCAGCAGATCAGACTTTGTTAACAGATTTATTCTTAAATGGATTCAATCTTTTTTTTCCCTCATCAATCTACAAACAATACCCCATAATGACAAATCGAAGACAGGTTTTTAGAAATGTTTGTACATTTTTGAAAATACATTTACATAAGTGTTCAGACCCTTTGCTATGAGACTCAAAATTGAGCTCAGTTGCATCCTGTTTCCATTGATCATCCTTGATGTTTCTATAACTTGATTGGAGTCCACCTGTGGTAAATTCAATTGATTGGACATGATTGGGAAAGGCACACACCTGTCTATATAAAGGTGCTACAGATGACAATGCATGTCAGAGCAAAAAGCAAGCCATGAGGTTGATGGAATTGTCCGTAGAGCTCCAAGACAGGATTGTGTTGAGGCACAGATCTGGGGCAGGGTACAAACAAAATCCAAGAACATAGTGACCTCCATAATTCTTAAATGAAAGAAGTTTGGAACCACCAAGACTCTTCCTATAACTGGCTGCCCGGCCAAACAGAGCAATTGGGGGAGAAGGGTCTTGGTCAGGGAGGTGACCAAGAACCCGATGGTCACTCTGACAGAGCTCCAGAGTTCCTCTGTGGAGATGGGAGAACCTTCCAGAAGGAAAACCATCTCTGCAGCACTCCACCAATCAGGCCTTTATGGTAGTGGTCAGATGGAAGCCACTCCTCAGTAAAAGGAACAGCCTGCTTGGAGTTTGACAAAAGGAACCTAAAGGACTGACATACCTTGAGAAACAAGATTCTCTGGTCTAATGAAACCAGGGTTGAACTCTTTGGCCTGAATGCCAAGTGTCACTTCTGGAGGAAACCTGGCACCATCCCTACGGTGAAGCATGGTGGTGGCAGCATCATGCTGTGGGGATGTTTTTCAGTGCCAGGGACTGGGAGACTAGTCAGGATCGATGGAAAGATTATCGGAGAAAAGTACAGAGATCCTAGATGAAAACCTGCTCCAGAGCGCTCGCGACTTCAGACTGGGGTGACGGTTCACCTTCCAACAGGACAACGACCCTAAGCACACAGCCAAGACAGCGCAGTATTGGCTTCAGGACAAGTCTCTGAATGTCCTTGAGTGACCCAGCCAGAGCCCGGACTTGAACCCGATCGATCGAACATGCCTGGAGAGACCTAAAAATAGCTGTGCAGCAACGCTCTCCATCCAACCCGGCATAGCTTGAGAGGATCTGCAGAGAAGAATAGGAGCTCCCCAAATACAGGTGTGCCAAGCATGTAGCACCATACCCAAGAAGACTCAAGGCTGTAATGCTGCCAAAGGTGCTTCAACAAAGTAGTGAGTAAAAGGTCTGAATACTTATGTAAATATATTTATTTTAATACATTTGCAAACATTTCAAAAAACAGTTTTTGCTTTGTCATTATGGGGTATTGTGTGCAGAGTGATTTTGGAATAAGGGGGTAATGTAACAGAATGTGGAAAAAGTCAAGAGGTCTGAATAATTTTCCAAATGCACTGTACCTAAGTCAACATATCTCACATTTAACTTGATAAATACTGCATCAGACACCTGTGCTAGATGTAAAATTGTGCGACTAAACCTTCTCTACAAAAAAGTCTCAATTAATGACAGATTTATTGAGTTCTCTTAGATTCATTCGGACTATTTTGAGGAAGTGATACTGGCTTCGTTCCTATGGTGTCACATGGGGGACAAACATCAGTAACTGCCACCGAACTAAACCTCAAGACAAAAATCTTGTTTTCTTAGTGAGCAACAGAGAAATAGATGTGGAATCAGTGCGTTCAGATGCTCTTTAATAGAAGACATTTCCACATGTTGACGGTCGTCTGTATATTTTAAGCAGGGCCTATAATTTTCAGTTCATATTTTAACGTTTCCACGGCAACGTAATGAAAGCTTCCTTGTGGTTGTTGACTGTCAGAACCTGGCCGAGTGGAAATGAAGCATTTATCACTTTCTATTTTCTGTCTCTCACGGTCAGTGAGTTGTGCCTGGTGTCATCCAATCATGTGGCTGGCTAGGCACGTCCAAACTCCCTCCCAGTCCCAGACTGAACTCTTCACTTTACTTTTCCCAGTCCCCCTCATTCTGACTCACTCACTGCAACCATGGCAACCGGCTTCTCAAATGGCCTGTTTAGTATTTGCAGCAGTAGACTATTTTACTCACTGTGTCAGACTCAGCTACCTTTGTTCAACACCATGTATTCATGTCACTTTATGACCAAAATGTTCATATTTACACTTTGTAGTAAATTTGATACTAGAATAAATGTTTCTGAATAATATCGATACCACAAAGGCCATTTTCTCTCAGATAAGTTATTGCCTTCAGTTGCGCTTTAAGTTCAGCTTACATTTCTGTTTTTCATATGAGTATGCCTGACTAAAAGTTCACCACTCCTGTCACCTGAGACAACTGTCATGAGACCAGTGTGTAAAGGGGTTAGGGTTAGGGGTGTAGATGAAAGTGAGGGGCCAGGGTAATGAAGGATTTGTAAGCCTTGAGACAATTGAGACATGGATTGTGTATGGGTGCCATTCAGAGGGTGAATGGGCAAGACAAAAGATTTAAGTGCCTTTGAATGGGGTTTGGTAGTAGGTGCCAGGCACACCAGTTTGAGTGTTTAAAGAACTGTAATGCTGCTGGGTTTTTCACGCTCAACAGTTTCCTGTGTTTATCAAGAATGGTCCACCACCCAAAGGACATCCAGCCAACTTGACACAACGGTGGGAAGCAGTGGAGTCAACATGGGTCAGCATCTCTGTGGACCTCTTGACACCTTATAGAGCCCATGCTAAGACACATTGAGGCTGTTCTGAGGGCAAAAGGGTCATTCCTAATGTTTGGTATACTCAATGTATATTGTTCATAGAAAATTCAATAAATAATAGTCTAGGAAGGTTTTACTGTAGTAAGTATGGGAGTTAGTGTGAGGATACATTAGCTGCCATGTATAAGACAGCAGTGCAAGATATAACTCATTTCAGTGAGTGTGGCAGGCTGGTAGGAAGAAAAGAGAGGAGTGAGAGATAGAGGGAGAGAGAAAAGATGAGGTAAAGGATGACAGAGCGTACACGGTAACACACAGTAGTCATTTTCATAAGCCAGGCCCTGGGGCAGTAGTACCACATGCTGTAATGGTGACTAGGAAATACCATTACACGCAACAGGCCTTCCTATTCAGAGTGTCCTACATTAAAATGGGCTACCTAGAACCATAAAGGGTTCTTCGCCTGTCCCTCTTTGGTTTTAGGATATGTTTTAACTTTTTGCTGCAAGGTACTGTAGATTCCTTTCAAGGGTTCTTGATGGTTCTTCATTTGTTGAAAACGTTCTACATGGAACCAAAAAAGGTTCCCAAACGCACCTCCTTTAAGACGCACCTCCTCTAAGAGTGATACAGAGCCAGCGGCGTACCTGGACGACAGGATGACCTCCAGTGGGGGCTTTGACCGCTCCCCTGCTCCCCTCTGTCTCATAGTGGGCTCGGTGATGAGGCTTGGGCTGCACGTCAACATGGAGCTCGTACTGGTCTGTATGGCTGGGGACAGGCCATTCCAGAGGGGGCAGAGAAGAAAATGGGATGCTACAGGAAATAAGATATGGAAAAAAGGGTTAATTGTCTGTGATTAGGCTTCCTAAAGCGTGGCTCCTAATGTAGTCATATAACTGATACAATGTAATAGACACTAAATCTTATTCATAATATGGGTGTGTCCCTGGTTAGGCAGAAAGTATTCCACTGCACCCTTTATCTATACAGTACAGGCTTCCTACACCATTCACCTGCAAAGGTTGGGGACCAGCTGCTTGGTCCAGATGGGAGGGATCACAAAGAAGGACTCCGCCCCAGTTTTACTCTTAACGTCTTGCTCACAGGACACCAGGTAGTTGACCTCCCTGTGGTTCTCTGGGTAGAGGGCGTACGCCTGGTTGGCCGTCTTCACTACCTTGGTGGGGACCAGACCAGGCTGGACAGTGCCGTAGCCGTTCATGGCCTCAGCCATACTGTTTGGGGTCCCATAATGGGCACTTGCGTTCTGTTGGGAGTGCTCCCCGTGGCCCCCGTGTGGGGAGGGACTGCGGGAACGGATCCCAGTGACCAGGCTGGGATTGCTGTACATGTCGTAGGTGCGCTTGCCCTGTGGCGAGGTGGAGCGGGATCCTGGCCTAATGGATGGGGAGGGCGAACGGGGGCCGAGGCAACCCTCCTCAGTACGGGGGGAAGTGCCTGGGGATGTGCGGGGGGAGCCGGTGTGGATGTTCTGGAAGCGGGGGCAGAGGTCTCCGGCCCCGGTCTGGCCACTACTTGGGGACACGCAAGGGGAGGCCCAGGGGGAATAGCTCTCCGAGTGCCAGCTGGTGGAGGAGTTGCTGCTGGCTGGGCTCAGGCACTGGGGCTCTCGGTATACCAGGCTGTCGTGGCCAGGGACGGTCAGAGTGGGCCGGGGACTGATGTTCAGAGGGTGGTTCTGTAGGGAGTCTCGTCCATGGCTGTAGAGCTCACGTGACGGAGTGATCTCGATCCTGGGGCTCAGGGCGATACCCCCAGGCCTGGTGTGGTCCAGGTAGTTTTTAGCCTCCAGGTGTTCATAACCAGAAAGGCTCTCTGGGTTGTGCTCGCTGCACTTGATGTCGTAGGGGGAAGTCTCCTCCAGGGGGTATGCCAGATGAGATGCAGCACTGAGGACTCTCAGTGAGGAGAGATTTGGCTCATCTGCTGAAAGGTAGATAGGGAACAAGGAAGAGAAATGATCAGAAGAAAATATATTATTTATAAAACGGACTGTCCATTGTCTGTAAAATTACTGAAGATATTACGTTTTCTCCGTAATCACACATCTTACAAAACTTTGGATCCATGTTTGCAATACACATGAGAGCCACATTAAACAGAAATTATATGTTCTTTGAATTCAACAAACAACCATTTCAAATAATAATGTTGTCAATCATTTTTATTCAAGCCTTTTGATCAGTTTGATTAACAATCATTGAAAACAAAAGGTTTAGGTGTGGAAACTATTCACATCATCAAATGGGGCCCCTTGTGACTGTTAGAATATTTGTAAACATTAAAGCATGCACATAAAACAAATGACAGATTATGTTTTCCAGTTAGAAAGTGTGTTGAAACAAGCTAGCCATGATTATACAATGTATAATCAAATGCAGGATCAAATGTATAATTTTTGTGAGAAAAAAAATCAATTTCCTTTTAGTAATGCTTACTAGAACTATAAGTGGAAGGAAAATAGCATTGTCAAAATCACATCGCTGTTTATTTGTTTGACGCCACTGCATTTAACGTGTTACGTTGAAAAGTAATATAAGCATCTAAAATGTGAAAAGCGCGCGGGAGACTTGACAAGCCATTGGACAAACCTTGATCTTCCCCGGGAAAGTTGTTGCAAGGTGGTTCATATTCAAACAGGTAATCAAACTCCAACTCATCTTGGCAGTTTACTTGACTCAGTTCCTCTTCCAGCCCTAACTCACTAGGGTCTTTTCTGTCGTAAAACGAGCTCATCTGTCTTATTGAATCAATCTACTTAGAATAAAAATTAAAGGAAGCAGATATTTTGTATAATCAATGATGTTACTCTGGCAGTTTTCTTCATCCACGAAGGCCTTGCGATGTCAGAGGCCTTGACGGAGGTGGATAGGCTATGATAGAATCTTCACTTTGCTCAATTGAAGCGATAATACGCCACTGATGCCTCAGTAAAAAAAAACTGCGAAAAGAACGAGCAGCGAGTGCAACGTAATAGCAGCTAAACTTCCTCTTTCAAACTAAACCTCATATAGAGAGATAAGGCGTGTCTATTTTCATATAGAAGCCCTAAATAAATACGGTGCAAGGTGTCAAAGGCGGAGTGATCACGCCTCCCTATGATCATTGACAGAACAGCTGCAGGTGCACAACTTCATAGCGATGAGTTGCATTCAGTGGTACAGTTGATGTGCTGCTGCCCCCGGGTGTCTGGCACCAAGCAATTACGCATGGCATATAGGGATTTCTTTCTGTAACTTTTAATACAAACTAAAGATATGCCAAACTAGAGTCGTCTTATATAGCCTACAGTATGAAAGGATGCTAGACTGGCTTACTGGATGAGCATTAGAGCATTTTCATCCATTTTCACCCATCATCCCAGATGCTGTATCAATGAGTCAATAAATATTTTAAATTATTAATAATTACAACAACAACAAAATAATTTCACTGGTATGGTCTATGTTCTAATGAATGTATTACTTACTAATAATAAACGTTTATACCAGACCCTTTATAAACTACATTTGACAAAGGCATTTCTAAAGCTGCCATTGGTTCATTACATGTAAATCCAATGGAAAAGGCTTCAGGATTCTACTGTTTAGGTGGAAATGTTTGTGACACTCTAAAAAGAAAATATTCCTGGAGTATATTTTTGGGGTTCTTCAAATTGAAACTGTGGGGGAAGCACTATAACTTCTTTAAAGAACCCCTTTTAATGGTTCCTCAGAGAACCTTTTGAATACGCTTTTGGGGTTAATTTTTTAACTACCCCCCCTCCCCTATTATTATTATTATTAATAATACGCATAACAATAACACAATCTTTTAGTTGTCAGGGTTTATTAGGATTTTAGTGGCATAGCAGAATAAATAAAAAAAACTCCCAGCAGAGCCCTAAGTCCAATGGGTATATCCTCTGGAGTGTTGATGTTAATGTGTTGATGTTCTCCGTATCCATAGCCAGAATGATTTTGCAGTGCATGGTGATCGAACAGGTTTCCTGTTATATTCATCAAAGGTGTAGGCAGTGGGTGAAATCTGTGAATCCAAAAAATAGTAATTATAAATATGTTTAACAAAACCTGCACATGACAGTATTCATACTTTGGTTTTTGTGGTAAATGTGAATGATTGATTTATTTTTATAATGGTTTCATACACATACCTTGTACATAATGTAGGTGAGGATGGTACATGGGATCTGCATAACATACCAATACTAATTGACATACCTTTGTGTGCCTCCTTGTCTGTATGCCTTCAGACACAAAAGTGAGCAGTTCAGTCATCTGCACCCAATACAGCCAGCCTTCAACATGTTCTTATAGCCTACATATTCTTACCTCTTTGATAATTGATATCCATTGAATTGTGTCCATTTTCTGTTTTAGAAAGATTTGCACAAATATAAAAAGATAGATGGTATCATCATAAAACACTATCAATTTAGATCATATAGGGGACAAACCTTACCTTAAATTGAGGAGATCTTTAAATTGTTCAGATAAGTGCCTGCCTCTGCTGTCCTTTCAAATTTAAAATCAAATGTTTTAGTTGGGCAGTTAGGTTCCTGCAAGAACCCCCACCAACGAAGGAGGTTCCTTGATAAACCCCACCTCTTATGGGGTTCTTGGAAGAACCTTTTGGGGGTCATTTTCCGTGCCAAGAACACTAAGGTTCTTCTAAGAACTTTGAGCATCTTAGAAGAACCCTCGTTGAACCTCAATTTTTTTGAGTGAAGGCAGTACTGTAGACTAGGTTGAAGATATCCAGGTCAGGACAACCTAATAATTCCATGAGGAATCTTTTAAAAATAAACAGATTCATGGGACCAATGTCGTTGCTAACCAGCATCGCTGGTCCCATTGTTTAGAATTCTTCCTAATGTATGCAGAGTTATGGAATATTAGAATCCTCTTGTAGACAGGCCCCCACCCGCTATACGTAACCAAGACGACACTTAGTGGGTTGTACTCATGAAACAGCACATAATGTACCTCTGTTCAAACTGCACATCCCAGGGTGCAATGTGCTCAGTCGGATCATACTAAAAAACAACATTATGTGGCCCAAAACCAGGGCCTGCATTCATAAAGCATCTCAGATTAGGAGTGCTGATCTAGGAGTGCTGATCTCCGTTTAGCATGTTCAATTATAATAAATATGATTACAAGGACAATGGGAACTGATCCTAGATCAGCACTCCTTCTCTGAGACGCTATATGAATACGAGCCCTGATTTACATTTAATTGAGAGAGCCTGACTTCTGGTCCCAGATCTGTTTGTGCTGTGGCATGACAATGACCATAGGAGTTGATTAAACAGCACATACATATCTAGGATCAGGCTAGAGAAAGTTGACAGATTATTGTAATTTAAACCCCAGCCTGCGCTCCTTGGTGTCTAAACATGTTTTTTAATAGGATACTTAATATTTGTGATAAACTTGACAGTGAAACAACACCATTTGTAGTTATTACACCTACAAACCCTAAAGTATCAGCTATTACAGTACAACCATTGTTATAGCATTGTAATAACATCTTGTAATAACACCATACCACAATAGCTATATTGTAAAAGTTTACAGCAGAAGTCTGAAATATGTGTGGGTCCTACTCCTAATTGCTCTTAGCAACAATAACTGAAAAAGAGTCCCATGCTAAAATTAGGTGCAGCCTAATAATGCCTTGATAGCAAAACACGTGTGAAAGGGCTTATTAATGAAATACACATTTTTATAATTTGTTAAATTTATTAATTCCAAACCAAACTGTTAAATAGCCATGCATACCTTACCTGAAAGTCTCTTGCCTTGGCATTGTCATCATACTGAACTCCCAAAGACGGTCATCATACTGAACTCCCAAAGACGGTCAACATACTGAACTCCCAAAGACGGTCAACATACTGAACTCCCAAGGACGGTCAACATACTGAACTCCCAAGGACGGTCAACATACTGAACTCCCAAGGACGGTCAACATACTGAACTCCCAAGGACGGTCAACATACTGAACTCCCAAGGACGGTCAACATACTGAACTCCCAAGGACGGTCAACATACTGAACTCCCAAGGACGGTCAACATACTGAACTCCCAAGGACGGTCAACATACTGAACTCCCAAGGACGGTCAACATACTGAACTCCCAAGGACGGTCAACATACTGAACTCCCAAGGACGGTCAACATACTGAACTCCCAAGGACGGTCAACATACTGAACTCCCAAGGACAGTCATCATACTGAACTCCCAGCCTACCCAGTCAACATACTGAACTCACAATTAATAATGCAAATGAAAACATGTCCCAACCCATAGGCTTTAGGTAACAGCTAACAATGTCTATTGTACATCTTTACCATTATAGTATTATTATGAATTTTGATACATTACTGCCCATTATAGAGTCATTAATGTTATTTTAAGAATGAGGTTAGCCTATTGGTAATACATGTAAACTATTAGAATTATAACCTGAAGCGTCATATTCATGTGACTAAAATGACGTATAACCCCTACATTAGCCTACCTTACACGGCGCTATAGTGTTCCCCAATGGCTGTCCTGGGGGCATGTAATAGCGAATCGCCTGGTAGGCTATAGGTTGATCAACTCACGGGCGTCAGTTATTTCCCAAACCACTAACTGTACAGATATACCACATACGTTAGACAACTAACGAGTCCATAAACGAGTCCCAATTTTGTCGAATATACAATGTAAAATGACATGTACATACGTCCAGGACTAGGCTATTAGGCTACTCGAAAATCAATAGGGTTGATAAATTACCAGATTATCACAATTCAGCACGCGGCATCCATACCTTGATCCATCGACCTCATGTTGTGGTACTGTGCCAATCTCCAAGATTCTCTAAACATTTGGAATACTGTAAAAATTATTATAAAAAAATATTATCCTATCATAGCAATAGAAATCCACTCGCGTAAAAGGCAAAATAAAAATGAAGTATTAGACGTCCAATAGTTGTTTATAAATTCAGAAACTTGGAGCTAAAATAGACTCCAGCAAGCTATAGTTGAACTTCTTTTCCTTACTCTGAGGATTACTTGAGTATCAAGAGCGGGTTCCTTCCCTGCTCTGGGTGTTTATAATGGTCCAATGCTGTAAAATAACGGGATTCCCTTAGTGTTTCCTCCTGTTTATGCACTTCGCCATGGAAACCTGGAGCGGCTCCATCTCTCGGAGACTCAGGGCTTTCCTGCAAAGCCCACGCTCAGGAATCCATGACGTCTCCGGCTCATGCGCCAAGGCATTTCTGCGGCTTCTCGCAGACAGTGGCACACAATAACTTCATTGTAGGGATGTGAAAAAATTACTGTAGGACAGAGGCAAAAACCATAAAAACAGTATGTATACTATATACAGTACATAAATGTTTTAGGCTACACAATTTTAATGTTTGATGGTCACTTTACTGTAACTTGTACCTTTTTAATTGAGTTGTAAAAATCAGAAGTATTCATATAGGCTTTTCACTTAATTACAGTCTGGTTTTGAACCTGTGGGATATGTTGCTGGAAATAAAATTAGGCTATTGGTTGGCTTGCTTGTCATGTCAAACATGGAATCTTTTTGAGGAATTCTCCGTTTCACCCATTCAACTTTCTATTGGAAACTTCTAATATAACACGAAAAAAAGTTTGAAATCATGTACTGCTAAATTGACCCCAGCAAACATTTGCATTGCAAATACATGTGGCATATATTACCATTAGACATACATATTTCTCAGGGAAGTATTTAACAAAAAACAGAAGATTATTTAGGCCTCGTTTTTTTTTTGCACCTTACATGTGGAATTATCTCCAATGGACTTTAAATTTGGAGAAATTGGTGCTTCTGGGACATTTCAGACGGCTGTTATGGGACCTTTTTACTGAAGAATGTGTCTGTTTTTTATGATTGTGTTTTGCTTTACTGTCACGCCCTGATCTGTTTCACCCGTCTTTGCGATTGTCTCCACCACCCTCCAGGTATTCCCCATCATGCCCTGTGTATTTATGCCAGTGTTCTCTGTTTGTCTCCTGGTTGTGACCCTTGCCTGTCCTGACCCTGAGCCCGCCCGCCTGACCACTCTGCCTGCCCCTGACCCTGCCTGCCATCCTGTACCTTTGCCCCATCTCTGTATTACCGACCTCTGCCTGATCTGACCCTGAGCCTGCCTGCCTGCTCTGCCTGTGTTTTCCAAGCTGGATCTACGGAATGCCTATCACCTGGTGCGGATACGGGAAGGGGATGAGTGGAAGACTGCCTTCAACACGGCCAGTGGCCACTACGAGTATTTGGTCATGCCATTTGGCCTCACCAACGCCCCTGCTGTGTTCCAGGCTCTAGTAAATTATGTTCTCCGCGACATGTTGAACCGGTTTGTCTTCGTCTACATTGATGACATCCTCGTCTTCTCCCGCTCCCCCCAAGACCATGTGCTCCACGTCTGACAGGTTCTTCAACGCCTCCTGGAGAACCAGCTGTTTGTCAAGGCAGAGAAGTGCAAGTTCCATCGCTCCACCATCCCCTTTCTGGGGTACATCATCTCTGCTGGGAGTGTCCAGATGGATCCCGGGAAGGTGAGAGTGTTGGTGGATTGGCCCCAGCCTTTGTCCAGGGTGCAGCTGCAACGTTTCCTGGGCTTCGCCAACTTCTGTTGCCACTAAATCTGGCATTACACCTCCCAAGGTTCCATTCCTGTGGTCCCCTGCTGCTGACCGGGCGTTCCGGGACCTCAAACACTGCTTCACCACTGCTCCCATCCTGGTTCATCCTGACCCTTCCCGTAAGTTCATGGTGGAGGCCGATGCATTGGATGTAGGAGTGAGGGCGGTCCTGTCCCAGCGTCCTGCCCTGGACCTGAAGCTACATCCCTGCGCCTTCTTCTCCCATCGCCTCAATGCCATGGTTCTCCCAGCCTAACCCCGGGGGGGAGGGGGGTCCCGATAACCGGATGTTCATGCCTGACACGGTCCGCTCCACGGTCCTGGAGTGGGCCCACTCCTCCAGACTGGCCTGCCACCCGGGGTCCTGCCAGATCCTGGCATTTGTGCAACAATGCTTTTGGTGGCCCACCATGGTCCCTGACGTCTCCGCATTCATCGCCGCTTGCACAGTGTTAGCTCAGAATAAGACTCCATCGGCAAGCTCTGGTTGGCCTTCTGCAACCTCTGCCTGTCCCTCACCATCCCTGGTCCCACATATCCCTGGATTTTGTCACGGGTCTCCCCCTGTCTGAGGGCAACACAGTCATCCTGACTGTGGTCAATGGGTTTTCCAAGGCCGCCCACTTCATTCCTTGCCCCAAAATACCCTTGGCCAAGGAGACGGCCCAGCTCATGGTGCAGCATGTGTTCCGGATCCATGGACTGCCCATGGACATGGTCTCCGACCAGGGTCCTCAGTTCTCGTCCCAGTTCTGGAAGGCGTTCTGCACCCTCATTGGGTCTTCGGCCAGCCTGTCCTCTGGGTTTCACCCCCAGTCCAATGGCCAGTCAGAGCGAGCCAACCAGGACCTTGAGACAACTCTGCGCTGCCTGGTCTCCGCCAACCCCACCACCTGGAGCCAGCATCTTGTGTGGGTGGAATACGCATGCAACACCCTTTGCCCATTGAATGTTCCCTGGGGTATCAGCCCCCGCTCTGCTGAGCAGGAGGAAGAGGTTGGCGTACCTTCTGCCCAGATGTTTGTCTGCCGCTGTCATCGTACCTAGGAGAAAGCCCAGTCGCCCCTCCTCAAGACCACCTCCAGATATCAACGACAAGCGGATCGCCATCGGACCCCGGCTCCCTGGTATCATCTTGGGCAGAAGGTATGGCTATCCACCCGGGATCTGCCCCTCCGGGTGGAATCCCACAAACTCTCCCCCAATTTATTGGCCTGTTTCCCATCTCTAAAATGATTAGTCCCTCTGCTATTCATCTTCTGTTGCCCTGTACCCCTCATATACACCCCACCTTTCATGTGTCCTATGTTAAACCCATGTCTCACAGTTTTCTGTTTCCAGGCCCACCCCTCCTCCTTCGGCGTACACAGGGATACGCCTCCTGAGTGTTCGACCACGGGGCAGGGGTTTCCAGTACCTGGTTGACTGGAAGGGTTTTGGCCCGGAGGAGATGTGTTGGGTCCCCTCTAGTGACATCCTGGACCTAGCCCTCATCGCCCCGTTTGGGATACTGTCACACCCTGATCTGTTTCACCTGTCTTTGTAATTGTCTCCACCCCCCTCCAGGTGTCGCCCATCTTCCCCATTATCCCCTGTGTATTTATACCGGTGTATATAGCAGTCTCTCTTTTCTCGTCTACCTGGTTTTGACCCTTGCCTGTCCTGACCCTGATCCCGCCCGCCTGACAACTCTGCCTGCCCCTGAGCCTGCCTGCCGTCCTGTACCTTTGCCCCGTCTCTGGATTTTGTATCAAGGCACAAGGCGAGACCCAAATGCAGACACAGGAGGCAGATGGTTGGAGTCTTACAATGTTTATTAATCCAAATGGGTAGACAAGAGAATGGTCGTGGACAGGCAAAAAGGTCAAAACCAGATCAGAGGCCAGGACGTACAGAGTTGCAGACAGGCTCATGGTCAAGGCAGGCAGAATGGTCAGGCAGGCGGGTACAAAGTCCAGAACAGGCAAGGGTCAAAACCGGGAGGACTAGAAAAAGGAGAATCCAAAAAGCAGGATAATGGGAAAAACGCTGGTTGACTTGGAAACATACAAGACGAACTGGCACAGAGAGACAGGAAACACAGGGTTTTATGTGTGTATTGTATTTTGACATGTATTGTGGTGCTAAACAGGGCTCCTCTGGAAAAAAGACCTTGGTCTCTAGATTGACTCCCTGTCAAAATAAAGGTTAAATAAAAACCTGACAGATCGGTACATATGACATTAATTTAACTTTTCATAATATGAACAAGGCCCCACTATCCTGGCTTCTATGCTAACGGTCAACAATGACATGTCATTGTTTGCATTACATTTTGGCAACACAGTCAGCTCTTGGGGCTTATGCCTCATCCTTTTGGACTTTTAATATGTACATTTGCTACTGTAAATCTATTCACACGTAATACACACACTAGCAATTAAACACTCAAGGTCTACCTGAAGCATTTATCTTGGAAAGGTCTTTTTAAATCATGGGACCGGGTAACCCAAACCAATAAATGTTTCAAGAAAGCCTAATTCAGCACATTAACACGTTCAGTGTGGTGCCCAGAGGAGGAAGCAGTGGAGTTAGACATACAGAGAAGCCAAGGTAAACTTAACAGACATTAGTTCCAAAACCATGCAGGCCTATATCAGGCCCTTACTCTCTTAAACCCATTTTGTGGATTGGTTTATGGTACATAATACAAAGATAGGTGATTAGACATTTTAATACCTTGTAACAGGATGCATCCCAGAGTATGTGGAACTTGTGAATGGATCAAGTACTGGATATGCAACCATTTTGTTTAATTAAGTAAGAGGACGTTTCCCACCATTAATATATAATGACTTATGAGGACTTATGGAGGCATTCATAAAGCTTTTAAAGTTGTTGTTCATTTAAAGTGGAAGAACCTTTATTCCCATTGTGGTACATTGTACATTGTAGAAAATCACACAATTCAGAGTATACATTTTAGGGTTAGCCTAACTCTCTGGCCGTCTGAGTTAAATCCATTGCCTACCAGATGTAAATTCCTCCACTGTGACGTTACTCTTGTGCAACGCAAATGATGAATGAGAAAATGAATATAGTTTGAGAAGGGAAACCTGACTGTGCCTGTCCAGAAGGCCCGAGTTTGTATTTATGTTTTTTGCTAGAGGAACCCACTTTTTCAAAATTTATGCAGGATTCTTCCTTCACTGTATAACAGCTCATTTAGGGAGCATTGTCTGGGTTATAGAATTACACCATTTTAGTTTTTCAATTGTAACATGCGTGTTTGAGTTTTGAAACCAGTGAAGCAGTGGAACTTTGATGTGGAAATGCATGGCACATTATATCATGTCTCTTGGAAAGCTTTCGAAGGAAATTCAGACAGATAAAGGTATGCGTAGACATTTGGCTCCATTTGGGTTTCACCTTAAGAAATCCATGCAATTGTATTATTTAAGGTAGACTACGCAATATGACATCATCATCAGCAGTGAGACTTCTTCCTTACAGTAATCAACAACAACCAAATTCAAATCTGCCAAGACTGTAAGCACAGGTTGTTCACAATTTATATCTGCCCCTTACAGGGACACCTGCATTTGTAAAAGCAAAAATTGGAATTGTGTTGTTATTGATTTCTGTAAGCAGGAAGTCACCACTCATTTGATGTCATATTGTGGAGTCTACCTTTAATGTGGCACTGTTGTCTTGACTTGAGAGTCATTATTGACATAGTTGTGTGTAGAACTTTACAATGTACACTAGATGTTTTAAGTACTAACTGATAGAGAAGCAACTTGTCAAAAATCCACATTCCTTCTGTATTTAGATTTCAGTTTGGACTTCCTGTTCATTGTTTCAGCCAGTGTTTAAAACTTCATTCCTAAAATAAAGTTCAATAAAACAATTTTAAGTTCTTAAAGTTGCTGCTTTAAAACTGGACAGAACAGTAGTTCATGGAACTGAACTAAAATGCTTGGATAGTAGAACCAGGTGGTATATTATGTTGTGTAATTAGGGATCCTGTTCTTCTTTTGCCACTTGTCATCTTTGGAAAACATTTCCTTCCTTCTGAATGAACTAATACGTTCCATATCAGTATGGAAACTATATGAACTAATACGTTCAGTATCAGTATGGAAACTATGTATGACCACTATGTATGGATGAAACAACCCACGTAGCTATGTAATAGGAGTTTGATCGATACTTTAATGTTGGTATAACATTAATTTCTCTGCTTTAGTCCAATGGAAAATAAAGTTACATAGCTCATGGATTCTCCCCTTTTGAGCACAGGTGGTGTTCTGAAATCCCATGAAACAATATCCCCAGAAGACACTCTTCGGTGTTGTAGTACCAAGTTTCCGATCCTAACTCAAAACTCTGACATCCTTCTATCCCTTCTATTCCTGTTTGTTTCCACGGTAGCCAAGAGGTGGGGACTACAATGGTGAAACGTCTTTATTCAGCAGTACATGGTAGAGAATAAGCAGCCAGAAACCAACCTTTCAGTCACCCCTGTGCTGTGCCACTCCTGCCCTCACCCATGGGAGACATCTAACACTATGACTGTCTATTCACCCAGCACCTCAATAACAATAACAACAATAACCTCTGACCCCTATAGGAAGAGCTGTGTCTCCTACTTGTACTACAGTACCACAGCTAATACCACTACAACTACTACTCAGTGGTGCAAAGTACTTTGAGTGTTGGAGTGTGCGACTTGATATCCGTACAAAAAGGGGGGAAAAATGGTGTCGTCTGGATTGCTTTATATAAGGAATTATTTATAGATTTACTTTTCAAGCTTAAGTATATTTTAGCAATTACATTTACTTTAGATACTTATGTATATTTAAAACCAAATACTTTTAGACTTTTTAGACTTTTTCTCAAGTATTACTTTACTGGGTGACTTTGACTTTTACTTGAGTCATTTTCTTACTAAGGTATCTACTTTTACTCAAGTATGACAACTGGGTACTTTTTCCCACCACTGCTACCTCTACAACAACTATTACAAATACAAGTACTACCACTCCCTTAACAGATAGCTCCTCCTCTTCTAATGATGCAATGGAAAAAAAAACATTAACTGACAGTTACTGTATATCATCTGAATCGCCTCCCTACCATACTGTTTTAACAGCACTGTACTTCACTCTCCCTCACTAGATGTTATAGAGGATTACAGTAGGAGGGGAAATATTTCAGCGACCCTTCCTTCGCAATAGTAGTAGGTGCTAAGACCAATCGAAGCATTCCAGTCCTGCCAGGCTATAAATAGCTGTTGAGGAGGGTGTGTGCATGCTCAGCACCTTTTCCTATGAGGAGCCTACTGGTCATCACCAAAATCCTTTGTTTACACTGGACATAATAGAATGTGTAACAGATTGAATTATATTGACAGTTTTTTTGTATTGATCTGTCACTTTTGATTTATCCGAACAGTATGGCAAATAGGGTTTGACATCATTTTCTATTTGGCATAATAATGTTACTAAAATCATGATTGTTTTTCCGTAAGGGTTCATTTTTTCCCCGTGTAGGAGTACAATTGACCCTAACAAGCTGTCTTTCTCTATAGAGGACTCCCTGACATCAGAATGTGTCTTCAGCCATACTGGGTACTCTACATCTCTCCTTTTTTGATTGAATTGTAGGTTTGGCAATGCTGCAACAAGTTGCTCGCATGAAGCTCTGAGGAAAGAGTTTAAACATTAAAGATAGGGGTCATTGCTGTTGATTCTGGGGTGGAATTTCAGTTTTCATTGGGCTGATTAACTTAAATGGGTTCTTTTATTGGTATAACCAATGCATTTGGGCAAAAAAAAAAATATTGGATGGAGAAGCAGGATTTTATTATGAACACAGTAGTGTGGGGTTTTACTCCATGTTTTACAGATTGGGCTGAGGCTTGGTTCCAACTAAAATAATTTCTGGGACGAATGCAAAATCTTGGGAGATCCAATACATTTTAACTTGTGCATGTTCTAACTTGGTGTGAAATTCAATTATTATTTGCGAAGATTATGATGTAAAATGTATTTTATACCAACTGAATTTTATCAGATGAACTAAATCCCATATAGTTACCTATCATGATAAAATCCCTATCTGACATGGTCAAAGTGACAGGGCATAGACTGACCCTTCCACAGTGAAGGCTACAGGATCTGCTCATCGGAAAGTGTGGCTGACTGTAGAGGAGAGCAGCCTGTGTTGAGTGTCAGGGACTCCCTCCTCTGGTGAAAATGAGACCCACTGATTTACATAAGGAAGATTTCCACTACAGTACAGCTTCAGTCTTACAGTTTACCTTGAGGGGAATTTTTTTTTTTTTTTTAAACTCACACAAAGCTAAACATATTTTTTAAATACTTTTAATTTCAGAGTAATGACAATGAAGGTTCAGTGACTAGAAAGGAAAAAAACATTAAGATTTATTTGATCACCACTGATATCCACAATTCAATACTATCCTCCTTGTTGTTCTGCTGATAAGAGTGCAATTATACCAACACAAAATGATCAAGGTTAATAAATAAAATAGGTTATTTACAATTATGCAGTGTCATTCTACCACAATTGATGGTTTGAAACCTCCAAAGTTCACATTATAAAAGAAAGTAGTTGTCAGTGCTAACAAAATTCTGTGCAAAAAAGGCATGTCAAAATGTTTCAATGTTTGAAACGTCAACTAAAATAAGGAGATGTACAGTAGATTACACAATACAAAATGCCTGTAATTCCAACACACTGGGCACACACTGGTTCCATCAACGTTGTTTTCATGTCATTTCAATGAAATGTACATCTGTGTCCAGTGGGAACTGTACAATAAATCAGTGAATTAGTAGTTATGCCACACTGCATGCATTGTTGGACTCAAATAATTCACACATTTTAACAGTAACCCCATCATGGTATTAGGCTACATCTTTATAATGCATCAAATTAGCTAAAATAATATAAATGGAGATAATACAACACAACGTCATTAGTACCAGTCTCTGAATTTACTGAATGGTAGGAATTGGGAGGAACAGTATGGGAGGAATTTAGTATTTTTTTATTCAAATGTGTACTAATACATATTGAACGTCAACACATTCTCCTGGGCCATCCACTCTGAGCAGGTGAAGTGTTATTCTATATTCCAGACATGTCTGTGTCTGTGGGGAGAAGCAGTGGGAATTGTGGGGGTAGGCGAGGGGTCAACCAGTCGGTGGTCAGAGTATTTTCAGCTATGGCTTGAATTGGCTTCATGTCACAACTAAAGTGAATCATGCAATGATACAGTGTGGCCAGAACTGGCGTCAGGAGTGGGCAGTGGCCACATGACAGGGTAGCCTACGGACCCTGGCCTAGAGGACACAGCTAATCCGGGGGCCAACGTGGAATATACGTCTTGGCTACAAATAACATCTTGTTAGTGGCTGAATATTGACCATGCTCTTCAGTTTAGACAAACTGTTTTACCATTCGCCGCCCTGAAGTACGAAATGACAGACATACACACTTTGACATCTGAGCCTGTGGGTTACCATGCTATATTGAACCACCAAGCCACCTCCACTTGGTAGGGTTATAATCTTTAAGTGACGCACAAACACATACACAAACAGAACTGATCAGTTCACGCATCCATCTTTAAACCTCAGAACTGTTTTTAACATCAAATTCCATAAAGTCCTTGAGAAATGCTACTTCAATAACAATGTTATCCATTAACAGATTGTGCCGTAAAGTTTTTTGTATCTGTAATGTAACTATTACAGTATACTGTATGTCAAAATTTTAGGGGGGGAATATAAAATAATTACATTTCCCACTATATTTCCAATGTAACTACAACAATTAGTTTTAAGAAATATGTGCAATTAAAACATAATTACCAATTCAATGCATTTCAGACTGACAAGCATGTATTATTTTTTTATGCAAGTATGTTAGTCAAATCCAAGCAGGCGTTCCTTGTTACAGTTCTATAGGCCTGATGTTTAGATATCAACAATATAGGAAATATAGAAATCCTGTTTGGTGAGTCAGTCCATGATTAAGAGGCACACATAGCCCTCTGTTAATACATTATGGAACCTATTTCCTGATGGTATTCACACATTTCTAGACATGTTACCATGGCAAAACACAGAATTCCGGTTCCAGCTTCAGTCTACGTGGTATGGAATTCCCAACCAGCGATAGTCAATCCAACCACCAATCCAATCAGTCTGGAAACATACCAAATATGTACATCTAAACAAGGGGAGTATTGTAGACTTGCACAACATTCTCTCTTCTCAAAACAAACTTTTTTTCTTCCTACACCTTCCTACACACGTCTTCCAATTACACAATAACCTTTAAGAATAAATTAAAGGGGAAGGGAACCCTTTAGGTCCAAATAAAGATATGCTCCATTAGATGAGAGAGGTAGGGAGGAGTGAAAGCAGAGACCTCTCTCCCAGTGCACAGAAGCAGGGATGGAGGTACTGTATGGTGGCGGCGGCAGAGGGGACAGCTGCCTCCCCATCCCTCTCTAAGTGGTGAGCTTGGAGTAGTTGGGAGGTGAGAAGCGTCTGCGCAGGTACTTGAGGATGTAGAGGGGCAGACAGCTCACCAGGGTAATAACCGTCACCTTCCACAGGAACGACATCGTGGCAATGAAATATACATCTAGAAACAGTACAGGAAACAGAGGGCAGAATGGTGGGTCATTCAAACAGAGATGTTTATACAGTGCCCTCCGTAATTATTGGGACAGTGATATTTTGTTTTTTGTTTTGGCTCTGTACTCCAGCACTTTGGGATTTAAATGATACAATGGACTATGGAGGATAAAGTGCAGACTGTCAGCGCTAATTTGAGGGTATTTTCATTCATATCAGGTGAACTGTCCCCCCATTTTAGGGGACCAAAAGTATTTTGATAAATTAACTTCTATGTGTATTAAAGTAGTCAAAAGTTGAGTATTTGGTCCCAAATTCCAAGCATGCAATGATAACACCAAGCTTGTGACTTCAAACTTGTTGGATGCATTTGCTTTTTTTAAATTATTATTTTTTTATTTTTTTTAAACTTTAAGTGAATACTTTTGGTCCCCTAAAAAATGGGGGGACTATGTACAAAAAGTGCTGTTATGAATGAAAATACCCTCAAATTAAAGAGGTCTGCACTTTAACCTCATCATCATTGTATAATTTCATATCTAAAGTGCTGGAGTACAGAGCCAAAATAAGAAGAAAATGCTTCACTGTCCCAATAATTACAGAGGGCACTGTATATGAGAAATTGAGTAAGTATAAATGAATGTAATCAGACTAGTATGACTACTGTTCATGTTTCAGTTGCCACTACTCAGTTCATTTAGTGACTTAAAAGGTTATGTTAGATGCAGGCAATTTTATCTCAATATCAAATAATTTCTGGGTAACAATATGAAACGTCCTATCCCTGTCAACTTCGTTAATTTTCAGCAAACTTAACATGTGTAAATATTTGTATGAACATAACAAGGTTCAATAACTGAGACATAAACTGAACAAGTTCCACAGACATGTGACTAACAGAAATAGAATAATGTGTCCCTGAACAAAGGGGGGTCAAAATCAAAAGTAACAGTCAGTATCTGGTGTCTGGGGGGGAATGGCCCTAGCCCTCACCCTCCGATCCAACAGGTCCCAGACGTGCTCAATGGGATTGAGATCCGGGCTCTTTGCTGGCCATGGCAGAACTCCGACATTCCTGTCTTGCAGGAAATCATGCATAGAACGAGCAGTATGCATAGAACGAGCAGTATGCACAGAACGAGCAGTATGGCTGGTGGAATTGTTATGCTGGAGGGTCATGTCAGGATGAGCCTGCAGGAAGGGTCACACATGAGGGAGGAGGAGGTCTTCCCTGTAACACACAGCGTTGAGATTGTCTGCAATGACAACAAGCTCAGTCCGATGTTGCTGTGACACACCGCCCCAGACCATGACGGACCCTCCACCTCCAAATCGATCTCGCTCCAGAGTACAGGCCTCTGTGTAACGCTCATTCCTTTGACGATAAACGCGAATCCGACCATCACCCCTGGTGAGACAAAACCACGACTCGTCAGTGAAGATCACTTTTTGCCAGTCCTGTCTGGTCCAGCGACGGTGGGTTTGTGCCCATTGTTGCCGGTGCTGGTGAGGACCTGTTTTACAACAGGCCTACAAGCCCTCAGTCCAGCCTCTCTCAGCCTATTGTGGACAGTCTGAGCACTGATGGAGGGATTGTGCGTTCCTGGTGTAACTCGGGCAGTTGTTGTTGCCATCCTGGTTCATTGAACAAGCATGGGAAACAGTGTTTAAAACCTTTACAATGAAGATCTGTGAAGTTATTTGGATTTTTACTAATTATCTTTGAAAGACAGGGTCCTGAAAAGGGGATGTTTCTTTTTTTTGCTGAGTTTAGTACATTACTGTGATTGTTTTCTATTAAAACAGTAAAAAATAAACAAACATAGCTTCTTAGCAAAGAGCAATTTCTCAGTGGCGAGTGGAAAACTGAAAACTAGCTGTTACTTGCAGAGAGGTTTGGACCTCTTTGTCTTATAGATCTATTAACTAATTTACTGCCTGGTGATATCACCAGGCAGGCCAAAACTCCATTCCACTAAAACAGGCTGAAATTTCTGTCAGTCAACTAAAAAGGGCATTACCATCATTTAACAGTATTATTCCAACCTCATAGTATGGAAATACACAACACACAGGAAAAGTCACGTTTTTGACTGCAGTGGGCCTTTGAAAAGCAGGAGATTAGGGAGACCTAGCATGTTGCCAATACAGTAGATGAGTGAAATGGATTACCATGTAATTGACTCGGATTCAAGCTGTTCCATTCAGGGACATTATGTACCCTTTGTGTTACTTGTGTCGTTAAACGTTGAAATTACCTCTCTTTTAAGAAAGAGAAGAATGAGAAAGGGCACTTTTGACCACGTTCAGGTCATAACGCTGTGGTCTGAAAATGTACCTCCACACCCCACAAAGGCCTAAAATAACAGTTGGAAAAAACAACTAGTGACTGAAGTAACTGATCAGAATCTATGCAACTAGTCCATTTGTCACATTTCTCGCTTTACTTGGGCTTTGTAAGTGACAAATGTCTGCCGCGTACCACTGTTTAGATTTCATAAACTACATAACACAGCCGACACAAAATTTCATAACTAACATCAGCAGCAGTGTGTGGGGTTCTAGATGTGGTACAATCGTTTCTAAACTACAGCAGGCTGTTTAGTTATAAACACAAAGACCTTGGCCAGCATGTGTGTGGTAGAGGGAGCAGGAAACTAACACGAGGCTTTGGAATTTCCACTTCAACACTCTAGCATGCCGGTGGCTGGCTGCACTCCTCTGGTACTATTTGTCACTTTATTCACCTTTAGCAGGACTTCCTACAGTCAGTAACCTCCAGGTCTCAGACAGCCCAAGGGCACAGTATGAATGGAGACGAGCCTGTCATCACTGAATGCTGACGTACAACTCCAAGGGCAGTGAAAGACCATTACTATCAATCTATCACTGTGTACAGGTTAATACAATTGTGGATACACTATTATTTGTCTCATCTGTATGAAAATTCCTGGCATCGGAATTCCTTGGCCAGAAACATGTCATCAAATGTGTGTGGGTGTTAAGTATGTGTTTTACCCACCTATGAACTCGTGGAGGAAGACAAGCGAGGCGATGTAGCAGGCCAGACTGAGTAGCTCGGCTACGATCATGAGCCAGTGCCATGTCTGGATGGTGAGCGCCACCATCAGCAGCTCCGTGAGGATCAAAGAGGTGAAGGAGATGGCCACGATGTGGACAAACTCTGACTCAAACAGCAGCAATGCCCCATACATGATGATACTGCCTGAGGAGCACAGAGAACAGGTTAGCACAATGTCAAAAGCACTGCTACTGCTTGTATGGATGTGCATGTGCTTTTATTTTCAATCAACAGACATATCTATGGTGCCGTTTAAATGCATGACTGGCAAACTTTAATGCTCAACCTGAACCTTGGCTCTAACTGTTCTGTTCTACACCAGTTATTCCAACGCTACAATCAGAGGAATGGACTACAGAAATACAATGAAGAGAGTGTGAAGTCAGTACAGTACAGCCACATCTATATCTTTTGCATAAAAATAAATAAATAAGGGAATCGATGTCAGGATTTGTAGCTGTGACGGGAAAAGGAAGTGTAACACTTCTCCATGTTATTGTGACCTTAAAACGGAATGTAAAAATACACTTCCTGTGATTGAAAATGTAATTAATACCAACAGATCTGACATGGGACATACAGTATCACAGTTATGTATAAAATACAGCAACATTGTACACATCACATTGTTGGGATAAACCAGATGTACATTTTCTGTTGGACATTGGACAATAAAATGATATTATTCATATAAAAGCATACAAAACATTTCTTCCATGGACAACTGTTATGGAATCGATACCAAACAACTCACCAATGTCCTTACACACAGAAACCAAAGCCCACTCAATAGCAAATAAGGGTAAAAAGGATCATGGCAAAGGAAATGTCAGAATATTCTGCCACACTCTGTTTTGAGAGGGAGAGGTACAGCCACATCTATATCTGTGTGGTGGGAGGCAGGGATTGAGTGCTGAGCTGTAGACTAAAGGTTTAGGGTGTAGCATTGGATGATTCTGGCAACGCCTTTGCAATACAAATAGTCCTTGTTGGAAAACCACCTTAGGTTATTTAACATTTACAAACCACAGACATCAATAAACTCCACTACTAGCAATTAAGAAGAAAGTGTGTGGGCTGGTGGGGAGCATCATGGATCGTACACCACAGGGCAGGGCAGTTGCTAAAGTATTATCTGTGTAAAAGAGGCCTAAAGGAATTTTTTTTTAAACAAATTCCTAAGAATCTATAGGAATGCCTATTCTACTCAAGCGTTTATTTCCATTACACACTGCATCAATGTCTTCTTACCTTGGTAGATACTTATTAGGACCCATATCAGAAAGGTCTTAAAGGACAGAGGTCGACCCTGAGAGAGGAATAGAAAAATAACACATTTCATTTAATACAATAGAATTATTTATAAATACACTGAGGATAACAGTGACATTAAATGAAAGCTGAATAGAGTTCAAAATAAATGTCTGTGTATACTGTAGATATACTACTCTGAAGGTTATGGAGTTTTATGCAGTACATCATTTTGAAATAATGCATATTATACTGCCATATTATACTGCCATATTCGATAGCCAATAAAGTAATATAATGAAGACAGTGTATTACCTTTAGGAGATCCTTATATAACTCAGGATAGAGCATAGCTACTTCTGACTTCACATCTTTATCCAACACGAGGGAGAACACAGGGAACATGGTGTAGATGGTGGAGTAGCTAGAATAAAGAACATAAATCATTGATCAATTTCCATTCAATAGTTTATGTAAGAAATGAAACACAAAAATTATGTTTTATTTGAGAAGTTATCCAGGTAAATGTAATAAAATACAGTTATTACATTTTTCAATTCAGGCATCTAATTTCCTGACATTTCGCTAAATAGATTTGAGCTCCATTCTAAGGCTGAAAAGAGGGTCTTTTGATGAGGTTGATGACTAAGCAGGGTTAAAGTAAATTCATTTTTTTTCTACATTCAACCCAATGCAACAATAAGTCAACACAATCTCAATGTCATAGCAATCCGACTAACAGTTGAAATGCCATCCTGATAAGCCACAGCTATTGAGAAAAGATCAGCTCAGCTAACCCAATAATGAGAAATCCTTGGTAGAGGGGGACAGACGCAAAGTAGAAGACAGAGGAGAAGACAGCCTGGGGGAAGAAGAGATCATGAATGAGTCATCATCATAGCAAAATGGTATGTGAAAGAGTTCATCTGTGTATATCAGAGGGTTAGAGTTAATATCAGAATAAATGGTGGATTGGCCGCTATGGGTAAAAATCCAGCACTTGAGAGGAAATTAGAAATACAGTGCATTCGGGAAAGTGTTCAGCCCCTTTGACTTTTTCAATTTTTTTTTTGTTACAGCCTTATTCTAAAATGTCTTAAATAGTTTCCCCCCCTCATAAATCTACACACAATACCCCATAATGACAAAGCAAAAACAGGTTCAGAAAATTTAGCAAATTTGTATTAAAAAAAACCTGAAATATGACATTATTCAGACCCTTTACTCAGTACTTTGTTGAAGCACCTTTGGCAGCGATTACAGCCTTGAGTCTTCTGGGGTATGACGCTACAAGCTTGGCACACCTCTATTTGGGGAGTTTCTCCCATTCTCCCATTCTTTGGGTCGTTTTCCTGTTGGAAGGTGCACCTTCGCCCGAGTCTGAGGTCCTGAGTGCTCTGGAGCAGGTTTTCATCAAGGATGTCTCTGTACTTTTCTCCGTTCATCTTTCCCTCAATCCTGACTAGTCTTCCAGCCCCTGCCGCTGAAAAACATTCCCACATCATGATGCTGCCACCACCACCATGCTTCACCATCACAGGATGGTGCCTGGTTTCCTCCAAATGTGACGCTTGGCATTCAGGCCAAAGAGTTCAATCTTGGTTTTATCAGACCAAAGAATCTTGTTTCTCATGGTCTGAGCTGCCTTTTGGCAAACTCCAAGCGGGGTGTCATGTGCCACTGTGTTCTTGGGGACCTTCAATACTGCAGAAATGTTTTGGTACCCTTCCCCAGATCTGTCCCTCGACACAATCCTGTCTTGAAGCTCTACGGACAATTCCTTTGAACTCATGGCTTGGTTCTTGCTCTGACATGCACCGTCAACAGTGGGACCTTATAGAGACAGGTGTGTGCCTTTCCAAATCATGTCCAATCAATTGAATTTACCACAGGTGGACTCCAAATCAAGTTGTAGAAACATCTCAAGGATGACCAATGGAAACAGGATGCACCTGAGCTCAATTTCGAGTCTCACAGCAAAGGGTCTGAATACTTATGTAAATAAGGTATTTGTTGTTTATTTTTAATACATTTGCAAAAATGTCTACAAACCAGCTTTCCCTTTGTCTTTATGGGGTACTGTGTGTAGATTGATGAGGGGAAAAAATTATTTAAGACATTTTAGAATATGGCTGTAACGTAACAAAATGTGGAAAAAGACAAGACGTACTGTTGTCCGGTAGTTTCACCAAATCAGGGGAGGGGTAGTAGGGCTGGGGGGTGAGGGGAGGACAACAAAAAAAAGGTTTTAAAAAATTGTAAGGGGGATTACAAATGCAATCAATTAAATTAATAGAACCACAAATCTATCTGCAACATTGAAGCTGATCACCCCCCCCAAAAAATGAGATATATTTGCATTATTGAGTGTTTCATTTCATATTGAGAACTGTAATACACTACTACAAATCATAATTGATGTAATTTTCAAAACTGAATATTTACTACTTTCATTTAAAAATTGGTTAGTAATCTGAGTAGCTCCATGAATTGATTATAAAAGTGAAATAATAAAGCTATTATCATCATTCTGGCAAGGCACTACTTCTGCTAAGTAGTTTAGAGCACTTGCTCTATACCAAAGAGTTAACACATTACAGTCTGAGCCATGGGGCTTTAATTTGGCCTTACTGCTATTAACCCACACATACGCATTGAATAACAGATTCACTACACAGAGCAACATAGTTCCCCCCCCAAAAAAAAAAATCTAAAGGAAGTTTGTTCTGAAGTTTCTGTCCTACAGTACCAGTCACAAGTTTGGACACACCTACTCATTCAAGTTTTTTTTTTAAATTCCAACTATTTTCTACATTGTAGAATAATAGTGAAGACATCAACTTTTAACAAGGCACACCTGTTAATTGAAATTCATTCCAGGTGATTACCTCATGAAGCTGGTTGAGAGAATGCCAAGAGTGTGCAAAGCTGTCATGAAGGCAAAGAGTGGTTACTATGAAGAATTTAAAATATAAAATATTTTGATTAACACTTCTTTGGTAACTACATGATTCCATGTGTGTTATTTCATAGTTTTGATGTCTTCACTATTATTCTACAATGTGGAAAATAGTTTAAAAAATCATGAAAAACCCTGGAATGAGTAGATGTGTCCAAACATTTGACTGGCACTGTATATCTGAGAGATATAAGAAAGATCAGGACTTTAAAAAATATATATATTTTTTTTTTTACATGTATTGTACCCCTTATTTTTGGCATTAAACAGTCCCCATTTATACTTCCATTCATTTTTTAAACTAGTACCAAGGGTGAGTCTTTCAGATGAGTCTTATGAGGCCTGTGGGCGTCCTAGAGCAAAACAACTGACATACGTGTTTGTGAGTATCTCACCTTTCCACAGAGGGGTCATATTAGTGTGTAGCTACAGACAGAAGTTGGCAGATCGGCTGTACCAGCTTCAGACAATTCCTAAGATGCTTGTGGGGGGCATAGAGCAAAATGGAGAACAGCATTGTGTCTTTCCATAGAGGGGTTATAATAGTTTCTAGCCAAGGACACTACAGATGATTTTGTGAGAAGACAGATTTGGGGGGTTTCTCATGGTCTGACAAACATCGCTCTAGCTCTGTCACCTTTCACAGCAGATGCGGAAGTGCGACAAAGAAAACTTAAACTGACAGATTTTTATAGGGATTTTTTGATTATGCTAATTAGATCCCCGCAGGGGAGAGGACATCGACTCTATGGGGTTAACAGCTGTGGTTGTGGGCTGTGTTAATCCGAGACGCATTGGAGGCCTCCCAAACTAGTCAATGGCCTGGTCTGGGAGACTAGAGGGCTGAAGACCTGGCCTTGTGCTTGGGCTGTGTACCCACTAGGGCTGAGGGGGGGGGCTGAAGGCTGGGGCCCCCCCTCTGACTCATCCCCCACCCTGCTCCACCTGGCCCAAGGTACTCTCACTACCCACTGGCTCTGGGGCTGGTGCTGCATGGTGACTAGGCTTCCAGGGAAGCTGCTGGCTCTCCCTGTCCTGACACTCCCCACCCTGTTCCACCATTTGGTACCCTGGTCCTGACTCACTCCCCACCCCGTTCCACCATTTGGTACCCTGGTCCTGCCTACCTGCATGGTGCTGATGCACAGGCTCCGGTGGATGACAAACTGGGAGAGGCCGGCGGATCTCTTGTAGCTGTTCCGCCCATGGACCATGAGGAGTCTGCCCAAGTGCTTGAACTGAGTCACAGAGAAGTCCGCAGCCAGCGATGCCTGTTTCCCTTCCTGTCAACCAACAACATTGTGGTGGAATTTTTAAGACATTCTGAGATACATTTAGAAAAGGTTAGCAAAGGTCTTTGGTAACCAGAATAACACTTTTTACGAGTTTATATAAAGAAAGTTTAGAGGAAAAGTTGAAACTACTGCCACTTTGAGTAAACAAGTTCCCTATTTCTGCCACAGTTAAATCAATATTTACCAACTATTGAGTTGATGTGGAGCTCTGGTCCATAGTTATTGAAGGAGCAAGGTGTCCATAAAGTAAGAACTCTACATGGTTGACCTGTCAGCACTACAGTTCAAGCAGTCCCAATCAGAACAGAATACAATACCACATTGTCAGAAGACAACATCACATTCATTTCCTTTACACCCATGACAGGTTTTCACAGTCAAAAATGATTAATCTGTGCATGATATGACATAGTGACAAATGTATGTTAAAAGGTGCTCTGGCCAGAGGGGGGCCAGCTCTCAGGAAACACACGACACAGACAGCAGTGACAGTGTGTGTGTGAAAGCAAAGCAACAGGGTGACAGGGATAGAGATGTTCTTACTTTGCCCTCCACTCCCACGCCACAGTCGGCTTCCTGGATCATGCTGACATCGTTTCCTCCGTCTCCTAAGAGAAAACAAACAGACATCAGTGGAAGTGTCAGGAGGAACACGTCTGTTAATGTGACTCACAGCAGAGAGGGTTTAGTGTGTGTGTATGTGCGTGTATGTTCGTGTGTCTGTCTGTGTCTGCCTGCCTGCCTGTCTGTGTGTGTGACTCCCTCGATCAGACCTCAAACCTTACCATAAGAAAATACTATGAGGCAAACTGTTTATCAAGTTTATATCATGAAAACAATACCATCCAATATCTTAAAATGTACAGGTCAGTAACCCTGCAGTTAACTATAATTGGAGAGTTTTAGTGAGCCGAATTGAGAGTAGGCTATTTGTTAACTCTGTAACTCCGTATACTGTAATGTCCCAATAGAGAAAGGCTAGAGAAAGGCTTGGGGCTGACACTGGGCAGACTCACCTACAGCACAGGTGAGTTTGCCAGTGCGTTCCTGCAGCAGGCGGACTATCTGGGCCTTCTGGGTCGGAGCACAGCGACAACACACCACGGCAGGACACTGACATGCCAGCTCCATAAACTCATACTCATAGAACTTCAGACACACCTGCAGGAGAAGCAGACGAGGGTTGAACAACCACCGGGGCCAACGACCAACTGTGGAGATGTCTGGATCTTTATCATTGATATAGACTCCTTCCTCAACGTCTGTTACATTTATCTAGGCAGTTGTCAATTGAGACTCAAAACAAAGCAGCAGTGTGAATGGATAAGACTCAAAACTGGCTGACGTTTCTCAACACTGGCTGACGTTGTGAACTTCCGGCGCCGACAGAGATGGCCGCCTCGCTTCGCGTTCCTAGGAAACTATGCAGTTTTTTGTTTTTTTACGTGTTATTTCTTACATTAGTACCCCAGGTCATCTTAGGTTTCATTACATACAGTCGAGAAGAACTACTGAATATAAGATCAGCGTCAACTCACCATCAGTACGACCAAGAATATGTTTTTCACGACGCGGATCCTGTGTTCTGCCTTACAAACAGGACAACAGAGTGGATTTCATGCAGTGACCCAAAAAACCGACTCCGAAAAAGAGGGAAACGAGGCGGTCTTCTGGTCAGACTCCGGAGACGGGCACACCGTGCACCACTCCCTAGCATTCTTCTTGCCAATGTCCAGTCTCTTGACAACAAGGTTGATGAAATCCGAGCAAGGGTAGCATTCCAGAGGGACATCAGAGACTGTAACGTTCTATGCTTCACGGAAACATGGCTCACTGGAGAGACGCTATCCGAGGTGGTGCAGCCAACGGGTTTCTCCACGCATCGCGGCGTCAGAAACAAACATCTTTCTGGTAAGAAGAGGGGCGGGGGCGTATGCCTTATGACTAACGTGACATGGTGTGATGAAAGAAACATACAGGAACTCAAATCCTTCTGTTCACCTGATTTAGCATTCCTCACAATCAAATGTAGACCGCATTATCTACCAAGAGAATTCTCTTCGATTATAATCACAGCCGTATATATCCCCCCCCAAGCAGACACATTGATGGCTCTGAACGAACTTTATTTAACTCTCTGCAAACTGGAAACGATTTATCCGGAGGCTGCATTCATTGTAGCTGGGGATTTTAACAAGGCTAATCTGAAAACAAGACTCCCTAAATTTTATCAGCATATCGATTGCGCAACCAGGGGTGGAAAGACCTTGGATCATTGTTACTCTAACTTCCGCGACGCATATAAGGCCCTGCCCCGCCCCCCTTTCGGAAAAGCTGACCACGTCTCCATTTTGTTGATCCCTGCCTACAGACAGAAACTAAAACAAGAAGCTCCCACGCTGAGGTCTGTTCAACGCTGGTCTGACCAAGCTGACTCCACACTCCAAGACTGCTTCCATCACGTGGACTGGGAGATGTTTCGTATTGCGTCAGACAACAACATTGACGAATACGCTGATTCGGTGTGCGAGTTCATTAGAACGTGCGTTGAAGATGTCGTTCCCATAGCAACGATTAAAACATTCCCTAACCAGAAACCGTGGATTGATGGCAGCATTCGTGTGAAACTGAAAGCGCGAACCACTGCTTTTAATCAGGGCAAGGTGTCTGGTGACATGACTGAATACAAACAGTGCAGCTATTCCCTCCGCAAGGCTATTAAACAAGCTAAGCGTCAGTACAGAGACAAAGTAGAATCTCAATTCAACGGCTCAGACACAAGAGGCATGTGGCAGGGTCTACAGTCAATCACGGACTACAGGAAGAAATCCAGCCCAGTCACGGACCAGGATGTCTTGCTCCCAGGCAGACTAAATAACTTTTTGCCCGCTTTGAGGACAATACAGTGCCACTGACACGGCCTGCAATGAAAACATGCGGACTCTCCTTCACTGCAGCCGAGGTGAGTAAGACATTTAAACGTGTTAACCCTCGCAAGGCTGCAGGCCCAGACGGCATCCCCAGCCGCGCCCTCAGAGCATGCGCAGACCAGCTAGCCGGTGTGTTTACGGACATATTCAATCAATCCCTATACCAGTCTGCTGTTCCCACATGCTTCAAGAGGGCCACCATTGTTCCTGTTCCCAAGAAAGCTAAGGTAACTGAGCTAAACGACTACCGCCCCGTAGCACTCACATCCGTCATCTTGAAGTGCTTTGAGAGACTAGTCAAGGACCATATCACCTCCACCCTACCTGACACCCTAGACCCACTCCAATTTGCTTACCGCCCAAATAGGTCCACAGACGATGCAATCTCAACCACACTGCACACTGCCCTAACCCATCTGGACAAGAGGAATACCTATGTGAGAATGCTGTTCATCGACTACAGCTCGGCATTCAACACCATAGTACCCTCCAAGCTCGTCATCAAGCTCGAGATCCTGGGTCTCGACCCCGCCCTGTGCAACTGGGTACTGGACTTCCTGACGGGCCGCCCCCAGGTGGTGAGGGTAGGCAACAACATCTCCTCCCCGCTGATCCTCAACACTGGGGCCCCACAAGGGTGCGTTCTGAGCCCTCTCCTGTACTCCCTGTTCACCCACGACTGCGTGGCCACGCACGCCTCCAACTCAATCATCAAGTTTGCGGACGACACAACAGTGGTAGCGTTGATTACCAACAACGACGAGACGGCCTACAGGGAGGAGGTGAGGGCCCTCGGAGTGTGGTGTCAGGAAAATAACCTCACACTCAACGTCAACAAAACTAAGGAGATGATTGTGGACTTCAGGAAACAGCAGAGGGAACACCCCCCTATCCACATCGATGGAACAGTAGTGGAGAGGGTAGCAAGTTTTAAGTTCCTCGGCATACACATCACAGACAAACTGAATTGGTCCACTCACACAGACAGCATCGTGAAGAAGGCGCAGCAGCGCCTCTTCAACCTCAGGAGGCTGAAGAAATTTGGCTTGTCACCAAAGGCACTCACAAACTTCTACAGATGCACAATCGAGAGCATCCTGGCGGGCTGTATCACCGCCTGGTACGGCAACTGCTCCGCCCTCAACCGTAAGGCTCTCCAGAGGGTAGTGAGGTCTGCACAACGCATCACCTGGGGCAAACTACCTGCCCTCCAGGACACCTACACCACCCAATGTTACAGGAAGGCCATAAAGATCATCAAGGACATCAACCACCCGAGCCACTGCCTGTTCACCCCGCTATCATCCAGAAGGCGAGGTCAGTACAGGTGCATCAAAGCTGGGACCGAGAGACTGAAAAACAGCTTCTATCTCAAGGCCATCAGACTGTTAAACAGCCACCACTAACATTGAGTGGCTGCTGCCAACACACTGACACTGACACTGACTCAACTCCAGCCACTTTAATAATGGGAATTGATGGGAAATGATGTAAATATATCACTAGCCACTTTAAACAATGCTACCTTATATAATGTTTACATACCCTACATTATTCATCTCATATGCATACGTATATACTGTAATCTATATCATCGACTGCATCCTTATGTAATACATGTATCACTAGCCACTTTAACTATGCCACTTTGTTTACATACTCATCTCATATGTATATACTGTACTCGATATCAGCTACTGTATCTTTCCTATGCTGCTCTGTACCATCACTCATTCATATATCCTTATGTACATATTCTTTATCCCCTTACACTGTGTATAAGACAGTAGTTTTGGAATTGTTAGTTAGATTACTTGTTGGTTATTACTGCATTGTCGGAACTAGAAGCACAAGCATTTCGCTACACTCGCATTAACATCTGCTAACCATGTGTATGTGACAAATAAAATTTGATTTGATTTGATTTGATTCAGTGAGACTTTAACCAATGTTAGACTGACTATTACCAATACCACAGATACCACCAAAGGCCTTTTCAGTAACAGTGCTTTGGTTTGGTTTACACAGATAAGGTAAAGTATTCAGAGTGAGGACGATGCTTAGCTTACCTCCAGTGAGTCCCCTGATATGACCAGAGCACAGTCGTGTTTCCTCCTGAAAGCGTTGAGCTCCAGATGGGCCTCTCCTCGTGTCGTCACCTAGGACCACAGACAGTACATGGCTTACCATCATGTCAGAGACACACAGATAGCTATCTAACCCACAGCAGCAGGAGTAGCTGCTCTCCTGACTGCAACTGTCAACCACACTCTAGATTAGCATCAGGGTGAACTGATCAACTGACAAATGTTGAACATATGTAAGGTGTGAAACCATAAGGACGACCAGGACATGAACCCACTAATACATGGCTGATTTTGTGGATTTATATAGACTACTATTTCTAATGAAATATGGAGGTTGATTGTGTGGACATTTACAATAGGGCAAATTGTCTAACCTAAGGTCCATATTAAGAAGAAAACATCCCATAGTTTCTGCAACTGTGTCAAACTTATATGTGGACTCGGAATTCCAAAAATGTGGAACTGGAAATGACAACAAGACATAAATATGTCAACCAATGTTATGCACTGGTATGGCTATAATCCTCTCAAATTGCGTGTTCATACGTCAAGTCATCAACCCAGTGCCATTTGTGTCGAACCAGGAAGCCAATAGCAGATGCCTTGGCTATTGGACCACTCAACAGTCACAGCCCCTGCCTGCCCTCCTCTGCTGGGAGAAGCTAAGGGATTGTTTTCATGCTGTGCCAGCCATTGTTATACTCTTCCAGTAACAATTGTTGTACGCAAGTCCTAAACTTCCTATGGCAGGCAAGCTTTTTTGCAACTGGAAGGCCAAAAGGGAAGTCAACAGACTATCAAAGCAACTGTGCTGTTTGAGAGCTAAGCCTGCAAAACAAATTAGAAAGTTAGATTCTCTGTCTGTGTTCCCTCAGGAAGTGGTTCAGCTGGTACTCACAGGCCTGTTTCCAGACCTGGGGTCAAATAGCATTTAAAATTATTCAAATATATGTACTATAAGTGTTTGTTTTAGACTGCCTGTAGTGCTAGTCAAGCACAGCTTAAGTATTTGAATCAATATCAAATAGTATTTGAACCCAGGTCTGGAAGGCTCTGGTCTGGTTGACACTGGCTTGAATGCTTATTCTTGTGAGAGGTGATTTATTGTTGGGCCAGCCAAATAGCCAGCGGATCCAGTCTGGGCTACATGGCTGGGGGACTACATAAGCACAGCTATGGGCCTTCACCACACAGAGGATGGATGTCCGCAAGAGGTCAGTGCAGACGACAGGAAACTGTGGATGATCCGATGAACTAGGAATGACCCCTTATGCTAAAGCTATTTATTCCAATTCACAATAAACATTATATTCAAAGTGCAGTGGTTGAACAGAAAAATGCCCTCTACTGCTTCTCCACTCACCGAATTAAAGATGTGGATTTCCTGGTTGCGGGTCACCAGATGAGCATTCTTAGCCGTGCACGTGGCTGTTTCCAGCTTATCTCCAGTTAACATCCACACCTACACAGGTAAAACAGTTTTATAATGACATTTCTGTGTGATTAATACGTTTTACATTTCTTATCCACATTCAAACAATGACACAACACATAACAACAGTTTCAGAGGGCATAAAGCCCAGGGATAAATAAAGTGTATTGAAAAAAGTATGAAAATGTATGCACTCTGGATAAAGTGTCTGCTAAATGACTAAAACGTCAATGTAAAATGTATTGAAGTGAATTGTTGCTAAGGCCGTCTACCCCACTGCCCCGGTGACCCCTGACCTTGATGCCTGCATTACGTAGGATCTCCAGGGTGGGCCGTACGTCAGCCTGCAGTTGGTCCTCCACCCCTGTCAAACACAGCAGCTCCATCTCCATCTCCAGGCTCTCGATCACCGTGGCAACCTTCAGAGACCGGTCGTGCACACTCAGCTTGGCCTGGACATATCGGGCCTGTGGAGAAAGTAACGAGAGAAATGTGGTGAATATATTTGGATTGTGAGACATTATCCGAATATAGCATATTGGAGTTTAGCTAGTTTGATGTATTAACTGTCAAACATACAAAATCGTCAAATGTAACATGTTTTGGATGAGAAGGATTTGGAAGGAGCAAGTAAATGTCCAGCAGTCTCCAGCTCAGAGGAGATAAAGCAAAAAGCTATCTGAGTGACTCACTCAGGAACACAAGATCTGTGCGTGAGTCACCACCGCCCACCAGCCAGCTCTCACAATTATACACTCAGGCAATGGGCCTGGTGGGGCTGCAGGGGAGACACTGCCCATCTGCCCGCCCTCCCACCCTGTATTGAGAATGGGAGTGTGTGTGTGTGTGTGTGTGTGTGTGTGTGTGTGTGAGAGAGAGAGAGAGAGAGAGAGGGATATCCGAGTATCAAACAACACACTTGACTTAAGAATCTTAAGAACAATGGCGAGTATCTGTGGAAACTATTTTGTTTTTGTTGTTGTTGGTTTGTTGTTGTTGGCAGGTAGGTAGGCTACCTAGCATATATAAAAGACATGAAAGGACATGACAACTCCAAGACAACACCTGGAAAGAGTATATTTTGTGTAGGACGATAAACAAATGAGTGCTATATTGTCATCCAACACAAATGTACATTTCTTTAATCTCATAAGGAGTAGCACTAATAATAATAATACACTGGTAAAGTAAAAACAACACATACAGAGGGAGGTGCAGCAACTAGTAAATTCATGTCATTGTAAGAATATTACCACACCTAGTTTCACATGTCAAACCCAGACGTTGATCAAAAGGAATTTCCCTTCTATTTATGACACTATGTGGATGTGCTCAAACTAAGATGCATACCCTAAACCTCACTAATGACTTTGCCAAATGACTATGACACACTGAAATGTCAAGGTCGCTAACGGTGGGCTTGGTTACTCAGGACAGTCAATTCATTCTCCAACATCCTCCTCCTTCTGTTGGCTTGGGTTACCGCACAGTCCCATACTCTATGGAACAACGTGACGACAGTTACATTGAAGCTCGACCAAAGATAGAGAGGGCATGCTACCAACCTCAAAGTCTTGGTACTGTTCCTCTGTTAGAGACTTTTTGGAAACGACTAAGACCCTCAGGCCTTCCCTGGCCATATTTCCACACTGGAAGAAAGAGCAAAAGTAACACCAAAACATTCATATCAGAACGTTCAAACATACACAAGGACTGAACCTTCCAAGAAAGGGAAAATTGACAGCAACACCCTAAAGATGACCACAACACGCTATAATCAATTCATTGTGGTCGTTTATTAAAACTATAATTACGTGTTTTAATAGAGGAAACCAAAAATACCTCTTCTTCCAGCCAATCATTATACTGGACGATGCCTGCCATCACTACATCTGCACCCTTCATGTAGAAGGTTATTTCTCCTGTAGACTCATCCTGTAAAACAGACCATTCACTGCCATTACCTTAATTCAATGCTTGACAAACAAAATTGAAGAAAAACATTCACATCAATGAATAAGTTGGAATGCATGTGTAGAGATGCACATAAAGGATTAGTTTATTATTGTTGGTTGGTTGGTTGCTTAGAAAGGGAAACTTATTTTGGTGTTAATGTTCACAAGGGGTCCACATGTTTGAAAATATTTTCTTGAGGAAGCCAAGTTTAATCCCAGCCTTCCTAAAGTAGAGTTATAGCAGGTCTATCCAAGCCAACAACAAGTTAGTCATGCAGACAGCACAGAGACTTTTTCATCGGAGTTCATAGCAGGGTAAAGTCTGTCTTAGATCAGCCTATGTCTTGATAGATAAATGGATCAATGCTCAGGATCAAAAGCCATAAAATGTATCTTAAAAAAGAGCAGTTGGTCCCAAACAGTTGGCCCTACTGATATCAGCTATACAATGGATCTTTCAAAGGAGTAGTTACATCAAAACACAGACAGTTGGCCGGCAATCAAGCAAAATATAAATGATCTTCCACAATACATTAGATCAGCTGAGGAAAGCATACACCTCTGGCAACTGTAAAGGGATGACTCAAATTAGAATTTTCAAATCAAATTCATATCCTAGTAAGCAGCACTCACTCGAACTATGATTCCCATTCGCTTGCTAACATAGGTGAAAGGGAATATCTGTAGGATGGTGAAGTTCAGGATCTGTCCACTAGGAGTCCTCAGCTGCATGGAGTTCTGGTCCCGTCCGACCAGGGTCAGACCCACACTCTCTGTCCATTGCACCAGCGAAACCTAGCAACAGTTTGGTGAATGGGTGGTTATAAAAATACATACATTTGATAAAGGTAAAAGGAGAAAGGACTGTTTTAGCATGAAAGGGGTTAATCTTGGTTAACCCAGAACTGAAGTATTGCGTAATTGGTCAGATAGTCAATGAAGTTCTGGGTCCATAGTGTTAAGAGAAGAGATAGACTGAGCGGATCCGGAATGAAGAGCTTCAACCTCTCTCTTTGCAATTTACACTCAAGTCTTTGGGCCAAATGTCCCCTCTCCTTCCAAAATTCAAAAGATGCTAACACCTGCAAAATCATGAATAATCAGTGACGAAAAACCCAAGCACTGGAACTAATGCTGCTGATCTCACACATCCCGTTTTATCATGACAGATCTACAGTACCATTTATGTTTACGTAGTCTTTTCACGAGAGATTAACATGATGTACCTTTTCACAGGACAAATGAAAGAACAGGAAATATAAATCTGAGTAGCACATGAAAGAGCACAGCTCTACTTCAGCTCAAATCAATAATAAAAGCATTTTCTGCACTCAAGAGTATTGATTGACAAACTAGGAAGACAATTTTAAAAGACAATGCCACATGTTGTTTCTGGTCTCTTTCGAAGGTCACATGAGGATAATGCCAAACAGACGACATTTGAATTGATTGAAAGAATCACTTCTGGGGTGAGGGGGGGGGGTCAGAAGTTATTTTTCCCAATAACTTCCAGACCACCAGCACAAGATCAAAAACACAATTCATCCCCCATGCCTACACTGACCAGTCTCTAATTTCAATCTCAGATGGACAGGAATAGGCATCAATTGGACCCTAAATACACCCAAAGTCCGGTCCCAAACCAAGCCTCTTCCAGCTAACAAACAATACTTATTTTATGCTAATATTTGGCCTGAGGCTATGCTTGGCTAATGGTAGTCTTGAGCTGAACTCCATAATGATCAACAAAGCTCTGACTACCTTGTGTGTTGGTCATACAAGTTGGGGAGAATGAGGTGTTTGACTTAGTCATGGTAACATTAGTAAGGCTACATTCACTATGGAGATGAGCAGTGAATCGGCCTCCAACCCAACAGCACCACCTAGTCATGGGAATGTCTAGGATTTAATTGAGCTGGATCTGCTACTGGCAAATATCTGGAGTCAAAACCACAGCTTGGCAGAAGCTAAAATTCTTATTGGCCCTGCTTGGAAGTATAACCCTCAGGAAATACTTTATACTCTGCCTTTGTTTTATAAGAACACACTTCTCTTGAGTCGATATCGCAATCAATATATTAGACATAATACATATGATATACTAAATAAGCAGATGTAAAACCACAAGTTTTGGAATAATATCTCCACACAACAACCAGGACTATTCATTTTGATTTCATTAAAAAACGGGTTATATCTGCCAAACATGTACAGGTAACTGCCAAATAAATAAAACACTTGAGTAAATGAGGGATACAAAGTATATTCAAAACAGGTGCTGCCACACAGGTGTGGAATTAACATCCCATCATGCTTAGAGTGATGTATAAAAATACTGGGCAGGCCCAGTTGCCCATTACTTTGTCTACCATGGCTAGAAGAAGAAATCTCAGTGACTTTGAAAGAGGGGTGATTGTTGGGGCACGTTTGGCAGGAGCGTCAGTGACGGAGACTGCTCAACTTGCTGATGATTCACGATATGCCATAGCCGTCTCAGTCTCCAGATCTCAACCCAATTGAACACTTATGGGTGATTCTGGAGCGGCACCTGAGACAGTGTTTTCCACCACTATTAACAAAACACCAAACTATGGAATTTCTTGTTGAAGAATGGTGTTTCATACCTCCAATAGTGTTCCAGACACTTGTAGAATCTATGCCAAAGTGCATTGAAGCTGTTCTGGTAGCTCTAACAAGACACTCAGTTGGTATTTCCTTTATTTTGGCAATTACCTGTATCACATCCAACAAAGCAAGTTAGATAAATGGCTTACGATTATAAACCATGCATGCAACTGCCACTGACATTGTGACCACTACCACCGGCAGCCAACAGTCAACACCATATCTATATATAGACTTCCTGAGAAGCCATAGGAAAGCAAACTGAATTTGAGCCAAGATCATATCAAGCGGATACAATATACCTATTTTAACAATTGCAAAAACATTCAATCAAGAAAGGGAATAGCAACACATTGACTTATATTGTAACCTGTGAAAAATCTTGGAACAGGACAGGAGCTTCAAGACTCATACGTATTTGCGAGAGAAAAAAAAATATGCTTGTATTGCATGAAGTTGAGCATACAATAAGCCACAGCTCACCATAAAAACAAAAGCTGTGGGCCATATCAAAGTATCTAATACTAAGGTAGGAGATTCAAAGAGGGAATAGGTTAGCTGAAATCCAATAGACTGGGGAGCACATTAAGGAAATGTGTATTTACACTACAGCAAATGGATCAAGGTGAATTCCTCCTCAGCCTTCTTCCTGGACTTCAAATGATTCATAGCGATCAGTGACATAGCTAGGTACACGTGTCATTTGTCTCCTCAAGGTTTCCTTCAAAGGCAGCAGGCAGCAGGTTGTCCACAGCAACAACCACCAAGGGTTCAAACTTCCAAATCACTTGAAGTGACCCTCTCCATCATTTAACTCTATTATTCTACTGTCGCAATACCTAGTAACAATTCCCTTTAACCTTCCTGAGGGTGTTGAGTAGACAACTCACATTTTTCCCAGGCAATTTTTGTATATGTTGGTCTACTGTATCTTTAACAAAAAACAATATTATAACCTCGCAGAGCAAATGTCAACTGTTAATTAATTATTTGTATAAAACACTAACAACCCCTGGTTGCTATATTTTTGGACAGTTATGTCTAGTAGTTAGGGTGAGCCGTTGTGTACCTCGTCTGGGCTGGCAGCCTGGTAAACCCTACAGGTGTCCTCATAATGCTGCTCTGCCTCGGCCTGGTCCGCCACGCCGTTGGCCTCATACGCGGGCGTCACACAGTGCACCAGGGCGATGGCCTTCACCGCCTCATGCACACGGCTGCTGATGGTCTTACGAACCTTAGTGGCCGCCGGAACTCTGGATGCTGGGAGGTCATGAGAGGGCTGTGGGGTGGAAGATGCAGAAAAGAAAAGTTAGCCGACTGAGTTGGAGCATCTGTCTACCTGCAAGGTTTTCAATAATTAGCAGAGCGTTTTTTTAATAATAAACTTTTTTTCTCAGCCATGGATTGACAAACAGTCATCACATAAATACATTATTTGTGGGGAATATATACTGTAATGTATATATACACAGTACATGTACCTGTGAGCTGCCTTATTCAGTAACTATGGCAATAAAGTATATGAAATATATGCGTTTTGTAGTGCTAAAACATAACACTTCTCTGAACTTACTCAGTTCTAAAATGACTACTAACCAAGTAGTTACCCTATTCATTCATACCAACCACAGAAAGTAAACACAACCAGGTGTGTAACAAAATAAGAAATATGAACAATTAGCTTTAGCATCTTGCTGCTGCTATTTTTAGGCTGGGGGTTGTGTTTCCACAGGGGTTAATGGTGGAGTCATTAAACTAGGGCAGGTCAGTGCTAGTGGGCTCTGGGGCTAGTGGCTAATCCGGTTTCCTTCTCCACTAACCTCTGGTGTCAAAGGGACAAAGAATGTCATTAGGGGTCAGGAAGCATTCAGCCAAACAATAATCACTTAGCTGATATGCTGTCCAAAAGATATGCCCTAAAGACAAGGGTTGTTATTGGTTTTCACACAGAATTCTTTTGAGTTTTCAAGCATTGACTGTCTCACCAATTAGTAATTCATTGCCCACAGCCCATATGGACAGATGCAGAGCCACAGGTCTACATAGAGAGTTTGGCAATTGTTGTTTCTGTCAATGACGCTCTATGTGCGCCACAACTATCTCAATATGGCTCAGTGGTGATGGTTATTGTTTACCTGTGTGTAGGCACTGAACACGTGGCTCTGCACCTCGTCCATGGAGTCCATTCCATAGGCCACCGTTCCAAGATGGAGGCGACGGAACACCATCTCATTCTGGGTAAGAGTCCCTGCATCAAACACACAACCACAATTTATACTATTTGTAGCATTTCTACTGATCAAGGGGTTATTTGCACTGGTGTCAGAAGTGTTGGAAGCGAGATGGTAGTGTTGGTGTTAAAATTATTATAATAATTTAAACATAGTGATTTTTAAACAGTCTATATTACAGTCACACTATGATCTACAAGTCAAGTATCTTTCCATGCTGTCAGTGTCCTGACTGTCTTCACACTTTAAAAGCCCCCCCTCTGTAGCTAGTATTTCAGGATGACCTGAGAAGCCCCTACAGCACCTACATTAGACTGACCTTTGACCCCATTGCCCTGATAATGGACAGGCTTGCCCTAGCACTCATAATGAACATAACCTTAGCAAATCTTCAACACTATCAACTCTCATATGCCAGACTGACATGTTGGGGCAATGTCCTCTTCTGACTACTAAAACAAGATACAGGCATTTGGCATTGTCTTATATTGTAGCACTAGCCACTACACGTCCTGTGCACTACAACATTTAGCAGTTTTCTGCAAACCTTATACTTTACTGTCATGTTTTATTACCATAGTTACATATTATGTGAATTGACTAAGCTGACAGTTTATGGAGGCACTCTTACCTCTTAAGCTCAATACAGAGTCCACAGCCACACAGCCGTGATAGTCCGGCAGTCAATAATTACATATTTATGTCTATAAACCACAAAAGTAGCAGACCTGTTTTGTCAGTGAGCAGGTAGGAGATGCGTCCCAGTTGTTCAGGTATAGTGCTGGCCCTGACCACCGTACCAGGGATCTTGGAGTCTCTTCTGATCATCCAGCTGAACACCATCTTACCCATGTCCAGGTTCACACGCAAGCTGGATACACAAAGTTCACATTTTATTAATTTAATAAAATGTGGATATTAATGGGTTTAGGTTGTCCATCAAACATGCGCATAAGGATATGTAGAAACAATTAAGCAAGGGAAGATTTTATGTAAATGTAGGCCTCAACTGAAAATACCAACTTTTGGTCTTAAACCTGCTGTTAAATGTTGTTAAATATGCATTTATTAATTGGTCATTTAAATTAAATAGAAAGTGTGTTAAACTCCTACCTGATGGGGACAATGTTGGAGAAAAGCAGCAGGAAGCGGAAGATCTGCAGATACCAATGGCCGGCAAAGTGTTGGAGGGCCACCATGACCAGAGACACCACCACCAAAGCCCCAAACAGGATCTTGGTTAAACAGTTCACTTCCAGGTCAAATAGGCCAACCTATAAGAGATGATAAATGAGAATGACATCAGGCAGTACACGTAAAAACACTCTAAACACAATATTATGGAACAACTGTTGAAATGATATGATTATTTCAGTATTGGTAGCGGTTTACTTTACAGTACATAAATTGACCAGGGTATTTTCTTTTTTTAAGACCTTAAAAAAAGGTAACAACACAGTAGTAAACTATGAATTACCATGGACACAGTACCGTAAAATATAGTTCTACCAGAATTCTACCTCTATTTGCATGAGTTCATGTACTAAAGGAAAGCATCATGTGCAGGATGTTTGTCATTAATATACCTTGTGCCTTGGATCTGAGGTGTTCATCACACTCCGGAGTTCCTTGCCTGTGTAAATAACTACTCCTACCACAGTGCCTACAGAGACAGAACATTCAAGTAATGGACTGAAACTTTTAAACTGACAAGTTTCGAATCATAAACCATACCATATAATAAAGCATGTAGAAGACTTCCCTTGATGTGAATGCATGTTTTGAAATGTATAATGACAGTAGTACATGAGAGTTTGCCAATTTGTCTTTTATGGTTAACTACCCCGAACTAGTTTTAAATGACCAAATGTCTGATTGCGCCGGTGTGTGTGTGTGTAGGAGGACAAATCATCAGCACATCAAGCGTGGAGGAAGTAATGCCTCATCACTGCTCTAGCAATAGATGGAGGGAGAGAGAGATGGAGGAAGGGCTGGTACTGCTTCCTTCCATGTTTTAGCTGCTTCAGTGGAGAGAAAGAGCACACCACTGGGGGAGTTGGTATTTACCAGAGGCGATGACAGTGCTGGCCCAAAGGGTATTCTCAATACTGAGACTCTCATTGACTGGAGGGTCTCCATCCTCCTAAAGCACAGCACAGAGGACACAAAACACAGACAGAGGATAGAACATTACTCCATGAAAACAGAAAGTCCTTCATCAAAGTTCACTATATATGGTGGCAATTATCTTTATGCATGTCTTAAACAAGAAAAGTAAAATATCATTGTTCAGGCCCTAACACTCACCCTGGTGAAAGTGCCAATAAAGTTGTGGATGTCAATGTTTGGTTCCTCTGCATACACATAGGATCTGATCTGGAGAAGATCCTGGAGGAGCAATCACAACATGGTCACTTATCAATAAGCGATAAAAATTCCAAGAACATCCCCCAAAAACATGAGATGTGGCATTACTTTACTACATTTTTATGCAGTCAGTGCAGTGCCAGCATCGTATTCTACTAAAAGATAGATCAGCCATCTGGTCTGGTGACTCACAGCAGCAGTGGGCAGCCTCTGAGTACAGGCCACTGGGTGGCGTAGTTTCCAGTCCGTCTCTCCGTCCAGTTGGTCAGTACGCAGGAAGCAGGAGCCTAGAACAAGGCAGAAGTGAGGAAAATAACTGATACAGAATGGAGTCAGACACCTCTAGGGGGCACCGTTGTGTAGGCTTTAGAGATTGCAGAAGCATTCAGAGTTATAGGGCCTCTATGGTACAAATAACTACATTCTGTCCATCTAAAAAACTAAATGTGTTACCCTATGTAAATAATGATAATTTACAAACTTGTACATTTTGTCACATGCGTCAACTTCTAGTATTATTTTATTTGGTGCATCCTTCATCCACTCTATCTTTCAACATAAACATATCTTACCAAACGACTTACTGCAAAATAGTGCTCAAATATGAATGGTGCCCAACTGCACATTACTCTGGGGATCAACAAGAATGTGAAGAGGTATCCATGCCAACCCAACCCTCATCCCCCCACAGCCTCCAGTAACCCCAGTTCCTCCTGGTCTGCGTCATCCTGCCTGCCTGTCTATAGCTCAGAACACTGGGCCTAGCTAGCCTCTTCATAATTGACCTAATGGCCTCCATGTGTCAGAGAGATAACCAACTAACCACTCTTTCCAGTAAAATAAACATGTTGTTTTTCCTCCCCCCACAGGAAAGCACAACCACAACTAAGCATGCTTCATCTAGTTTGTTTTACTCCAAATCAAGATAATAAAAGTGTAAGGTTGTCGTACTCCAAATGTTTTATTGCATGTTTCCGATGGATCCTAACAGCTGCTAGTTATCGAGGGGATGGTGGTGTACTTGTTTAGAAAACAACAAGCCTGGTGGAGATGGCATTGTTTTGCATGGGAGCAATTCATTCTGTTTCTGTCACCACTCTTTCAAATCTCATCCAATAACACATTTGTTTATTCAGATTAGGCTCAGTCTTTGTACCTTGGTTCCCCAGTTTTCTCTTTGCATTTTATATGTTCTTTCTATTCTACACTCTGCCTGTCTTGGGGATTTTCCTTAGGAACTAACTTGCATTTTAAAAGACAAAAATGGTCAGGGGAAATGAATGGACCATGCTTCTTCTGTCTTCTACCACAACCCGTCCCCCCCAACCACCACTTTGAACGATAGCCTACTGGACCCAATTACAATTTAGACATTGTTGCACTTCCTGTCCTGGCTCTAGGCTAATCCCTTCACCTCACCACCCTTTTTAAACATGCCATTACCCTAACTATCCTGTTTTGGAGATTTGAATGAATGACCAGCAGATGTTTACCATTTCTTTCAGAGGTCCTTAAGAAGATCATGTCAGCAGGAACTCGCTGGTTCTACAAAGGCAGATATAAAGAAAAACACGACTTCAACTTGCATCCTGTTCTTCTAACCCCCCTATAACTGTGGACGTTCAGACTTTTGCTTTAATGTGCTACATTACCTGCATTCAGCTAGTCACAATAATAATCCCTGCAGCAAATCATCCAGCCTTACCCTGAATAGGAGCCTGACCAGGCTTTACACTCTGTTTGACCCAGACTCCACTGTGACTGAATCCTGGTCAGCGTAATTGGAAGATGAATTCTCAACACTATTTAAGTTGACAGATTTCAAAACATTGAGCTGGACATTGATTATTTTAAGTGGTCGATGGGTTTAATAAAGATTCACTGTGGCACTTCAGATCCATGCGGTGGTACACATTTTGAATGTTATTTAAAAAAAATAATGTTTTAACAGATTTCAAAATCAGAAGATCATAACAATTCAGAGTTCGATTTACTTTCAATGTGTCTCCTCGGTCATGGATAAAAAATATAAAATGTATAAAGAGAACAACGTGTGACCTATCCTTCAAAGACTCCCAGAATCCACTCTTTCTACAGTAGCCAGTAAAAAAATACTGTTAGGAGTTGGAATGTCTATTAGAATTACTTAAGATACTTTTAACAACATAGTGGCGGCAGGTAGCCTAGCGGTTAGAGCATTGGGCCAATAACCGAAAGGTCGCTAACTCGAATCCCCAAGCTACAAGGTGAAAAATCTTTTGAAGTGCCCTTGAGCAAGGCACTTAACCCTAATTGCTCCAAGGTCCCTGTTGATAATGTCTGACCCTGGCCATGACCCCACTCTCAGGGGGAGTTGGAATATGCAAAAAAAAATCAATTTCACACATGCGTATAATACATACTTGTACATGTGAAATAGGACAAATATAACCTACCAAATTATATTTTATTATAATGTTACCAGTGAATTTGAATGGCACAATTGATTGCCTTGTTTTAAGTTTCCCACATGGATATGCCAACTTAATGGCGTTTTAGGTGAAGTATCTGGTAAGAATGCATTGGTATTTTCTGGGTGGTCTATATCCTACTAATCTCGACTAACCCAGAACTTTAATCTTGCGTAATTGGTCAGATGCTCGATTAAGTTCTGGGTCCATACGTGTTAAGAGAAGAGATAGAAAACAACGAGCAGAACCGAAATGAAGAGCTCCACCCTCTCTCTTTGCAAGTTACGGGCAAGTCTTTGGGCCAAATGTCCCCTCTCCTTCCAAAATTCAAAAGATGCTAACACCTGCAAAATCGTGATTTGTCCAAATAACCAGTGATGAAAAACCCAAGCACTGGAACTAATGCTGCCGATCTCACACATCCCATTTTATCATGACAGATCTACAGTACCATTTATGTAGCCTGTCCACGAGAGATTAATATCCTACAAGTGTTGCTTCAGTTTTTTTGTCAATGTCATCAATAATCCAAGTTTGGTTTTCTGATCTAATTAAGTTCATTTAAAGTTTGTGTCAGTTACGTCTGCATTGAGCTTGACAGACTCAAGCTCAGAAACTTTGATCAGAAGATTACAATATCTTTAACTCAAGTCACCAGTCTAGCAGATTAACAGACCAATTATTTGTCATATTTGGCAACTTTGCTATCCTGTCATGTAGTTTGCCTAATACATTGATGCAGTTGAGGCGAAATCTATAAAGTGATTCAAACCTTTTCCACGATTATAAGGTCTCCAACTTGAATGCCACTACTTTTCACCTTCACAGTGCCTGAAATAAAAACAAACGTAAAATGAATATTCAATAAGCGTTTTCAGATTGCAGAATGTTGAGTTGACTAAATTCAATTTGAAAATCATAATGGTATTGTGGTTAGATCAGAAATTAATGATGAATGTTGTTTTATGGACATTCCATTCCTCTTAGGAGAGGAAGAATAGAGTAAAACAACCCAAACAAGTACAAATCTAAAACATCCATGTAAACATTCACATGGCTCACACAGGTTTTTTATGGAAGTGCGACATCCTGGTACCATTAACGTCACTCAAAGACACTGTTAAAACACTAGTCTTCTCTTCTCATGGCCCATACATACAGAAACACTATTCAGCTCACTGTTTACGCCAAACTGTCTCCTCCAGGTTACCTTGCAAATGTAGACAACTGTTGTTGTAGATTTCCTTCCACTAAAAGTGGGGGGAAAGTCATTTTCCATGTAGGCCTTCAGATCTGAAAGAATGTTGGGAGGGTGGGGGGAGTTGAGCCTTTTCTCTCATTCCATTTGGAATGAACAGGCAAAATTGTTTGGAGCGGGTCACTCACCCTTGACCTTTGCTGTGACCTCATGCTTTTGCATATGTAATACATTAATATTGCTATGCATTTAGATTTATTGGGCTTGAAAACCCATTCTGTTTCACTTGGTTTTATCATCTGAGTTTAGTCTACTTTATACACAAATCTGCTAACACAAACTAAACTTTCCCAATAAGCTTCAGAAATAATTGGTCAGAAGTCAAAATACTAAGGAGAAAGAAACTACTTTAAAATTATGAATCATACATTCCTACAGGATGACACAAATCCTTGGTGGACGACTGACATCAAAACATAAATTAACAGCATGTTTTGCTCGAGTAGCTACTTTCTCAAAGCAAAACAATCTACAGGCATTTAATGCCATTATCTCTCACACCCTGTGCAACAAGACAAGCCACTGAGGCCACAATCATGGAAGCAACCATTTATTGTGTTTATTGATAAAACAAGCTGCCAGATCAAAGGGGAAAAGTGATGAAAACCGCAAGAGGTCTCCAGGCTTTTATTGCTAGTAGCACTTTATTCCAAGCCCTCTTGTGTACACTTTTACATCCCTGCTTTGAATTAGCCATCACTCCCCTCCCACTCCCCTCCCACCCAGGACCCACTCCCCTGTCAGCTTAGACAGGACCGGACCAAGCTCATACAGTTAACTGGACTGGAGACCAGGGTTGGGGTTAATTCCAAAAATTCAATTCCCTCTCCCAGGAAATTCCATTTCATTCAAATTCCAGGTCAGTCTTTGCATTCAGAGATAATTAAATTCCTCTCAATTTCAATGTTAGGTAAATTCCAATAATTCAATATTATCGCCAACAATTCCACAAATTCCAATTAGAACTAAATTCCCTCCGGGTTTCAGGCTGATCATGTCACTGTTCAGACTGCCTCACTATATGGGAAATATAGAAATACAAGTTAAAATAAATCTTGCAATCAACTTTTGATTCTAAATGCTTTAATTCCATTCACTGGGAAATCCAATTCAAGTCAATTCCAAGGATTAAATGTGTTTACAATTCCAATTCAAACAGTTCAAACAGTCTAAATCCAATACTATTTCAATTCCATAACATGAAGATTGTTGAAATTCGAATTCAAGAATGTAACTGGAATTTAAATTTGAATAGACCCCAACTCTATTGGAGACACCCACTATTCAGGTACTTGTATTATACTGAATAGAAGCATCAGAAAACTACTGTAGGTCATTAATTGGTTGGAGTGGTTACATTGGACCTGTTTATGAAACATATTTATGTTGTTGTTTATTCTTCTTATTGGGTACCAACTGCAAACAAAATCTTACCTCTTATTGAGAGCTTGCTATATATCTGTGAATTCACTTCTTTGTCTCGACAATAACATCTGATCTCTTCAACTGCTTCTCTCAAAATGGTAATAATCAAAACAATTCCCTGAAATACAAAAATATAAGACAAACCTTCTAAATGTGTAAATTTACAACAAGTATCTTGTTCTAAAGCAAGTGATTGGTGGATCATGTGAATACTTGATGCTATATTACTTTGACAAAATGCTACACTGCTTACCAAAGGAACCCAGTAGGTGTACAGAGCACCTAGCCGGAGCTCATTGACAAACTGAGAACAGGCCAGGAGCAGAAAGTACAAGTTGAAGAAGTACTTGAACTGATTAAACAGCACCTGAGAAAACAAAACAGAACAATATGATTTCACAAATCAGCCAACCACAAATATGTACGTACATTAGGGGCATTATAATACACTGCTCAAAAAAATAAAGGGAACACTTAAACAACACAATGTAACTCCAAGTCAATCACACTTCTGTGAAATCAAATTGTCCACTTAGGAAGCAACACTGATATACAATAAATTTCACATGCTGTTGTGCAAATGGAATAGACAACAGGTGGAAATTATAGGCAATTAGCAAGACACCCCCAATAAAGGAGTGGTTCTGCAGGTGGGCACCACAGACCACTTCTCAGTTCCTATGCTTCCTGGCTGATGTTTTGGTCACTTTTGAATGCTGGCGGTGCTTTCACTCTAGTGGTAGCATGAGACGGAGTCTACAACCCACACAAGTGGCTCAGGTAGTGCAGCTCATCCAGGATGGCACATCAATGCGAGCTGTGGCAAGAAGGTTTGCTGTGTCTGTCAGCGTAGTGTCCAGAGCATGGGCTACCAGGAGACAGGCCAGTACATCAGGAGACGTGGAGGAGGCCGTAGGAGGGCAACAACCCAGCAGCAGGACCGCTACCTCCGCCTTTGTGCAAGGAGGAGCAGCACTGCCAGAGCCCTGCAAAATGACCTCCAGCAGGCCACAAATGTGCATGTGTCTGCTCAAACAGTCAGAAACAGACTCCATGAGGGTGGTATGAGGACCCGACGTCCACAGGTGGGGTTTGTGCTTACAGCCCAACACCGTGCAGGACGTTTGGCATTTGCCAGAGAACACCAAGATTGGCAAATTCGCCACTGGCACCCTGTTTTCTTCACAGATGAAAGCAGGTTCACACTGAGCACATGTGACAGACGTGACAGAGTCTGGAGACGCCGTGGAGAACGTTCTGCTGCCTGCAACATCCTCCAGCATGACCGGTTTCGCGGTGGGTCAGTCATGGTGTGGGGTGGCATTTTTTGGGGGGGCCGCACAGCCCTCCATGTGCTCGCCAGAGGTAGCCTGACTGCCATTAGGTACCGAGATGAGATCCTCAGACCCCTTGTGAGACCATATGCTGGTGCGGTTGGCCCTGGGTTCCTCCTAATGCAAGACAATGCTAGACCTCATGTGGCTGGAGTGTGTCAGCAGTTCCTGCAAGAGGAAGGCATTGATGCTATGGACTGGCCCGCCCGTTCCCCAGACCTGAATCCAATTGAGCACATCTGGGACATCATGTCTCACTCCATCCACCACCACGTTGCACCACAGACTGTCCAGGAGTTGGTGGATGCTTTAGTCCAGGTCTGGGAGGAGATCCCTCAACAGACCATCCGCCACCTCATCAGGAGCATGCCCAGGCGTTGTAGGGAGGTCATACAGGCACGTGGAGGGCCACACACACACTACTGAGCCTCATTTTTACTTGTTTTAAGGACATTACATCAAAGTTGGATCAGCGTGTAGTGTGGTTTTCCACTTTCATTTTGAGTGTGACTCCAAATCCAGACCTCCATGGGTTGATAAATTTGATTTCCATTGATAATTTTTGTGTGATTTTGTTGTCAGCACAATCAACTATGTAAAGAAAAAAGTATTTAATAAGAATATTTCATTCATTCAGATCTAGGATGTGTGTGATAAAGCGCGTCTCGGTGAGAGGTGTAGGAGTCAGGCGCAGGGATTTTTCTTTGAGAAGCGTGTTTAATGTAGAGATCTGTACTCATAGTCCACCAATACAAAATTGGCCCAGATGAATGTCCAAACAACGCGCTCGAAGGAAAACAAACTCGTGTCAGTACACGGAGGAACAACCACAGTGCCGACACTACATACACATACGTCAATGCGAAAACAATAAACCGCATAGAATACTGAACACTAATACTCACAAGCTTAATCCTGCACGAATTACGGCAGGTAACAGGTGCCCTATATACCCACAGAAATCAAAGCAATTGAAACCAGGTGTGAAAAGGAACACAGACAAAACAACCAGAAAAAGAAAAAGGGATCGGTAGCGGCTAGTAAACCGGAGGAGTTACCTTCGGTAGAAGTCGTGACAATGTGTGATTTTAGTGTTCCCTTTAATTTTTTGAGCAGTGTATATGCACGTGACAAGATATTGATCACTAAGGGTTCAGTTGAGACAAAAATAAGCTTATAGTTTCAGACATATCCACACACAAACACACATTCTAATATACAGAACCAGTCAAAAGTTTAGACACACCTACTCATTCAAGGGTTTTTTATTTATTTGGACTATTTTCTACATTGTAGAATAATAGTGAAGACATCAAAACTATGAAGTAACACATATGGAATCATGTAGTAACCCAAAAAGTGTTAAACAAATCAAAATATACTCTATATTTGAGATTCTTCAAAGTAGCCAATCTTTGCCTTGACGACAGCTTTGCACTCTTGGCAATCTCTCAAACAGCTTCATGAGGAATGCTTTTCCAACAGTCTTGAAGGAGTTCCCACATATGCTGAGCAGCTGTTGGCTGCACTCTGCAGTCCAACGCATCCAAAACCAATCTGAATTGGGTTAAGGTCGGGTGATTGTGGAGGCCAGGTCATCTGATGCCAGCTCTGTTACTCGAACTCTGTGAAGCATTTATGTGGGCTGCAATCTGAGTTGCAGTTAACTCTATTGAACTTATCCTCTGCAGCAGAGGTAACTCTGGGTCTTCCTTTCCTGTGGATGTCCTCAAGAGAGCCAGTTTCATCATAGCGCAAGGTGGTTTTTGCGACTGCACTTGAAGAAACTCTCAAAGTTCCTGACATTTTCTGCATTGACTGACCATCATGTCTTAAAGTAATGATGGACTGTTGTTTCTCTTTGCTTATTTCAGATGTTCTTGCCATAATATGGACTTGGTCTTTTACCAAATAGGGCTCTCTTCTGTATACCACCCCTACCTTGTCACAACACAACTGATTGGCTCAAACGCATTAAGAAGGAAATTAATTCCACAACTTTTAACAAGGCACACCTGTTAATTTAAATGCATTCCAGGTGACTATCTCATGAAGCTGGTTGAGAGAATGCCACGAATGTGCAATATTGTCATCAAGACAAAGGATGGCTACTTTGAAGAATTTGTTTAACACTTTTTTTGGTTACTTCATGATTCCATGTGTTATTTCATAGTTTTGATGTCTTCACTATTATTCTACGATGTAGAAAATAGTAAAAATAAAGAAAAAACGGGAATGAGTAGGTGTTCTAAAACCTTTGACTGTTACTGTATATATGATATATCTCAACTTATACATCAACTTTTCTAGTGCCACCCACAGTCAAGTATAGATTTAACAGTCTCACATAGCTGAATTTCATTACTACCAATGTGCAAGATTACTACAAAGGGAAAGTTTGTGTTCTCCCATTGCTACTGTGAGTAATTTCCTCAACTACTGACAGGTGACAGTGAACACTCACATAACAAGAATAATGTGTTGATTTGAGAATGTGTGAATTTGCAATGCAAAAAAGGACTGGTCTTCTTGTTTTTCCTACTTTTAATGCATGACTTAATATCCAAAAAGGGCACAATGTTTAAGACTAGATAATGTTTGAAAACCAAATTCATATGAAAATTAAGCTCAGAAAATCAGAAAGTTAAAATAAAATGTTCCTTACTATTCTTGCCGTGGTTTAGCTTTAATTAGAGACTCAACAACTACAGTAGAGGCACACTAGTCTATACGGCACAGGCTAACATGAGTGGTCATTTGATTAGAATCCGTGTCCACCAACCCCCTATTCGAATCTATGGGGTCAGCTCTACTGCTCACTCTCCCCTTTGCCACTAAACCGCTAACTCCCCTTTGCCACTAAACCGCTAACTCCCCTTTGCCACTAAACCGCTAACTCCCCTTTGCCACTAAACCGCTAACTCCCTTTGCCACTAAACCGCTAACTCCCCTTTGCCACTAAACCGATAACTCCCTTTGCCACTAAACCGATAACTCCCCTTTGCCACTAAACCGATAACTCCCCTTTGCCACTAAACCGATAAACTCCCTTTGCCACTAAACCGATAACTCCCTTTGCCACCCGATAACTCCCCTTTGCCACTAAACCGATAACTCCCCTTTGCCACTAAACCGATAACTCCCTTTGCCACTAAACCGATAACTCCCCTTTGCCTAAACCGAAACTCCCCTTTGATAACTCCCCTTTGCCACTAAACCGATAACTCCCCTTTGCCACTAAACCGATAACTCCCCTTTGCCACTAAACCGATAACTCCCCTTTGCCACTAAACCAATAACTCCCCTTTGCCACTAAACCAATAACTCCCCTTTGCCACTAAACCAATAACTCCCCTTTGCCACTAAACCAATAACTCCCCTTTGCCACTAAACCAATAACTCCCCTTTGCCACTAAACCAATAACTCCCCTTTGCCACTAAACCAATAACTCCCCTTTGCCACTAAACCAATAACTCCCCTTTGCCACTAAACCAATAACTCCCCTTTGCCACTAAACCAATAACTCCCCTTTGCCACTAAACCAATAACTCCCCTTTGCCACTAAACTAATTGCAGCTTGTTGTGTTGTGAATGAGGAGCAGATGGCGGTTGCTTTGTTGACCCGGAGTACCTGACACTCACCCCTGGGAGGAAGGTGAAGAAGTTGTACTTCTGGTTGTTAATGACGTTCCGGGGGTACCTCTGCTCCCTCTTCTCTGGGTGGCCCAGCCACACCGTCCGCGGCCGGAAGTCCCCCATGCCGCAGCACCGAGACCACGGGCAGCACCTGAGGAACACCAGTGTAGTTCATCATTAGGGCTAGTTTCCTGGACACAGGTTAAGCTTACTCCTAGACCTGTACATCACAAAGAGTCTCAGGGTAGTGCAGATGTAGGATCAGTCTTGCCTTTTTATTCATAATGAGTATATGGACAGGGGGGGACAGATCAACACTCCTACTCTGAGATGCTTTTGAACACTGGCCCTAGACTAAAAACAATGCTCAATGAAGAAATTCCAATACAATGCTTTTTAGTCTGTGTCCGTAATAATCTGTGTCCGGGAAACTGGCCCTTTTAGAGTTTTCCTCTCACTGAAATGCCACCACAACAATATGTAAATACTACAGTTGAAATCAGAAGTTTACATACACCTTAGCCAAATACATTTAAACTCCGTTTTTCACAATTCCTGACATCTAATCTTTGTAAAAAGTCCCTGTCTTAGGTCAGTCAGGATCAACACTTTATTTTAAGAATGTGAAATGTCAGATTAAGAGAGAACAATTTATTTCATCACATTCCCATTGGGTCAGAAGTTCACATACATTCAATCAGTATTTGATAGCATTGCCTTTAAATTGTTTAACTTGGGTCAAACGTTTCAGGTAACCTTGCATAGCTTCCCACAATAAGTTGGGTGAATTTTGGCCCATTCCTCCTGACAGAGCTGGTGTAATTGAGTCAGGTTTGTATGCCTCCTTGCTCGCACACGCCTTTTCAGATCTGCCGACAAATTTTCGATAGATGAGATCAGGGCTTTGTGATGGACACTCCAATACCTTGACTTTGTTATTCTTAAGCCATTGGTCACAACTTTGGAAGTATGCTTGGGGTCATTGTCCATTTGGAAGACCCATTTGCGACCAAGCTTTAACTTCTTGACTGATGTCTTGAGATGTTGCTTTAATATATCCACATAATTTTCCTCCCTCATGATGCCATCTATTTGGTGAAGTGCACCAGTCCCTCCTGCAGCAAAGCACCCCCACAACATGATACTCCAACCCTGTGCTTCACAGTTGGGATGGTGTTCTTCGGCTTGCAAGCCTCTCCCCTTTTCCTCCAAACATAACGATGGTCATTATGGCCAAAGAGTTCTGTTTGTTTCACCAGACCAGAGGACATGTCTCTAAAAAGTACAATCTTTGTCCCCATGTGCAGTTGCAAACCGTAGTCTGGCTTTTTTATGGATTTTTTGGAGCAGTGGCTTCTTCCTTGCTGAGCGGCCTTTCAGGTTATGTCGATACAGGACTCGTTTTACAGTGGATATAGATACTTTTGTACCTGTTTCCTCCAGCATCTTCACAAGATCCTTTGCTGTTATTCTGGGATTGATTTGCGCTTTTCACACCAAACTACCGTCATCTTTAGGAGACAGAACGCATCTCCTTCCTGAGTGGTATGACAGCTGTGTGGGGTCCCATGGTGTTTATACTTGCATACTATTGTTTGTACAGATGAACGTGATACCTTCAGGCGTTTGGAAATTGCTCCCAAAGATGAACCATACTTGGAGGTCTACAATTTCTTTTATCTATCTGAGGTCTTGGCTGATTTCTTTTGATTTTCCCATGATGTCAAGCAAAGAGGCACTGAGTTTGAAGGTAGGCCTTGAAATACATCCACAGCTACACCTCCAATTGACTCAAATTATGTCAATTAGCCTATCAGAGGCTTCTAAAGCCATTACATCATTTTCTGGAATTTTCCAAGCTGTTTAAAAGGCACAGTCAACTTAATGTACATAAACTTCTGACCCACTGGAATTGTGATACAGTAAATGAATGATAAGTGAAATAATCGGTCTGTAAACAATTGTTGGAAAAATGACTTGTGTCATGCACAATGCAGATGTCCTAACCGACTTGCCAAAACTATAGTTTGTTAACAAGAAATGTGTGGAGTGGTTGAAAACGGGTTTTAATGACTCCAACATAACTGTATGTAAACTTGCAACTTCAACTGTATGTTTCCTACGATGGTGTGGAATGCTTCCGTCAAGCAATAGGGCCATAGAGGTGGGTCCTGAGTCAGTAAATATTGGCATCATGTGTTAGGCAGCAAGGCCCTAGTTTCATACACACTTCAACAAAATATTCCACTTCATCTAAGCAAGCAGCCAGCAGGTAACCTAACCTTATGGCTTGCCATGTGTCACAATGTTCAGATCAAATATTGTATACATATTCTAGATACTAATTACTTGGATAATTAATCACTGACTGTGGATGAAGTGAGAAATGTAACCCCTTCTAATTCCAAAAATAGGAAGCTGTGTTCAAACTAGGGCTGACTGCTTGCTACAAATTGGATAAATGCAGAACCTAATTTTTCAAGATATTTAGTATAATGAAGTTACCCTTCCAGATGTGCGAGACAACAACTTCAGAAAAGTCCACTCTGTATTGGAGTTAGGCGAAAGCATGCATGTCAAATTTATTCATATTGAAATAAAATAAGACATACTGCCCACTTCCACAAAAGATGGAATATGTGAACCAATGAGGTTTACATTAAGAAGTCAAGCTACAGTAGGCCTACTTTATTTTAAAAAGGAAATATTACATTTCAAGAACACATATGGAGCTCCTCCAAGGAAACGGAGGACAATCCCCTTTAGTGAATTTCAAAAAATAAAAATAGTGAAACATTAAAAAGTTATCCTTTTTAGATAAAACTACACTAAATATATTCACGTCACCAAATGATTGATTAAAACACACTGTTTTGCAATGAAAGTCTACAGCAGCCTCAACAGCACTCTGTAGAGTAGCACCATGATTTAGCCAGAGGACAACTAGTTTCCGTCCTAGCTCTGGGTACATTGACTTTAATACAAAATCTAGGAGGTTTTGTGGTTCTCTCCCCCTACCAGACACAGTACTTATGACAACTTCCGGAGGACGCTCTCCAACCTATCAGAGCTCTTGCAGCATGAACTGACATGTTGTCCACCCAATCAAATGGTCAGAGAATTAATCTAGTAATTTAATCAAAGAGAGAGACAATAGTTTACTTTTATTTTTTAACAAATGAATTTCTTCAAAAATGAAGGAGAAGCAAGAGAGGAGAGCTAGCTATATTTAGTTGTATTTTTGATTAACTTTCCCGAATGCAGCCAGCTAGTTTAGCCTACTCAAACACCTGGCTCAAACAGAGAGGCATGCAATGTTAGCTAACTAACACAGGAACTCTTCCAAGTCAAGGTAAGCTTTAGGTTTTATTCATTTATTGCCACGGGGGGCCGCCAGTGTAAATCAAATCAAATTTGATTTGTCACATGCGCCCAATACAACAGCCACTTGATTGGATGTTCAGGAGTAGAAGATGTTTAGTAACCTTTTGGACCTAGATGTGCCGTACGGTAGCAGAGAGAACAGTCCATGACTAGGGTGGCTGGAGTCTGACAATTTTTTGGGCTTTCCTCTGACACCACCTAGTATAGAGGTCCTGGATGGTAGGAAGCTTGGCCCCAGTGATGTACTGGGCCGTACGCACTACCCTCTGTGGTGCCATGCGGTCGGAGGCTGAGCAGTTGCCATACCAGGCAGTGATGCAACCCGTCAGGATGCTCGCGATGGTGCAGCTGTAGAACCTTTTGAGGATCTGAGGACCCATGCCAAATATTTTCAGTCTCCTGAGGGGGAATAGGTTTTGTCGGGTCCTCTTCCCGACTGTCTTGGTGTGCTTGGACCATGTTCATTTGTTGGTCTCCAAGGAACTTGAAGCTCTCAACCTGCTCCACTACAGCCCAGACGACGAGAATGGGGGCATTCTCGGTCCTCATTTTCCTGTAGTCCACAATCATCTCCTTGTCTTGATCACATTGAGGGAGAGGTTGATGTCCGGTCAGGTCATTAACCTCCTTCCTATTGGCTGTCTAGTCATTGTCTGTGATCAGGCATACCTCTGTTGTGTCATCGGCAAACTTAATGATGGTGTTGGAGTCGTGCCTGGCCGTGCAGTCATAAGTGAATAGGGAGTACAGGAGGGGACTGAGCATGCACCCCTGAGGGACCCCAGTGCTGAGGATCAGTGTGGCTGGTGTGTTGTTACCTACCCTTACCAACTGCTTGCTGCTGACTGTACTTGCATGATTGTAGTGGGTTTACTAATGTGTTTGTTCTAATAAGGCTGTAATGTAACAAAACCTGAAAAAGTCAAGGGGAATGAAGGCTATTCCATGAGAGAAATTGCAAAGAAACTGAAGATCGCTGCTCCTTTCTACTCCCTTCAAAGGAGTAGTACACAGCGTTGTATGAGATCTTCAGTTTCTTGGCAATTTCTCACATGGAATAGCCTTCTGTTCCCAGACTGTTCCCATAGACTGACGAATTTCAGAAGAAAGATCTTTGTTTCTGGACATTCTGAGCCTGTAATTGAACCCACAAAATGGGCCTCTGTATGCCTATGTAGATATATGATTAAAAATCAGCCGTTTCCAGGTACAATAGTCATTTACAACATTAACCATGTCTACACTGTATTTCTGATCAGTTTGATGTTATTTTAAATGGACAAAAAATATATATATTTAAAAAACAAGGACATTTCTAAGTGATCCCCAAACCTTTGAACAGTAGTATATATATCACACACACACACACACACACACACACACACACACACACACACACAAGAACACCTGCTCTTTCCATGACAGACTGACCAGGTGAAAGCTATGATCCCTTAGTGATGTCACTTGTTAAATCCACTTCAAATCAGTGTTGATGAAGGGGAGGAGACAGGGTAGAATGATTTTTAAGCCTTGAGACATGGATTGTGTATGTGTACCATTCAGAGATGGAATGGGCAATACAAAATATTTAAGTCCCTTTCAATGCGGTATAGGTGCCAGGCTCACCGGTTTGTCAAGAACTGCAACGTTGCTGGGTTTTCTACGCTCAACAGTTTCCCATATGTATCAAGAATGGTCCACCACCCAAAGGACATCCAGACAACTTGACACAACTGTGGGAAGCATTGGAGGCAACATGGGCCAGCATTCCTGTGGAACGCTTTTGACACCTGGAAGAGTCCATGCCCCAACAAATTGAGGCTGTTCTGAGGGCAAAAGGGGGGTGGGTGCACTCAATATTAGCAAGGTGTTCTTAATGTTTTGTATACTCTGTGTACACTGAACAAAAATTTAACACAACAATTTCAATGATTTTACTGAGTTACAGTTCATAAGGAAATCAGTCAATTGAAATAAATGCATTAAGGGGGGGGGGGGGTTACTCAGTATTAGGTGTTCCTAATGTTTGGTATACTTAGTATATATGGTTGCTTATCTTAACTAATTTGCAGTTCATTTAAATCTTAACATTGAAATGCTCTGACAAGCACCATCTCTGAGATTGACTCTTCAAATCGAATTGTTTTGGTCACATACATGTTTAGCAGATGTTATTGCGGATGTAGCGAAATGCTTCCTGCCTGAGGGGAGGATGGGTACATGAGAGGTGAATAGGGGTTGCCCAGACAGGTGTGTAGCCTAGACTTGGGTGGCCTGCATTAGGTTTTACTTTAACATTTGTGCAATTTTATGAGGGCAATATTATCATTGCATATAATATCAGGAAATATTATTATTATATATAAAATGCACTGTGTAATAATAAGTCACATCATCCATATTATGTGTCTATCAATAGATAGTCATGGTGGTTTGCTGTCCCCTAAACCAGGGTTTCCCAAACTCGGTCCTGGGGCCCCCCATGGGTGCATGTTTTGTTTTTTTGCCTTAGCACAACACAGCTGATTCAAATAACCAACTCATCATCAAGTTTAGATTATTTGAGTCAGCTGTGTAGTGCTTGGGCAAAAAACGAAACGTGCAAGGGGCGTGCCCCAGGCCCGAGTTGGGAAACCCTTCCCTAAACAAGTGCTGATTCTTATAGTAAGGCCTGCCCTGTTTGGGCTGGTTCAACGCAATGACACAAAGAATGTCAGTCAACCATGCCACATTACCCCAATTTAATTTGAAACATAATGCGGAGGGTGTTGTTTTTTTATCGGTCTATATGCCAATCTAGTCCCATGGATACTTAACAATAGGCGATTAATATTGTACTAGCATCGACAGGACGGACAGCACTCCGAACAAGGATGGATGATACATATTTCCCTAAACAAGCCGTCAATTGTTCTGTTAGAAAATAGGTTCGTTTCATCTTGAACGTTTAGAATATACGGTTACAATGGAGATATTCGTCTGTGGGTTTTGAAAACAATTCGTGTTATCAGCCATCGAGCTAAATAACAGCCTAACGTCGTCGTTCTTAACATTTACAGTGTATACAACGTATTTTGTTCTTACCCATTCCTGTTTTTATTGTCGTGTCTTTTTTTGTCTCTCACTGGTTGCAAAGCAATATTGTCCGTCATTCCTGCAGCCCCAGCTGACGGTGAAGCCAGACGAAGTCCACCTCGCTGTCTGCGTTCTGGGCGGAAGCTTTTCTGTGTGTCAGTGGCTGCTTTGTGCTTGCTTCAGCTAGTGCCTTGGCTCTTCTCCATCTTAGCCGATTCCATTTAGCTTTATCAAATAGGTTAGAATTGGTGTGATGACATAGTATTTAAAAATATGAACCTATAGGCTTTTTCCCATACCATACACATCTCCAAGGGTTTAACATTTGTCTTTTTTTCTCTTCATTCCAACAGGCCTAGTGGCTTGTCCAGAGTAATGCACTGATCAGATAACTTTAAGCCAGTAGCCTATGTATGCTCCATCTTGCTCTCCATTTCAAGAGACACATTCGAATAGGATACTTTAAGATTAGGTCTATACCTGCAACACCTGATGGGCCCCGTTTTGGTGGATAATTGTTTTAGTGGTTGGATAACCCTATTACGCGAATTTCATTTGACTAACCATCCGACGACCGCTCTAGGCTCTTTGATCAGTCACAAAAACAGATTGTTGGGGGCATTTTTGAATAGACTGCTAGTTGGATGGAGATGTAAATTTATTTGGATGCAAATTGACTTGGGCGCAAATATTCATTCCTGGTACAAAGTGAGATCAGCAACCAAACCAACTCCAAGTGTGTGATCAGAAGGAGACGAGATGGAAATCAGGGGTGTGCACTATGCAAATGAAAGAAAAGTAGCAAGAACAGACCCACGTTATCCACAAAGTGCATGCATGCCCTGACAGAACAGAGCATTTTGTTGGCAGGACTGTAACAAACTCTTCATAGACAAAACTAAAGAGATCAACTTCATACAATGAAATTAAAACACTGCAAAATCACGTGGTTTTCAGAATAAGTCATGGCATGATGGGGACAGAAAACAGAATGCAAACCAAAGTTGGAAAAGTCACCCTGATTTTTATTTTCACAAGACCAGAAAGTAACATTTAGGTGACAAGGAAACTGAAAGGACATAAGACATTTACATTGTAAACAAGCCTAAACAGGCTCAACGATTCTTCAATTGTAGAGACAACCTCAAAGCAGATCTGACATGATTAGATTTTTTTAAACAAAGGCACAACTTGGTAAATGCATTTTAATGGGGAATGTACAAAAGTATTCTAGAGTTCATCTGCGCATTCAGAGTTGTGCAAAGAGTCCAGTGATACATTCATTACAACTCAGTAGATGAGGAACGAAAGCATATCTTTGCTTACCCAGAATGTATCAGAGCGAATATACCTTTGAAGGTAGGTGGAGGAAAAACAAATATCTAAATGAGGTAGAGTCACCCCCAAACGCTCTGACATGACACGTGATATAAATTAACAAAAAGTTTAAGATTCAACGGTTGATAAAAGAATGTATAGTAGATTTGCACATTCATCAATCAATGGAGAGAAGTATTGAAATGTCACTTAACAAGGTTGGCAATTGAGTGGAATATCGAGTCAAATTCTGAAGTCAACATTTCCAAGTCCTCAAAGTAAGAAAAGATGACAAATCAGTGATGTGCCCTCTCTAATATGACCACCAAGGTAAACAAAGTCAAGCTGGATGGTTTTGAAATGTAGCCATCAAAATTATAAGCTTAACAAAATGTGAAGAAATTTAAAGTGCAGGTATGATTGAGAGAATTCTGCTTTATATGGTTGCCCCCCAAATTGCATCATATACACATATGGTGCACTACCTTCAACCAGGGCAAAAGTAGTGCACTAGGGAATACCGTGTCATTTAAAACACACCCATATCCTTCAGAAAACAACCCACCGAAAGACGCAGAAGCTCTGCTGGTCGACAAAGGTTAATGGAAGCAAAAATTAAACAATAACGAACAGATCTGTGTAAATATGAGTGGGGGGAAAAAAAGCACAATATGCTACATGGACAAACAGTATCAGTCAAAAGTAACCATTACAATCTTGTGGTGCTTAAAAAAAATAAGACAATAGAGCAACAATTTCAATTCTAGCTAGGCACTTGGCATGAGGTTTTTCAGTTTGAGAGAGAAAGGCAAAGAAATGACTGTCTCAATATATGTAACGTATCTGGAAAAAGTATCAACCTCCAAAATGGACAACTGAGCAAATCAGTAAGCCTATCTGGATCAAACAAAAGTACATGACACCTGACAGAACTCTCTCAGTAGACCACCTCAGAGCATCTCCAAAAGATTCCCTCAAACATTGGGATAAATTGTTGGCCAGTACATAAACTTCCTAAAATGTATTGCACACAATAGGAGTGCCAAATAGTTATGTACTGTGCAGAGGAATCAGAATAACTCCTTGTTTATCGGCACTAAAACAATGGTGTACACAGTCATAAACTGAAGATTTTCTAACACTAGACAAAATCATTTAAAGTACAGGTTCTTCCATCGGGGAGGGAGACATTCTGAAGCAAAGCAGTTTCAGGTAAGCCAGACATTCAACTTCTGGATACAAAACTAAAAGGTCACGCACAGAAATACCCGCATATATTGAGAAAAAACATAAAACAGTAAATACAACTATAGTAGTTATATCTAGTTCAACTAAATACAACAGTTAAGGGATGAATTGTTCAAATGAAAGGTTAGTGAAGAGCTGCATCATTTAATTTACTGAGCCTTTGCAAAAACCAGATATCTTCAGCAAGGGTTAAGGACTATCTCCTAAAAGTGTTGGAATAGCTCATGTTTATTGTACCTGGACCTAGTGGCAAATTTTAGCCAACATTGCTACTATGAACATTCAAAAATCTGCACACAATCAATGGAAGAAAAAAAACTAAGCTACACCAATAAAACTGCCTTCTCCCATTTCAAAACTAGTTCACTGCAATTTTCCCTTCCTCCATGAAATGTGGGAACTGAGATTTGGCCACACTCTCTGAGCCATTCTTCTCCATCTCTGCCATGGTGGCAGGCAGGCCAGAGTGGGACCCATCCATTTCCATCAGGCCTCCAGTCGAGTGGAACAGAGGACCACCGGCCAGGCTACCAGGCATACCACCATTTTGGATCACAGAGATCTCGTTAGTCTTCATGGACAAGCCGTTGGTGAAAGCAGCAGCATACTGGTTCCACAGAGACTGGTCGAAGTTCATTGGCTGAGGATCCAGTTCCTTGGGAGGTGGCATTATGTTGCCAGACTCGGAGCGCATGGCCATCAGGGCCATGGGGTTGTCCAGAGAGAGGCGCTGGCCACGCCTCACAGAGCTGTTCCACATGTGAGTTGTAACATGCACCTAAAACAATTATACATATTAGAATACAAAAAATGTGCCAATGTTCATAAAATCATGATCCAGAATGGATTACTACAGAAAATTACTTAATACCTCCTTTTTGTTGCATATACATTACAAAAGTATCATACCAGATCACAGAGTTCATGAAAGATTAAGGCTTTTACAACATTTCTCTTCTATGAAAGAACCTTACCTTGAGGTTGCCTCTAGTGGTGAAGGCCCTGCCACAGACGGTGCAGCCGAAGGGCTTCTCTCCAGTGTGGGTCCTCTCATGGATCTGCAGGGCACTGGCAGAGGAGAAGTTTTTGCCACAGGAATTACACAGGTGCTGCTTGCTGGATCTACGGGGAGCACTTGAGCTGTCCCTTGGCTGCCCTCCTGCTCCCTGGGGCATCTGGGAGCCAAATAGAGAGCTCATGCCCATGGAGCTCTCTGGGGGAATCTGCATCTCCAATTGGACCAGACTGGAGGGCACCCTCAGGAAAGGAGGCAAATGGCTGGGAGCTGTTCAGAAGGAGAAGATTCCAGTTAATAAACAATACTCCCAGATTACTCCCTAGTCAACCTACACTTAAAACCCTAAAGAGAATGCCATTTATTTATAATACTGCACATTCTAAACAAAGTTGTTTAAATACTTACCATACTCTCCATTAGTGAAGTACAGGCCAGGCTCTTCTTTTATGGTTTTTGGGGTGAAGCTGGGTGCCGTCAGGTCCAGAGCGCCATTGGACTCACTGGCATCCTGAGAGCCGCTGTCAGAGTCTGGTCTAGGCCTGTTCCGAGTGTAATCCTCAGGGAAGGCTAACTCGGGGGACTTTGACTTGCTGCTTCCCACATGGCTGTTGACTGGGGATGAGGAGTGGAAGGAGACAGGGTCTGAGACGGTGGGGCTGCGGCCGCTCTGGTACTCTTGCTCCCGGAGGCTCTCGGAGGCTGAGGTGGACTCTTTGGGGGGCACGCCATCGCTCTCTGAAGCGGTGCTGCTTTGGCGCTGCAGGTTGAGAGATGAGGTGAGGTTCTTCATGTGGTTCCCCAGTGCCGCTATGCTGGAGAACACAGAGGATGGAGTGGCCTGATGGGGTTGGTGCGGTTCCTCAGACACAGATGGTGGGAGAGAATCTGAGGTTTTGCTTGGCTTCTCCTGAGAGTCAAGCTCTGTGTATTGGTCTTCCATGCTCTCAAAGCCCACGGACTTCTCGTCGGGCAGAGGGGAGTTCATTTCTTCAGAGGCCTCTAACTGAGTCTCTGGCATGGGGGTGTTGGGGATCTGGCCTCCCATGTGCATGCGGATGTGCTGCTGGAGAACCACAGCATTGGTGAACTTCTTCTGGCAGATGGGGCAGGAGTGTTGCATCTTGAGGGGCGTGTTGGCCCGATGGACACTGTAATGAGCTTTGAGGTTGCCCTTGGTGGAGAAGGCACGGCCGCAGATCTTACACTTGTAGGGCCGCTCACCTGTGTGTGTACGGTAATGCATCTTCAGGGAGCTTTGGCAGCTGAGCACTCGATGGCAGATGTAGCACTCGTTTGGGTCATTGGTCCTCTTCTCCAGCCCATCCACCATCTGCTGTAATTTGGCCGTTTCAGAGCCTTCATGGTCACCGGGAGGGTCTTTGCCGTTCATGTGATGCAACGCTCCCATTAGCTCATTAGATACCTGGTGGTGCTGATCAGAGCCCATTTCGTGATTGAACGCGGTTGAGGAAATTGATGCTCCGTCACTTCCTGATGATGCCGGTCTTTGGGAGAACGGGTCGCTCCTGAAACCCTCAAACGAAGGCTTGAACCCCTGCAGTGCTGATGGGTGGAAACCTGGAGATGGGATGCCAAGCATTGGCTTCATGTCCACCATGTTGGATTCTTCAATTGGCATTGACATGCCATACGGAATGCCGCTGCTGGTGGGAATGTTGTCAAGGTGTTCTGGCACAGGGTGTGGGTTCATCCTGATGTGAGGGTACTTCTCCTTGTGTCTCTGGAAATGCACTTTAAGGTTTCCTTTGGTAGTAAAGCGGTTTCCGCAGATGTTACATTTAAATGGTCTTTCTCCAGTGTGCGAGCGCAAATGGATCTGGAGCCCACTGTCATTCCCAAAGGTTTTCCCACAGTACTTACACTTGTGCTTGTACATGCTGTCACCCCCAGACCCATTTTTAGACTCCGGCATGTTTGGGATCTTGCTCTTTACTTTCTTAGAGTGATCCATCCCTAACGAGAGGCCAGTGAAGGGACTTTGAAAGGCCTTGGAGCCTGGTGATTGAGGCAGTAACACTGGTAGGCGGTTGGCCAGGTCTGGAAGCCCCTTCAACATATCAGCTTTGGAGGGCATTGGCCCCAGTCCTCCAGCCAGTGAGGTGGGGTTGCTGTTGGACTGGGGTAGTTTGCCCTGTTTGAGGGACTCTATCGAGAGACTCTGGCGGCTAGTCCTCTTACTGATCAGGGCTGCTGCAGCAGAGAGCTGCTGGGAGAGGTGAGCTCCTAGGGCTTTAAGAGGGTCAACTGCTGCCCCTTTGGCCGAGTGGAGGCTCTGTGGAGCCATCATGGCCACCTGGATACGGATCTGCTCAGTCAGGTGGATCTGTTGGATCTGCTGCTGCTGAAGAGCCACCAGCTGTTCCAGGATCATGGGGATGGCTAGCAAGGCCTCCTGGGACGTCTGTGCAGACCTGCGGTTGTTCAAACCAACGTTCGATGAATGCTGAGTGACGGCCACTTTGGTGCCAGGCATGGACTCCAAGGTGACATTCGAATCTTGGAGTTTGGATGAGGTCTGGCTCTGATGGTGACTAATTTCAGGCCTGGGACTGTCAGACATCTCTACCTGGTCTTGTTTGGGTGGTTGTTCTGCACCATTTATTTTAGGTTCTTCCTCGTCATCCATCCTTTCCATAGACTCTGCATTGGACTTTGATAGACAATTACTTCTGGGCTGGCAGTCCCTGTGGTCATTCTGGAAGTCACCAGGGGAGTCTCCTTGTGAGACCTCCTCTGGTACTTCTCTCCCCTCGCCATCTTTCACAATGACTGCCTCATGACTTTTAGTGCAATTATTCTGATGTTCGAGAAATTCAGCCTCATTGAAAAATTCAGCACAGCATTTGGTGCAGACCTTCGCTGTGTCCATTCGAAACCTCTTCACCTCATTTCCAACCTCTTCAGTTTGACCATCTTGTAGAACCCCTGTAATGAAAATAAGGAAATCTCAGGTTAAAACCATTAAATAACAACCAACTAAAGTCAGAGTATAAATTCATTACAGTCTGAATATAAATTAAGTCTTAGTCTGTATATAATTTCAAGTCTGGATATCGGCATATAAATTCAATTGAATCAATTTTTTATATACTGTACTTTAATTTCAGTCACACACACAAATGCATTTTAAATATACTAAAGGTTGCATTCAAATACTGCAATAACTAATGGGCCTCATCTACAAAAGAAAGTCTGCTTTTGGTGGGCAAAGCTTGAATCAAAGCTCTACATTCACGAAAGGCATTTCATCAGATTTTCAGTCAATGCATTGCGAACATGAGGGTTTAGTGCAATTTGGGCTCAGTGCACAACTGGCCCAGCAGAGGGCAACATCTGACTTGAGACAAAAACAGGGGCAACCTGGCTATACTGAAACTAATTTCGACGTAGAAACTGAAATGCATTCCTATATAGCCAATCCTTATAATAACGTATAATTGCTAACATGTTAACCCATACCATATTGTATGGGCCTGTAATAACCAGCCCGAATTTGCCACAATAATGAAAGAATCGTTAGTAACGTATGAACTGCTCCAGAATCTGTTTTCAGCGTCAGAGAAGAGACACGTCATAGTTCCACTCATCGTCGACATCGCTAACGCACTGATACAGGGGCAGGTCAGGTGTTAACTATTAAACAATCTTGTCTACATAACCGGCACTTAAATGTAATTCACAACCAATTCTATAGAAATGACATATGCGTATGCCCAGCAATGTCTTCACACCAGTTGAATTGTCTTTAACTTTCGCACCCAGAAAAGATCAGGGGAAATCGCCCGCATATCAACATCTCATTTACATGCAGTGTAAATTCGAGCAACTTCTAGCAAAATGGAACACGTGAACCGGTATCAATCCTAAAGTGATCATTTTAAGTGTCTGCCCACCCGAGGCAATTTAACAACCAGTCGCATACTCAAATGCTAATGTATCGACTGAGAGGGAGGGGAAGGGAAGGGAGGAGGCGAGGGGGTGTAGACCGCCTGTCTGCATTCTTCCAACGCAATTGTTGCTGGATTTGCTAATCGCTCAGTGGGGAGGGTGAAAGTTGCAAATGGCATTGTAGGTAGACTATTCAGAATCCGTTCATTGTCAAAGAAGTTGCCAATGTTGCAGTGCATAATAACACAGTAGGCGGGAGGAGAACGTTACCTTATCAATCACTATGCAAAAGTGGTCGATTATGACAAGCAGCAATGAACCCCCAACAACCCGCAAAATTAGGGAAAAACAAGTTAAGAAAAAAAAACTATTTCGATTTAAGTCGGGATATGAAATTATATCAAACAAAACAAAGATCAGAAAAGATTGACTTCACAACGTGTGTCCCTCGAATCATATGACCACTTGGTGGCGCATAAAGTCTATCAGATCACCTGGTCTTATAGTTCAATATGGCACAAGGTGAAACCACACAGGGGTTGCCAGTTAAAATGAATGTACGTTGATACATTGTATCAAACAGAACATATAGCTATTCTCTGATCAAATCGGTCTAAGTGTACGTGGCATTAGTAGGCGATAATCTTTCATAAAAGGTGATGTTCATTACTATAGCAACACAAACCGCACCCCCACCCCTTGCTTGCCTACAAACCTACCACTACAGGTCCGTCCATCCCCCCACCTCTCCACATATGTAGGAAAGAAAACAGTCATGCGTTAAACTGGGGGATTTATTGCTTTCAGGTCAGCTTACTCCCGAGTCACAATTCATACTGTCCGACACTTTTGTTGTTGTTAAATGCCACATAACACACTACATCATATTCCATATACACCTACCTAATGATGTAAAGCTACCTACAGAGCAAGTATATTAGTAGGCTATTCAGACACCACATGCAATAAAATCTAATGCCCTAAATGGAGTTAAATTAGGCCTGCGTTAAAAAAAATATTTAAAAAAATCATAAGACGTGCAACTGGTTCTAAAAGATAGCCAACCAAACAATCAGATACTCATATCCTACAACAGTCACGTTAGTGATATTCAGCCAGATGTTCCTGTTTAGTATTTCATAGGTAACATTTTGGAAAATCAACTGAAGTTTAAAGAAAAGTTAAAAGGCAATGTCGTTTAGAGTGGGCTTCTGGTTCACTGACAAAAACGAAATCGATTCATTAAATTGGTCAAATGTTTGCAGTTAAGAAACTCATATGTATCCTATTTTTGCAACAAACAAAACAAAAACAGTTGAAAACTTAAACTCGTAAGTTTATTCATGAAAAAGCGTGGTCGGTTCCAAGGGTCATGATCCAGCCAGGTCAACGTACGAGGAGAAACAATGTATCACTTTCCAATTAGAATGTTGATATCTTGCAACATTGTATAAATATTACCCTGCGCGACTCTTTCTAAAAGTACTTTATCAGTACAAAAACTCACCCTTTTCTGACGAACCGGGATCATCGGAATTAATTTGCTGTGGTTTAGCTTGCTTACGCCTCGACATGGTGCAAACATCGGGAACAAACAGTAACACAATTTTCTTCCCTTCTTTACAAATTCTTCGGGTTGTAAAATTAGCTCCTCAAGTAGAAATGCGCATGTCAACGTAATTATTAGTATCAATAATGCATTGCGATGTATCATGGTCCTCTGACAGCTGATTGGCTCCAGTCCAAGTGCTTACACATTATTCAAATAGGGCCCATTGATGAGAAAAGCAGTGCCATAAGGGGGCGTGAGATGCGATACTAGTAGATAGACGGTGATGGAGGGAGGGAGTTACAGGAGGGACAGATCTAAACCTACCTTATCTGCCATACTTTATCTATGGAAATATTGTCACTTGGATAATCATAATAATATCATTCAACTCCAAAAGTTTGTTTAGAGTACTCATTAGAACAGTATATTTCATAATGTAGAACCATTTTAAATACCTTTGATAAAAAATGATTCCCATGCAGACATGTTGGTTCATATTAATCTGTCCTTTTCTTCCAACATGCAGTCAAATATATTATTTCTGATCCATTAACCCTGCACGCTATCCTTTGCATGTGATCTAGTTGAGCTAAATATAAAATTATTGTGAAAATGTCCCCCCAAAAATGTATTAAGATCATTCATTAAAGTATTTACATTATCATTTTTAAAATTGTTTTACCAATTACTCCCATGGGCTCCCGAGTGGCGCAGCGATCTAAGTGAAAATCAAATCAAACTTTATTTGTCACATGCCCTGAATACAACAAGTGCAGACCTTACCGTGAAATGCTTACTTACAAGCCCTCAACCAACAGTGCAGTTCAAGAAGGCACTGCATCTCAGTGCTAGAGGCGTCACTACAGACCCTGGTTCGATTCCAGGCTGTATCACAAACGCCCGTGATTGGGAGTCCCATAGGGCGGCGCACAATTGTCACAGCGTTGTCGGGGTTAGGGTTTGGCTGGGGTAGGTTGTCAATGTTAAGAATTTGTTCTTAACTGACTTGCCTAGTTAAATAAAGGTTAAATAAAATAAAAAAATACCAATAACTTTAGGGAAAGTATTTCTGGTTACTGAAATATAGTTTGTATCATTATTCAAATCATTAAAATGGGTTTAAATCACATGCAAGAGGAGTACAGACAGACAACAGACTCTTTGGCCCATTAGTCCATTAACTCTTACTTTCCATCATAATAGTCAGGGTCAAGACCCCTACTATCCAGAAACTGTAATATCATTGTAGGTGTGGTGAACCATACTGCTATGATGACTAAAATGCTATAATGTACAGTATTTTGGGGAGAAGTCTTTGAGCAGTATATACTTTGTTTGTGTGCCATATGTCAGTTCAGTGCCACAATTCAGATAGCGTATGTACAATCCAATGAGAGGATATCTAGATCAGGCAGCTGAGGGGAGGACGGCTCATAATAATATCTGGAACAGCGCTAATGGAATGGTATCAAACACATAGAAACCATGTTTGAAACCATTCCACTAATTCCGCTCCAGCCATTACCACGAGCCCGTCCTCCCTAATTAAGGTGCCACCAACCTCCTGTGATCCAGATGGTAAAAAAAGACATGTGATCTACAATCCCCTTTCAAAAACTCAAACACATTGTTAGAGCTGCAATCCTTGAAGCTCCTTCCAACAACAAATAACCATTGTCTGGAAATTTCTATGGTCTCCCTCAAATTCAAGATTCACTCTGATTTACACATGATTTACTGTAATTCAACTTGATTATCCTTCAAGGAAAAATGCATAGCTTTGGATGTAAAATTAACATATTTCTCTTTGTCATTAGACCATGTGAGTTCTGGTAAATTGTCAAGGTGGTAAAGAATGTATTGCCCACTGAACTCATAAAAGGATAGGCCAACCTATTTTACCTACTCAAACCCCCTTTCCACTGTCAGCCATCTTCAAAAAAAGGAGACTGCTCTAAAATAAAATGGGATGGGGGTATTCAAAGCAAAAATGCTTAAATAAGTAAGGACATGAGTAAGTATCTCTGTCCCAGATTTCAGACCACCCAATTACCCTCCATATCGTCATGTATGGTGGGAGGTGTTCAAGGTTTCCATGCACTATGGACATGGAATTGATTCCATTCAGTAGAAAGATGACAACAAATCAAACGGCCAAAAGACACGTACAAACTTTAGCCACGGCAGAGAGAAATAGATACATTTTACATCCAAAGACATGCATTTTTCCTTGAAGGATAGTAAAGTTGATTTACAGTAAAGAACATGTTAATCAGAGTGAAATTTTAATTTGACGGAGACCATAGAAATTCACTAAGTCTATGGTTATTTACTGTTTCTGTAACAACTGTCTGATGAACGGGAGAAAGAAAAATGTCTTTGTCGATGACTGAGAGACAAAGAAAAGTCCATACAGGTACATCCAGAAAAACAAAAGTATTTTACTTAGGGACTGACTGAAGGTGAAAAAGAAGGGAGTGTTGTCTAGACGCTTTATAGCCCCAATAAGAAAACTATGCTTGAATACACTCTGTTTCTGTTGCGTTCAAATGAAACAATTCAAAACTGTTGGCTTTAGTGTCATAAATCTGAAATGGTGGGAACCAAAGGGACGCTAACAAAAAATACAACATTTCATTATGAATTTAACAATAAACATGCATCCCTAAGGCATTGCATTGCTCTCAACTGTAAGCACCAGAAGCATCAACACCATAAGAAAAGTACAACTTTCTTCAGCTCAATATTTGATGTACTTATTTGACTAGGATATACAAAATAATGAGAGCAAAAATAAATACATCTACTGAAATGACTTTACCGATTATTCTTTGACCACATTACAGTTTTGTTACTGTAAACGGTTTCATCAAGAGGTGAACCAAGTAAAGGATGTTTCCTCTTATGTTTCCTTATGTTAGGAAATAATGCATTACTTGCAATTCATCTTCATTTTGTATTGTAATAAAGCGTGTTTATTTAAGGGACAATAGGGTGTTATTGACGTATGCCCAAAAATTTGTTGATGTATCTGTGTTATTTTTAAAATCCCACTTTATAATCAAAATGTTAATCTAGGAGCCTGCTTTATAAATTGCTTTAAATAAGTTGTCTCTTTTTGTCCATAGTTCCTGCACTCTAATCACATACTTTGATGAGTGATTGAATGCAGAAAGTTGCCTGTCAAATGGCAGTTTATTATTGTGTAGAAAAATGAAGAAAAGTAGCATTCTCCTGAGGAGTGACCTTGTGTGTAATACTGAGACATCCATAGTTACCAGGATCCTCTGACCATTTCACCAGTTATGTGTAGATTCCTGGAGCTGTGGCGGAAACTACACAGGTGATCTTCAGATTTTCTTCTTGCCGTTTTGAGTGTTTTCCCAGATCTTATTTGGATAATTTTCTCCTTTCTTGGTGTACCTTCTTTGGTTGCATCTGAAATCCTTCCTTCCCACAAGAAACATAAATAACATCATTAAAGGAAAAACTATCTTTTGATATTTGTTTCATTAGACCATTGTTGACATAGTCCCAAAGGACTAATGAAACAAATACCAAATTATTGTTTTTAGGGGGAGTTAACTTTAAGAACACACAAAGGAGAGAGGAACAGTTACCATGCAAAAAATTGATTTCAATGAAACGGACAGGCAATGTTGAAGAAAGAGTGTTCTCCATGATTGTGTAACCATCTATACATATAGTGCAACACCGCCTTATCTCAGCTCACTGGTCACCATAGCAACACCCACCCATAGCACACGCTCCAGTAGGTATATTTCACTGGACATCCCCAAAGCCAACACCTCCTTTGGCCGCCTTTCCTTCCAGTTCTCTGCTGCCAATGACTGTAACGAATTGCAAAAATCACTGAAGTTGGAGACTTATGTCTACCTTATTATAACTTCAAGCATCAGCTGTCAGAGCGGCTTACCGATTGATGCAGCTGTACACAGCCCGTCTGTAAATAGCCAATCATTTTTTTTTTGTTGCTCTTTTGCACACCAGTATTTCTACTTGCACATCTGCACATCTATCCCTCCAGTGTTAATTGCTAAATTAGAATTACTTCGCCACTATGGCCTATATATTGCCTTACCTCCTTACTTTTTTGCACCCACTGCATACAGATGTTCTATTATGTTATTGACTGTACGTTTGTTTATCCCATGTGTAACTCTGTGTGGTTGTTTTTGTCCCACAGCTTTGCTTTATCTTGGCCAGGTCGCAGTTGTAAATGTTCTTAACTGGTCTACCTGGTTAAATAAAGGTGAAATGTAAAAAAAAAAATTTTTTAAAGTGCCATCCAGCAAATGCAAAGGCTTTTATCAACCGATCCATAGTGTTAGGTTGTTTTCAATCGATCAGAAAACACATTTTTGTAACTTTTCCCTTTCTCTTAACACATGTAGGCCTATTTAGTTATTTTGTTGGCCAACTTCATAATCGAGATTGAGGACATTGAGGTGTGAAGGCAAGGGGTTTGAGAAGGTTTCACAAGTTGAAGCTCGGATGTTGTCTATTTAAAAAAGAAACAGTGCTATGTCATGGTTGTGAGGCATGGAGGGAACTCTAAATGATTTCCAAATAGTTTCAAGTATGGATTTGGCGTATAGAACCACTGTATTTCTCAGTGGAATAGTATTGTTCTTCACATCATTGAAGACCGTGTTTGGGAAACACTGGTCTAAGGAAGACTAGTTTCAGAGAGTTATACAAAACATTCATAATACAAGGAATATTTTAGATCAATAGCATAGTTAACTACTTAATAAATGCAGACATGGTTCCAACACCTGGGTGAAATATGATGTGAACTGAGTCCCACACAGGAAGTGCAATTTACACAGGCCTTCAGATAGAGATGTGAGTCTTCAAAGATAACAAGATGACTGCTTATTTGTCTCACACCACTGAATGGGAGGTGGATGTGGGGGTTGGGCTCCAAGAGGAAAGTATGTGCCACAGCATTCCACAAACAACTCAGCAGTAACCTCTTGGGCTTTTGTCTTTTGAGTTGCCTGTCTGAGTATTGTAAGTGGGTGTGGACAGTGCAAAACTACAAACTTTATGACATAATTTTCTCTCAGTGGTTGAGGTCATTTCACATGTGAAAGAAGGAAAATAGCTTTGTGATTTGTTATCTTTTTATTTACGGTGTTGGTAGTAGTCATGTATCCACCTAGCTCACCCATGAGTGTGTGAATGTGTGTCGGTAGTGTGACTGTGTGATGGAGGGAACAGGAGGAGGGCGGTAGGTGGGGGGAGAGTGATCAGCGCAGGATCCCACACATGGCTGTAATTTAATGGAAAATTACCCACCAGGTTCCTGTCCAGAGAAAACACACTAATAGTCAGGCTTTTGTTATTGCACGACTATGACAACTGCTCCCATCAACAAACAATAAAGTGTTGAAGGAACAAGGACTTACTGTATGTATGGAGGGTTCCCTGCTGTGCCTACTTCTCACCTACAGTGGATGATTGACCACATATTATTTATGAGTCTATATTTACAAGCCAATAGTAGAACATGAATGGATTGGCTGCATGGGATGTGAGATCCATTTTCTGTCTTTCCATTCAGAAAATGAAAAAGCATACTCATTCATTAGACTTAAAAACAGTAAAGAGTACATATTAAGGGCTCTCGTAAATGCATTCACAATGTATCAGCAATATAGTTGAGGTGGCAGGGTAGCCTAGTGGTTAGAGCGTTGGACTAGTAACCCGAAAGGTTGCAAGTTCAAATCACCAAGCTGACAAGGTACAAATATGTTGTTCTGCCCCTGAACAAGGCAGTTAACCCACTCAATTTCTCTAGCACTTTTCTTCTCTCAGTATCCGACACCACATCAACCAACGCCATGGTAGCTAGCGACACACCAAAGGAAAAATGGCTTTATTTCAGTGATCACAATTTTTTTCCTTTATTTTACTAGGCAAGTCAGTTAAGAACAAATTCTTATTTTCACCAAAGGCAGTCATTGAAAATAAGATTTGTTCTTAACTGACTTGCCTAGTAAAATCAAGGGGGAAAAAAATAGTGATCACTGAAATAAAGCCATTTTCCTTTGGTGTGTCGCTAGCTACCTTGGCGTTGGTTGATGTGGTGTCAGATACCGAGAGAAAGAAAGTGCTAGAGAAATTGAGACACAGCAAACACAGAGAGCCAGGCAGTCACCATCAAGCTGTGAGTCAACAGGGGGCCAATCCTTCAAATCTGAGATGCAATCTGGGGCCAGAGAGCTATAAACGTTTACTGGGTGGGTGGTGCTGGTGCTGGGTAGGGAGAGGGGCCACAGGAGATCAGCCCGGTCCCTTCTTTAATTAGCCTATGGTGATCATGACCGTGGTTCAAATAGCATTGAATTATTTTTTCTATGCTCGATTGAGCCTGCCTGGCACAATGGAACCAATGGAATAGTCCCAAATGTGCAACCCCCCCCAACCAATAAGTAATTCAATCAAACAATGAATTTGAGAGAAAACAAAGGCCTGATGGTGACGATAGTCCATCAGAAAATCAGCATAGTAAGCCCTCTCAAATCAAATCAAATATTAATTGTCACGTGTCGTAAACAACAGGTGTAGACTAACAGTGAAACCCTTACTCACGGGCCCTTCCCAAAAATATTGAATACAATAAAAAAATATATAATAATAGAAAACAATAGTACTAGGAGGAATAAATAGATAATGAGCAATGGCTATATACAGTACCAGTCAAAAGTTTGGACACACCTACTCATTAAGGTTTTTTTTTTTTAAATTTAAACTATTTTCTACATGGTAGAATAATAGGAAGACATCAAAACTATGAAATAACACATACGGAATCATTTAGTAACCAAAAAATTGTTAAACGAATCAAAATATATTTTAGATTTTAGATTCTTCAAAGTAGCTACCTGTTGACTTGATGACAGCTTTGTACACTCTTGGCATTCTCTCAACCAGCTTTTCCAACAGGCTTGAAGGATTTCCCACATATGCTGAGCATTTGTCAGCTGCTTGTCCTTCACTCTGTGGTTCAACTCATCCCAAACCATCTCAATTGGGTTGAGGTCAGGGGATTGTGGAGGCCAGGTCATCTGATGCAGCACTCCATCACACACCTTCTTGGTCAAACAGCTTTTACACAGTCTGGAGTTTTTTTTGGTTCATTGTCCTGTTGAAAAACAAATGATAGTCCCACTAAGTGCAAACCTGCAGTCTCCTCTGAACAGTTGATGTTGAGATGTGTTTGTTACTTGAACTATGTGAAGCATTTATTTGGGCTGCAATCTGAAGTGCAGCTAATTGCCGATTTCTGAGGCTGGTAACTCTAATGACATATCCTCTGGATTTATTTTTGGCGGTACTCATGAGAGCCATTTTGATCATAGCACTTGATGGTTTTTGCAACTGCACTTGAAGAAACTTTCAACGTTTTTGAAATTGTCCAAATTGACTGACCTTCATATCTTAAAGTAATGATAGACTGTTGTTTCGCTTTGCTTATTTGAGCTGTTCTTGCCATAAAATGGAATTGGTCTTTTACCAAATAGGAATATCTTCTGTATACCACCCCTACCTTGTCACAACTAACTGATTGGTTCAAATGCATTAAGAAGGAAATAAATTCCACAAATTAACTTTTAACAATGAGTAGGAGTGTCCAAACTTTTGACTGGTACTGTACATGTGGTACCGGTACAGAGTCGATGTGTAAGGGTACACGGAAATTAAGGTAGATATGTACATATACAGTAGGTAGGGGTAAAGTGACTAGGCAACAGGATAGATTATAGACAGAAGCAGCAGCATATGAGTTGAGTGTGGAAGTGTGTGTGTGGCAACAATGTGCCTAGTCCTGATTTGTCCGTGTGTGTGTGTGTGTGTGTGTGTGTGTGTGTGTTGGAGTGTCAGTGTAAGTATGTCTGAGTGTGTGTGTAGAATCCAGTGTGTGTTCATAGAGTCAAAAGGAGTTAGTGCAAAAAGGGTCAATGCAGATAGTCCGGGTAGCTTTTGGTTAAGTATTTATGACTTGGGTGGTTGGAGTCTTTGACACCGCCTGATATAGAGGTCCTGGATGGCAGGGAGCTCAGCCCCAGTGATGTACTGGGCCGTACGCAGTACCCTCTGTAGCACCTTGCCGAGCAGTTGCCATAGAAGCGGTGATGCAGCCAGTCAAGATGCTCTCAATGGTGCAGCTGTGGATTGATGCCAAATCTTTTCACCTTCCCTTGCAGGTAATTTTTTATGGCCGTTATAGTAAAGACCACAGGCAGCTCATGAGTTTCAAGTTTGGGGAAGCTTACAATTTCTCCTACCGTTTCTACCAATCTGGGTGCCAGTTCTGATTATTTTTACATGCACATTTTTCTGTATAAGTTTCATTTCAATAATTACATTTTCATTTCTCAAAATCATTGTCACGTGGTTGATTAATCACAAAAATCTGAAGTAAAATAATAAAAATCTAAAAGTTCAAATGAAACTAAGGTGAAAGCACTCCATATGGAGACATTGATACACTGAACATTGAACTCAGATAGGATAGCCTATAGGTCAATGAAGCAGTAAGCATATAACATCTTACACTAAATAAAATACATAGGCCTAAAGCCTACAAATAAAAACAGTAGAAAATATCCTGATGAAAATTCCAGTTCTTTCAATTACGTACACCTCTCTACTCCGCCTATCTGCCTCACTTTCTAGCTCTGTTGACTTAAGCTATTGCTAGAGAAGTGCAACATTGTATCAAATCATCAACTGGGTCCAGCCTGAAGCTGGACTGGCAACATTGTATCAACTAGCCTATTCCGGCCCTCTGAGTTTCCATGCCAGTGAGCTCGGGACAGACAGCTGTTTTTTAATTACATTTTCCCTGTGTACATGGAATCATCAGATCATGGTATTTAGCTCTTTCACTCTGAGGCTTGGTGATTAACGAGGCTGGGAGTGTTGAAAAGATTTTTCAAATACTGAGGAACTATCATTCGCAACGGATGTAAAAAAACAGACTTTGTTGAATTACTGTGTGAGGTGAAGGAAAAAAATGACTGAGAAACTCGTGGTGAGTTATGACAATCAGATATTGCCAAATCGTCACTTTCCTACTTTTGCACGCAGCAGACCAGGTAGGCCTACTTCTGTGCGTGCTCAGGCGCACTTGCTCCCTCAACGTTGCTGACGACATATAATGGGGAATTGATTAAAAAAAGAAGCAATCAAAGAGTAAACAATTCACACAATGAAACAATGAATACGCAAAAATTGTCGGAAGACAACTGAGCGCATTCTGGAGAGCTGTTGCATGCATTCTGGAGACAGACTCCCCATATCTTTGCCACACACCCCTCTTATTATTATTATTGCAACATTTTAAACTATACTCAAGACACATCATCTTCACACATATTTTAGATGCTTATCACTGACAGCTGCAACTCAATCAGCTGGACCTATTTGTCACGGCCGTTAATTAAAAGAAGAGGACCAAGGTGCAGCGTCGTGAGCGTACATTTTCTCTTTACTTGGAGAAGAGGCCGAACAAAACAATACACACTACAAAAACAAACCATGAAGCTAAAGGCTATGTGCCCTAAACAAAGTCAACTTCCCACCAAGACAGGTGGAAAAAAAAGGGCTACCTAAGTATGGTTCTCAATCTGAGACAACGATAGACAGCTGTCCCTGATTGAGAACCCTACCCGGCCAAAACATAGAAATACAAATAATAGAGTTTAGAATACCCACCCCAACTCACAACCTGACCAAACCAAAATAGAGACATAGCAGGATCTCTAAGGTCAGGGCGTGACACTATTGCCACGAGCACTGCCCAAATTGCGGGCTTCTCAAATAGGCATAGGCCTACACACTTGTGATTTGAAAAAATCAACAGCTGTTTAAAAACTTCATGCTCCCTGGTGAACTATTTTGAATTATTTTATTCAGACAGGAGTAATTATATAATTTTGGGGCAACCTCAGTTTACTTTAGGGGAATCCAGCATCCTAACATTGTACTGTGACCCGCTAACTTTCCTTTCCAATTAGCAAGAGGCTGAAACCAGAGATCTGTATTTAATAACAAGATGCTCATGTCGCCGTCCTAAAAATGGGTGCATTTGTCCCAAAGGCGACAAGCCAGGCGACAAGCTTAGGTCTGCAAATAATACCCCATAAAAACGCATTGTCTTATTCTTGACAGATTCTGTCGAGAGTCAGCCCTCTCACTTCACCTCTACTTCTCTGCTGAAACTATGTCATTGGAGAAAGCATCTGAGCGAGCAAAACAGCGCCCGTCTACATGAAACCTGTGTATCTGATGCTGCCTGGACAGTAACAGATTGATGTATCTTTCTGTCTGATGCATCAACATTCTATGTGGACGGGCCAGGAGGTATGGTAGGGCTGGCCAAGCCCCCTAAGGCCCACCCATAATGCCGGAACCTGCGTTGTCGTGCCCTCTTCATGACTGTGTTGGTGTGTTTGGACTATGATAGGTCCTTAGAGATGTGGACACAGAGGAACTTGAAGCTCTTGACCCATTCACTTACAACCCTGTCAATGTAAATGGGGGCACGTTCGGCCCTCCGTTTCCTGTAGTCCACGATAAGCTCCTTTGTCTTGCCCACGTTGAGGGACAGTTTGTTGTCCTGAGGGGCCCCCGTGGGGCCCCCATGTTGAGGGTCAGTATGGCTGATGTGTGGTTGCCAACCCTCTCCACCTGGGGGTGGTCCATCAGGAAGTCCAGGATCCAGTTGCAGAGGGAGGGACCTAGGCTTTGTGATGAGCTTGGGGGGCACTATGGCGTTGAATGCTGAGTTGTAGTCTATGAACAGCATTCTCATACAGGTGTTCCTTTTGTCCAGGTGGAAACTGACAGTTTGGAGTACAACAGAGATTGCATCATCTGTGGGTCTGTTTTGGGCGTAATCCGTCTGTGAATGTTAACCTGTTTATTAAAGGTCTTATTAACATCGGCTACTGAGAGAGTGATCACACAGTCATCCGGAACAGCTGGTGCGCTCACGCATAGTTCAGTGCCTCTCATTTCCTAGTTCTTAGATAGACTGGATTTGTGTGCCTTTCCTATTTAGTGCATGAGAAGTGAATCATGGTATGTGCACACACATTCATTGATTAGCTTATGTGAAGATTGCAGCCAGATGGTAAAGTGACTAGTTTCTGGTAATGTGTGATGCAGACAAAACATTGAATGATTGTAACGCACACATGCTCACATGCACGCACACACACACACACACACACACACACACACACACACACACACACACACACACACACACACACACACACACACACACACACACACACACACACACACACACACACACACACACACACACACACACACACACACACACAATGTTTTGGAAAGTGTGGTGATGAAAATTGGATCTAACACACAGTTTGGTACCACATATACTGTTTACATCACAGGCAAACATCTCCTCTATCTGTTGATACAGAACCAACCCACAAAATCATCAACCAACTAGTTTATATTTACATAACAATTTACCACAACTTTGGTGGTTTCCTAACATCAGGCTTTTTTTATTGGACATTCAAAGTGTTATTTGAATGTCATCAGCTGTTCATACAAGAATAAGATGACTTGTGGACCACATTAAAAGTAGGATTCAATGATTTACATGCACAATTCCCCCCAAAATGCAATCTACCTGTCAACATTATTCAGTAGAGTCCCTCCAAACAAATTGAGAATATTCCTTTTTAGTGATAAAATGTGTTATGAGACAAACTGGCTAAACAAATAATCTAGCTGCCCTTTCATCTGTTTGCCAGCCTTGCCCCAAATTTCTCCTCATTTAAAAAATGGATTATGTAAATAAATATCACCAAGCCAAAATGTTTATTCTATTACACCTCCATGTATTTCAGTTCACTATTAAGCATGCAACATGCACATGCTGCAGTGACTCTGTTTGTCTTCCACAAGAATCTTTGACTAGCTTACTGATAGAGAGACTATATGATGCTTCTGTGGTTTGAAATGACCATTTTACTAGGGGTTAGTAGACATGTATCCCAGCAGCAAGTTTCAGAGTCAGACTGATAGGCCTCTATAATTCCTTACCAATTATTCAAACTGCATTGTTCTACACCACCATAAGCCACCAAATTCCAAAAGGAATGGACATGCCTCAAATCCATTTGTGCTACTCTCATGGGTCTGTGTGAAACACATTAATTTTGAATACTAAAATAGAACCTATAGTTACTATTGTGTCAGCGTTTTGTTTCTCTATGACTTTTCACATTAAATTGTTATTGGCCACAAAGAACGTTTAGGTCCATGTCCTATTTCATGCCTGTAGACATAATCAAAATATTAACAAATATAAACATATTCAAACAAATTATGAGATTGCAGTCAAAACTAATAATGATTTCCAATTCCAAATCAACTAAACACAAAGACATGAGACTTCATTCCCTTAGGTGGCTTTTGCAGTAAAGTGACTTGAATCAAAAACACAACATAAAGCACTTGACTAGGGGGGTGTCCATTATCCTTGTGCTCAAAGCCTCAAAGACACCTGGTTGTGTTTTCTGGGCTCTTTACTAAGGGGTTAAAACAGTCCTTGAGGCAGACCCCTGAACCTCAGGGCTAAAGCTTCCAGGAAGGATTTGATAGAAAACAATGTGGGCAATTGCCACACTTGTTTGAAGCTGGTAAACCATTTTATTATTTGATAATTAATTGATATTTAATATTTCACGGAATCTTTATTCGATAGTACAAAATATTCTAACATTTTAGAATAGTTTTGATAAAATGACAATATCTCTAAATATCTATTAATCTTGCAATTGCCACCTGTAGGATATATGCAAAGTCCTTACTTGGCTTAGTTTGGTATTGTTTATTATTGGGCTTATGTCATCTCTGTTAACAATACTAGCTCTGATCTGATCTCAAATTAGCATGCGCACTGCATGGGGAAATCTCTAAAAGTGTCTTATTGGTGTCATAGCAACCCTATAAACCGACTCCTTGGCGGAACTGAACAATGGTCAGATGGGCCGTGGGGAGGCCTAACAGCCCTTTTCTTTTTCTACAAATCCACATCTGCTGCTCCCCATTCAGAATTAATGGATGTTCTGCCGATTATTTTCTGTCCTGCTTCCCCATTTGAACATTGACAGGCTGAAGAAATGAGAAGGAAATTAGGAATTCTGCCAACATCTGTTTAAAGAAGTGGGATTTGGTTAGCTGTTAGACCTGTGCAGTCACTGTAGATAACTCTGTGAGCACGTTGGAACAGCAACCAAACATATTCAACTCTGGATTTTTGCTCGTTTTTGCTCAAAAAGGGAAATTGTACATGCAAGTAACATGGCAAGTAAAGCAAATTACATAAACAATGTTGATATTTGGTGGTCTTATTTCCTACACAAGGTTCCCCCCAACCTAGCTGACCTAACTTGGCCATGACCATAGAGGGGGTATAAATGAGTTTAGCAACCATGAGGCACGCAGCAGTAGATTATGGATACCGTCACCTTGGCCTAAAGCAGGGACAGGCAACTGACAGTGTCACGTTCTGACCTTAGTTCTTTTGTTATGTCTTTGTTTTAGTTTGGTCAGTGCGTGAGTCGGGTGGTTTGTCTATGTTCGTTTTTCTATGATTTGGTATTTCTGTGTTTGGCCTAGTATGGTTCTCAATCAGAGGTAGCTGTCAATCATTGTCCCTGATTGAGAACCATACTTAGGCAGCCTGTTTTCACCCTTGAGTTATGGGTGATTATTTTCTGTTGAGTGTTTGTATTCTGCACCAGACAGAATTGTTTCGGTTTCGTTCATTCACTTTGTTGTTTTTGTTCAGTGTTCAATTTCTTTATTAAAAATATGGACACTTACCACGCTGCGCATTTGTCCTCACCTTCTTCCACCGACGACCGTTACAGACAGCCTGTGGGTAGATACATTTTTTCAATTTACTGTTGAGTTAGAATAGTAGAATACAGAAGGTGAAATTTAGAAATTTAGTTGGGCATTAGCAGTTTCTCTTGTTATATCAATCACTGACAGTCACTAAATTAGCCCATGTCAGGTAAATATTTATTTTTTATTTTTTTATTTCACCTTTATTTAACCAGGTAAGCTAGTTGAGAACAAGTTCTCATTTACAACTGCGACCTGGCCAAGATAAAGCAAAGCAGTGTGACAGAAACAACAACACAGTTACACATGGAATAAACAAGCGTACAATCAATAATACAATAGAAAGTATATATACAGTGTGTGCAAATGGCAATAAATAGGCCATAGTAGCAAAGTAATTACAATTTAGCAGATTAACACTGGAGTGATAGATGAGCCGATGATGATGAGCAGATGATGGTGTGTAAGTGAGTAAGTAAGTGATACTGGTGTGCAAAAGAGCAGCAAAGTAAATAAAAACAATATGGGGATGAGGTAGGTGGATTGGGTGGACTATAGACAGATGGACTATGTACAGCTGCAGCGATCGGTTAGCTGCTCAGATAGCTGATGTTAAAGTTAGTGAGGGAAATGTAAGTCTCCAGCTTCAGCGATTTTTGCAATTCGTTCTAGTCACTGGCAGCAGAGAACTGGAAGGAAAGGTGGCCAAAGGAGGTGTTGGCTTTGGGGATGACCAGTGAGATATACCTACTGGAGCGCGTGCTATGGGTGGGTGTTGTTATCGTGACCAGTGAGCTGAGATAAGGCGGAGCTTTACCTAGCATAGACTTATAGATGACCTGGAGACAGTGGGTCTGGCGACGAATATGTAGCGAGGGCCAGCCGACTAGAGCATACAGGTCGCAGTGGTGGATGGTATAAGGTGCTTTGGTAACAAAACAGATGGCACTGTGATAGACTACATCCAATTTGCTGAGTAGAGTATTGGAAACTATTTTGTAGATGACATCGCCAAAGTCGAGGATCGGTAGGATAGTCAGTTTTACTAGGGTAAGTTTGGCGGCGTGAGTGAAGGAGGCTTTGTTGCGAAATAGAAAGTCGATTCTAGATTTGATTTTGGATTGGAGATGTGAGTCTGATATGATATGAGTCTGGAAGGAGAGTTTACAGTCCAGCCAGACTCCTAGGTATTTGTAGTTGTCCACGTATTCTAGGTCAGAATCGTCCAGAGTAGTGATGCTAGTCGGGCGGGCAGGTGCCAGCAGTGAACGGTTGAAAAGCATGCTTTTGGTTTTACCAGTGTCGATGGCATTGAAGCTCGTTTGGAGCTTAGTTAACACATTGTCCAAAGAAGGGCCAGATATATACAGAATGGTGTCGTCTGCGTAGAGGTGGATCAGGGAATCACCTGCAGCAAGAGCGACATCGTTGATATATACATAGAAAAGAGTCGGCCCGAGAATTTAACCCTGTTGTACCCCCATAGAGACTGCCAGAGGTCCGGACAACAGGCCCTCCGATTTGACATACTGAACTCTATCTGCAAAGTAGTTGGTGAACCAGGCGAGGCAGTCATTTGAGAAACCAAGGCTACTGAGTCTGCCGATAAGAATACGGTGGTTGACAGAGTCGAAAGCCTTGGCCAGGTCGATGCTGCACAGTACTGTCTTTTATCGATGGCGGTTATGATATCGTTTCGTACCTTGAGCGTGGCTGAGGTGCACCCATGACCAGCTCGGAAACCGGATTGCACAGCGGAGAAGGTACGGTGGGATTCAAAAAGGTCAGTGATCTGTTTATTAACTTGGCTTTCGAAGACCTTAGAAAGACAGGGCAGGATGGATATAGGTCTGTAACAGTTTGGGCCTAGAGTGTCACCCCCTTTGAAGAGGGGGGATGACCGCGGCAGCTTTTCAATCTTTAGGGATCTCAGACGATATGAAAGAGAGGTTGAACAGACTGGTAATAGGGGTTGCAACAATGGTGGTGGATAATTTTTAGAAAGAGAGGGTCCATATTGTCTAGCCCAGCTGATTTGTACGGGTCCAGGTATTGCAACTCTTTCAGAACATCTGCTATCTGGATTTGGGTGAAGGAGAAGCTGGGGAGGCTCAGGCAAGTAGCTGCGGGGGGTGTGGAGCTGTTGGCCAGGGTTGGGGTAGCCAGGTGGAACGCATGGCCAGCCGTAGAGAAATGCTTATTGAAATGTTTAATTATCATGGATTTATTGGTGGTGACCGTGTTACCTAGCCTCAGGGTAGTGGGCAGCTGGGAGGAGGTGCTCTTGTTCTCCATGGACTGTACAGTGTCCCAAAACATTTTTGAGTTAGAGCTACAGGATGCAAATTTTTAGATTGGTAAATTAGCCAGCTATCTAAATTTGTAATAATCATGGTTGAATTTCTGACCCGGGGGGCCCCCATTGATTTTGTTAGTCACTCTCACTCAAATATGTTAAAAACTGTAAAATTACCGGAAATTATATGTTAAAACGGTAAACTTTTTTCTCCACCCCATGGAAAAATTAGTAGAATTACATGACATATTTTCTAAAATTGTAAACAGTTCTCTCCACCCTATGGCAAAATTGCAAGGAATTTGCCATTAAAACTGCTTATTATTCTCTCCGCCCCATGGCAAAATTAGTAGAATTGCCTTAAAAAGCATATTAAATTGCTAAATATATTCTCCACCACATTGGAAAATGTGCAGAATTGCAGCAAACATTTCTCTATGCCCCATGGCAACATTTATAGAATTGCAGGAAATTAACGTTAATACTTTTTTCTCTCTACTGTCAACACTAAAATGTTTTGCTTGCAAGGTGATTTTCGTTGTTGCTTAGGGCCCCCAGAAGGCTAGATCCGGCTCTCACTGCATGTGTGGGTATGGATGTGGGTATGCACACCCGCAAGTCCCTGTGGCCCCTCATGATGAGTTCATTTTTTTTGTGGCCTCCACCCCCATCAAAGTTGCACATCCCTGGCCTAAAGGATCCTCACTCCAAATATCCTCTGTCTAAAGTGGTTATGGGACTAAGCATTTGTGTCAGCAGCCATCCCCTGGTTAGCTGTTCACTTCAATTCAGAGAATAGGCCTGCAGAGTAGAAAGAGTTAACTTCTCATTTTATTCTAGAGATTTTACATCTACAACCATACAGCCCAAGAACTTGGGTAAGGATGCACTCTCTTCCTAAAAAACCTGCCGTATCGTATCATACCATTAGCTTTTTCATATTATATCTTGTTTTGAGTGCATTCAAGTGACCTGGAATACATTATGAAAGTCCCTCCTACTTCCTGATTTAAGTCCCATACTGTTTTTGAATGGAATTCAAGCTTATAGCATCAAATTCATGAACATGTGGTCATTTAAGATATGTATAATTATATTTGTATTTGTGGATTAATTTACCTCTACCTGATGCCTTACATAAGGTTTTCAATTGTTTTTTGTTGTTGTTGTTAGCTTCAGCTAGGTAGCAGTAACTGTGCTTTTGTCTTGAAGCTTAAATCTAATGAGTGTAAGGACCAGAAAATAAACCCTTTGATTGTGAATTGTTGCATTATTCAAGAGTGTAATGTGGTTTGGTTGTATTATTGAAGAGTGTAGCTAATATGGCTAAGATGAAAAGTTGCTTGCAAAGCTAGTTGAATAGTGTTTTGTAAACATGCTTATTGGCTAGTGGCTATACTATAGGCTAACATTACTGGGATATTTACAGTAAATTTTAAGCTGCAGTGCTAGAATGTCCGATGCCAAGCCCCCGAGCTCTCTGGCACATGACAGTTCTAATGTAAATTGAAAACTAGTCACGGTGCCTCTGCTACAACTCTCATCAATATGAATAAGCCCTAAATCAGTTTTATTTGTCTTCCTGTTTTGAACAACAAGGTGGAAAGCAAGTGATCTACCTGTGGCTACCTGTAAATCATTGGCTTTATGACCTTGTGTTGCATGTTATTATATAAGGCAGGTTGTATGAAATGATCAGTCATGTCTAAGAAAGAGAAGAACATTAAACATAATGCCATGATCAATCAGCCAGTGTCTGAGCTTTGTCCCAGTTTGCTAGAGGAGGGGGGCTACAGAGATTCATGGGGTGGGGTGGGGGGGTGGGGTACAGAGATTAATTGGGGTGGGGGGTACAGAGCTTGAGGGAGGAGGGGGATACAGAGATTGAAAGAAAGAAAGTAAAAAGTATGAGTTGCAAAAAAGAATTAACCCATAGGTGTCCACTGTCCCTTAATTCCTGAAAGACAGCAGCCTTGCTGTTGGTAACAGACAGAGTTGGAGTGAAACCACCTGCCTGTAGCCTACTCTAAGCTAACACACACATATTCAGTGGCATAAAGAGATGCCTGTTGGTGTCCCACATGACAGAGGAAGGATTGAAGCTTTAGAGAGGGGATGCACAATGTAAAGCATTCACATGGACTGATGTACTGTATCGTATGACAACAGAGTAAAGGATTTGTACAGAAGGCTAACCTTATTTTTAGCTGACAGTCAGTTAACATGTGTGGTAAAATAGTACAAATGTATAATTCTGCTCTATTCATTTTGATTGAGCACTTCAAACTGGTGTGACTTGTTATAAGAATCGCCAAACTTGTTTCACCACACTCAATGTGTGGTCAATTACTCTTGTCTTCACAGGTAGCCTGATGCACACCACTCCCTAAGCACACACACACACCAGAGCATAGTGACCAATGATACAGAGAGACAAAAAAGGGGGAAAAGTGAAGTACACAGGAGACATCCAACCCCCGCATCCCATATTGATTAAACAAATTTGCCACAAATCATTTTACAAATGCCCAGTGGGGGGCTATAGAAGTCAGTGGAAATGCCCCTATTCAGATGTCCTTCTCCCCCGCGGGGCAGGAACCCCGGCTCCTGGCTCGTTTAAGCGTGCTGACAGACAGCTCTCTGATCCTCTGGCCATCTGCAGGGAGGGTCGGCCAGCGCACCGCCATGGGGTCTTTGCAATTGTGTCGCCAAACCTTAGGAGATTTAAAAGTGACAAAAAAACAGACCGAGCAAACAGAGAGAGAAAAAAGCTCACTCACGCTTCTGGTTCATTCAGAGGACAAATCATGTGTAGTATCCTTCATAGGATATTTATTGATGTTACAAATAGGCAATTATGAGTACGGAACATAGGTATCTGCTCACCCAGCACACACACAGTTCAAGTACACATCAACCTCTAATATTAAACATTCATCAGTGTCCTGGACATATAAACGAGAGCAGTGGACCTTGTGTAATTTGGGAGAATTACATTTTGATAATGACTGACAACTGACAACATGGCACAGGAGCCTGGTATGCTGTTGCAGTGACACACACACACATTTGGGTCAAACACATGCTCCATCCAGCCCTCCTACCATAGGCCTACCCCTCTTTTTGAATGGAGGAGGAACCATATACATTTTTGTTAACAAACAACTATTTCATATTACAAACTCCTTCCAGTGCCACCCACAAACTGGAATTCCACTCCCACTCCCACATGATGAGTGTGGGTGGCAGGTAGCCCAGCGTTTAAGAGTGTTGGGCCAGTAACTGAAAGGTTGCTGGTTCGAATCCCTGCGCCGAATAGATGAAGAAGAAGAATGTTATCTGTCGATGTGCACTTGAGTGAGGCACTTAACCCTTATTGCTCCTGTAAGTCACTCTGGATAAGAGCGTCTAGTAAATAACAATTTAAAATGTCATACTGAATGGTTTGACTCTCATAAGGTTGGAGCTTCTGTAAAAATTCCCCTAGCGGCTGTTTGTCCTTCCATGTCAGAGGCCTGGCCTGGCTATCCTTCTCATAACCTCAAACATGTGGTCAGCTCTTATTATTTTAACTGCTTCCAGTGACTTGAGATCCTGCTCGACCTCGGAGTGCAATCAGGAACAGGAATGGCCACATTAAACGTCCAGGCTGGGGACAGCTTAGGTTACCATAGTTATGAATAGAAAACTGGGGAGTAAAAAAAAACAACAAGGTAAAGGTAACAACCATTTAAAGGTCCTGAGCAGTGTGCCTCACAATCAATCATTCTCTAGTCCAGGAAGTCCTCTACTGATTCCATGTAGCTAGGGGGTCAAAACGAACTAAAAACAACATACAGTATATGCAGAAGAAATGTCTAAATATTAATCTCATAGTTAGGCATGCCTAGAACTTGCAAAGATACGGAGTGGGCATTGAGGCAAATTCCAAATCTCTGTTTTCTACTTCTGTTTGAGATTGGTGCATCATCCACACAAATATGGTGATGTTGTTGATATTTCAGTTCTATGAAGAAGATGATGCTTAAGGGAGGCAGCTGAAGTTGGGGTGGTGACAAAGGACACCCAATTAGTAATGTTTACAGCAACTGTCATTACCACCGAGCATAGCCGCAGGAAGTATGGGTGCTGAGGGTGCTGCGGCACCCATTGAAAAATCAAAATACAAAACAAAAGATTATAAAAAGAAAAAATAAACACAAAAGTAGTGCACTGGGCCTTTACTAGTATTAGCGGACCAATATAGCCATCTGTAGCGCTGGCAAAAAAATTATAAAATGAGTGCGACCTCACCCTCAAATATCTTCCCACCGGGAGAGCCATGCACTTCCTGCTGAGAGGGGAGTGGTCCATTACCATGGCTACATAATACTGGGAGCAGCTCTATTGTCATTACCACATAAAACACACACACTCGCTTGCATGCACACACCCTTACACAGACACCAACACATGTGCACATGCACAAACGCATGCACAGATGCAAGCACATATGCATGCACACACACAATGACACCAACCACATGCCAACATTTTGCAGTCTCCTTCACATATTCCTGTTTTGAGAGGTTTATAGATTGTGCAAGGAATGAGCAGTTCCACACAGAAACCTAATTCAGTCTTATGGCGCATCACTCATAAAGAAGCCTCATGAGTGATGTGAGCGGAGCAAGTTATTGTGACCCTGGGACACACAACTTTTCCCCTCCTGAAACACAGATGAAATTCCTCTGATTTGTGCTCATCCCAGATCTCAGAAATCACAGAGGACTCACTGTCACATCAGTTGCTGGGTGGTGTTTATAAAATGTTTTTACACCGGCCATAAAAACATGTCAGCTTGTGTTTGTGTGCGGGGGGTGGAGGGAGTCCTAATACTCCACAGGCTACCTCATGTCCACTGGAGAAAGATGATAACGTGATTGTATAGATTTAGAATTTATTAAGCCAATATGTTGTGAAGAGTTATAACATTGTCTGTTGATATTTATAAGAACAAGTAGGGAGTGTAAGAAAAAAAACATTGTTGTACATTAATTAAGAAAGAGGAAAATCATTTTCTGGAGAGCAATGTTTGGTAGTGTTCATGTACAGTCACACCCTCATCCCATGTTTTCAATTCCCTTTCCCCACTAACAGTCGGAATTTACATATGCTCCGTGCTTCCGTCCAGCCAGCGTCCACATAATGAGATAAATATACTACTCTACTCTACTCTTTTCAGATTCTTCTCATAAAAACCCTTTGATAGTTTAGCCATCTGGCCAGAGACAGAAAAAAGTCCTCATAAAAGGGGCCCAAATAAGGTCAAGGGTCACCCCCTCCCTGGGTCAGGGCACTTGAAGGTTATTATAGTGAACTTTACTAAAGTTGTCAGCCGAGATCCCCTTGACAAATTATAGCACATTCGGCAGCCTCCCGAGTGGCGTGGTGGTCCAAGAAACTGCATTGTAGTGCTAGCTGTGCATCTAAAGATTCTGGGTTCGAGGCCAGGCTCTGTCGCAGCTGGCTGCGCCCGGGAGAACCATGGGGCGGTGCACCATTGGCCTAACGCCGTCCGGATTAGGGGAGGGTTTGACCGGTAGGGATGTCCTTGTCCTACCGCACACTAGCGACTCCTGTGGTGGGCTGGACGCAGTGCATGCTGACATGGTGGGTGTACAGTGTTTTCTCTGACACATTGCCAGGTTAGGTGGGCATTGTGTCATGAAGCAGTGCGGCTTGGTTGAGTTGTGTTTTGGAGGACGCATGGCTCTCAACCTTCGCCTCTCCTGATTCCGTACGGGAGTTGCAGCGATGAGACAAGACTGTAACTACCAATTGGATACCACGGAATTGGGGAGAAAAAGGGGTAAAAAATAATCAACTAAAACACATTCATCTCTTTTTAACAAGTATTCCATTACAGTCGCCAACCACCAACCATCACCAAAGGAAATTGTGGCCATAGTCACTGGACTGTGAGGAGGGTGGAAGACAACAGTTAAGGTTATTAGGCCTACCCAGAGAGGAGGTTGTACCATGTAACACAACCATTGGTCAGTGGTTCAGATAAACATGGTTCTTGACTTATCACAAACATATACAAGTTAGCTTCACATATGAAAGATATATGACTTCAGAGGTCATTTTACATTACCACCTAATACATTAAAGGTGCAACGCCAGCCTGTCACTAACCCTGGCCTGTCTGTCTGTCCTAATGATTTAGGATGGAAGGATACTATCTACTAATACAGACAATGTCCCGTGAAAAATTTGTTGCGAGCACTTGACATTCAAAATCCCAATTGTAAACCTCCAAAAAAGACTTAAGTCCAATGAATGTAGTTCAACATATCTAGAGTAGATGAGACATGATGTAGCTTCGAGGTAGCTCCAACATTCATCTTTATGCCCTCACCATCTTGTCAACCGGTTTCCCGGGTGCCTTTCAAACATAAGAATGTGTTTGGTTCCACTCCACATGCTTTCAAAAAGCCATCCAAAAAGTAAAACAAACGCTCAACATATGACAGCCCCTATGACGCAGTGGGAAGTATGAGACAAAGGCATGTTTTCCAGCAGCTGCTAAACCTGGTCAGTAGGACATTCATCTTGTGCTTATTGTTGGCTGGCTCTTAGAAGAGGTGCTAAGTCCTTGCTCCATGCTCCATTCCCTTCCTAAAAAGGTGACAGTGACTGATGCATGGGGGGTAAGAAGTGTTCAGTTTCAGGGGAAACGGTGACAGAATTGTTGAAACGATGAGCTTCATTAAACACCAATGAGGAGCCCGACCTCTTAGGCATTATAACATAAGCTACAGGTGGAATATGGGTTACCAGACTCACGAGTCAAATCTTATAAAAGTGTTCTTGTGTAATTTCCTCCTCATGCAGCATTCGTATTTATGCAATCTACACATCATTGGGTGTCTTGTCTTTTCAGTTCGCTGCAGCTAGCGACTGGAACGAGCTGCAACAAACACTCAAACTGGACAGTTTTATCTCAATCTCTTCATTCAAAGACTCAATCATGGACACTCTTACTGACAGTTGTGGCTGCTTTGCGTGATGTATTGTTGTCTCTACCCTCTTGCCCTTTGTGCTGTTGTCTGTGCCCAATAATGTTTGTACCATGTTTTGTGCGGCTACCATGTTGTACTGCTGCCATGTTGTGCTGCTACCATGTTGTTGTCAAATTGTATTGCTAATGTGCTGTGTTGTCATGTGTTGCTGCCATTCTATGTTGTTTTAGGTTTCTCTTTACGTAGTGTTGTCTCTCTTGTCGTGATGTGTGTTTTGTCCTATATTTTTATTTCATTACATTTTTTATTTTTAATCCCAGGCCCACGTCCCCGCAGGAGGCCTTTTGGTAGGCCGTCATTGTAAATAAGAATTTGTTCTTAACTGACTTGCCTAGTTAAATAAAGGTTAAATAAAATAAATAAAATAATTAAATCTACTAAATGATGTAATAATAAAGCATTTCTGTCAAACAGTAACAAGCTATAAACAAGGACTTGAGACACTAACCGGCAAATCACAAATCTATACATTATAAAATAACAACTATTCATAGATACAATTATTTAAAATGTACACTTTTAAAGAGAACATTTTAAAAAAGAGACTGGAAATACACAATACACTAAAATAAACCAGATTTTCCTTCAACATTCTCACTGAAGTTTCTCTGTAAATGAATTAATCTCGAAAGGTGATGAAAAAAGAACTGAGTGAATTTCATGTGGAGAAGAATGCTCCAAGTTTCTTATAATCAGCATGACTATAAGCGGAAAAACAAACAAACACTTTTCTCAAATAACTTTGCCTCAGGGAGCTCTGTGTGGCTAGGGAGGGGCTTCATCAGGGCACACCATTATTAATCTTTCTTAATTGTAGGTTTCTATATTCACAAAGTAACACAGCTGGATTTTTCATCATTAGCCTTGTGTTTATGGAAGCTGCTGAGAGCAAGCTAACAACAACATTTCGATGACAAAAAAAGTTAAACGAAAACATCAAGGAAGGAGCATGCATGACAAGTGATCATGGATCTACTGAAGAAAAATACACATCTAAGCATATGCTAAACACGACCAAATGGTTTTAGAGTCACAAGTACACAATATGTGAACGGAAATTCATTACTTGTGTATTTAAAGTATTCCATTGCTTGTGCATTCCCATGCCAACCAATGAATCCTTTGGGTTATTTGCTTCATTTATCAAATGTTATATCGTCACATTCTTGTTGTGCAAAATTGCTCGTGAGCACCTGCTTGAAGCACAACTTCACATCTTTTGACTTGTTGTGTGCTATGGCCAGGGGCAGTAAAAGAGGGGTATTGGCTAGCTAGGCTGTATGACATGCCTTGAATGCCCATGACCCAGCTTGCATTCCACAAGTTGCACAGGGATGGAATTCTCTTTTGAAAAGGAATGCATCATGGTGGAATAATTGCCCTTACTCCTCTCTGGCCACTTAGTTAAAAGGGATTCAGATTGTTTGGGATGTCTCTGCACTACCCCTCCTTCTCCTATCAGGCAAATAGAGAGGGGGAAGGGGGTATTTGACTTGTTGGGAGGGAGAGCTGATTTTGGAAAGGGGGTGAAGTAGGGCATCAACATAAAAAGACCAACATGTTTTATCTCTCTCCATAGTATGGCTTATCCACAGTCAGATATCTCTGGGCTAATGGGCAAACAATGTTCTGCATAGAATGTGTAACCTCCCATTATCCAGTACTAGAGTAAATGCTAACATTTAGGATGAACCTTGAGTTTTTACTAGACATATAATTGATTTCATGGATTCAGATACTTCCAGAAATATATGGCTTAGGGTGCCACTCAAACAGTCACATCCATTTCCCACTGGGTCACATGATATTCCATTATTTCCCAAAACTTAAAAACGAAGACTTTTAATCCTGAAGTTTGAAGATATTGATTCTAATATTCTGCAAAGTTCCTGCTAAGTACACATTGTAGCAATGCATAGGCTGAAGTAATTGTTAGGTAATTTGTTTAGTAAAACCTAATTGTTTAGTAAGCTAATATAAAATTAATCTAATAGTGATATTAATAGTTAAATATAAATCGGTAATCCAAATCATAATTGTCCCTTGTTACATTGCATATAGATGTTTAGATGCCCTGTTAGCTTTCATAAGGCTGTGTGGTTAGTTGTGGTACTTCTTTTAAACAGTTTTCTCTTTTGTCAGCCCTCTTGTTGGAAAGACTTGTGCAGGGCCTGGTGGGAGGTCCAAGTGATGCTGGCCGTGGACCTTGGAGGCCGTCAGGAGAGGAAGACCACTTCTGTCCAGTTAGAGGACCCCTAGGCCACAGCCGCCACTTGTCTCACACACGATCTCAGTGGCCACACACATTCTGATGGCTTGCTGATACACACTGCATCGCAGGATCATTTCAACTGGGTGAGGATACTAAATCTATTCTTATTGTTACGTTTAGTCAGTTTAATTATACTGAAATATATTTCATTGTAAAATGAAGTGTTCATGGATTTGTTGTGTATTTTAATTGACCCTTCGCTAAGCCCTGCCCCAGAATTTTGGCCAACCAATTGCAGTGCTCCAAAGGATAGCAACTGTCCCAAATGTTGCAAATGCTAGCTAGCCACTTAATATAACTTGTTTTCTCAAAATGCATGTTAGCTAGCTAAGTAAGGAGTCTTATGAATACAACTCCCATTTGCTGTCGACATCAGGATACAATTTAAGAGCACTATTTAGCTCTAACAGTGGTTATAGCTTTGGCTGCATGCTGACAGTGAATTCAGAGCCATTCAGTGGCTAACTACACTACAAACCAGGGGTTGGAACCGGTTCAGGGAACTGAACCTAAAACAAGAAAATAACAAAATTTTTCAAGGAACAGAATCAGAACCTATACTGATCTATACTGTTCTGGAACAGAAACGTTATTTTAAAAGCACGAGAACTTAATAAAGTTAATAAAGTTATTTTACATTCTGGGCATTTTTGTGTTTCATTCCCACAGAAAGCAACAAAGTGCCTATGCAAAGCCCTCACTCTGACTCTGTTATTCCAGCGTCTGCCTGCCAGCTGAAAATCTGTGCCAGTGTGTGTGTAGGCTACCTTCCCCTCACCCTCTGAAGCATAGACTACTGTAGCCTACTGACGTTACAAGCGTGATTCAGAAATGAGAGAGAGAGATTTTTAATTAGAAAATAATGCATTCACTTTTTAAATCTTAGATAAGGATACTATACTGCCCTACCAAGCAAAAAGGCAGTAACTGCTCATTTGGTCGAAATTGAGCGAATGTAATTTTTGCTACATTAAATGCATGCGTAATCATGTGGAAAGTATCCTGCCTCTATTGTATTGTGTTTTGGAGAAAATGGGGTCATGTTAGCAGTAACTGCATAAAGTGGGGTGGCAGGTAGCCTACTGGTTAGAGTGTTGGGCCAGTAACCCGAAAGGTTGCTGGATTGAATCCCTGAGCTGACAAGGTTGTTCTGAACAAGGCAGTTAACCCATTGTTCCCCGGTGGGCCGTCATTGTAAATAAGGATTTTTTCTTAACTGACTCGCCTAGTTCAATAAAGGTTAACAAACAACCAAGGTAAATAAAAGCTATTTTTCTCAGTTCCACGCTTGGAGCAGTTACTGCATTTTTGCTTGGTAGGGCAGTATAGTTATCACCTTTCACACTGGATTTATTACATACCGTAGGAGGTGCTTTTCTTTTAATTCTGGTGCCGCTCTGCACACACTAGCTTGTTAGCCAACTATGGGAAGTTCAAAGACATTCAAAGTTCCTTCATAATAGAAGCCTCTCCTCTGTAGGTATAATTAAGTGGCCTAATTCAGATAATGCATGTCATATCAAGATGGCCAGCGCTCCAAGCCAAGCCCCCTCCTCCACCCTCTCTCCCAACTCGCAACATTTTTGTCACATCTCACGCCCTACAGTTGTCTGCCCAATGTATGTAAATTACAACTACAGCTTACCTGCTCCATAGTAAGCTGCTCTATCAGCACTGATTGGTAAAGTAATTTCATGTTGAACTAAAGCTCAAATTCAGAGGTTTAAAAAGGAACAGAAAGGAACAATATAAACCGTAACTTATTTTTGGTTTGAACCGGTTCAGAACTTTATTTTGCTGGTTGTAACAGAGGAAACGGAGCGGGGGAAAATGTGGTTCTGTTCAGAACTAAATGATTGGAAAATTACTTTTGGTTCCAACCCATGCTACAAACATAATTTTATCAAGTGCCCGTGAAGTAATTATAATGACAGTCACCACAACATACCACAGAGTTTCCTGATTAGCAAGGGATAGTCTGTGTTTAATTTCATTGTGTATTAAAAACACAGTTTGAGATCATTGGGCTTTCTCCTATAGAGCTCCATTTTTATGGAATGGTCTGCCTATTCATGTGAGAGACGCAAACTCGGTCTCAACCTTTAAGTCTTTACTGAAGACTCATCTCTTCAGTGGGTCATATGATTGAGTGTAGTCTGGCCCAGGAGTGTGAAGGTGAACGGAAAGGCTCTGGAGCAATGAACCGCCCTTGCTGTATCTGCCTGGCCAGTTCCCCTCTTTCCACTGGGATTCTCTGCCTCTAACCCTATTACAGGGGCTGAGTCACTGGCTTACTGGTGCTCTTTCATGCCGTCCCTAGGAGGGGTGCGTCACTTGAGTGGGTTGAGTCACTGATGTGATATTCCTGTCTGGGTTGGCACCCCCCCCTTGGGTTGTGCCGTGGCGAAGATCTTTGTGGGCTATACTCGGCCTTGTCTCAGGATGGTAAGTTGGTGGTTGAAGATATCCCTCTAGTGGTGTGGGGGCTGTGCTTTGGCAAAGTGGGTGGGGTTATATCCTTCCTGTTTGGCCCTGTCTAGGGGTATCATCGGATGGGGCCAGAGTGTCTCCTGACCCGTCCTGTCTCAGGATCCAGTATTTATGCTGCAGTAGTTTATGTGTCGGGGGGCTACGGTCAGTTTGTTATATCTAGAGTACTTCTCCTGTCCTTTCCGGTGTCCTGTGTGAATTTAAGTTTGCTCTCTCTAATTCTCTCTTTCTCTCTCTCTTTCTTTCTCTCTCTTGGAGGACCTGAGCCCTAGGACCATGCCTCAGGACTACCTGGCATGATGACTCCTTGCTCTCCCCAGGCCACCTGGCCGTGCTGCTGCTCCAGTTTCAACTGTTCTGCCTGTGATTATTATTATTTGACCATGCTGGTCATTTATGAACATTTGAACATCTTGGCCATGTTCTGTTATAATCTCCACCCGGCAAAGCCAGAAGAGGACTGGCCACCCCACATAGCCTGGTTCCTCTCTAGGTTTCTTCCTAGGTTTTGGCCTTTCTAGGGAGTTTTTCCTAGCGACCGTGCTTCTACACCTGCATTGCTTGCTGTTTGGGGTTGTAGGCTGGGTTTCTGTACAGCACTTTGAGATATCACCTGATGTACGAAGGGATATATAAAAACATTTGATTTGATTTGATCATTGTGAGGGGATTTCGCCAGTGGTTGAAAGGGGAATTGGGCTTGTCTGACTAGGTTGCAACAGTAACCAACGGGGGCGGGGCTTAGCAAAGGGTCAATCATTTATGTTTGGTGGAGAGGAATGGGCTAGCAGGTTGAACAGGTTTCAAAGCCATGTGAGCTGTGTTACAGTTGACAGATGACCTTTTTGTCAAGTTATGACTGCTAAGAAAGACACTACAGGCCTCTGCTGTGATGTAAATACTGTCTATTCATTACTCAGTTATGTTTCCATATAGGCTGAGGAGGTAGACAAGCGATTATGCAGGCTTTAGGTTCAATTGCTTTGCAACGGAAACACTGTTAGTCAGAGACACACTGCAAGCAGATATACAGTTGAAGCCGGAAGTTTACATACACTTAGTTTGGAGTCATTAAAACTAATTTTTCAACCACTCCACAAATTTCTTGTTAGCAAACTATAGTTTTGGCAAGTCGGTTAGGACATCTACTTTGTGCATGACACAAGTCATTTTTCCAACATTGTTTACAGACAGATAATTTCACTTATAATTCACTGTATCACAATTCCAGTAGGTCAGAAGTTTACATACACTAAGTTGACTGTGCCTTTAAACAGCTTGGAAAATTCCAGAGAATGATGTCATGACTTTAGAAGCTTCTGATAGCCTAATTGACATCATTTGAGTCAATTGGAGGTGTACCTGTGGATGTATTTCAAGGCCTACCTTCAAACTCAGTGCCTCATTGCTTGACATCATGGGAAAATCAAAAGAAATCAGCCAAAAATGGTAGACCTCCACAAGTCTGGTTCATCCTTGGGAGCAATTTCCAAACGCCTGAAGGTACCACGTTCATCTGTACAAACAATAGTACGCAAGTATAAACACCATGGGACCACACAGCCGTCATTCCACTCAGGAATGAGACACGTTCTGTCTCCTAGAGATTAACGTTCTTTGGTGCTAAAAGTGCAAATCATCCCAGAACAACAGCAAAGGACCTTGTGAAGACGCTGGAGGAAACAGGTACAAAAGTATCTATATCCACAGTAAAACGAGTCCTATATCGACATAACCTGAAAGGCCGCTCAGCAAGGAAGAAGCCACTGCTCCAAAACCGCCATAAAAAGCCAGACTACGGTTTACAACAGCACATGGGGACAAAGATCTTACTTTTTGGAGAAAAGTCCTCTGGTCTGATTAAACAAAAATAGAACTGTTTTGCCATCATTACCATCGTTATGTTTGGAGGAATAATGGGGAGGCTTGCGAGCCGAAGAACACCATCCTAACCGTGAAGCACGGGGGGACAGCATCATGTTGTGGGGGTGCTTTACTGTAGGTAGGGACTGGTGCACTTCACAAAATAGATGGCATCATGGGGTAGGAAAATTATGTGGATATATTGAAGCAACAGCTCAAGACATCAGTCAGGAAGTTAAGTCTTGGTCGCAAATGGGCTTCCAAATGGACAATGACCCCAAGCATACTTCCAAGGTTGTGGCAAAATGGCTTAAGGACAACAAAGTCAAGGTATTGGAGTGGCCATCACAAAGCCCTGACCTCAATCCTATAGAATATTTGTGGGCAGAATAGAAAAAGTGTGTGCGAGCAAGGAGGCCTACAAATCTGACTCAGTTATACAAGCTCTGTCAGAAGGAATGGGCCAAAATTCACCCAACTTATTGTGGGAAGCTTGTGGAAGGCTACCTGAAACGTTTGATCCAAGTTAAACAATGTAAAGGCAATGCTACCAAATACTAACTGAGTGTATGTAAACTTCTGACCCACTGGGAATGTGATGAAAGAAATAAAAGCTGAATTAAATCATTATCTCTACTATTATTCTGTCATTTCACATTCTTAAAATAAAGTGGTGATCCTAACTGACCCAAGACAGGGAATTTTTACTAGGATTTAATGTCAAGAAATTGTGAAATACTGAGTTTAAATGTATTTGGCTGAGGTGTATGTAAACTTCTGACTTAAACTGTAGCTAACATTGCTTACAACAATGCTATAGCATGCTATGCTGTTTGGAAGTCTGTTTGCTATATAATTGTGCCAGCTTTTCAATACATTTGAGAAAATAAAGATACATTTCTTAACTTAAAAAAATATTTTCCATAATAGTGACAGAAGTGAAACAAACAATGGTCCTAAAACAAAATTTCATCCAGTGCTTATTGTCTGATTATAATGATATCCAAACAGTTTTCAGTAAAATCAAATCTCTTCTAAAATCTCCTGTGGCAGCACGGGTCCTACAACCCCTCGGCCTCTATAATCAGTACTACCCATCCTATGTAGCTTCTCCACCCCCGTTGAGTGGCTAATTAAAACAGTTTCAGGGACAAAAGAGGGGATCCATTGTATCAGCCGGCCAGCAGTGCAACGGATATGGTGCCAGAGGAGCACAGTTGTCCAGGCTTAGTGCCCCTTCAGACCCAATCACAGATGGATGGACATATCAGCCTCCTCCCAGCTCTGATGAAAGGTTCAGTCGGCCGGAAAACTGCCTCAGATGCGCATTGGGCAATAATGAGGATATGGCTGATATGCTGGCACTGTCCTATGGTGGAATCCTAACCTACAGTGGCTTAAATATGTTAAACACCGATTAAGAACAAAAATCTAATTCAAACTAAAGTATGTTTATGTAAATGCATTGGTTATGTTTAGTTGTAACATCAAAATAAACTGAATTGACAGATTTGGAGTAACAATAAACCAAACCCTCCCAACATCCAAGGCTTCTTGACTTTTTATGGTTAATTTTCACATTCCTGAGTCGTGCAGAGACCAACCTCCCTTCCCTTTCCCCAAAGAGAGAATCCTGCTGGTGACAAATCTTCCTCCAACTTCCTATCTTTTCTTTCAACTTGAGCAACGGACCAATCAACTAGATGTTTCATCTCCTGACTCACAGCCCTGTTGCCATAATATTTATGCTAGTCATTCAAAAGTTACCCTCATCAAACTGGGTCTCTGAGTCACACTATATTGCTCTGGGTGACCTCATTAAGTACTGACTAAAAGTCTAAATATGGGAATGTCATTTGGAGGGACACAAAAAGCAATCGACACAACACATCTCTTATCTAACAAAAACTCAGGCATTTTGGAAACAATCTCCTTAGTTTGGTTAAAACCAGTCCAGGTAACCACAATAAAACAAGATACAAGATTCTCAGAGCTTATTTTGAAAGGCATCAATGTCTATTCCCTCATTATTGCCTTGTATTTTCTGATCTTTAGGATATACTGTGTATTTTCAGTTATATTCTGACCTCTGACATGATGCTAACATATATGAGGATACACAAAAAAAAAGAATCTGCAGATGACCGACCACTCTACCTATAAAAAAACTAAAATGTCTGCTGCCTATAGGACTGAAATGACCACTCTTCCTTTACTGAAACTAGCACAGTAATCTGTCCAGGAATTCTGGGTATCAAGCTAGGTGTTGACGCTAGACATCCCATCCATGATTGTAAGGCGTTGTTGTTATCTCTCTGTGGCCCGGCACAGCCAGTACATACTTATCGAACAAAAAGGAACTGTATGTAAACAGAAACAATATACATGATTGAATACATTCCCCGATTGGTGTCGGGTTACGGTGGCCACTTTATTGGATGATATCTGTGGGAGGTCTCCAAAGTTCTGCATTTTCTCTTTATCAGCCCTTCAGAGCTTTTGAAAAATGGCATGCCATTCATAAGCTAATTAAGCATCTTCTATTAAATAGTGCTAACAGGAAACACTGTGTGACAGATGGCAATCCAACAGTCACTGAGAATGGATATATGTCTTTGACCATTTGATTGAGGACCTTTTTACTGAAGACTGTGTTTATTTTCTATGACTGTGTTTTGTATCTCTGTTTTGCTTTTCATATTGTATTGATGTGTATACATTTCTTAATTACGGGACTCATCTGTGAAAGAGACCTTGATCTCAGCATAACTCCCTGTCAAAATAAAATAAATGTAAACCGAGTGGCCTAAGACTGAGCGGTCTAAGGCACTGCATCCCTGGTTTGAATCCAGGCCGAATCACATCCGGCCATGATTGGGAGTCCTATAGTGCGGCGCACAATTGTCCCAGCGTCGTCCGGGGTAGGCCGTCATCGTAAATAAGAATTTGTTCTTAACTGACTTGCGTAGTTAAATAAAGGTTAAATAAAAAATGTATTAATAAAAAAAACTGGAAATTGTCATATGAATATTAGAAATATAAATTATTATAAAAGTGATAAATGCATATATATTGCAATACTTATTTTTTTATACATGTTTACAATGATTAAAATAAATATTGATTATAGTTTATGAATCATTTATCAATGCTTATTCATTTAAGTCATTTTAAAGGGTTCCCAGTTAATATATACAAAAATTAAGTCATATATTCAAGGCCACACAAATGAATGGCTAGAAAAGTGAATAAATAACATTAAAAAAAGGTGTTAAATACCACATTGATGGTAGACAGACCCCTACTGAACTTTGAAAAGCACCAATAATATTATTAGCATAACAAAGGAAGTTATGGTAATGGTAATCTTTTGGGCCAGCAATGTGTGCATGGGTGGGATGCATGTGAAACAACCTGAGAATGACGTGGCTCCTAAAGAATTGTCATACCAATGAGCTCCAATGAACTAGCCAATGGTTATAAAATTATGTTACAATATTATTTTGCTTGTAATTATATTTAATAATATATATTCACAATATTTGACTGTTATGATTATGGTTATAATGATAATGATTATTAAAATATTGTCATAATATTATAATAATGATGATCTTATTATGGTTAGTAGTAGCCAATTTTTTGGTGATTATCTTTATTATCATTGGTATGTGCATTTGATGTGGTAGAAGTTTCACAAGTTCAATGCTACATTTGTGGATCCTTTAACAGTATAAACAAAACTTTATCAGACCACCAACAGATTATTAGTTGGGGGTGGGATCACATATGCTAATGATGCAGATGTCTGTCTGCAGTCCTCAACACATTCCAGTCAGCCTATAAAAACAAAGCTTCTTTCTTCCTTGAGGGAAACCCAGTCTGACTATCAGCTCTTTGGGTTCAGAGAGCCAACAAGATCATTCTTTGATACTGAACTACCTTCTCATAAGTATACAAAGAACCAAACTCAAAACAGGCATGTGATTGTCACTCTCCAGTTCACCACTGCCCCCACAAGTACAGTAATTTCCCAAGGCCGTTCTTACCTAATTTTGAGCAGTGTTTGTATGAGTGTGTGTGTGTGTGTGTGTGTGTGTGTGTGTGTGTGTGTGTGTGTGTGTGTGTGTGTGTGTGTGTGTGTGTGTGTGTGTGTGTGTGTGTGTGTGTGTGTGTGTGTGTGTGTTTGGTCAAGGTGTGAGTTGAGTTCCTTCTGGAGGTTTCGGCCATGTCTCTGTCTGTCTACTGCCATTGTTTTCTCTCCACAGGCATTTATGATATCAATGCAACAAGCTTTGTCCTTAGAAGTCAGCCAGAGTTCATGAACTTATGATTTACAACGGTAAACATGAATTCGACTTAAATCATTGGTGTTGGGTTGGTTAACATTAAGATGAAACAAAGCTGGATCAAAAAGAACGGGAATATAGAAATGACATTAAAAAAAGGTGATACCGATTATTGATGCGCTAACTCTTCAACACAATACAATTCTCAAATACAATACCCTGATATATTTGTGGCCCTTATCAAACCATCTTATTTCCTTGTTCACTCAACCAACTCTGACTGACAGCGCGCTACATCAAAAAGACAACAAGACCATTTCCTGGGTCTAAGAAAGTGTTCAATGCAGGAGCATAGCACTCAGTGGTGGTGGGAGGGGGAGCAGAGAGGCTCACATATTAGGTTCAGATGAAAACAACAACAATGCAAAATAAAGATGAAAGAAAATATTGGAACATTTCTGAAAAGCTATGGCTCTTGTCTTTTCTCATCCTCCCTCTCTAAGCAGTTGGTCTGTAAAAATTAAAAGGTTTTAAAAGGGGCCGAATGGTATCCATGCATGCAGGCCAGGCAGTTCAAGTGTTTCTATACAAAACGGAGAACAAAGGAGATTCTTCCTGTCTTCTGTTGAGGCATTAAGTTGTTGCTCAGTAAATATGCATCATAACAGAGAGCAACACCATCCCAGCCAGGATCCTTTCACATTTCAATATTAATTCATTCATGCTATTTCTGTAGATTTGTTTGTAGTAGAACAAGAACACACAGTCTTGTATAACTGGCCTTGTGGGGACACACAATTTAGTCTCATTCAAATTTTCACTAACCCTAAACCTAACACTAACCCTGAAACTAACCCTAACTCCTAACCCTAAACCTCATTCAAACCTTAACCCTAAACCCCCAAGAAATAGCATTTGACCTTGTGGCGACTAACAAAATGTCCCCAGTTTGTTTACTATTCTTGTGGGGACTTCTGGTCCCCACAAGTATAGTGAAACACGTCCATGTGGCAACACTTCAGACACACACACACGCCTTATATACACTTCTAATGCATTATGACACTTCCTTAAGATGTCATAACAATTCAAAAGGAGTTTTAACATCCTTATAACATAACAACTGTACAATCTCAACTATACCACCATTATAAGCAGAAAGAAGTCCACCTTATCAACTTGAGTAAGATGCGCTAACTTTATGCTGTGTGAATGTGCTTTCAAAGCAGGGAAAGGAAAACACACACTCACACACAGCAAAGTGTAGGAGTACACTGCTAGGAGACAATAGTCTAAATGTGTAAAGATCAGATTTCCATCATGTTTGTTTTCTTAGGATAAGGCATGCCTGAGCAAAGAAAATATTTTGCTGGCTCGTGGCCATCTGTCCAAAGCAATGGCATCTTTAAAATGGTAAATATACAATATAGGTTTAACTGTGAGAATATTGATCATATAAGTTTGGAAGTTCAGAAGACCTTTTTAACTATTTTCTCTGCTATAGCATTGTTATCCCAGCTGCCTGTTGTTGCATCAAAAATGTTGTATGTGTAATGTGAGAGTTCTTCAGTGGAATGGACAGCTACACACTGAAAACAAAGATCTAACCAGACAAAACTTTGACTGACTGTCCCTCCAAACCTAACTGAAAGTGCATACATAAAAAACACAAAGCAACCTGCTGACGATGTGAAAATGATCACAAACAAAGCAGAAAACCACACAAATAGTATGTCTGACTAGAGAGTAACAATTGATTGCAGGAGACAGTAACCAATAGACAACTGGTATTGAAATGGACAAAATACTACAAGCTAAAGAAAAACCTTTAAAAAATAAAGAAGAAAAGAACACACAAACATTAATGTTTTGGTGAAGTGACAATAAAACCATGGCTAAAGTCCTTTACATAAAAACACCCAATCCCAATAGCTTGTTTCATTCACAACTGGGCTACCTGGCACAACATCACATTCGTCATAGGTCATTTCAAAATGGTATATCTAGAGCTCAAGTCACAACACATGATATTGCTGAGAGTGTTAAAGAGCAGTGGATACTGTAGCATTCCTTTGTCCATTAAAGGATTTTTATAGGCTTTGGCCAGCGACACTCAGGGCCTCTCCATTGGCTAAAAATGATACTTCTTTTCTGGCCCCCCTGAGGACTTCTTTTAAAACCCTACTTTAAATCTTAAAGAAACAACAAAAGAGCCTGTCAGTGCAATGCTTTCTGACAGCTCAGTATAAGACAATAAGACAAAAACAACACCACAATTACTAATTCACCATTTAGGTGACTCTACCCACAAGCCTATTTTAAATCTCAAGTTGTTAGGAGAATATAATTTCATGGGTAAAATGGAATAAGTTATGTAATAACTTGAAGATATTATTATTTTCAATATATACGTTTTATTCAATTAATTTGCTGAATCAAACAACACATATGAGTTGTTTTAAAAAAGACATCAGACCTAAAACATGAATAGCTGTAATGTGACTGGCTATCCCATTGTTTTGTCGCTTTTCATAACTCAAGTATCTAAAATCTGAATGCAAATGACAGGGTTCTCTGAGAGCTGAATAGAGCAACATGATTAATCACCAGGTATTTTTACTGTTACAGAGGCACACATGGCAGACTAATGTTACTCTGTTACTAAAACCCAAGTCATCTGATAACGATCAAACGATTCAAGTGATAAAAGACACTGAAAGCTCTGGAACATTACTGGAAACAGAAAATCTATGCCATTTATCATTCATACCTGTATTCTTGTAACACGTTGTTTGTCAGGATTTTCAAAAGACTTGAAATCTGAATTTATATGACATGATAAATTCAATGGCCTTCATACCTTTTTGACAAGTAATTACAATTGAAAAATCAAATTAACTTGTACCACTAAGCACATTGAGCACTTGTCACAGGTAATGTCTATTATCAATATTATCTATTATCTGTATTTTGTATTTCAAACACATACTGTATGTATTTACTTGAAGAAGAAACAGTATTGAGTGAGAATCAAGATAAAAAGCCTACCGTGTTGTGAGAAATCAAAACACACTTAAAATGTCAATAGTGTCAGGAGAAAAAGAGACTAGCAATGGAATACAAATCCATATCAACTCTGAACTGATCTGTTGATTTCATTAAGGGCATTCAATGTCTTTTACTGATGGTGCAGCAAATTGTGTGTAAAGGATTCAAAGGTCAGAAATGTACACAACAAAGAGTCTTAGATAGTGGAACATGACAGATTGGACTTTATAGCTTTAACAGATGTGTGTGAAGTAAAAAGTGTAAAGTAAAAAGGACCTAACCTAAACCCAAAATAGGAAATCCAACGTTCCCCATCCTGCCATCCTAAACATTTATCGCCTTATTACTGACGGAGTGAGATTAACCATAAGAACGGTATATTCATGAGGTTTTATGATAATTGACCTTTGACATTTTCACACTATTAAAAGTGGTCATTTACTAGGTTCTATGTTATGGAGGGAAGACTCCCCAGTATTTCCCGTCATTCATTCTCTCTATCACTTGGCCTTTTCTGGCTCTTTTTATGTCCAGAAGGAATGCATCACGAAATGCGATTTCTTTAAGCAACTGTGAGTGGAAATTGCTTTTTCTGGAGACATTTATGACCCCATTCAAAGGCCTGACATCTCAAACACAGGAAGGAAGGAAGTGAGAAGTGCCATACAGTATAAAGAGGTTAATTTACACTTCCTACTATACCTTTTTAACAAAGCCCCACAAAACACACCTTTATTCAAAACAGAAATGTCGGATTATGGCGTTGAATGGTTTTACACACACTCACACCCACCTATGTTAAATGGGTTTGTGGGTGCATAAATGTTGTATGGATGGATGATTTTTATCGGTGAAGCAGGCCCTCCCTCCTCAAGGGTACTTGGGATTAGAACCCTGGAAGTCTCTCTGCTGTCTGTCTGATAATAGATCAAAGAGATGCATCAGAGATCACCTCTAGTTCTAGAGCACTTTTCCCACATAGCAACCAGTCATCTTAATGCTTCAGCCAATGGACTCCAGCAATAAAATACCACATAGAAATATCTTAAATGAGATCATTGACCCCACATTATAAAAAGGTAAACAGAAACACACTAGGGTACATTATAATATTGCTGTCTGACTATCCCTTATATACAGTCATAATACTAAAACTGCATTTCAAATTGCTGGAGTACAATTTTTGATGATACCTAATGAGATCAAAAATGCACAGGGATGAAAATAGACAATGTGTGTTTATAGATGTGACTACAAATTTGGCATGGTTCAGATCAATAGTTCAGAAGGATTTTAATGTTGGATACTTACTGACCCCAAAAGGCAATCTAGGGACATTACACCAGAGTGCTGGAGTTGTGACAGATTTCTGGTAGCCTCGGACACCCAGGATTCACTGAAGTGACAAGATGTCTGAATATAGAATGGTTAAAATACACTGAGTATACAAAACATTAAAAACACCTGCTCTTTCCATGACAGACTGAGCAGGTGAATCCAGGTGAAAGCTATGAACCCTTATTGATGTCACTTGTTAAATCCACTTAAATCAAATGTATAAGAAGGGGAGGAGACAGGTTAAATAAGGATTTTTATGCCTTGAGACATGGATTGTGTATGTGTACAAGTCATTGGGTGAATGGGTAAGACCAAAAATGTTAGTGCCTTTGAAAGGGGTATGGTAGTATGTTCCAGGCGCACCGGTTTGTGTCAAGGAATGCAACGTTGCTAGATTTTTCACGCTCGACAGTTTCCTGTGTGTATCAAGAATGGTCTACCACCCAAAGGACATCCAGCCAACTTGACTGAACTTTGGGAGGCATTGGAGTCAACATGGTCCAGCATCCTTATGCAATGCTTTCAACACCTTGTAGAGTCAATGCCCCAAGGAATTGAAGGCAAAAGGGCAGTGGGGTGCCACTCAATATTAGGAAGGTGTTCCTAATGTTTGGTATAGTCAGTGTATAAGCATACATACAACTGAATAAATTCATGTTAAATGTTGAGAAATGAAACCATATAGGTTTCAATATATAACCACAATATGCTCCACATAAAGACTGGACGTCAAAGATACTATATCCGTCCTTTATCAATCTCTAAATCCTTGAAAGGTACAATTATTTCTAGGGCAGGGAATTGCCAGGGACCTCGCGATACTTAGGTGCCGATACGGTACGTATTGAGATTCGACACGGCTGAAAACATGTTGACTCACTATTTAATAAGATGAACGAGCTAAACTATGACCTGGAGATCTATATAATATCATCCCAAAATAATATTGCGATATGTTACTATCGATTTTATCCCCTATCGCTAATTATTTCCATTCTATAGAATCACAAAGTTACATTCCACATATTCCATGACTCTTGGATCTCTTCATCCTTATTGGTGGAGGAGCAGCAAACAATTTGTTCAGACGGTGCCCATCCACTCCTTCCTGAGCCACAGAAAGCAGAGGGGTCACAGTTGAGCTTCTAAAGCTCAAAACTGCCAGCTTTCATCCGAAGCCAAAAAGAGACATTCAATATCCATCTCTACCTTCACAATTTACATTTATTTTTGCGTTTTATTTGCTTTGAGATCATTTTCTGTAATGAAAAGCACCAAACAAGTTAAATAAATAATAGTTATTAAAGCTATTAGCGCTGAAAAACAAAAATCTATGCTCAACTGCCCCTGAGACTACTTGGTCACACCCCAAATGGCATCCTATTCCCTATATAGTGCACTAGTTTTGACCAGAGCCTTGTTCAAAAGTAATGCACTACATAGGGAATAGGGTGCGATTTAGTACATAGACCCATTCAATTGCAGCCTTCATTTTCCTGCTGACACTATAAGGACTTGAAGGCTGAATGGCAAAGTGGCTCCAGGAGGAAAATAGCAAACAAGCAGAAGAGGCTTTCAATCAAATGTCTATTGTAGTTGGTAATTTGTGCTTTGGACACATCAACACCTTGACATTTGTTCAACGATGAAACAATCCTGCAATATCACATATAGAAAGATTTATAATTCTGAAACTGAAGCACATAGATCAATCTTTATGAAATGTAACATGTTTACCATGACTCTTTGGCTGCGTTTAGACAGCCCAATTCTGATTTTCCCCCCACTAATTGGTATTTTGAACAATCACATCAGATTTTCTTCAGAGCTGACCCGATTAGTAAAAAAATAAAAAAATCAGACAGGCAGCCCATGTCAATGCCATGAAAGGCTGCAATACAAAGAACAAACGTCCCATAGCTCAATGGTCTCCACTGACATCTAGTGGACAAATTAGAAACCTCTATTGACAGACAATGGGTGACTGGAAAGGTAAAAGGTAATGGCAAGCTATTTCTGTCCATACCCATCTAGGTTTTTAATGTAAGTTATCAATTTATATCATGGAGATCTGACTTTGTAATGTTAATACTCATGCATGGTCAATGACAGGTTGTTTAAAGCAGACACATGAACCAAGAACAATATATTTCAATTAGCATTTCAAAAACAATAAGTGAGTACCACAGAAACACAAGCAGATACTGTTTTTATTTGTTTTTATTTGATGACACTTTAAGTAATGCATTTTCTTCATCTGAATTGTAAAGTTCATGATTGGAAAACATGTCAAAGATGACTAGTCAGATTGACTAGTTTGTACCAAACACACTTCATTTTTCAACTCTGGATTTATGATGAATAACTAAGTTAACCTAAACATGACAAAGCTATGACATGGGTCAAGAGTCAATGTAATGTAACTTGCACATGAGAACATTCTGTAACAGAACATGAGCTGCTATCTAACCGGTTGTTATAGCTATCTATTTGATCTGTTGCAGACAAACAGTACAGTAATGGTGGTCTAGTCAGTCTTGGAGGCCATCAATGGTGTGTGTGTGTCTGACACTGAATAGAGGTTCTGTGTAGAGACTGAGAGGTGTTCTAGAACAGGCTGATTCTGGGCAGTCACCACCAGAGGCAAGCCGTGGATGACCACTTCCTGGCTGCCTAAACTGATGCTAGGGACCATGAGACTACTGTCCTCCTCACAGGTGGTAATGCCATTGTCCCCAAACTCCTGCACCACTGTTACCTGTGCCTGCTTGGGCAAGTCTTCCAAGGGGCCACCTTCGCTACACTTCATGTCCGGGGGCGAAAACCTGGAGGTGGCCGTTGCCATGGCGACTAGATTACTGTGGTTCCCTCCCTCCGTCACCACAGTAACCTCTGTGCCCCCCTCCTGAATGAGAGCACTGAGACCCTCCAGATCTGAGCAGGTGGTGATGAAGGTCTGTGTGCTGCTGCGGTGGGCTGAGGAGTCCTGGGAGGCGATGGCTGTCTGAAGTAGGGCCTGGTGGAGAGGGTTACGGCTGTCCCCTAGGGAGAGGTGTGTCAGCAAGACTGTCTGAGGCTCCAGAGAGTCCCCATCTACCTGTTTCTGAGCTCCTAGCTGCTGTATGGGCATGAGGCTCATACAGTTGACCACCATGCCCTGGGTCTCTGGGCTCAGGAAGACCGTGGTGGATCCCTTGGTCTGCTGCCCAAAGTCTAGCCCAGCCTGCAGGGGAAGGAAGGAGCCCTCCTGACCCAGAGGGTGGGAAACTATGATTTGGAGCTGGGCACTGCTGTAGGAGGCCAGGGGGTCCGAGGCCAGTGGAGTCAGGGGGACCTGGTGGAGTGGGATTTGGGTGGTGTGGCTGTCTTGCCTGGGTACATGGCTCACAGTCACAACACTGTGCTGGGAGGTAATGGGCTGGAGTGTCAAAGAGAGAGTCTGCTGGGAGTCTGAGTCCTGGTGCTGCTTCCTGTGGCTGCGCAGAGAGTCCTCCCTCACGAACGACGCCTCGCACAGGTCACAGCAGAAGGCCCGCGTTGCGTCCAGCTTGGCCCGGTACCGGGAGCTCACAGGCTTGGGAAGGACCTCTCCGTTACAGACATCAGCTTTGCCTCTTTTTCCATCGACACCTGTGTCAGGCTTGTCCGTGTGGCACTTCTTCTTCTTGTGGATGACCAGGTTGCTGCGCTGCTTGGTGGCGAAACTGCAGAAGTCACATTTAAAAGGTCTCTCCTCAGAGTGGATCCGCTCATGGACCTTGAACGCCCCCTTGCTGGAGCAGGAGTAGGTGCACTTGGAGCACTGGATGGGTTGAGTGGGCTGGTGCTCTCGCGAGTGCTGCCTCAGAGCTGTCTTACTGGTGCACAGAAAGTCACAGTCAGGGCAGCGGAAGGAGTTGGCCATGCCGTGTTTTATCTGGACGTGTGATTTCAGGTTGCCCTTCATGGCACAGCGGTAGTCACAGAAGTCACACTTGTAAGGCTTCTCACCCGAGTGTATGCGGATGTGCCTCTTCAGGTCAGAGTTGATCTTGAACTTTGCTTCACACCGAGTGCACTGGAAAGGTGCGTCCCCTAAAGTAGAGGAATATATACATTTATATAACATCAGACAAATAAAACGTAAGTTTTTTAGACTTTTTTAGAAGTCAAAAATCAGTCTTATATCAAGATGAGCCCATGTCCCATATTTCAGTCCCAAATGAACGGGAAACAATGTAGACCATTCACTAACCTGATTTCAGAACCAGACTTACACAATTCAATGCTTAAGTGTACTAATCAACCCAAGCAGACCCACCAGTGTGTGAACGGAGGTGCACGGTGAGTTGGCTGGAGTTGCGGCTGGCATAGGGGCAGATCTGGCACTTGAAGGGCCTCTCATCATAGTGGATACGGAGGTGTTTCTTCAGACTGCTGCTGTCGGCCGCAGCGTAGGGACAGTAATTGCACTTGTGAGGCTTCTCTCCCGTGTGGGAGCGAAAGTGCATGTTCAGCTTGTCCCTCCGGCTGAACCGCTTGTGGCAAAGCTCACATTCAAACGGCTTCTCACCTGGGCACACACAAGGATTGGAGGACAAATAAATGTCAAAATCGCAATACATACTAGGATGACAACTCAATAGAATTTGATTTATGATACAATTCCACTGGTATTATTACATACCAGTATGTGTTTTGAGATGTCGCTCCATGTCTTTCTGACCGTACTGTGTCTTGAAAGAGCATCCTAGGGGCAAAGGAATAAATGATGCATTTGATTAGAAAAGTGATTGATTCATGCACCCTGAATATAAGTGTTGTTTGAACCACATTTCAAGAAAACATTACTGTACTAATAATTAGTGGAAAAGCCAGCTATAAAAAAAGTAAATCGACCCAGAAAAGAGCAAATTGGTTGTAACTGACCAGCGGATATTGTGCTCCCTCCCTCCCTACCAGCAATATGGAAGGAATGTGTCACAGGACTAATGAAAGAGGAAGTGAGGGTACCAACCTGAGAAACAGCAGCTGCGCCTCTTTGAAGTCAGGGCAGGTTTTAATTTTTTGGAAGGTGTTTTAGAGGCTTTGGTCAGAATCTTTTTGACACCTCTCATAACACACGTCTGGTAGGTTTCCTCAAAAACAAACTCTGTGCTGGAATCTGGGGGGAAAAGTGCAAAGGATTTCTGACTGTATAGGATACATTTCCAGAAAACTGAGGAATTTGTCTAAACATCAGATCGTTACCATGGTTACTGAGTAACCAAATAACCAATTTTTAACCTGCCTTTATAACAAGTTGTATTTGAAGGAGAAAATATATAGGCTATGCATTGTTCCAATGGTATATTTAAGGAGTCTGGGGTAGCCTTTCATAATCTCTTCAAACTAGCCTGTGGATAAAACACCTTGCAAGAATAGTATTACCTGTAAGAGTAGGTGCCGAGTTAGATGCTGATATGTCAGAGGAGGGTATGTGGCAGCCATTTTGCTTGTGGGCCAGAAAGACTTCAAAGTTATTGTACTGCTGCTTACAAAACCCACAAATGTGGATATCTGGGCTCACTTCCACAAGTACATGGTTCCCTCCTGTTGACGAGGAAGAGGGGATAAAACCCTGCTTTCGTTCAAGAACATTGACAACCAATAGCCTAACCTGCAAATACCAATACTCATCATACACCTTAGAGTTTGCAGTGCACGGTGTTTGAATGGGCTTTGCAATTTGTAAACATAGCTAGCCATATTGTTATATAATTGCAAACACAACTGACAGACGATAAAGGCATTGGATAACTTATTTAATACATAGAATGCGCCAGATTAACAACAAGTTTCAAATATTAATTGGACTACTAAGTGGACTTTGTTTAGAACATTTGACGTTGTTTAGAACATCTTACCCCCTCCGTTAAATGATTCCATCTTCACGCTAATATAACTGGATATCAATTCAGTTAAGGGCTCCCTAAAGGTAGGCTATCGACTTGCGACAGGAAACTCGATTGGAATTAATTCAATATAAAGTATACAACACATCAAGTGCCTTTGAAATCGAAACATTGTAATTATCTACTGACTTTTAGCTATGTACTCCACTGAACTCTTGTCGGGCAACACTGTTGCAATCATTTTACGACAGACTTCTTTTTCTATGGTATTATTGCGGCCCGCAAACAAGCGTTATAGCTGCATGACGCCACCTACTGTACAGGTTGTAAACTATAGAAAAAAGATTCATTGTAGGAAAAAAAGTGGGAAAAACCGGAATCATAGAAAATCAAAAAAATATACTTTTACATTTTTTAAAACATAATTTCCCACTCCTTCAGTCACATTCCAATTCAAGCCACATCCCTACACAGACTCAGGAGCCTGTGAGGGCGGACCATCCTTTTAAAGCATTTCTTGCAATGCCTCGGCTGTAAACTCAGTCACAAAAATCGTTCTGCAGAACTCACAATAATTCCAATTTCCTCTAATTTCTTATTTGTTTGTGCTGTGCAGTTTATGACCATTGCAATAAATGCTACAAATTCCACCTTTCACATATAATATATCAGGATCCCTTGATTGCCAAGAAACATTCACTGGTGCAGTCTCAATTACCATTGCATCTTATATGCCACTCACTCCTTCCACTTTTCTCACTGGACAGCCCTTATTCTCACCACCTCTTTCAATTAAATTCCATTCAAAGGGATGTATATGGTTTATATTGCCAAAGCAAGTGAAATAGATAATAAACCATCCAAAATAAACAGTAAACATTACACTCACAAAAGTTCCAAAGGAATAGAGACATTTTAGATGTCATATTATGGCATATCAGCGCAATTGGAAAGTATTCAGACCACTTCACTTTTCCTATATTTTGTTACATTACAGCCTTATTCTAAAATGTATGATAAAAAAAATACAATCTCAATCAATCTTCACACAATAGTCCATAATGACAAAGCAAAACAGGTTTTTAGAATGTTTTGCAAATTTATTAAGAATAAAAACTGAAACATAACATTTACATAAGTATTCAAACCCTTTACTCAGTACTTTGTTGGAGCACCTTTGGCAATGATTACAGCCTTGAGTATTCTTGGGTATGACGCTATAAGCTTGGCACATCTGTTTTTGGGGAGTTTCTCCCATTCTTCTCTGCAGATCCTCTCAAGATGGGGAGCGTTGCTGCACAGCTATTTTCAGGTCTCTCCAGAGATGTTCGATCAGTTTCAAGTCTGGGCTCTGGCTGGGCCACTCAAGGAAATTCAGAGACTTGTCCCGAAGCCACTCCTGCGGTGTCTTGGCTGTGTTCTCAGGGTCGTTGTCCTGTTGGAAGGTGAACCTTCTCACTATTCTGAGGTCCTGAGTGCTCTGGAGCAGGTTTTCATTAAGGATCTCTCTGTACTTTGCTCCGTTTGCTCCGCTCAGCTTTCCCTCAATCCTGACTAGTCTCCCAGTCCCTGAAAAACATCCCCACAGCATAAGGCTGCCACCACCATGCTTCACCATAGGGATGGTGCCAGGTTTCCTCTTTATGTGATGCTTGGCATTCAGGCCAGAGTTCGATCTTGTTTTCATCAGAACAGAGAATTTTGTTTCTCATGGTCTGAGTCCTTTAGGTGCCTTTTGGCAAACTCCAAGCGGGTTGTCATGTGCCTTTTACTGAGGAGTGGCCTTCCATCTAGCCACTCTACCATAAAGGCCTGATTGGTGGAGTGCTGCAGAGATGGCTGTCCATCTGGAAGTTTTACCCCATCTCCATAGAGGAACTCTGGAGCTCTGGTTCTTGGTCACCTCCCTAACCAAGGCCCTTCTCCCCCGATTGCTCAGTTTGGCCGGGCGGCCAGCTCTAGGAAGAGTCTTGGTGGTTCCAAACTTCTTCCATTTAAGTATCATGGAGGTCACTGTGCTCTTGGGGACCTTCAATGCTGCAGACATTTTTTGGTACCCTTCCCCAGATCTGTGCCTTGACACAATCCCGTCTCTAAGCTCTACGGACAAGTCCATCAACATCATGGCTTGATTTTTGCTCTGACATGCACTGCCAACTGTGGGACCTCATATAGACAGGTGTGTGCATTTCCAAATAATGTTCAATCAATTGAATTTACCACAGGTGGACTACAATCAAGTTGTAGAAACATCTCAAGGATGATCAATTAAAACAGAATGCACCTGAGCTCAATTTCTAGTCTCATAGCAAAGGGTCTGAATACTTATGTAAATAAGGTATTTCTGTTTTTAATTTTTAATACATTTGTAAACATTGTGTGTAGATTGATGAGATAAAAAGGTATTTTCCATTTTAGAACAAGGCTGTAACGTAACAAAATGTGGAAAAAGTGAAGGGGTCTGAATACTTCCCGAACACACTGTACAGTGTTGAAACGATGTGCAAATCTTTGACGAAGTGCTTTGTCAAAAAATGTTATTACAAAAAAGAGGATCCTAACAAACATATGTCCCTTTTTGACCCCCATCCTCCATCAGTGACTCGAACGACGTACACAGGTAAAAGTTGACACGTATTTATTGGGCGCTTTCCTCTGCCCAGGCACTGGATAGGTATTTTAGCTAACCACATCATATGTTATAGCATTCTGTCAGTCAATGACATGGTGCGCAACCATTGGTTGATGTATGCAACATCTGAACAGGGGAACGTAACCAAAGTTAAAATAGATTGGTTGAAATGGGAAACATTAATCGCGGGACTAGTTGAAGAAAAATATGACAACACATTTCAAAATGTCAGCTGAAGACGAAACATTATTGTTGGAACTTATGACGCGTTTAAAACAGCTCAGGGACTTGTTTTGGACTTATGACTGGGAAAAATCATTTTGAATGGTCATCCAATTTGGAATTCGAAGTCGGCAACTCTGGCATCTTTCTAGAGCTCTGACTTTCTGACCTGAAGATCACTGACATCATGATTTGTCCATAGTTCCCAGTTGTCTTAAAAGCACCATTATTCCTCCCTGTTCATCTGCAAGCATATGGTGTGCTTTTCGACAGGTGACTGCTCAAAACGCTCTAGCTAAACATTGCATTTCTACTGCTTGTTGTTGTCTGTTTATTTACCAGCAACTTGCCACAGTGTAATTGTGTAAGTGTTTTCTTCTTTCTTGCGGTCTCTTCTCTCTGCGCTCTTATCCTTCAATAATCGATCTATCTTCCTCTTCTTCTTCGAGATTTGGTTGGCGGAGCATATCCAACTTTTAGGTGCATACACAGCCACCTACTGTACTGGAGTGTGAGGCCAGTCACGGCCTATCTACAATAAATTCCAGTAAATTCCAGACGAGCTTCAATGCCATACAACACTCCTTCCGTGGCATCCAACTGCTCTTAAATGCAAGCAAAGCTAAATGCATGCTCTTCAACCAATCGCTGCCCACACCCGCCCACCGGTCTAGCATCACTACTCTGGACGGTTCTGACTTAGAATATGTGGACAACTACAAATGCATACGTGTCTGTTTAGACTGTACACTCTTCTTCCAGACTCACATTAAGCAACTCCAATCCAAAACTAAATCTAGAATCGGCTTCCTATTTCGCAACAAAGCATCCTTCACATTTGGCAGTTGATCTACTTCAATTCGGTAAATGGCACTGTGTGCTCTTTTCGAAGGATGGATCCCAGTCTGTTCAGGGCTATGGGATGCGGGGGGTCAGAGGTGGTCTGCCGGGCATTGGAATGACGGCCCAGCTCGGGATGAGGAGGGCTTTTAGCAGGTGGAATGGTGGGGACCAATTGGAGGTTTCATTAGTAGCAATGCAAATATCATGGTACAGCTATATAGACACTCAATCATATTTTTTCTTTTTAATGGTACGTTTACAAACATATTTTGATAAATAGAATTGAAAGTTGTGTCTCATTATGGTAAGTGGTGGAATAGGTATAGCCAGTTACAATTGTAATGGCCTAGCAGATAATAAGAAAAGACGATCAGTATTTACCTGGCTAAAAGAGAAGGAATATAATATCTATTGTTTACAGGAAACAGACATAACATAGGTACAGCAGATCCCCTTATTGTATGGGACACTTTTAAGTGTGCCTTTAGAGGCCATGCAATTCAGTACTCATCAATAAAACAAAAGCAATTTAGATCAAAAGAGTCCATATTAACAAAGGAAATTGAAGGACTAACAGTACAGTTAGATATCAATAAAAACGGTACCATAGAGGCACAGAATAAGAAATGGAGGAACTTATTCAAGAAAGATCCAGTGTAATAGATTATAAAAAATTAGCGAACTGGATGGAATATGGGGGAAAAATGCACCAAATTCTTTTTCAATCTTCAATATAAAAATGCTACCAAAAAATGTATTAAAACCTGTTACCAATGATGGAGTCACGCACGATTCACCAAATTATATTTTGAAAGAGGAAGTAAAGTACTTTAAGAATATGTTTTCATTTTAGGCTCCTCCATCTCCACTAAATGAAACTAATTGTATGGATTTGTTTCCTAATAATATTGTAAAATTAACATCTGTACAGAAAGAGTCTTGTGAAGGCCAAATTACAGAGGGGGAACTGCTTGACGCAATTGGGGCCTTTAAGGATAGGAAAACTCCAGGGCTGGATGGCATACCAGTGGAAGTATACAAAACTTTTGTTGATGTACTCAAAGGACCATTATTAGCATGTTTTAACCACTCCTATATAAATGGTAGATTATCAGACACGCAACAAGAAGGTCTGATATCATTATTACTGAAACAGGACCCAAGTGGGATATATAAAGATCCAGTCCATTAAAAAAATTGGAGACCTCTTACACTTCAGTGTTGTGATGCAAAAATCCTAGAAAAATGCTTGGCACATAGAATTTAAAAAGTATTGTCAGATACTATTCATCCTAATCAGACAGGTTTTTTACATGGACGATACCTTAAAGATAATATAAGACAAGTACTGGAAACAATAGAATACTATGAAATATCGGGGACACCAGGACTGGTTTTCATAGCTGATTTTGAAAAGGCTTTTGATAAAGTACGACTGGAGTTTATATATAAATGCCTAGAATATTTCAATTTTGGGGAATCTCTTATAAAATGGGTTAAAGTTATGTATAGTAACCATAGGTGTAAAATAGTCAATAATGGCTACATCTCAGAAAGTTTTAAACTCTCTAGAGGAGTAAAACAAGGTTGTCCATTATCGGCATATCTATTTATTATTGCCATCGAAATGTTAGCTGTTAAGATTAGATCAAACAATGATATTAAGGGATTAGAAATCCGTGGCTTAAAAACTAAGGTGTCATTGTACACTGATGATTCATGTTTTCTTTTAAAACCACAATTGGAGTCTCTCCACGGCCTCATAGAGGATCTAGATACTTTTGCTATTCTCTCTGGATTAAAACCAAATTATGATAAGTATTACGTATTGGATCACTAAACCATGCTAATTTTACATTACCATGTAGTTTACCATAAAAATGGTCTGACGGAGATGTGGACATACTCGGTATACAAATCCCAAAAGAAAGAAATTATCTCACTCCAATACATTTTTATTGAAAGTTAGCAAAAATAGATAAGATCTTGCTACCATGGAAAGGAAAATACCTGTCTATTTGTGGAAAAATCACCCTGATTAACTCTTTAGTCATATCACAGTTGACCTATTTGCTTATGGTTTTGCCTACACCTAGTGACCTGCTTTTTAAATCATATGAACATAAAATATTAAATTTTATTTGGAATGGCAAGCCAAATAAAATTAAAAGGGATTATTTATGTAACGAATATGAATTCTGAGGGCAGAAATGATTAAATACTAAAGCATTAGACCTCTCACTAAAGGCATCAGTCATACAAAAGTTATACTTAAATCCAAACTGGTTCTCGAGTAAATTGGTACGAATGTCTCATCCTATGTTCAAGAAGGGCCTTTTCCCCTTTATTCAGATTACACCGGCCCACTTTCGATTGTTTGAAAAGGAAATAATTTCCAAAATATCTTTATTTTTTAAACAAGCCTTAGAAAGTTGGTTGCAATTTCAGTTTAATCCACCTGAAAAGACAGAACAAACAATACAACAAATATTGTGGATAATTCAAATATACTAATTGATTAAAAAAACTATTTTTCAATTAAATGTTTAAAAAAGGTCTAATTTTTGTGAATGATATCATAAATAGGACTGGTGGAGTTATGTCACACATGCAGCTAACACAGACATATGGAAATGTCTGCTCTACCCAAAATTACAACCAATTAATTGCAGCATTACCACAAAGATGGAAGAGGCAAGTAGAAGGGGAAAAAAGTAAGGAACTTAAATGGTTAAAGAAAAGTGTGATAAATAAAAACATATACCAATTTAATTTAAGGACCAAAAAACTGACAGCTGTGCCATATAAATTGCAAAATAGTTGGGAAGTGATTTTCGATGTACCAAGAAACTGACAGCTGTGCCATATAAATTGCAAAATAGTTGGGAAGAGATTTTCGATGTACCCATTCCATGGCACATGGTTTATGCAAAACAACGCCGGATGCAAAACTTCAAATTTTTCAATTTAAATTACTATACAAAATTCTTGCAACTAATAGAATGTTATACAGTATATATGGGGGATACAATGTTCCCAGCGCTGCAGATTCTGCTGTGAGGAGGCAGAGTCATTAGATCATTTATTTTGGTATTGTCCATATGTAGCTCATTTTTGGTCACAGGTCCAGGAATGGCTGAAGAACTGCAACATTTGCCTAGAACTAACGCTGCAGATAGCAATACTGGGTGATTTGAAAAGCCAATCAATCAATCAATCAATCAATCAATAATATAATAATTAATTTAGCAAAATGTTTAATTTTTAATTTACAATCTGTAGAAGCTATGAGAATAGAAAGGTTCAATTTGTTTGTGAAGCATCACAGCACAGTTGAAAAATATATGGCAATTAGAAATCCAAAATGGATGATGTTGAGAGATGGATGGGAGAGGTTGAATGGAGCTGAAGGGTGGGACTAACAGCAAGATAAAACATGTAATACATATGGGGTCTGTAAAATGTATATAGGTTCAGAACTTTTGTGAAATAGCACAGTTACACATAGAAATCAAACTGGATGGACATCAGAAATAGAGGAAGGACTAAAAAACAAACAAAAAACAACTATCGTAAAATAGACTGTGTCTGTAAAATGTGTATAAGATGTATAAATTGAAGGTAAAAGCCGAAGTGTTTATTAGTTTACTCCAATTGGGGGAACTGTGGTAGGGTTTGCGGGGAACAATAATAAAGGTATATTCTTAAAAAAGTATGTATGTCTATATAGGTGTGTGTATGTATATACTGTATGTGTATATGTATGCATCCGTGTATGGATATGCCAAATGGCTACACTAGTTCATTTAGCAAACAAGATTTGGTTAGAATTCCGTAGCTTCATTTTATAGTATGAAGATTACAATTGAACAAAGCTGGATAAAATAGAAAGGATATTTTCTCCAAACGATTTGAGGGAGTGCGCACATGCGGCTATTCTGTGTTGAGCGGTTAACAAAGAAACAGGTACCCCTATATGCTTAATTTGGAGTTATAATGTAACTTTAGTTCTACAAACATTGGGCTATATATGTTTTGATCTTTAATACATTGTAAGGCTGCATGATGCGACTCTAAAGATGATTTGAAAAAAGGCGCTTGAAAAGCATGAGCTCTGCTTTGCTGTTTTGCGCAGGCTGTTCTCACTTTATCAGTCTCTTATTCACAATTTGACAAGCACTTTATAATGTCTCGAATTTCACAGCGGCATACCCTTTGTGTGGCCATAATGCACCCTAAAAAGATCCGTGCCTTTTGCCGCCATCACAGGCTACAAGTGAAGACAGACACACTGGGGACGCAACTGCGCATGCCCTTATCAAATTCTGAGGTGCATATTGAAGATATTAGAAGAACTCTCCACATTTACGTTTCGTCAGCCAACAAGATGAGTAGGCCTAACGAACAGCAAAAGCACTAGCCTATGTCAATTTACTATCCCCCATAGTACAAATGTTGACCTTTCTGTGCAATAAATAAATATTTCAAGCATATTCTGGGACAGTTGTGGGATGTGCTAGATCCCAAATTAATACAACCACTAGCATCAAAAAACATTTTTACGCAATGTGGCTGACCCAACAGATCAGAACATTTAGCTTAAAATTATGATAAACTATTAGGCTATTTCTTCACATTATAAGTGCACCAAAGCGCACATTGCAGTAGGCTATAAGCACAAATGTTCCATTAGCGGGAAAACACCATTATTATGCATGTAATGCTTTTATTATAAAAGGTGCATTTTTATGGTGAAAATGATCTTCCCCAAACTTGAGACTCATGTGCTGTTTATATATACCAGTTAGGCTATACACCCCTTGTAAAGCTGATTAATGTGCTTAATTTTAAGAAGTATTTTCCCACTTTAGTTGTGATGCAAACCTTATGAAAACATATAGGCCTATGGGCTAGGCTACATGAGGTGTGCGACTATGATTCGAAAAAGTTGCACAAAAAAGGCATTGTTTCTTGCTTTATGCTAGGCAACATTCACAAGTGATAATATATAATTCACAACTGATTCACAAGCTAATATTATCACCCATCTGACTATTCTTGATTTATCCCTCCCGTCGTCCTCGTATTGTGTCTAGTCCCCGCGTCCTCCGGGTTACCCTGTCCCGTCCTGACTAAAGGCCCAATGTGCGCAAGTGTGACAGTATTCGTGTGAACAGCCTTTGCAGATGTATTTCTTACACCAGCAGCACACAGTGTGTGTCTTGGAGTGCTTCTTGGGTGGGCAGAGCTGACACCTCTTCCTCTTACAACGAGCGGGGCAGTGGCCGTGCCAGCGGCGGGCCCCTCGCGCTGTTGATCACGAGCCGCCGCCGTAGCACTCTGTAGGACTTTGACAAGTGCTGACTCCGCTTCAGTGCGGGGGAGATGCTGCCTTCTTTGGATCAACGGCTTCACAAGTGCCTTTCGCAGCTGCTCGAGGAACACCCTGCGCTTGTTCCGCTTGCGAGGCATCCAGTCAGGCAAGATCTCTCGCCATATGACAAAGGCATTGTAGGAGGACACGTCGAGGATGTTGTGGAAGACGACCAGGGGCCTGCGGGCAGTCGTCCGTCTGCAGCTGTAGATGCTGACCACCTTGTCTAGGTTGTCCACGCCGCCCTTGTTGCAGTTGTAGTCTAGGATGACGGCCGGCTTCCTGTCGCGGCGATCGCTAATGTGGCCCTCTGTGTGCAGCGTGCTCAAAAGTAGCACGTTCTTGTTTTTCTTTGCCAGGTAGGACACTAGAGTGGCGGTGGGCGTGAAGGCAAACCTGGAGGACAGGACCTGTCTGCCCCTGGACCCGAGCAGCGCGGGTGGAAGCTCGGCCTTGTTTTTTCTCACCATGCCCACCATGGTGAGGTTCCTCTCGAGGAGCCGCTGGCCCAGTTCATAGGAGGTGAAGAAGTTGTCACAGGTGACGTTGCGACCGCTCAGTCCCGTTGTCAGATCGAGGACGACGTGCATCCCCTGGTTCTTCTCGGGGCCTCCGCTGGCCACCTTGCCGGTGTACACTTGCATCTTCCAAGCGTAGCTGGACTTGGCGTCGCAGGCCACCCACAACTTGAAGCCGTATTTCTTGCTGGGGATGTACTGACGGAAAGGACAGCGGCCTTTTGAAAAGGGGACAAGAGATTAGTGTCGTTACTGTCTCATTGGGGCCAACGGCCTTTTGTGTTACACACGCTGCTAGTGCTGCCACAGCCATTGCTCCCGCTGCTACAGCTACTACCTCTCTATAGACGCACACACGCGCACACACGCGCACACACACGCACACGCACAGTACCTCTGAACGGGACCAGTTGCTCGTCCACCGTCACGTAAGGCTCCGGGTTGTAGAGGGCCGGCAGCCGCACCTCCCACAGGTCCCAGACCTCTCGTATGGCTGCGAGTTTGTCCGTGGCGAGTCTGGCGGGTCTCGACTGGCGGTCATCGAATCGCAGCAGCCTCGAGTACATGTGAAAGACCTTGAGCGGCATGGTGGCTCGGAACACGGTCCTGCCGCTCTCGGCGTCCCACAGGCTTGCCGCGGCCTCGCCTCGGGACCTGTAGACGTCCGCTAGGATCAGCAGTCCTACGTAGGCGCGCAGGTCCGAGGCATCCATGGGTCGCTAGCCGTCGCCGTATTTTCTGGCCCCGTGCAGGTTCGTCATTTCCAAAATTATTCTTTCTATCGACGGTGTGACAAACAGGTGGAAGGCGGACGCGATGGCGCAGGCCTGGGTCGCGGTATAGGCCGTGGGGCCTGGAGTCTCGTCCGGCCCGGCGTGGCAGAACGCGAGGGCCCTGCGGTGGCGGCTGCGGCCGTAGACCACGGAGGACCACTCGACTTTGCTGTTTTTCGACAGCAATGACGTCTCCCTTTGGTCCGGGGCCGAGGAGATCTCTTCCTCGCGTTGGTCCTCGTGCTCATCCTCGGGGCTTCCTCGGGCTCTTCCTCAGAAGAGGGAGAAGAAGCATCGTCGACCTCGCGGCGCTCAGGGTTGTATTCCTCCCCGTCTTCGTCTTCCGAAGCCTCTTCCTCTTCCGAAGCCTCTTCCTCTTCCTACTCCTCCTGGGAATCTGAGTAGTCTTCTTGGTCCACGCTGGACAAGATCTGTTCTAGAACCTGAGCGGCCGTAAAACGCATGGCCATGGCCGCTCGGCTCCACTGATCGGGTCCACTGAGCGGCTGGGAAGAGCGCACTTGGCACGGGTGGGGCGCCGGTCACTTTGTGTGGGTGTGTGTGTGGGTGGGTGTGTGTGTCGCTGACAATATTACTATCCCCTCTACGTACGGCCGGCCGGCTTACGCGGGAGACCAAGACCTGAAAATGCACGAGGCTCGCTTGTGCGCTTGTGTGTAGCCGTGTGCTGACCCACCCCACCCGAGCCACAATAACACTTGGCTGCTCTCTAGCACACAGCGGAGCATGCATGGACCTGTGCAGTGGCTGGTTGGGTCGCTCTGACCCACCGAGCGCAGAGCACAGAGCGGGAGCCCTGGAAACACAGGGCCTGGGTCACTCTGACCCACGAGCGCAGAGCACAGAGCACAGAGCACAGAGCACAGAGCACAGAGCACAGAGCGGGGAGCCACCCACAACCTCGCCACACTCGCCACACTCGCAGACTCTCTACTACACTCAACGGCATACGCCTCGCCAGTGGCTGGCAGGGTCGCTCTGACCCACGAGCGCAGAGCGGGAGCCCTAACCCCAGGACCACGGGAGGGTTAATCTTGTCTTTACATATACTTAATAATATGTGTGAATTATGTTTTGATTCAGAATGGACCATTATCATGCACCTGTCTCGAAACAGGGACAGCGGGAAGAAAATATTTAAAATACTTGTCATCTATGCACTTAATAAGGTATAGGGGATGCTTGCGTCCCACTTGGCCAAAAGCCAGGGAAAATGCAGCGCGGCAAATTCAAATAAAATGATATAAAATCTAACTTTCATTAAATCACACATGTAAGATACTAAATTAAAGCAACACTTGTTGTGAATCCAGCCAACATGTCCGATTTTGAAAAAGGCTTTTCGGCGAAAGCATAAGAAGCTATTATCTGATGATAGCACAACAGTAAACAAAGAGAGTAGCATATTTCAACCCTGCAGGGTTGAAAGTCTTAAAATATAAAACATGCCTTACCGAGCTTCTTTTGTTGGCACTCCAATATGTCCCATAAACATCAAAATTGGTCCTTTTATTTGATTAATTCCGTCCATATATATCCAAAATGCCAGAAAAAAACAGCTTCCAATTTGCGCAACGTCACTACAAAATATCTCAAAAGTTGCCTGTAAACTTTGCCAAAACATATCAAACTACTTTTTTAATACAACTTTAGGTATTTTTAAATGTTAATAATCGATAAAATGGAAGATGGGTCTATCTGTGTTCAATACAGGAAGACAACAAACCAAGCTACTTTTCAAGTCTTGCGCAACTCTCAACAGTGTTACCCAGTTCCTAGTTACCCAGTTCCTACTTCTTCATTGCACAAAGGAATAACCTCAACCAAATTCCAAAGACTGGTGACATCCAGTGGAAGCGGTAGGAACTGAAGACAAGTGCCTAAGAAATATCGTTTCCCAATGAGAACTCACTGAACAGACAGAGACCTAAAAAAAAAAATCTGAACGGTTAGTCCTCAGGGTTTTGCCTGCTACATAAGTTCTGTTATACTCACAGACATGTTTCAAACAGTTTTAGAAACTTCAGAGTGTTTTCTATCCACATTTACTAATAATATGCATATATGCATGAGTAGCAGGAAGTTGAAATTGGGCACGCTATTTATCCAAAAGTGAAAATGCTGCCCCCTATACCTTAAGAAGTTAAATAATGAATGGAGGACACTTTTCCCATGGTTAATTTTCATGCCAGCCAGGTAGGCTATACTCCTGTTGTAAAGACAAAAGTTGAGAAATATAGTAGGGCTAGCTTATTGAAAGCGGATGGGATTCTCCTCTTTTTAACAGAGGATATCACTCTGTTTTATCGCGCAATATCATAGCCTATAGAAATGTTGCGCAGCATGAGATCCGATTATGTGTTTGATTATGTGTTTGATGAGATTTTTGATTACATTTGCATTGATGTCAAGTGCTCAGGCAGTTAGCAAGTTTAGTAGGCTACTAATGACCATCAGCAGCATCAGTGCTTGGAGAAGCCTAATTACCATGACTAAACAGTCACATGGAATTTAACTGTCTTCATGACTCGTGAATGCTGGTGTGGCGGTAATTCTCTAATGGCAATGGTCATTAGTGGTCATCCTTCCATGCTGAAGCAGCAAATCCTTGAAAGATAGACATGCCTACTCACACACTGCACAAACGCACACACAGTGGGCTGTTCCATAGAGGGCTTGCAGTTGACATAAGACATCTCCTGGCGGCCATGTTGGAAGACCACCTCATTAATTCTTCCGGCAACAACAGCTGAGTTGCTACCCCAAACTGCATGATAACAGTACCTAAAACTAGTTGATTCATCACCACAGTCATTTTCTGTGGATTATTTGGCTGCTCTAACAAGGCAGGAAAGATAATGGGGAAAAAACATGTTTACAGATTCCCCGCAATCATGAAACACGATTGGTGACACCAATGAGATAAGACTCAAGAACTGTGAGAAAAGAAAAATGTTTTTGCCCATGAAGACCAGAACCCAGACAGCTGTCAGTATAGGGTCTGCTATGACCATTTAATTGCTGGTAAATCAAGTCTGATCAATTGCGAGTTTTGCTTAGCTGTTATGCTAACCAAGTGTTAACAACAACACTAAATTAGACAAAATTAGCTAGCTAGATAGTTATCTATCTAGTTTCAAGTTTTGGGGAAGCAATATTTTCACCATAAAAAGACACCTTTATAACAAATGATTGCGTGTGTCTGTCATCATATTTGCAGACTAATGTAAGCCTACTATTCCTAATGTGATGAGTAGATTGGATAGTGATAATTTAGGCTATTAATAAGCGTGTAGTGGCATAGGTTTAGTCTATATCAGTGACGTCTCTTTCCATTGCACAGGAAAAATGTGGCCTTTGATAAACATTTGATGCAATTCTACTACACTTTATATGACTGGAGACATTAGCAGAATATATCTAAGCCTACTGTAGACACTGACAACAAATCAATAAAACCGACCTTGTCTTGAATGCAACCATGTCATCTATAATATGATGTTAGTTTGACAAAAGCTGGATCCCTTCGAGCCATGACCATGAAAATGGGAGACACAATATAACATCCACATAGCCTGGAGGACATTATTGTCCCAAAACAATCCAGTGGTTATTATATACGGAACAAAAATATAAAAATACATGTTTGTCCCATGTTTCATGAGCTGAAATAAAAGATCCCATAAATGTCCCATACGCACAAAAAGCTTATTTCTTTCCAATTTTGTTCACAAATGTGTTAACATCCTTGTTAGTGATAATGTGTCATTTTTTTCCTGACATATGAAGAAGCTGATTAAACAGCATGGTCATTACACAGGTGCTCCTTGTGCTGGGGACAAAAAAAGGCCACTCTAAAATGTATAATTATGTCACAATGACGCAGGTGCAATTGGCATGCTGACTGCATGAAGGTCCACCAGAGGTGTTGCCAGAAAATGTAATGTTAATATCTTTACCATAAGCCGTCTCCAACGTCATTTTAGATAATTTGACAGTATCTCCAACCGGCCTCACAACTCCAGACCACATGTATGGCCTAGTGTGGGTGAGCGGATTGCTGATGTCGACGTCTCCCATGGTGGCGGTAGGGTATTGGTATGGGCAGGCATAAGCTACAGACAGCGAACACAATTGCATTTTATCAATGGCAATTTGAAAGAACAGGGATACAATGACGAGATCCTGAGGCCCATTGTAGTGCCATTCATCCGCCGCCATCACCTCATGTTTCAGCATGATAATGTTGCAAGGATCTGTATACAATTCCTGGATGTTGCCCTGACTTGCCGACTTAAATAATGGTTAAATAAAATACAAATAAAAATCCAGAGTTGCCTACTCTCCCTTCTCTGACAGATGGAACTGATAGCTAATCCTTTCACCCTCTTCAATGGCGTTAGCTAGCTACCTAGCTACAAATGCATTTAGAGTTACAACGATAAATACATCAAGATAGCTAACTAGCTAAGAGACATTAGCAAGCTGCTGATATTTAATTAACTTAGCTAGCTGTACGGTATGTAAAGTTAACTAACTAGTGAACATTACATTAGCAGCTCATTTGAGTTAGCCTGCACATTAAATGCATGTAGCAAGCTAGCTAATATTACTTTTTTTTTTTTACATATATTTACTTACTTGTATAGGTTCTCCAACTAACTCCATTTTCTAAGTCCTTAGAAAAACAAAATAATTGGCAATCTTCCTGTCACGCCCTGGTCTTAGTATTTTGTGTTTTCTATATATACTTGGTCAGGCCAGGGTGTGACATGGGTTTATTTTGTGTTGTGTTTATGTATGTTTTTTTTTCGTAGGTTTTGGGATTGTGGCTTAGTGGGGTGTTCTAGCAAAGTCTATGGTTGCCTGAGGCGGTTCTCAATCAGAGGCAGGTGATTCTTGTTGTCTCTGATTGGGAACCATATTTAGGCAGCCATATTCTTTGAGTGTTTTGTGGGTGATTGTTCCTGTCTTTGTGTTAGTTGTCACCAAATAGGCTGTATAGGTTTTCACGTTCCGTTTGTTGTTTTTGTATTGTCGTGTTTATTCGTCATTAAACATGTATCGTATTAACCACGCTGCATTTTGGTCCGACTCTCTTTCGACGGAAGAAAACCGTAACAGAATCACTCACCACACCAGGACCAAGCAGCGTGGTGACAGGCAGCGGCAGCAGGAGCAACCAAGGTTGGAATATACGACTTGGGAGGAAATAGACAGGTGGGCGGTCGACCCAGAGAGAGTGACGGAGCCCGCCTGGGATTCGCTGGAGCAGTGCGAAGAGGGCTATAGGAGAATGGAATCGTAGAGACAAGCACGGCGGCGCAGAAGGAAGCCCGAGAGTCAGCCCCAAAAATGTCTTGGGGGGGGCTCAGGGAGAGTGCGGCAGAGTTAGGGTTCAAACCTGAGCCAACTCCCCCTGTTTATCGTGAGGAGCCAAGGAGGAGACCAGAACCAGAGCCGGTGTTGGAGGTGAGTGAAGCAGAGACTGTGAAGGAGTTAATGGGGAAAGTGGAGGAGGGAGTTGCTAGGTTGGTGCTTTAGATACGATATTCGCCCGACGGAGCGTGTCGGGGATTTGATGGCACCTGGGTCAGCGCTCCATACTCGTCCTGAGGTGCGTGTTAGTCGGCTGGTGAAGAGTGTGCCAGCCTCACGCACTAGGCCTCCTGTGTACCTACCTAGCCTTGCACGTCCTGTGCCAGTCCTGCTCTCAGGCTCTCCAGTACACCTTCACGGTCCGGTCCATCCTGTGCCACCTTCACACACCAGTCCTCCTGTGGCAGCTCCTCGCACCAGGCTTCCTGTGCGTGTCCTCGACCCAGTACCACCAGTGCCAGCACCACGCACCAGGCCTTCAGTGCGCCTCGCCTGTTCAGCGCTGCCAGAGCCTTTCTCCTCTCCAGCGCTGTCGGAGTCTCCCGCCTGTTTAGCGCTACCAGAGCCTTCCTCCTCTCCAGCGCTGCCGGAGTCTCCCGCCTGTTTAGCGCTGCCAGAGCCTTCCTCCTCTCCAGCGCTGCCGGAGTCTCCCGCCTGTCTAGCGCTATCAGAGCCTTCCTCCTCTCCAGCGCTGCCGGAGTCTCCCGCCTGTTTAGCGCTGCCAGAGCCTTCCTTCTCTCCTGCGCTGCCGGAGTCTCCTGCCTGTTCAACGCAGCCAGAGCTGCTAATCTGCATGGAGAAGCCAGAGCTGCCAGTCTGCATGGAGCAGCCAGAGCTGCCAGTCTGCATGGAGCAGCCAGAGCTTCCAGTCTGCATGGAGCAGCCAGAGTTGCCAGTCTGCATGGAGCAGCCAGAGCTTCCAGTCTGCATGGAGCAGCCAGAGCTGCCAGTCTGCATGGAGCAGCCAGAGCTGCCAGTCTGCATGGAGCAGCCAGAGCTGCCAGTCTGCATGGAGCAGCCAGAGCTGACAGTCTGCATGGAGCAGCCAGAGCTGACAGTCTGCATGGAGCAGCCAGAGCTGCCAGTCTGCATGGAGCAGCCAGAGCTGCCTGTCTGCATGGAGCAGCCAGAGCAGCTAGCGCCGCCAGTCAGCCAGGATCTTCCAGATCCGCCAGTCAGCCAGGATCCGCCAGTCAGCCAAGATCTTCCAGATCCGCCATTCAGCCAGGATCCACCATTCAGCCAGGATCCGCCAGTCAGCCATGATCTTCCAGATCCGCCAGTCAGCCAGGATCCGCCAGTCAGCCAGGATCTGCCAGAACCACCAGCTAGCCAGGATCCGCCAGTCAGCCAGGATCTGCCAGAACCACCAGCTAGCCAGGATCTGCCAGAGCCTACTACCTGCCTGAGTTTCCTCTCAGTACTGGGCTTCCTCTCGATACTAGGCATCCTCTCGGTGCTGAGCTTCCCCTCAGTGCTGAGCTTCCCCTCAGTGCTGAGCTTGCCCTCAGTGCTGAGCTATCCCTCAGTCCCGAGCTACCCCTCAGTCCCAAGCTACCCCTCAGTCCCGAGCTTCCCCTCAGTCCCGAGCTTCCCCTCAGTCCTGAGCTTCCCCTCAGTCCCGAGCTTCTACCTCAGTCCCGAGCTGCCTCTCAGTCCAGTGGGGTCCTTGGTGAGGGTTATTAGGCCAAAGTCGGCGGCGAGGGTCGCCAATCAAAGGACGCGTTACAGGGGGACTAAGACTTGGTTGGAGTGGGGTCCACGTCCCGAGCCGGAGCCGCCACCGTGGACAGACGCCCACCCGGACTCTCCCCTATGGGTTTAAGTGTGCACCTTGGGGGGGGGGAGGGGTTCTGTCACGCCCTGGTCTTAGTATTTTGTGTTTTCTATATTTATTTGGTCAGGCCAGGGTGTGACATGGGTTTATTTTGTGTTGTGTTTATGTATGGGGGTTTTTCGTAGGTTTTGGGATTGTAGCTTAGTGGGGTGTTCTAGCAAAGTCTATGGTTGCCTGAGGCGGTTCTCAATCAGAGGCAGGTGATTCTCGTTGTCTCTGATTGGGAACCATATTTAGGCAGCCATATTCTTTGAGTGTTTCGTGGGTGATTGTTCCTGTCTCTGTGTTAGTTGTCACCAGATAGGCTCAGTCACTTTGGTTTTTCTTTTTTCATTGTTTTGGAAGAGAAAAGAACGAGCGCCATTCTCCTTGCGGAGATGGTGCTAAATCCATCAACACGGTCGGTCCCTGGGATTGGGCTGGCCAACACGATTCAGTTTGCTTGGAAGGAAAAGGAGTTGGAGCCTTTAGGACGGGAAACTTTTGGAAGGATAAAATTGATGGGGATTCTAAAGCTGACGGTGAAGGATGTGTTTTGTTTCCAAGGCAACTCGTTGGAGGGAGCATACGACATGGCACTATATACAGAGGAGAAACACGATGATATCCTGAGAAGGGCAAGAGCAGTGGGAGGTGAGAGGCCGATGAGCCACTATGAAATAACAAGCCTGGCGAAGAACAACTTTAGGGTTGTAACTGTCAACATTTACAACCCTTACGTTAAGGACGAAGAGGTGAGGGCATTTCTGGGGAGATACATGGATAACGTCTCCTCAGCAAGGCACCTCAAAGACTTCCTTGGGTTTTGGAATGGGAGGAGAGGCTTCCAGGCCCTCCTCAGGGAGGACCCAAAGGGACATGGTGGCTACCTCCATCCTCCTGCTATGTTCTCCCTAGGGGCTGACAGGGGGACGTTGTTTTATGCACGTCAGCCCCATTTTGCAGGCGCTGTATGGCCTACGGCCACATATTCGCCTCGTGCAGCACAAGAAAATGCAGATTTTGTGGATCTGAGGAACACGAGGCGAGGGATTGTGACAAGCCTAAGCACACCTGCACACCTGTGGCGGGGGTGCCCGGCTCGTCAGAGGTCATATGCGTCTGCGGCTGGGGGGGAGTAGGAGCGGGGGATGGGGGAAGAAGAGGAGGGGAAGGAAGCACGCCTCATGACCAGAGTACAGGTCCAGAGGGGAAGGCCGCTAGGAAGGAGGAGGAGCAAGAAGCGGCGGATGGAAGAGAGAAGGAAACGGAAGGCATGGGAGTAGGAGAACCAGGAAAAGCAGCGGAAGAAGGCAACCGAGTGGAGGAGCATGAGAGAGAAGAAAGCGAGGGAGGAGTGTTGGAGAAGGAGACGGTGGAAGAGCAAGTGGACTGGGGGGAAAGTGCCCTGGTGGAAGAGATGAGGGGTATGGTGGAGGAGCTGGCGGGGGGGAGGGTGGTATCTCTCCACTGCCGCCATCACCAAAGAAGAGAATGAAGAGGAGGGTGCGATTGGCCGACAGTGAGAGGGAGGGGATGGCCAAGAGAGTGATGGGGGTGGGAGAAACCTCTGGGTTGCTGCTGGTTTCCCCAGGCCCTCAACTTCTGTTGGGTGGGGACACACCTAACAAGACTCAGGACTGGGTACAGGAGGAGGTGGGGAGTTTTTTGTTTGGGGACTCAGCCTCCCCGATTTTTTTCCAAACCAGCTGCAGCACTGGGGAGGGGGAGGAGTGTGGGGGTAGACCCAGGGTGCAGGGCACCCCGGAGCCAAACACTATTCCTGCATCCAGGGTTGGTGAGATGGAAGAAGAGGGGGGGATGTCAGGAGTACAGATGGTGTTCTCACCGGTAGATATGGAGCAGGGGAGCATCGGGTGAGTCTCCTGTTTTTGTTTTTTTTCTGTCTGGGTTTAGAATTTGAGTGTATTACATGTTTTTATTTTATTATTTCATGGGGTCTAATTTTACTTTTGTTAGTTTAAATGTAAGGGGTTTAAGGGATTTTGTTAAGAGAAGGGCAGTTTTTAGTTATTTGGAGGGTGTGGGGTTTGATTTTTGTTTTTTACAGGAGGTTCACCTGAGGGATGGAGGGGATGTTAGTAGGTTTAAGAGGGAGTGGGACAAGGGGGAGTCGGTTTGGAGTATTGGGGGGGTGCACTCATTGGGGGGTAGGGATTTTGTGTGGGCACAGGGAGGTAAAAGTGGAGGATTCTTTTGTGGTAATGCAGGGGAGGGTTATAGGGGTGGATGTCACGATAAGGTATTGTAAATTTAGATTAGTGGTGGTGTATGGGCCACAGGTGGTGGCAGACAGGAGGGAGATGGTGGACTGTCTGACGCCCCTGTGTGTCACAAATAGGAAATTAGTGATAGGGGGATTTTAATACAGATTTAGGAATAGGGGGATAGCAGTGCAGGCGCCATCACCAGGCTAATGGCTTGCCATGGTCTGGTTGATGGTGGTCTGCACACTACTCCGAAAATGGCCGGTCCTACATGGCGCAACTCCAGGGGGGTTGAGCGGAGGCTTGACTATATTTTTGTACCCAGGTCTTTGGGTAAGTTGTCTGGGCGGCTGTTGCCTGCTTTCTTTTCGGATCACGACGGGGTGCTCCTGCAGGTGGGGTCGCCAGTCTGCCTCTTTGGTAGGGGGTACTGGAAGTTAGATCGGGATGTGCTGGAGGAGCAGGCTTTTGTTGACGGGTTTTATGGTTTCTTTTGGAGGCTTGAAGGCCTCCGGTCCATGTGCGAGGGGGTGTTAGAGTGGTGGGAATTAGTTAAGGTGAGGATTAGGGCTTTTATAATAGGGTATTGCAAGAGGAAAAAAAAGGGAGGAGAGGAGGGAGGTGGATCGTATCCAAAGGTTAATTGAACTCGAGTACGAGGCAGGCAACCTCGGCGGGTCGTTTGACTGGGAGAGATCCGCAACCCTAAAGGCGCAGCTCAGGGAGTTGCAGGAGCGGAAGGCTCAAGCTTTCCTGGAGCGTGCGCATAGTGGCTTTCTAGAACACAATGAGACTTGTTCTGCTATGTTCTTTAAGTCGGTTAGGGCCAGACAGAGTAGGAAGGTAATGCATGGCGTTAGGGAAGAAAATGGTAGTATAGTTAGAAAACCAGAGGAAATGGTCAGGGTGACAACTGATCATTTCCAAGGTTTATTTAAGGAAAGGGAAATAGATGTAGAGCAGGGAAATGTGTTTTTAGAACACTTGTCCAGGCGGTTGCCGGAGGACATTAGAGAAGTGATGGAGGCCCAGACCTCACTAGAAGAGGTTGAGAGCGCTCTTAGGAGGATGGGAAAAGGGAAGGTGCCTAGGATGGATGGGCTGCCGGCTGAGTTTTATCTCAAGTTTTGGGGTATACTTGGACCAGTGGTCCTCGAAGTCTTGAAGGCCATCCTTGAGACGGGGGTCCCGGGGGGATCAATGGCTGTTGGTGTGCTGTCACTTTTATATAACAAGGGGGAAGTAACAGACCTTGGCAACTGGAGGCCGTTGACCATGCTGTGTGTAGATTACAAGCTACTTGCAAAGGTTTTAGCAGACCGGTTGCGCACAGCCCTTCCCTACGTCGTCCATGAGGATCAGACGTGCGGGGTAGAGGGCTGCTCTATTAGATGGAACCTACAGTTAATCAGGGACTCCATCGCTTGGGTTGAAGATAGAGGACTGCCTTTAATGGTAGCAGCGCTAGATCAGGCAAAAGCCTTTGATCGCATGAATAGATCCTTTTTATTCAGAGTGTTAGGTCGATTAGGATTTGGGGAGAAGTTCATAGGATGGATTCGTACATCATATGTCGGAGCGGGGTGCCGAGTTAGTGTAAATAGTCACTTGGGTGACGTTTTTGACCTCTCGTCTGGGGTCAGGCAGGGGTGCCCACTCTCGGCTCTCCTCTTCGTTCTGTACATGGAGCCTCTGGGGGCTGCCATTAGGGCAGACACAGGGGTGGAAGGCTTGTTGATCCCTGGAAGTGGTGGGCTGCGTGTTAAGATGACGCAGTACGCCGACGACACTTCCTTGCTGCTGTGCAAGGACTCGTGCCTGACAAGGTCCCTTGCCATCTTTGGGGATTTCAACCGAGCGTCGGGAGCGGTTCTGAACCATGCAAAGTCTTCCGTCAAGTTTTTCGGAAGATGGCGCGGTAGAACGGATGTGCCCGGGGGGTTATCTCTCTGTGAGGGGGCCCTGAGGATTCTCAGGGTCCATTTTGAGACCTCCGGCTCAGCGACGCTAAACTGGAACATGCGTATCGCAGTGGTACAGAGGAAGCTAGCAATGTGGAAGGCTAGGTATTTGTCTTTTATGGGCAAAGTCCTGGTCCTAAAGGTGGATGTGTTGCCGTCTCTTTTGTATTTGGCGTACATCTACCCATTGCCGGCTTGTCTGAGGAGGCCTCTAGTGAGGCTTGTGTTTCAGTTCATGTGGAGTGGCAGGTGCGAGTGGGTCGCCAGGGCACGCATGCTCTGTCCCATCGGGGAGGGAGGTAGGGGGGTACCACATTTCCCCCTCAAGCTGGATGCAATTTTTGTTTCTTTCTTGTTAACGGAGCTTGCTCATCCAGTGATACACCCGTCCGGTTACCTCCTGTGGGTGTTCTTCTCGTATCAGGCGAGCTGTGTGTACACCCTGAGGTTGAAGTTGCCCGAGTAGGTTTAGATCACAGGCACCTGTACGAGGAGGTCAGAAAGGCAGGGAGTCCGGCGCCTGTAGTGGGCATCTCGGAAGTGGTCTGGGAGGGAGTGCAGGCGCGGGGTCTGGACAACAGGCTCAAGGACCCTCAAGGGCCTCCATAAGTGCTTGCCGGTACATTCCATCATGTACCGGTATAATTTGGTGCAATCCCCCACCTGTCCAAGATCCTCTTCTGGCAGGGAGGAGACTGTGCGCCATGTCTTTTGGGACTGTGCCTTTGCCGGAGTAGTATGGGCTAGGGCACGGGTGTTGTTAGGTTTGGTAAGGGGGGATTTTGTATTGACGTGGGCCAGGTTAGAGAGAGGTGTAGGGAGAGCGAGAGGGACGGATAGGGACAGGTTTCTGCTCTGGCTTCTCATGAGTCTCTTTAAACGGGGGCTGTGGGAAGCCAGGCAGAACATGGTGAAGACAGGGAGAGATTGGGGGGGTGGAAGGGATAGTGAGGAGGGTGGAAGGAGATTTGAGGGGGAGAAGAAGTGGGGGCAGCATGCTGCTCGGGAGAGGTGGAAGGGGGGTTTAGGGCTGGGTGTCATTTAGATTTGTAAGGGGATAGATTAGGGACGGGGAGATAGGGAAAGGTAGTTTGTAGGGTGACGGGGAGGGAAGATGTTCCCCTGAGTTTTTGTTTGGGGTTTTTGTTTTGTTTAGTTAAATGAAAATACCATTGTTGGAGTATGTATGAAAATTATGAGTTGTAAAGAATGAATGGTATTGAAGGTAATAAATTATTTTTTTAATAAAAAAAAAATAGGCTGTATAGGTTTTCACGTTCCGTTTGTTGTTTTTGTATTGTCGTGTTTATTCGTCATTAAACATGTATCGTATTAACCACGCTGCATTTTGGTCCGACTCTCTTTCGACGGAAGAAAACCGTAACACTTCCCAAAGTTTCCAGTGGTAGCGAAACACAGCCAATGTAGACGATTGGAGGACTTCCAACATGGTGCCTAGTGCGGTTGATAAGTGATTTGTGATGCAACTGCAAGCCCTCTATACGCACAATTACGAGGTTGACTGGTTCATTACCACTGTTTCACCATGCTCAGCCATAGTTTATTGAGCAGATTTTACATACATGATGAAATACAAATATGTGCAGTATTCGTGTCAGATGAAATTGTATGCTGTTTGCCTTCAGTTTTCTTCCCATCATAAACCATTGTACAGTAATACAGGCCTGAAGCTTAGCTTCTGTTCTGATCACTTCAGATCACACCACTGTACGTGACAGCATTAGCTGTAGTGCAAACCTGTTTTACCTCTACCTCCCAGTTGGGGAAGTAGATTGTCTGATTTAGGTTCTAGCAGGTAAACCCTGTGACCCTCAGGTAACTGGCAAGTGGCAACTGAATTGTAATGAGGAAGTCCTTGATTTCCACCACATATAGATGTGAAGAATTATGACATTGAAATAAGGTATTAAGTTTGATGAGGTACTAGTGCTGCTCTTCCTTAGGCCTAGTCTCTGGCCACTATGGCTGCGTCAAATTCAGATGTATTTATTTTTATTTACTAATTGGTCTTTTGACCAATCAGATTAGCTCTGAAAAAAATCTGATGTGAAAGATCTGATTTGTGTTTTGCCAAGGCAGCAGCTACTCTACCTGCAGTCCTGCAAAAATAAGGCAGTTTTACATTTGAAAAACATTACAATACATTCAGAAAATATTTCAATATTTCATTAAGTGTGTGCCCTTAGGCCTCTACTCTACTACCACATATCTATAACACAAAATCCACATGTACATGTGTGTAAAGTGTGTATGTTATCATGTGTTTGTTTGCATGTGTCTATGTTTATTTTGATTGACAGTCCCCACTGTTCCATAAGGTGTATTTTATCTGTTTTTTTTAAATCTAAATTTATTGCTGGCATGAGTTACTTGATGTGGAATAGAGTTCCATGTAGTCATGGCTCTATGTAGTACTGTGCGCCTCCCATCGTCTATTCTGGACTTGGGGACTGTGAAGAGACCTCTGGTGGCATGTCTTGTGGGGTATTCATGGGTGTACGAGATGTGTGCCAGTAGTACAAACAGACAGCTTGGTGCATTCAACATGTCAATACCTCTCACAAATACAAGTAGTGATGAAGTCAATCTCTCCGCCACTTTGAGCCAGGAGAGATTGACATGCTTATTATTAATGTTAGCTCTCTGTGTACATCCAAAGGCCAACCATGCTGCCCTGTTCTGAGCCAATTGCAGTTTCCTAAGTCCCTCTTTGTGGCATGACCTGACCACACGACTGAACAGTAGTCCAGGTGCTAGGGCTTGTAGGACCTGCCTTGTTGATAGTGCTGTTAAGAATGCAGAGCAGCACTTTTATTATAGACAGACTTCTCCCCATGCTAGCTACTGTTGAATCAATATGTTTTTACCATGACAGTTTGCTCAACTTGCTCAATTTCCACATTATTCATTATTTAATTTTTGAAACATTTAGGACTAAATTATTCCTTGCCACCTATTCTGAAACTAATTGCAGCTCTTTGTTAAGTGTTGCTGTCATTTCAGTTGCTGTGGTGGATGACGTGTATAGTGTTGAGTTATCCGCACACACAGTCTTTAGTATAGAATGAAAACACAGCCTACTTTTCCAAGTGTGGATTTATGGAATAATGTCAATCCACATTGATTGAATAGCATGCAAATGATTTGCCCAAAGCCTCAGAAACAAATCCAGTTAAATGTACGTCAAAAGGCTTTTATACAGTATACAGCATTCTGTCAGGAAAATGACTAGGACGAGTGGGTAATTAATTAAACTTTTACTGCAGTGGGCTAAATCAGGGTCTTTCAGAGTGTTTCTTGGTAGTCTTAAACAAATCTACTTTGAAACAAAAGTATACACCTCACACACATGGTTATGTGCTTAAAAAAAGAAGACACCTGTACCATGTCAGATATAAAGTTGAAATGTATTCAATTATGATCAAACTTGATATAATCTCAGAAAAAACAGAAACGTCCTCTCACTGTCAACTGCGTTTATTTTCAGCAAACTTAACATGTGTAAATATTTGTATGAACATAACAAGACTCAACAACTGAGACATAAAGTAAACAAGTTCCACAGACATGTGACTAACAGAAATGGAACAATGTGACCCTGAACAAAGGGGGGTTAAAATCAAAACAAACAGTCAGTATCTGGTGTGGCCACCAGCTGCATTAAGTACTGCAGCGCATCAACTGATTTGCCAGTTCTTGCTGTGAGATGTTACCCCACTCTTCCACCAAGGCACCTGCAAGTTCCCGGACATTTCTGGGGGGAATGGCCCTTGCCCTCACCCTCCGATCCAACAGGTCCCAGGCGTGCTCAATGTGATTGAGATCTGGGCTCTTCGGCTGGCCATGGCAGAACACAGACATTCCTGCCTTGCAGGAAATCACGCACACTGGTGGCATTGTCATGCTGGAGGGTCATGTCAGGATGAGCCTGCAGGAAGGGTACCACATGAGGGAGGAGGATTTCTTCCCTGTAACACACAGCGTTGAGATTGTCTGCAATGACAACAAGCTCAGTCTGATGATGCTGTGACACACCGCCCCAGACCATGACAGACCCTCCACCTCCAAATCGATCCCGCTTCAGAGTACAGGCCTCGGGCTAATGCTTATTCCTTTGACGATAAATGCGAATCCGACCATTTATTTATTTTTTATTTTAATTTGACCTTTATTTTACTAGGCAAGTCAGTTAAGAACAAATTCTTATTTTCAATGACGGCCTAGGAACAGTGGGTTAACTGCCTGTTCAGGGGCAGAACGACAGATTTGTACCTTGTCAGCTCGGGGATTCGAACTTGCAACCTTTCGGTTACTAGTCCAACGCTCTAACCACTAGGCTACCCTGCTGCCCCATCACCCCTGGTGAGACAAAACCGTGACTCGTCAGTGAAGAGCACTTTTTGCCAGTCCTGTCTATTCCAGCAACGGTGGGTTTATGCCCATAGGCGATGTTGTTGCCGGTGATGTCTGGTGAGAACCTGCCTTACAACAGGCCTACAAGCCCTCAGTCCAGCCTCTCTCAGCCTATTGCGGACAGTCTGAGCACTGATGGAGGGATTGTGTGTTCCTGGAGTAACTCGGGCAGTAGTTGTTGCCATCCTGTACCTGTCCCGCAGGTGTGATGTTCGGATGTACCGATCCTATTCAGGTGTTGTGGTCTGCCACTGAGAGTATGATCAGCTGTCCATCCTGTCTCTCTGTAGAGCTGTCTTAGGCGTCTCACAATATGGACATTGCAATTTATTGCCCTGGCCACATCTGCAGTCCTCATGCCTCCTTGCAGCATGCCTAAGGCACGTTCACCCAGATGTGCAGGGACCCAGACATTTATTTTTTTGTTTACATCACAGAAGACTGAAATATAACAAAACATTTTTTTTTGTTCATGTTAATTAATTATCAAATTATGTAAGATATGAATAACATTCCACCCATGAGGCCACTAGGTCTTTTGACTGCAGGACAGGGCTACACAGACATAAACCACATCTCATGCTTTAAGAATTCTGTATGATTCTTCATTCTGACTTTGATCTACAGTCAGTTTTCATATTTACGCTGGAGAATTACGTATTATTCCCAGCTTTTACAGTTCAAAATATTCTACTTGCCACTCAATACTCAATTAGGCCTACATAATATTTTATTCTCTGTATATAACCCTTGTGTCTATATCCTGTGTTAATCATGTTCATTTCTATACATTTCTTTAATTATTTTATATAAATAAATTACACAGTGTACAAAACATTAAGAATAGCTGCTATTTCCATGACATAGACTGACCAGGTGAATCCAGGAGGAAGCTATGATCCCTTATTGATGTCACTTGTTAAATCCACTTCAGTCAGTGTATATGAAGGGGAGGAGACAGGTTAAGATGGATTTTTTAAAGGGAGAATTGAAACATGAATTGTGCGTGTGCCATTCATTGGGTGAATGGGCAAGACAAAAGACTTAAGAGCCTTTTGAACAGGTTATGTGTCAAGAACTGCAATGCTGCTGTTTTTTTTAAACACTCAACAGTTTCCCGTGTGTATCAAGAATGCTCCACCACCCAAAGGACTTCCAGCCAACTATGGGAAGCATTGGAGTCAACATAGGCCAGCATCTCTGTGGTACGCTTTCGAAATCTTGTAGAGTCCATGCCCTGACGAATTAAGGCTGTTCTAAGGGCAAAAGGGGTGCAAGTCCATATTAGGAAGGTGTTCCTAATGTTTTTTATAGTCAGTGTATATTTGTATACTCAAATGTAAAGGCCCCACTTATTAGTTTAAATTAATGCTCTACCATTTAGTGTGACGCTCATCATTCTCTCTCTCTCCAATCTTTGAGATCCTTATGATCCTGTTATAATGTCCTTCTTGATTCCCAGCGAGACGCGGTCAACTATTGTTCCCCCCACCACTGAGGCACGCCAGCTGCTTAGACACTGTAATAATGGCTAAAAGCCTCCTGTTACAGCCCATCATTGCCAACTGCCACACGGCAGATGCTGTAATTGCAGTGTGACTTGTAGGTTGTCAACAGCAATTATAGCATATGTCCACCTGAGGGCACTCGAGGATCACCAGCAAGCCTGGATACAGCACTGCCATCGTGCTACATCCTCATGGTACAATACTTGTAGTAGGGACAGATACAACTTTGTGTTTGACTCAGTTCAGAGTGAACTGGATACAGGCATAGCTTTCTTTTTTTGTTAACAAGGTTTTGGTAATGTATTGAGCATTTCCTGGTCAAGATTGATTGACAGACTGCAAAATAAAGACTCCAATAAGCATACTTTGATATGAAATATTAACCTACAGTAGCCTACTTTGTCACCTCAGGCCAAGATCCACTACTTACGATATGAGGGTCTTGGTGTGCATGCAGGGTTTGAGTCATTTATCTTATTACTTATTCATGTAATTTTCTTATCCTGTGTGATTAAGGGGAAGCAAATTTACTGTTGCCAGCCCACAGGTTGTTATCACAGACAAAATAACTAATCTGATGTTCTACACCTGCATTGCTTGCTGTTTGGGGTTTTAGGCTGGGTTTCTGTACAGCACTTTGAGATATCAGCTGATGTACGAAGGGCTATATAAATACATTTGATTTGATTTGATTCTATGATAGACACAGCTCCCAATCTATAGGTACAGTTCCCAATCTATAGGCACAGCTCCTAATCTATTAGGTACAGTTCCTAATCTATAGATACAGCTCCTAATCTATTAGGTACAGTTCCTAATCTATAGGTACAGCTCCTAATCTATAGCTACAGCTCCCAATCTATAGCTACAGCTCCCAATCCATAGGTACAGCTCCTAATCTATAGGTACAGTTCCCAATCTATAGGTACAGCTCCTAATCTATAGGTACAGTTCCTAATCTATAGCTACAGCTCCCAATCTATAGGTACAGTTCCCAGTCTATAGGTACAGCCCCTAAGCCTCTGATAAAATATACAAGTGTGAAGATGTGTTAACTTCTATGGATGTACTATATTGCAACATAAATCTGTCTGATGTAAACATTGAAAACATAGAGAGACATTGGATACATACCCAGATATACATGCTGACAGTGAGACGCAAGTTATAGTCATCATTCAACTTTAAATCCAAACATGTAGGCCTATGGCCAGCTGAAATTTGTCCTACTTCAGATAAGGAGGAGAAAGATGGCCCAAAGGTCCATGTTTGGTTTGAGCTGCATGACAAATTAAACACACGTACTGTATGAATTCCTCTGTTTTATCTGATGGCAATTGTTGGCTAGAGACAATGTCTGGGAAACATCAGATGATTCGGACTCTATACTTCATCAAACATGCACGCACCGAGATGCAGGCACGCACGCCAGCACGCACGCACACACACACACACACATGGACAAATCAGGACTACTTCAATGTATCTACCAAATATGCTTGAAGATGAAGAATAACTGGTGGGGCAGTGTGTGTGAGAATCTGTATTTGACTTCATAGAGAATTGCCTTTTCGGGATTGCTCCCTTCAACAAGAGACATTCCACACACTTTGCCAAACGAACACAGAAATGTAAATACTCAAGGAGATCCATGTTTTAATGTAAATGCATGTTTAACCAAGAGACTATCTTGAAATATGATAATCTAAGCAAACTATTTACTGTAGTTTCTTATAGCCTTGCAATGAGGACAATCGCTGCAAGTATTTTCCCTTCATGTACACTGATATCCGGAAGGCCTTGTTTTCTTATTGTGCTGCTAAATAGTGTCAGCAGGGGGTATCCAAAAGCAGGCTAGAGAAGAGGCTACGCTACATGTTTGTACAAGGGCACTGTTCTATTTTGTTGTAGCGGTTGACATTTTGGAACCAGTAGGTCAGCAGAATAATGAAGCAGTATACATGAATCAAAGCAGAGTAGTTTTTGATCATGAGACAAATTAATGTCATTATCTATACCCTGTGATATAAGACCTAATTCATGTTGTTGAGAGCTGATTATGAGCACAATTTTAACTCTGTTTGATCATCACTTTTTTATCAATTACTCATATTCAAATACAAAATAATGTTGTTGACCAAAGACTGATTGAGACAAACCATCTTAGACTGAACTATGTCTGGAGTCTGGCAAAGGGATGATACAGATGTTGTCATAATGTAGAAGACTTAGAGTACATAGATAGTTAGGTAACCATGTTCTCTGTTTAGGGAGGAGCCACACTCTGCCACTACACCATTGGTTGTCACTAAGGGAGTAAGGCTCATAATTGGACAGAGGTGTTGTGAGATAATGAAGCCAGACCTCACACCTGCCAGACCTCAGGGATTCCTATTGACTGGCCACTTAAATGTTCTCCACTGCATCTCCACCGCGGGTCTTTTAAGGGCAAGAGACTGAGTAAGAAACAAATGAAAAAGAAACAGGGTGCTGCTGTAGGGGAGGATCCCTGTCAGGATGAGAATGAGAGCAGAGAGGACCCACCCCCCTTATTCACTACCCAACTGACTGTAAAAATGTCATGAATCTTCAGACAAAATTGTGAAATTGCTGCACCAGCTATTTTGTTTCAAACTCTCAAAACACTCCGCACTTCATTCAATTTCCCCATGCAGGTTGTCTTTGGTGACAGCGTTTTATGAGAAAAGGCATATTGTGCCAGCTTTTAGCAGACTGCTGTGCAAAAAAAGCGAGGGAACAGCAGAGAGATTGAGACAGAAACCGTTTGATTTGAGGAATGGAGAGAGTACATAGATTTTGAACCAAGATTTCATAGTTTTTAGGGATAGTTTATGTAAGTAGGGATCCACAGATTTCGGATGTCTGACTCAGCCATAGTAGCTGAGAGATATGACACAAGTTAAGTATAAGCAGCAGTGGTTAATAGTTATGGGCCAGTAACCGAAAGCTCGCTGGTTCGAATTCCCGAGCCGACTAGGTGACACAAATCTGTCGATGTGCCTTTAAACAAGGCACTTAATCCTAATTGCAACTGTATGGCGCTCTGAATAAGAGCGTCTGCTAAATGACTAAAATTTAAATGTGAAAATCTAGCATAGGTATGGGCTATGGCCTACACAGGCAACAAGTCACACACCACCAAAGGGCCTCAGAGGAGAGTGAATGGAATCTGCACCAATAGAACTCATACACTGAGTAGACAGCAGAAATGGATGTGGTGATGTGAGTCAATGTGTGGAAGTGTGTTGTAAGTATCTCTAACACGATTTAATACTTAGTATTTGCTGATGTGGATCTCATTTCCTAATCACAGTGAAAAGCCATGCTGAAATGCACCCTGAAATCAAATCACACTGAAACCAAAAGCTTATCAAGATGAAACTGTGCAATTACACCAAATGTATTTATCGCCATCCGTCATGTACGTATTTGTTTGCAGAAAACTAGTTACACACATGCTGCTGGATCCTAGTTGTATTTTACCTGTGTTTGAATTATTTATGGCGTATGACTAGATTGATACTACAGTACACAGAGTGCACACAACATTATGCGATGCAAGTATGTGTCAAATCAAAAGTCTCCTTTCTTTGATCCAATTGGCTGTGGATTCAGCCTGAGCTGTCCATCGTCAGACTGCCATTGCTAATGAGATGGGGGGGTAAAATTGAGAGTGGTGGGCTGGCTGTCATCCGCTAGGTGATGGTTTTAAAACTAAGCAGTGATACTTCATTAATTAACCTTCACATTCTATGTAGATCTTCTCATCAAGATGCAGTTAATTAAAGAAAGGTCATTCCAAGGGCTGCTGGGTAGCGACAGTATTACAATAGAGGAATGGCACTGTTTGAAGCGAGATAACACCGTGGGGAGGGGGCAGGCAGGGGACAGCCAGGGGGACATTTTGGAGACATTCAGAGATAAAATGGCCAACTGGCAGTGGAGGATGGTGGAGTGCTGAATCCAGGCTCTGGCTCTGAACCCTCAGCCTTTCTACCACCCCTCAGACCCACTTTGCAAACATATTTTTGGGGGGGTTTTTCATTTCACTTTTTTTTTTCATTTTTTTTTCACGTACTGTCAAAAAGCTCTAATGGATAAAGCAGAAGTTAAATATTTATCAATCTCAATTGACAGCATCTATCTTTTAGCATCAAGGTGTTTTTTTTTTACAGTTCATCGGCTTCTCCACCGATTGGGAGCTCTAACCCCACTTTATTTGACCTTGGTTTGTGTCCATAAAACTGCCATCTTAAATAAATAAAAGGCCAGGAACTGAAGCACAACATGAAATAGTGATGGTTCATCTGTGAGTGAAATCCACTTCCAGGGAGTGACTTATTCATTTTGATATCTATCTATCTTTACCTCCATCCCTAAAGGCATCATGCATGATATGCAGACAGCCTTGTGTTATGAAGTCCTTAAGTGGACAGTAGATTTAGAGGGTTGCCATAAAAAATCCAGTATTGACAAAACAAGCATGGTTAGTGAATGATTCTCCTAGAGATATCACCTTGGGTAAGGACATTTATTTGGCCGGTAATATGAATGTGAACAACTTTAGTCTGTTCACTGACCATTCACTGTCCATTGGTCAGGATGTAAAATTTCTAATAACAAGGACAATGGAAGCTAAGGCTAAAGCTTGTCAGAAATCATGTCACGTGTACTCCCTGTCTGGCCTCCAGGTCACCAGGCTGCTCGTTATGGCGCACACCTGTCATCATTGTTACGCGCATCAGCACATAATGACACTCACCTGGACTCCATTACCTCCTTGATTACCTGCCCTATCTACAGTTGAAGTCGGAAGTTTACATACACCTTAGCCAAATACATTTAAACTCAGTTTATCACAATTCCTGATATTTAACCCTAGTAAAAATACCATGTCGTAGGTCAGTTAGGATCACCACTTTATTATAAGAATATGAAATGTCAGAATAATAGTAGAGAGAAGGATTTATTTCAGGTTACATTTCTTTCATCGCATTCCCAGTGGTCAGAAGTTTACATACACTCAATTAGTATTTGCTAGCATTGCCGTTCAATTGTTTAACTTGGGTCAAACATTTCGGGTAGCCTTCCACAAGCTTCCCACAATAAGTTGGGTGAATTTTGGCCCATTCCTCCTGACAGAGCTGGTGTAACTGAGTCAGGTTTGTAGGCCTCCTTGCTCGTACATGCTTTTTCAGTTCTGCCCACAAATGTTCTATAGGATTGAGGTCAGGCCTTTGTGATGGCCACTCCAATACCTTGAATTCGCTGTCCTTAATAAGCCATTTTGCCACAACTTTGGAAGTATGCTTGGGGTCATTGTCCATTTCAAAGACCCATTTGCAACCAAGCTTTAATTTCCTGACTGATGTCTTGAGATGTTGCTTCAATATAGCCACATACTTTTTCTTTTTCATGATGCCATCTATTTTGTGTAGTGCACCAGTCCCTCCTGCAGCAAAGCACCCCCACAGCACAATGCTGACACCCCCGTGCTTCACGGTTAGGATGGTGTTCTTCGGCTTGCAAGCCTCCCCATTTTTCCTCCAAACATAACGATGGCCAAACAGTTCTATTTTTGTTTCATCAGACCAGAGGACATTTCTCCAAAAAGTACGTTATTTGGCTTTTTATGGCAGTTTTGGAGCAGTGGCTTCTTCCTTGCTGAGCTGCCTTTCAGGTTATGTCAATATAGGACTCGATATACTGTGGATATAGATACTTTTGTACCTGTTTCCTCCAGCATCTTCACAAGGTCCTTTGCTGTTGTTCTGGGACTGATTTGCACAAAGTCCGTTCATCTCTAGGAGACAGAACGCATCGCCTTCCTGAGGTGTATGACGGCTGCGTGGTCCCATGATGTTTATACTTGCGTACTATTGTTTGTACAGATGAACGTGGTACCTTCAGGCATTTGGAAATTGCTCCCAAGGATGAACCAGACTTGTGGAGGTCTACCATTTTTTTTCTTAGGTCTTGGCTGATTCCTTTTGATTTTCCCATGATGTCAAGCAAAGAGGCACTGAGTTTGAAGGTAGGCCTTGAAATACATCCACAGATACACCTCCAATTGACTCAAATTATGTCAATTAGCCTATCAGAAGCTCCTAAAGTCATGACATCATTTTATGGAGTTTTCCAAGCTGTTTAAAGGCACAGTCAACTTAGTGTATGTAAACTTCTGACCCACTGGAATTGTGATAATTTGTCTGTAAACAATTGTTGAAATAATTACTTGTGTCATGCACGGAGTAGATGTCCTAACCGACTTGCCGACTTGCCGAAACTAAAGTTTGTTAACAAGAAATTTGTGGAGTTTTAGTGACTCCAACCTAAGTGTACGTAAACTTCCAAGTTCAACTGTATGTCACTCCCTTTGGTTCCTTCCCCAGGTGTCATTGTTTCTGTTTCATGTCTGTGCGTTGTTTGTTTTTCTTGTTTTTCTATTATGTTTTCATTGATTTAATAAATGATTCACTCCCTGTACTTGTTTCCTGACACCCAGCGCACACGTTACAGAATGACGCATCACCAAAAGGGTTTTTTGTTTTCATGTTGGAGATGATGTCGGGTCCGGATGTCATAACCGGAGCTACCTGGGTGGCCTCAGCCGGTTTGTCAGATTCCCATGCCTCGATGGGTCCACCTGTCTTAGTTGGCTCGACAGGTTTCCATACCTGAGCGGGTTCGATAGGCTCCCATGCCTCAGCGGGATCGATAGGCTCCCATGCCTCAGCTGGGTGAACAGGTTGCCTCGACTGAGGCAACCGGGGAGGTCTCATCAGACTCTCATGCCTCAGCCGGTTCATCAGGTTTGGGGCAGGGGATAATGTCACGTATTCTCTCTCTCTGGCGCTCTATGTCACCATGCTCCCGTGCTTCATCCGGATCGACAGGTTCCAGCGCCTTAGCAGAGGTGACTGGTCCGCTCCTGATCCCTGGGATCCTAATTTTGGTCGGCATCCTGCGGCTGGAGACACTCGTCCGGGAGGGGGTACTGTCACGTGTGCTCTCTCTCCAGCCTCTAGGTCACCAGGCTGCTCGTTATGGCGCACACCTGTCACCATCGTTACATCGAATCAGCACATGACACTCAACTGGACTCCATCACCTCCTTGATTACCTGCCCTATATATATATATGTCACTCCCTTTGGTTCCTTCCACAGGCGTCATTGTTTCAGTTTCATGTCTGTGCGTTGTTCGTGTTTCTTGTTTTGTATTATGTTTTCATTTATTAAATTATTCACTCCCTGAACTTGTTTCCCAACACATCCACAATGAACTAAATGTGTTCCCTTACACTGGCTCAGCCTCTTGAATCACTGTGGCCTCACCTTTGTTGGACAGAATCTGTGAAAGAGCCTTTTTTCATGTTTTCTAGGCGTAACTGCCTCCCCATGTCCATTCAACCCTCCCACGGACATCCATACATGTCTTTTAAGGATCACTTCCAATAGCTGGTGGGGGTGTTTGTGTATCCCCCACCCCTCCTTATGATACAGTAACTGCTGACCCCGGAAAGAGCACCATTACATCATGCAAGGAGAAGGTCGGGCTCCCTCTCCTGCCTCCTTATTGGGGCAGACCGACAGTTGCTAGTTGGAGAGACATTACCGTGGGCCTCTGCGATAATTTATCCTTAGAGCACTGCGATCTGCCATGTAGCCCCTGAGAGAGCTGCAGTAAATCAGCCATGTCTGGGTGCTGTCTGCACCATTGTTTGATCTCTTTCAGACACTCTAATAATATGCTCCCCTCTGATTGATACCTTCACACAACAAAGCGCATTACACCAGCAAACCATAGGAGCCATCAAAGTGTGTGTGTGTGTAATGTAGTGTTTTTCAACTGGTCATCAGTATGGTCAGTGGCCTGAGGAAGGGAGAATAGGAGAGGAATGAGTCTCTGAACGAATTATAGGTTAATGGGTTTGCAAAATGATCATTGGTTGAAGGGAGAGTCGGGGAAAAGGACAGAAAGTCACTGCAGCCATAACCCTCAACAAAATATACCCTGAAAAGAATGAGAGAGCCAGTGAAACAGTCAGGTTTCTGCAGAAGACATATTTCTTTACAGACTAAATGCTGATTTCGATCATGTATAGTTTAACATCTCTTATGTAAAGAACCATAACTGATTCAACATATTGTCGTCCCTTAGAAAGGGCGCTAGTTTGAATATCCGAGCCGACAAGGTGAAAAGTCTATGCCCTTGAGCAAGGCACATCATTTTCTCCATGGGCGCCACAGTACCTAGGCTGACCCTGTAAAACAATAGATTTCACTGCACCTATCCAGTGTTTGTGACAATAAAATATTTATTGTTATTATACATATGCTAATCCTGGATTAAAGTCATAAATAATGTTAGCTTCAAAACAACAATCTTACAGAAAAAATATTGTTGTAATTGTCTCTTCGTTCTAGTACATATAGATATATTTCAGATTGGAATGTTCATACTGTAACAAATACAGTATAACTTTTCAAACTGGCTGGTTGTGTATTCTTGGTAAAATGCTGTTTTATTTAATTTAATTCACAGCCTCCCATCAAATCAAAGTGAAATGCATCCTTCCAAATTACATTCCAACTCCTCGTTGATATTGCTCATATACTGTACAATGGAGAGCAATGTCCCATTCAACAATACCCATACAATTTGTGCTATAGTACACAGCTTTGAAATGCCATTGGTTTGAGTGTGACACAAAAACATAACTCAACCTCATCCACCATTCTGTGATATTAGACAACATGGCTTCCAATTACTCAGCTCCGAATTCAATAGATATTTTGTCTGCATTGAAATATAGTGGTTTGAATCCAATCCAAAAAGTGCTGCCACTTTAGAGACCACTTCAAAGCAGTATCCTGCATGAGTAAATGCATGAACATGGCCAAACTGAATGACTAAACTGAATAGAAAGAAGAAGAAACTATACTATGAAACAAAGATAAATTACATAAAGAATGTAAAAATGTTGGGCAAAAAGGCAAACTCCGCTCCCTTCATTGAATCAGATGGCTCATTCATCACAAAACCCACTGACATTGTTAACCACTTTAATGATTTTTTAATTGGCAAGATTAGCAAACTTAGGCATGACATGCCAGCAACAAATGCTGACACTACACATCGAAGTATATCTGATCAAATTATGAAAGGCAAGCATAGTAATTTTGAATTCCGTAAAGTGAGTGTGGAAAAGGTGAAACAATTATTGTTGTCTATCAACAATGACAAGCCATTGGGGTCTGACAACTTGGATGGAAAATTACTGAGGATAATAGCAGATGATATTGCCATTCCTATTTGCCATATCTTCAGTTTAAGACTACTAGGAAGTGTGTGCTCTCAGGCCTGGAGGGAAGCAAAAGTCATTCCCCTGCCTAAGAAAAGTAAAGCCCACTAAGCTTGCTCAAATAGCAGACCAATCAACCTGTTACCAACCCTTAGTACACTTTTGGAAAAAATTGTGTTTGACTAGATACAATACTATTTTCAGTAAACAAATTGACAACAGACTTTCAGCACACTTAAAGGGAAGGACATTCAACAAGCACAGAACTTGCAGAATGACTGATGATTGTTGAGACAAATTGATATTAAAAAGATTGTGGGGGCTGTTGTGTTAGACTTCAGTGTGGCTTTTGACATTATCAATCATAGTCTGCTGCTGGAAAAACATATGTGTTATGGCTTTACACCCCCTGCTACATTATGGATGAAGAGTTACCTGTCTAACAGAACACATAGGGTGTTTTTTAACGGATGCCTACCCAACATGATCCAGATAGAATCAGGAATTCCCCAGGACAGCTGTCTAGGAACCTTCCTCTCAATCTTTTCTAATGACATGCCACTGGCTTTGAGTAAAGCCAGTGTGTATTTAGATCCCTTGTCTTTTTCCACATTTTGTTACGTTACAGCCTTATTCTAAAATTGATTAAATATTTGTTTTACTCATCAATCTACACACAAAACCCGATAATGTCAAAGCAAAACAAGTTTTTTAGAATTGTTTGTAATTTATTTTTAAAAAATGAAATATCACATTTACATAAGTATTCAGACCCTTTACTCAGTACTCTGTTCAAACACGTTTGGCAGTGATTACAGCCTCGAGTCTTCTTGGGTATGCTACAAGCTTGACACACCTGTAGTTGGGGAGTTTCTCACATTCTTCTTTGCAGATCCTCTCAAGTTTGTCACTGCACAGCTATTTTCAGGTCTCTCCAGAGATGTTCAACCGGGTCCAAGTCCGGGCTCTGGCTGGGCCACACAAGGACATTCTGAGACTTGTCCTGAAGCCAATCCTGCGTTGTCTTGGCTGTGTGATTAGGGTCGTTGTCCTGTTGGAAGGTGAACCTTCACCCAAGTCTGAGGTCCTTAGCACTCTGGAGCAGGTTTCCATCAAGGAACTCTCTGTGCTTTGCTCCGTTCATCTTTCCCTCGATCCTGACTAGTCTCCCAGTTCCTGTCGCTGAAAAAACATCTCCACAGCATGATGCTGCCACCACCATGCTTCACCATAGGGAAGGTGCCAGGTTACTTCCAGGCGTGAAGCTTGGCATCCAGGCCAAAGAGTTCAATCTTGTTTTCATCAGAACAGAGAATCTTGTTTCTCATGGTCAGAGGGTCCTTTAGGTGCCTTTTGGCAAACTCCAAGTGGGCTGTCATGTGCCTTTTAATGAGGAGTGGCTTCCATCTTGCCACTCTACCATAAAGGCCTGATTGGTAGAGTGCTGCAGAGATGGTTGTCCTTCTGGAAGGTTCTCCCATCTCCACAGAGGAACTCTGGAGCTCTGTCAGAGTGACCATTGGGTTCCCCCAATTGCTCAGTTTGGCCAGGCGTCCAGCTCTAGGAAAAGTCTTGGTGGTTCCAAACTTCTTCAGTTTAAGAATGATGGAGGCCATTTTGTTCTTGAACCTTCAATGCTGCAGAATTTTTTTGGTACCCTTCCCCAGATCTGTGCCTCGACACAATCATGTCAACTGGCACTGTCAACTGTGGAACCTTATATAGACAGGTGTGTGCCTTTCCAAATCATGTACAATCTATTGAATTTACCACAGGTGGACCCAAATCTCAAGGATGATCAATGTTAACACGATGCACCTGAGCTTGAGTCTCATAGCAAAGGGTCTGAATACTTATGTAAATAAGGTATTTATGTGTTTTAAAAATGTCTGTTTTCGCTTTGTCATTATGGGGTACTGTGTGTAGATTGTTTTCCTTGTCAATTAATTTAATCAATTTTAGAATAAGGCTGTAACATAACAAAATGTGAAAAAGGTCATGGGGTCTGAATCCTTTCCGAACGCACTGTATATGTATGCAGATGACTCAACAATATACACGTTAGCTACTACAGCGACTGAAATGACTGCAACACTTAACAGTTAGTTTCACAATGGGCGGCAAGGAATAAGTTAGTCTTAAATATTTAAAAAACTAAAAGCATTGTATTTGGGACAAATCATTTACTAAACTCTAAACCTCAGCTAAATCTTGTAATGAAAACTTTGAAAATTGAGTAAGTTGCAATGACTAACCTTCTTGGAGTAACCCTGGATTGTAAACTGTCATGGTCAAAACATATTAACACAACAGCAGCTAAGATGGGGAGAAGTCTGTCCATGATAAAGCTCTGCTCTGCCTTCTTAACATCACTATCAACAAGGCAGGTCCTACAGTACGGGGCCTAGTTTTGTAGCACCTGGAATAATGTTCTGCTGTGTGGTCAGGTGTCACAAAGAGGGACTTAGGAAAATTAAAATTGGCTTAGAACAGGGCAGCACCGCTGGCCCTTGGATGTACACAGAGGCTAACATTAATAATATGCATGTTAATCTCTCCTGTGGATGAGATATTGACTTTATCAGTACTTGTATTTGTGAGAGGGATTGACATGTTGAATGCACAGAGCTGTCTGTTTGACCTACTGGCCCACAGCTCAGACACCCATTCATACACCACAAGACATGCCACCACAGGTCTCTTCACAGTCCCCAAGTCCAGAACAGGCTATGAGAGGCACACAGTAATACACAGAGCCATGACTACATGGAACTCTATTCCACATCAAGTAACTCATGCCAGCAATAAAATTTGATTTAAAAAACAGATAAAAATACACCTTATGGAAGTGTGGGGACTGTGAAGCATTACAAACATATGCTATCATGTGTCTGTGCCTACGCACTATAACAAACGATAACATATGCACTATACACACACGTACACATGGATTTTGTATTGTAGATATGTGGTAGTAGATTATTGGCCTGAGGGCAGACACTGAGGGGACACACATGTTGTGAAATCTGTCGTGAATGTATTGTAATTGTATAACTGACTTAATTTTGCTGGATCCCAAGAAGAATGGGGATCAATAATAAATACAAATACATGGAGGGACTCATTGGGACCCACTTGCTTCCAGTCTCAAAGTCAGATTCCAAAGTCACAAAGTCAGATTCCACAGCCAAAAAGTCAAATTCCACAATCACAAAGACAGATTCCACAGTCACCAAGGCAGATTCAACAGCCACAAAGCCAGATTCCACAGTCACAAAGGCAGATTCCACAGCCACAAAGGCAGATTTTACAGTCACAAAGTTAAATTCCACAGCCACAAAGTGAGATTCTACAGCCATAAAGTCAGATTCCACAGCTACAAAGTCACAATTGGCTACAAAAAGTAAGTTTTTGATCTTAATTTAATTTTAGAGTTAGGCATATGTTTAGCAGTGTGGTTATGGTTAGGTTTAAAATACCATTTTAAGAAATTGTAGAAATGGGCAGGGTTTATGATTCATTGGGCTTGAGGAAAATATGCCTATCTCTGTCTCTGCTAGCCTCTGTACTGCTTACTGTTTATGGATAAAGATAATCTCTATACCCCCGAAATTAAACATTAGTGTCTAATTAGAGTTCTCTTCATAATAAGTCCCTTAGACAAGGTTGACAAACCAGGCCTCCCTGGGTCTGGATGTATGGAACCTCAGGGACCATCCCTTTAACACGGCAGAGGGCCAGACATTGTCTGCGTCCAAAATGACACCCCATATAATGCACTACTTTTGACCTGGTAGAAATGTACAGCCTCACCAACCAACTCAACAACAACCCTACCTCCTAACTCATCTCCCTTTATTCATTCCCTGTGGAGCAGAAGTCTCCAGAACCAAAATAAAATACACCAGGGACCTGTAATAAAATATATCAGGGACATCTAATAAAACACACCAGGGACATCTAATAAAATACACCAGGGACCTATAATAAAACACACCAGGGACATCTAATAAAACACACCAGGGACATCTAATAAAATACACCAGGGACCTCTAATAAAATACACCAGGGACATCTAATAAAATACATTAGGGACCTCTAATAAAATACACCAGGGACCTCTAATAAAATACATTAGGGACCTCTAATAAAATACACCAGGGACCTCTAATAAAATATATCAGGGACATCTAATAAAACACACCAGGGACCTCTAATAAAATACACCAGGGACCTCTAATAAAATACACCAGGGACATCTAATAAAACACACCAGGGACCTCTAATAAAATACACCAGGGACCTCTAATAAAATATATCAGGGACATCTAATAAAACACACCAGGGACATCTAATAAAATACACCAGGGACCTCTAATAAAACACACCAGGGACATCTAATAAAATACACCAGGGACCTCTAATAAAATACACCAGGGACCTCTAATAAAATACACCAGGGACATCTGATAAAGAAGAAAATCTAGTTGCATAGATACTATATCATCAGTAGGCCTATCAGGGGCAATATGTCTGTTCTGCATTACTGTCTTATTAGAATTCCAACGTTGTGTTTCTCTGTATGTGAGATAGAAGTTATGTTATGCTCTGGAGACTGGATGAATGATGCTGTTTGAGGTATTTAAACGGGTGTTCTGGCTCTTACCATGTGTTCAGATTGTTTCATGTGCACCTGTTCCTAAACTGTATACACTACCGTTCAAAAGTTTGGGGTCACTTAGAAATGTCCCTGTTTTTGAAAGAAAAGCATCTTTTTTGTCCATTAAAATAACATCAACTTGATCAGAAATACAGTGTAGACATTGTTAATGTTGTAAAATACTATTGTAGCTGGAAACTGATGATTTTTTAATGGAATATCTATATAGGCGTACAGAGGATCATTATCAGCAACCATCGCTCTTGTGTTCCAATGGCTCGTTGTGTTAGCTAATCCAAGGTTATCATTTTAAAGGCTAATTGATCATAAGAAAAACATTTTGCAATTATGTTAGCACAGGTGAAAACTGTTGTTCTGATTAAAGAAGCAATAAAACTGGCCTTCTTTAGACTAGTTGAGTATCTGGAGCATCATCATTTGTGGGTTCGATTACAGGCTCAAAATGACTAGAAACAAAGACCTTTCTTCCAAAACTCGTCAGTCTATTCTTTTTCTGAGAAATGAAGGCTATTCCATGTGAGAAATTGCCAAGAAACTGAAGATCTTGTACAACGCTGTGTACTACTCCTTTCACAGAACAGCTCAAACTGGCTCTAACCAGAATAGAAAGAGGAGTGGGAGGCCCCGGTGCACAACTGAGCAAGAGGACAAGTACATTAGAGTGTCTAGTTTGAGAAAAAGACGCCTCACAAGTCCTCGACTGGCAGCTTCATTAAATACTACCCGCAAAACAGCAGTCTCAATGTCAACAGTGAAGAGGCGACTCTGGGGCCTCCCACTCCTCTTTCTATTCTGGTTAGAGCCAGTTTGCGCTGTTCATTTCTCAGAACAAGAATAGACTGACGAGTTTCAGAAGAAAGTTCTTTGTTTCTGGACATTTTGAGCCTGTAATCAAATCCACAAATTCTGATGCTCCAGATACTCAACTAGTCTAAAACTCAGTTTTATTTCTTCTTTAATCAGAACAACTGTTTTCACCTGTGCTAACATAATTGCAAAATGTTTTTCTAATGATCAATTAGCCTTTAAAATTATAAACTTGGATTAGCTAACACAACGTGCCATTGGGAACACAGGAGTGATGGTTGCTGTTAATAGGCCTAAGTAGATATTCCATAAAACAATCAGCCGTTTCCAGCTATAATAGTAATGTACAACATTGTCAATGTCTACACTGTATTTCTGATCAATTTCATGTTAATTTAATGGACAAGATTTGTGCTTTTCTTTAAAAACAAGGACATTTCTAAGTGACCCCAAACTTTTGAACGGTAGTGTATGTACAGTATATTCAAAACCGTATATGAATCACATAAGGACATCATCATATTGTAGTCTCTTTATGGAGTAAATGGACATGATGTGATCCCGTGTCAATCAAGCTTCTTAAGAGATCATAGTATCAGAGGTCATTCTAATCAAAAGAGAAACAGTTACATGTTTAACAAATATGCCACAAATTGCCATCCATAGACACTGATTTATCCAATGGGAACTCCAAAAAGTTATAATTATCTAGATACAAAGAAAGCAGTAATCTTGTCTTTGTGTCTCTTCAAATCTACACAGTGCACCTCCTCCACCTACCTACAGTACCTGATCTGTGATTTAGCAGGACAGACAGACACATCACACTGCTGCTGCAGCCTGGGGGCACTGTAAATATCACCTTTCTTGTTATCTCCAAGACCTGTTTCTCCCATAAATAGGGGAATATGTAACTCAATATACTGTCGGATAAAGCCATTCACTTTCAGAGGACATTGTATGTGACCTGTCTTAGTGCCCCAGTTAGGTATGAACATAAAGATGAATAAGTAATGGGGATACAGATAATGTTTTCTTCAGACTGGCTCTTTTAAATGTTAGATTAAAGCTGGAATCTTTAATGCTGCAATGTCCGTTTTGGGATAAAACAACAACAAAGAAGTTACTGCAAACAACAATTGCAGACAGGTATGGATTCTGTTGGAAAAATGCCTATAACCTCTTGGCACGTTTCAAATTCACAAATTAATAGACATGTCACGATTGTCGTAAGAAGCGGACCAAAATGCAGCGTGGTAAGTGTTCGTCATTTTAATTTAAAAAACTGAACACTACAAAACAACAAAAGTGAAGCTAATAAACAATAGTGCTGCCACAAACACTACACATAGACATAGACAATCACCCACAAAGTACCCACAGAATATGTCTGCCTAAATATGGTTCCTAATCAGAGACAACGATAGACAGCTGCCTCTAATTGAGAACCAATCTAGGCAAACATAGACATACAATTTACCTAGAAAGGACACAGCCCCATAAACATACAAAACCCCTAGAAAAGACAAAAAACACATACATCACCCATGTCACACCCTGACCTAACCAAAATAACAAGGAAAACAAAGAATACTAAGGTCAGGGTGTGACAATACATCTCTGCTCTGAACAATAATATTGTTATTTCAACTGATTGAGCGTGTTAAGCGTGTTAACCCTCGCAAGGCTGCCGGCCTATACAGCATCCCAAGTTGCGTCTTCAGTGCATGTGCAGACCAGCTGGTTGGAGTGTTTACGGACATATTCAATCTATCCCTATCACAGTCTGTTGTTCCCACTTGCTTCAAGATGTCCATCATTGTTACTGTACCCAAGAAAGTGAAGGTGCCCAAACTAAATGACTCGCTTCTGTCATCATGAAGTGCTTTGAGAGGCTAGTTAAGGATCATATCAACTCCACCTTACCTGACACCCTAGACCAGGCCTGCACAACTCCAGTCCTCGGGGGCCTGATTGGTGTCACACTTTTGCCCCAGCTCTACCTAACACACCTGTTTCCAATAATCAACTAATCATGATCTTCAGATGAAAATGCAATTATTTTGAAATCAGGTGTGTTTGATAGGGATGGGGGGGAAAAGTGTGACAATCAGGCCCTCGAGGACTGGAGTTGCCCTGCCCTAAACCCACTACAGTTTGCATACCACCCCAAGAGATTCACGAATGACGCAATCGCCATCACACTGCATACACACTGCCTTATCCCATCTGGACAAGAGGAATACTTATGTAAGAATGCTGTTCATTGACTACAGTTCAACCTTCAACACCATAGTTCCCTCCAAGCTCATCAGTAAGCACGGGGCCCTGGGTCTGTACACCGCCCTGTGCAACTGGGTCCTGGACTTCCTGACGGGCTGACCTAAGGTGGTGAAGGTAGGCAACAACACCTCTGCCAAGCTGATCCTCAACACGGGGGGCCCGACAAGGGTGCACGCTCAGCCCTCTCCTGTACTCCCTGTTCACCCATGACTGCGTGGCCAACTCAATCATCAAGTTTGCTGACGACACAACAGTGGTAGGCCTGATTACCAACAACGATGAGACAGCCTACAGGGAGAAGGTAAAGGCCCTTGCAGAGTGTTGCAAGGAAAACAAACTCTCCCTCAACGTAAACAAAACGAAGGAGCAGATCGTGGACTTCAGGAGACAGCAGAGAGAGCACACCCCAACCACATCGACGGGGCCGCAGTGAAGAGGGTGAAAAGCTTCAAGTTCCTCAGTGTGCACATACAGTTGAAGTCGGAAGTTCACATACACCTAAGCCAAATACATTTAAAATCCATTTTTTAACAATTCCTGACATTTAATCCGAGTAAAAATTCCCTGTCTTAGGTCAGTTAGGATCACCACCTTATTTTCAGAATGTGAAATGTCAGAATAATAGTAGAGAATGATTTATTTCAGCTTTTATTTATTTCATCACATTCCCAGTGGGTCAGAAGTTTACATTAGAGGTCGACCGATTATGATTTAACAACACCGATACCTATACCGATTATTGGATGACCAAAAAAGCCGATACCGATTAATCGGCCAATTTTTTTTATTTATTTGTAATAATAACAATTACAACAATACTGAATGAACACTTATTTTACCTTAATATAATACATCAATAAAATAAATTTAGCTTCAAATAAATAATGAAACATGTTAAATTTGGTTTAAATAATGCAAAAACAAAGTGTCGGAGAAGAAAGTAAAAGTGCAATATGTGCAATGTAAGAAAGCTAACGTTTAAATTCCTTGCTCAGAACATGAGAACATATGAAAGCTGGTGGTTCCTTTTAACATGAGTCTTCAGTATTCCCAGGTAAGAAGTTTTAGGTTGTAATTATTATAGGAATTATAGCACTATTTCTCTTTATACCATTTGTATTTCATATACCTTTGACTATTGGATGTTCTTATAGGCACTTTAGTATTGCCAGTGTAACAGTATAGCTTCCATCCCTCTCCTCCCCGCTACCTGGGCTCGAACCAGGAACACATCGACAACAGCCACCCTCGAAGCAACCCATGCAGAGCAAGGAAAACAACTTCTCCAAGTCTCAGAGCGAGTGACGTTTGAAACGCTATTAGCGTGCACCCCGCTAACTAGCCAGCCATTTCACATCGGTTACACTAGCCTAATCTCGGGAGTTGATAGGCTTGAAGTCATAAACAGCTCAATGCTTGAAGCATTGCGAAGAGCTGCTGGCAAAACGCACGAAAGTGCTGTTTGAATGAATGCTTACGAGCCTGCTGTTGCCTACCATCGCTCAGTCAGACTGCTCTATCAAATCATAAACTTAATTATAACATAATAACACACAGAAATACAAGCCTTAGGTCATTAATATGGTCGAATCCGGAAACTATCATTTCGAAAACAAACCGTTTATTCTTTCAGTGAAATACAGAACCGTTCCGTATTTTATCTAACGGATGGCATCCCTAAGTCTAAATATTGCTGTTGCATTGCACAACCTTCAATGTTATGTCATAATTATGTAAAATTCTGGCAAATTAGTTTGCAATGAGCCAGGCGGCCCAAACTGTTGCATATACCCTGACTCTGCGTGCAATGAACGCAAGAGAAGTGACACAATTTTACCTGGTTAATATTGCCTGTTAACCTTTCTTTTAGCTAAATGTGCAGGTTTAAAAATATATACTTCTGTGTATTGATTTTAAGAAAGGCATTGATGTTTATGGTTAGGTACACCTTGGAGCAAGAACAGTCCTTTTTCGCATCGATTATATGCAACGCAGGACACACTAGATAAACTAGTAATATCATCAACCATGTGTAGTAATAACTAGTGATTATGATTGATTGATGTTTTTTATAAGATAAATGTAATGCTAGCTAGCAACTTACCTTGGCTTCCTACTGCCTCTAGTTTACATACACTCAGTTAGATTCACACAGACAATGTGGTGAAGAAGGCACAACAGCGCCTCTTCAACCTCAGCCTGAAAAAATTTGGCTCAGCCCCTACGACCCTCACAAAATTCTACAGCTGCACCATTGAGAGCATTCTGTCGGACTGTACCACCGCCTGGTACGGCAAGTGCACCATCCACAACTGCAGGGCTCTCCAGAGGGTGGTGCTGACCGCCCAACGCATCACAGGGGGCACGCTGTCTGCCCTCCAGGACATCTACTGCAATGGTGTCACAGGAAGGCCAAGAAGATCATCAAGGACCTCTGCAACCCGAGCCACGGCCTGTTCACCCTGCTAACATCTAGAAGGCGGAGACAGTACAGGTGCATCAAAGCTTGGACAGAAAGACTGAAAACTGCTTATATCTCCAGGCTATCAGTCTGCTAATCCTTTTAGAGTCTATTGACACACCCGTTTCTGGGCTCCCCCTCAATCCACCAAATCCGCCTTCCACATCTGTGGTGGAAAGTGACAGAACTACAGAGCTGTTTGTCAGACCAGGAGACATTCTTGGTAAGCAACTCCAGTGTAGATTTGGCCTCGTATTTGAGGTTTTTGTCTGTTGAAAGTTGAATTCATCTCCCCTTGTCTGGTGGAAAGCAGACTGAACCAGGTTTTGCTCTAGGATTTTGCCTGTGCTTAGCTCTATCTATCACCTCATTTGGCCGCCTTTCGTTCCAGTACTCTGCTGCCTGTGACTGGAACGAATTGCAAAAATCGCTGAAGTTGGAGACTTTTATCTCCCTCACCAACTTCAAACATCAGCTATCTGAGCAGCTAACTGATCGCTGCTGCTGTACATAGTCTATTGGTAAATAGCCCACCCATTTTCACCTACCTCATCCCCATACTGTTTTTATTTATTTACTTTTCTGCTCTTTTGCACACCAATATCTCTACCTGTACATGACCATCTGATCATTTATCACTTCAGTGTTAATCTGCAAAATTGTAATTATTCGCCTACCTCCTCATGCCTTTTGCACAGATTGTATATAGACTCCCCCCTTTGTTTTCTACTGTGTTATTGACTTGTTAATTGTTTATTCCATGTGTAACTCTGTGTTGTCTGCTCACACTGCTATGCTTTATCTTGGCCGGGTCGCAGTTGCAAATGAGAACTTGTTCTCAACTAGCCTACCTGGTTAAATAAAGGTGAAATAAAAAAATAAAAAAATATTACATGTATTTTTTATCTGATAAAACTCCCCAGTCCTAACGATTACAAGCATACCCATAACATGATGCAGCAACCACTATGCTTGAAAATATGGAGGGTAGTGCTCAGTAATGTGTCGTATTGGATTTGCCCCAAACATAACACTTTGTATTCAGGACAAAAGGTGAATTGCTTAGCCACATTTGTGGCAGTATTACTTTAGTGCCTTGTTGCAAACAGGATGCATGTTTTCACTCTGTCAATTAGGTTAGTATTGTGGAGTAACTACAATGTTGTTAATCCATCCTCAGTTTTCTCCTATCACAGCCATTAAACTCTGTAACTGTTTTTAAGTCACCATTGGCCTCATGGTGAGATTCTAGAGCGGTTTCCTTATGAAGGACACCTGTATCTTTTTAGTGACTGGGTGTATTGATATACAAATAAAAGTGTAATTGATAACTTCTCCATGCTCAAAGGTATGTTCAATGTCTGCTTTTCCTTCGCCCCCCAACTAGGTGCCCTTCATTGTGAGGCATTGGAAAACCTCCCTGGCCTTTGTGGTTGAATCTGTGTTTGAAATTCACTGCTCGACTGAGGGATCTTTCAGAATGTTTTTTTGTGGGGTACAGAAATTATCATATTTACTGTAGGCTTGCCATAACATAGGGGTTGCATACTCATTGACTCAAGACATTTCAGCTTTTAATTTTTAATTAATAAAAAAAACAACAACAACATAATTCCACTTAAAAATTATGGGATATTGTTTCTAGTTACTGCTGTTCCAGTTTCAACTGACCTGAGCCCTAGGACCATGCCCCAGGACTACCTGACATGATGACTCCTTGCTGTCCCCAGTCCACCTGGCCATGCTGCTGCTCCAGTTTCAACTTCCACCTGACTGTGCTGCTGCTCCAGTTTCAACTGTTCTGCCTTATTATTATTCGACCATGCTGGTCATTTATGAACATTTGAACATCTTGGCCATGTTCTGTTATAATCTCCACCCGGCACAGCCAGAAGAGGACTGGCCACCCCACATAGCCTGGTTCCTCTCTAGGTTTCTTCCTAGGTTTTGGCCTTTCTAGGGAGTTTTTCCTAGCCACCGTGCTTCTACACCTGCATTGCTTGCTGTTTGGGGTTTTAGGCTGGGTTTCTGTACAGCACTTTGAGATATCAGCTGATGTACGAAGGGCTATATAAATAAATTTGATTTGATTTGATTTGATTCTAGGCCAATTACGAAAACATCTCAATTGAATCCATTTTAAGTTCAGGCTGTAACACAACAAAATGTAGTAAAAGTCTGTGAATACTTTTTTGAAGGCAATGTATGTTCAAAAAACTACAATATTTTATATCTCCAAGATAGATATTGGACAGACACTTATCAACATTTTGAAGTGAGCAAGTACAGTATGAAAATACATCTGTACTACCCTTGAGGTAAAACCCTTGTCATTTTGTTCTCTCTTTCAGGCAACTATTACAAGTTATAAATCACGTTTGAAAATCTACTTACCATAATACCATGGTTATAGAGCAGTGTATGTCTTAGTAAGACTAGTCTTACTGTAAAACCTTAGTTCTAGAGCTGTGTATGTATATTAGTAAGAAGACCCTTACCATTATACCTTAGGTATAGAGCTGTGTATGTCTAATTAAGACTACCTTTACCACAATACCTTAGGTATAGAGCTGTATATGTCTTAGTAAGACTACCCTTATCGTAATACCTTAGTTCTAGAGCTGTGTATGTCTATTAGTAAGACTACCCTTACCATAACACATTAGATATAGAGTGGTGTATGTCTTTTATATTTAATTTTAATATAATTTTTCTTAAAGGGTGGATCAGCTTTAATATTGCGGACAGATTGGTGCTTCCATCAATGTAATTGTCTGCATCATTTCCAGTTTGGGGGTAAATAACTGTCAACTACGTTTATTTCAGCAAACAAGATTCAACAACTGAGGCATAAACTGAACAATTTCCACAGACATGTGACTAACAGAAATGGAATAATGTATCCCTGAACAAAGGGGGGTCAAAATCAAAACAAACAGTCAGTATCTGGTGTGGCCACCAGCTGCATTAAGTACTGCAGTGCATCTCCTCCTCATGGACTGCACCAGATTTGCCCGTTCTTGCTGTGAGATGTTACCCCACTCCTCCACCAGGCACCTGCAAGTTCCCGGACATTTCTGGGGGGAATGGCCCTAGCCCTCACCCTGCGATCCAACAGGTCCCAGACGTGCTCAATGGGATTGAGATCCGGGCTCTTCGCTGGCCATGGCAGAACACTGACATTCCTTTCTTGCAGGAAATCACGCACAGAACGAGCAGTATGGCTGGTGGCATTGTCATGCTGGAGGGTCATGTCAGGATGAGCCTGCAGGAAGGGTACCACATGAGGGAGGAGGATGTCTTCCCTGTAACGCACAGCATTGAGATTGCCTGCAATGACCACAAGCTCAGTCCGATGATGTTATGACCCACCTCCACCTCCAAATCGATCCCGCTCCAGAGTACAGGCCTCGGTGTAACGCTCATTCCTTCAACGATAAACACGAATCCGACCATCACCCTTGGTGAGACAAAACCTTGACTCGTCAGTGAAGAGCACGTTTTGCCAGTCCTGTCTGGTCCAGGGTTTGTGCCTATAGGCGACGCTGTTGCCGGTGATGTCTGGTGAGGACCTGCCTTACAACAGGCCTACAAGCCCTCAGTCCAGCCTCTCAGCCTATTGCGGACAGTCTGAGCACTGATGGAGGGATTGTGCGTTCCTGGTGTAACTCTGACATTTGTTGTTGCCGTCCTGTACCTGTACCGCTGGTGTGATGTTCGGATGTACCAATCCTGTGCAGGTGTTGTTACACGTGGTCTGCTACTGCAAGGATGATCAGCTGTCCATCTTGTCTCCCTGTAGCGCTGTCTTAGGCGTCTCACAGTACGGACATAGCAATTTATTGCCCTGCCACATCTGCAGTCCTCATGCCTCCTTGCAGCATTCCTAAGGCACATTCACGAAGATGAGCAGGGACACTGGGCATCTTTCATTGGTGTTTTTCAGAGTCAGTAGAAAGGCCTCTTTTGTGTCCTAAGTTTTCATAACTGTGACCTTAATTGTCTACCATCTGTAAGCAGTTAGTGTCTTAACGACCGTTCCACAGGTGCTTGTTCATTAATTGTCTATGGTTCATTGAACAAGCATGGGAAACCGTGTTTTTACAAATTATCTTTGAAAGACAGGGTCCTGAAAAAGGGCCGTTTCTTTTTTTATATGCACTTTAAAATCCAGTTTATCTTATTATCCATAATTAGCTATTACTATTTGTAGTAATGTAGGCAATTTATGCAGTGTATGTCTTAGTAAGACTACCCTTATCGTCTAAATTCCAAGATGGTGTAGTAGTCAGACGTCTTTGTCTTTTCCCATGTATATATCTTTTTATATCTTTTATTTTTTATTTTTCCTAAACCTTAACTTCAAAATACTCTCCTGCAACCCACCTCACCCAATGTGGTGTGGATCTGTTTTTTTCTAAAGTATTTCTATTTACCTCTGAACTAGAATACCTCATCTGAAGCTAGCTAGCTGACTAGCTACCAGATATCCGTCAGCTAACCTGTTCACTGGAAAGCTCTCGCCAGTTCATACAACGCGTTTCAAACCAGAGCATACCGAACCTATTTTTCTCTCCATATCCCCGGATTCCTACCGCAAACTCTGAACCCTTTCATCTGGATCATGGCAGCTAGCTAACCACAACCCGGGTTGACTACTCCTGGCTAACGTTTTCGTCCCGGAGCAAGCACCAACTAGCCTGGGGCTAGCCCAAGCTAGACCCATCTCCAGGCTAGGGCTCCTGGGCTACTACTGAAGCTCACTCCTCGGCTACAATATCCGGACCCCTTCTACTGCCGGTACGGGGCACGGAACCCCGCCGATCCTTCACGACTGGAATACCGACATAATCTGCCCGAGGATCCCAACAGGCCCCTCAGGCGCGACGTCCCCTGAAGGCCCTTTCTGCTAACTGCGGCCTGCTAGCTATCTATAGCATATTGGATTGTTAGCTGATCCACCGGCGAGTTTCTTGGACCACTATACCAATTTTGCCAATTGGACTTGGACCCCTCTGCTACTTGGAACCCTACTAATTCCACGACTGGTCTGTAGACTTCACCGCACGAGGAGGCAAAAACAGACTTTTCCCCATCGCGACGTCCCTCTAAGGCCCTTATGCTAGCTTGCTAGCCATGGCCTGTTAACTGCTAGCACTGGCCTGCTAACTGTCTGAATCGCCGTGTCCCCTGCCAGCCCAACCACTCACTGGACCCATACGATCACTTGGCCACGCATGCCTCTCTCTAATATCAATATGCTTTGTCCATTACTGCCCTGGTTAGTGATTACTGTCTTATTTCACTGTAGAGCCTATAGCCCTGCTCAATAACCTTAACCAACCATGTTGTTCCACCTCCCACATATGCGATGACATCACCTGGTTTACATTGTCTCTCTAGAGACAATGTACTCTCTTCCTACCATACCTTTGTCTGTACATTATGCCTTGAATCTATGCTATCGTGCCCAGAAACCAGCTCCCTTTACTCTCTGTTCCGAACATGCTAGACGGCCAGTTCTTATAGCCTTTAGCCGTACCCTTATCCGACTTCTCCTCTGTTCCGCGGTAATGTAGACGTTAATCCAGGACCTGCAGTGCCTAGCTCCACTCCTACTCCCCAGGTGCTCTCATTTGTTGACTTCTGTAACCGTAAAAGCCTTGGTTTCATGCATGTAACATTAGAAACTTACCCCCTAAGTTGTTTTATTCACTGCTTTAGCACATTCTGCCAACCCGGATGTCTTAGCCGTGTCTGGATCCTGGCTTAGGAAAACCACCAAAATCTCTGAAATTTCCATCCCTAACTATAACATTTTCTGCCAAGAGAGAACTGTCAAAGGGGACGATGTTTCAATCTACTGCAGAGATAGCCTGCAGAGTTCTATATTACTATCCAGGTCCATACCAAAACCATTCGAGATTCTACTTCTAAAAATTCACCTTTCCAGAAACAAGTCTCTCACTGTTGCCGCTTGCCCCCAGCTGTACCCTGGACACCATATGCGAATTGATTGCCCCCCATCTCAAATCAAATCAAATTTATTTATATAGCCCTTCGTACATCAGCTGATATCTCAAAGTGCTGTACAGAAACCCAGCCTAAAACCCCAAACAGCAAGCAATGCAGGTGTAGAAGCACAGTGGCTAGGAAAAACTCCCTAGAAAGGCCAAAACCTAGGAAGAAACCTAGAGAGGAACCAGGCTATGTGGGGTGGCCAGTCCTCTTCTGGCTGTGCAGGGTGGAGATTATAACAGAACATGGCCAAGATGTTCAAATGTTCATAAATGACCAGCATGGTCAATAAAATTAAGGCAGAACAGTTGAACCTGGAGCAGCAGCACGGTCAGATGGACTGGGGATAGCAAGGAGTCATCATGTCAGGTAGTCCTGGGGCATGGTCCTAGGGCTCAGGTCCTCTGAGAGAGAGAAAGAAAGAGAGAATTAGAGAGAGCATATGTGGGGTGGCCAGTCCTCTTCTGGCTGTGCCGGGTGGAGATTTTAACAGAACATGGCCAAGATGTTCAAATGTTCATAAATGACCAGCATGGTCGAATAATAATAAGGCAGAACAGTTGAAACTGGAGCAGCAGCACGGCCAGGTGGACTGGGGACAGCAAGGAGTCATCATGTCAGGTAGTCCTGGGGCATGGTCCTAGGGCTCAGGTCCTCCGAGAGAGAGAAAGAAAGAGAGAAGGAGAGAATTAGAGAACGCACACTTAGATTCACACAGGACACTGAATAGGACAGGAGAAGTACTCCAGATATAACAAACTGACCCTAGCCCCCCGACACATAAACTACTTCAGCATAAATACTGGAGGCTGAGACAGGAGGGGTCAGGAGACACTGTGGCCCCATCCGAGGACACCCCTGGACAGGGCCAAACAGGAAGGAAATAACCCCACCCACTTTGCCAAAGCACAGCCCCCACACCACTAGAGGGATATCTTCAACCACCAACTTACCATCCTGAGACAAGGCTGAGTATAGCCCACAAAGATCTCTGCCATGGCACAACCCAAAGGGGGGCGCCAACCCAGACAGGATGACCACATCAGTGAATCAACCCACTCAGGTGACGCACCCATCTATCTTCTGAACTCGTGCTGCTAGGTGACCTAAACTGGGACATGCTTAACACCCCGGCCATCAAACAATCTAAACTCGATGCCCTCAATCTCACACAAATTATCAATGAACCTACAAGGTACAACCCCAAATCCGTAAACACGGGCACCCTCATAGATATCATTCTAACTAACTCACCCTCCAAATACACCTCTGCTGTTTTCAACCAAGATCTCAGCGATCACTGCCTCATTGCCTGCATCCGTAATGGGTCTGCGGTCAAACGACCACCCCTCATCACTGTCAAACGCTCCCACAAACACTTCTGCAAACAAGCCTTTCTAATCGATGGCCGGGGTATCCTAGAATGACATTGACCTCATCCCGTCAGTAGGGGATGCCTGGTTATTCTTTAAAAGTGCCTTCCTCACCATCTTAAATAAGCATGCTCCGTTCAAAAAATGTTGAACTAGGAGTAGATATAGCCCTTGGTTCACTCAAGACCTGTCTGCCCTTGACCAGCACAAAAACATCCTGCATTAGCATCGAATAGCTCCCGTGATATGCAACTTTTTAGGGAAGTTAGGAACCAATATACACAGGCAGTTAGGAAAGCTAAGGCTAGCTTTTTCAAACAGAAATTTGCATCCTGTAGTACAAACTCAAAAAAGTTCTGGGACACTGTAAAGTCCATGGAGAATAAGAGCACCTCCTCCCAGCTGCCCACTGCACTGAGGCTAGGACACACTGTCACTACAGATAAATCCGCAATAATTGAGAATTTCAATAAGCATCTTTCTACGGCTGGCCATGCTTTCCACCTGGCTACCACTACTCCGGTCAACAGCCCTGCGCTCCCCACAGCAACTCGCCCAAACCTCCCCACTTCTCCTTCACCCAAATCCAGATAGCTGAGGTTCTGAAAGAGCTGCAAAATCTGGACCCCTGCAAATCAGCCAGGCTAGACAATCTGGACCCTCTCTTTCTAAAATCTGCCGAAAATATTGCAAGCCATATTACTAGCCTGTTCAACCTCTCTTTGAGAGGTCTGAGATTCTCATAGATTGGAAAGCTGCCACTGTCATCCCCCTCTTCAATGGGGGAGACACTCTTGACCCAAACTGCTACAGACCTATATTCTACCCTGCATTTCTAAGGACTTTGAAAGCCAAATTAACAAACAGATCACCGACCATTTCGGAACTCAACGTACCTTCTCCGCTATGCAATCTAGTTTCAGAGCTGGTCATGCGTGCACCTCAGCCACGCTCAAGGTCCTAAACGATATCATAACCCCCATCGATGAGACATTACTGTGCAGCCGTATTCATCGACCTGGCTAAGGCTTTCGACTCTGTCAATCACAACATTCTTATTGGCAGACTCAACAGCCTTGGTTTCTCAAATGATTGCCTCTCTTGGTTTACCAACTTCTCCTCAGATAGAGTTCAGTATGTCAAATCGAAGGGCCTGTTGTCCGGACCTCTGGCAGTCTCTATGGGGGAGCCACAGGGTTCAATTCTCGGGCCGACTCTCTTCTCTGTATACATCAATGACGTTGCTCTCGCTGCTGGTGATTCTTTGATCCACCTCTACGCAGACGACACCTTTCTGTATACCTCTGGCCCTTCATTGGACACTGTGTTAACTAACCTCCAGATGAGCTTCAATGCCATACAACTCTCCTTCCGTGGCTTCAACTGGTCTTAAATGCAAGTAATACTAAATGCATGCTATTCAACCGATCGCTGCCCGCACCTGCTCGCCCGCCCATCCAGCATCACTACTCTGGACGGTTCTGACTTAGAATATGTGGACAACTACAAATACCTAGGTGTCTGGTTAGACTGTAAACTCACCTTCCAGACTCACATTAACCATCTCCAATCCAAAATTAAATCTAGAATTGGCTTCCTATTTCACAACAAACCTGCCAAACATACCCTCGTAAAACTGACCATCCTACCGATTTTCGACTTCGGCGATGTCATTTTCAAAATAGCCTCCAACACTCTACTCAACAAATTGGATGCAGTCTATCACAGTGCCATCCGTTTTGTCACCAAAGCCACATATACTGCCCACCACTGCGACCTGTACGCTCTCGTTGGCTGGCCCTCGCTTCATACTCATCGCCAAACCCACTGGCTCCAGGTCATCTACAAGTCTCTGCTAGGTAAAGCCCCGCCTTATCTCAGCTCACCATAGCAGCACCCACCCGTAGCACGCGCTCCAGCAGGTATATCTCACTGGTCACCCCAAAAGCCATTTCTTCCTTTGGCCGCCTCTCCTTACAGTTCTCTGCTGCCAATGACTGGAACGACCTGCAAAAATCTCTGAAGCTGAAGACCCTTACCTCCCTCACTAGCTTTAAGCACCAGCTGTCAGAGCAGCTCACATATCACTGCACCTGTACATAGCTCATCTGTAAATGGCCCATCCAATCTAACTCATCCCCATACTGTATTTATTTATCTTGCTCCTTTGCATCCCATTATCTCAACTTGCATATTTATCTTCTGCACTTCCTACCATTCCAGTGTTTAATTGCTATATTGTAGTTACTTTGCCACCATGGCCTATTTTTTGCCTTACCTCTCTTATCCTACCTCATTTGTACATGCTGTATATAGATTTTTCTACTGTATTATTGATTGTGTGTTTGTTTATTCCATGTGTAACTCTGTGTTGTTGTATGTGTCGAACTGCTTTGCTCTATTTTGGCCAGGTCGCAGTTGCAAATGAGAACTAGCCTCAACTAGCATACCTGGTTAAATAAAGGTGAAATAAAATAAAAAATTAAATACAAGACTATAACTACCAATTGGATTCCATGAAATTGGGGAGAAAAAAGGGTACAAAAATTAATATTTTGTCTTGCCCATTCTCCCCGTGGAATGGCACACATCGATGTCTCAAATGTTTCAAGGCTTACAAATACTTCTTTAACCTGTCTCCACCCCACATAGCCTGGTTCCTCTCTAGGTTTCTTCCTAGGTTTTGTTCTTTCTAGGGAGTTTTCCCTAGCTACCGTGCTTCTACACCTGCATTGCTTGCCTTTTGGGGTTTTAGGCTGGGTTTCTGTACAGCACTTTGAGATATCAGCTGATGTACGAAGGGCTATATAAATACATTTGATTTGATCTACACTGATTGAAGTGGGTTTAACAAATGACATCAATAAGGGATCATAGCTTTCACCTGGATTTACCCGATTAATCTGTCATGGAAAGAGTAGGTGTTCTTAATGTTTTGAACACTCAAGATACAGTAACATTACTGCTGGCTGATCTACATGCTAAAAGTTGTTCTCAAAATGTTTACAATTAGCATTTTATTCATGATCCCCAATGTGTAGGCCTACGTGACACATATTGTAATATAATACATCATCATCAATAGAATTAGCAAGACTTGCATGATACAGTAACCGATACATGAAAACCTTCACCAGCACTTCACAGGTCTCACATACAGTACAGTACTTTTGTGTTACTGATGTTGACACAGGGCTGTGGGACAAGGATCAGTGTGACAGTTTCAGGTGCTGGAGTCTATTAATAGCTTGCCTCTCAGCCTCAGCATTTTATCATTCTGGTGTCCAAGTGCTGAAGGTTTCCTGGTCCTGCTTCAAAAACACAAGGAGGAAGTAGTGCATCTCCATCTCAATCCCCCCGCCCCTGTGCGATTAGTTACACAGGAACCTGTGAGTATCCTGGTGATTCGTCTTCTGTCAGGCCTTCAGTGTTTATCCTTTGCAATCCAACAGAATTGGAATCAAAGACGGTGGCATTCATTCAGCATGAGAAATGACCCGTCTTTCCCAGAGGTGAAGAAAGAGAAGGAGGGACCACGGATCAACAAAAGGCAATAGCAACAATATATCATACACTGTTATTTAGTCCCTAAAGTGGCCTACAGACAGAGAAAAAAGCAAAAGCAAGACATTGTCCGTGTTCAAATAATAAACTGGCATACTACATACTTAAACACCATACTATGTACCAGTGGAGGCTGGTGACTTGAAAAATTAGTATGGGAGACCCACGAGATGTCAAATTGTGTTTAAAGAATTGTCAAAGCGTAATTATTTTAACCTAAAGCATTTAATAAATACATTTATAGTACAATATTACGGGCAATGGGATTGAGAGGGTGACTTACACAGTAAGATCACAGCAGTGATTGAATGAGGGTATGAGGCATGCGTTGAGGTGTTCAGAGGCTTGACTTCATTGCAGGATAGGATTTCTCTGGAAAGACAAAAAACAATAACACACTACACAGTTTGACCAAAGAGCTTAGAATGAGTTAATCCAAGCAAGGAGTAAAATCATTCATGTGTAATAATGTGATTGTGTTTGTGATTGACTCTACATAGAGTAATGAGAGAAAATTGACAGGGGTACTCAAAGTGCTTGGAGAGGAAACATTCAATGTAGCAGTGGATGAGCGGGCACATGAGACATGGCTTCAGTTCATGTCAGGACAGAGTTGACAATGGTAGTAGAGTGGTCATCACCTCTTAATCAGGGAACAGGAGGGAACTTAGCTGGAAATACAAGTAGCAGATACATTCCATTACAGCTGTGCCATCATAGGTTTGGACATGTTTCTCTGTGAAGTTAAACACAGAGTTGGCATATCACCCACTTTACACATCAAAGTAGCCCAAGAAACATTCCTGAATAATGCCCTGATCATCCACATACCTGGCGATAACTGACAACTGCAGGCAAACTGGTGGCACCATAGGGCCCAGAGTGGGTGGGTAATTTTTACCCCCTGGGGCCCAGAGTTTTTCCTTATCTGTTACCTAACCAGGAAAACTCTGGACCCTATAAGGTATGACAGTGATTAATCAGTTGTTAAAAGGTTTTATAAGGGGGGGATGAAAACCCTATCAAACTGCAGCAACCTTATACTTGTTCATATTAATTATATTTGGACTAGATTGAGAAGGGGATTTCCTCTAACCAGACACAGAGACAACAACTGATAGACAATATAATTCACAGGGCTGAGTTTGCTTTATGCAAGTTTGCATCATGCAGTTCTATGCAACTGAAGGCCTTATAAGAAATTCTCACATCTGTCAACACTATTGCGTTGATTGATTAATTCCAGTTGATAATGTTGGATTGAAAACGTTTAGGCAGCCTTGCCAGCCCAATATTGAATATAAACCAAATTTGATCACATTCGCATTTTCTCCTAACACACACATGGACTATAAATACATAACGTTACCAATTAATTTACACGGACCAAATGGACAACGCACATAGGCTATTATGCATCTGCTCTTATTAGTAGCCTACAGTTGATCAGACTGAAAAATTGTCTAGTTTTCATCCCATACTGCATGTCAGATCTCTAATGTTAAGGTGTAGCCTAGGCTGCTGCAAATATTTATACCATGAGTTTTTGCTTGTGTCTGTCCGGAGTGATTATGTGTTTTTATCTTTGCTAAATATATACCGGAGGAAAGTGGAAAGCCTACTTGTCAACCTCTCTCTTTAATCTAACTTTTAATGGATGATGCAATGGAAGCTATAAAATTACTCGGAATTGATTTCGACATCCCAGAAGAACAGTCGAAAGTTCAATGCGTTCAGCAAGTAAAGCATTGTTACGTGCAATTACCTCTGCAAGCTCATTGTAGTTTCCCTTGTCGGCGGGAACTTTCCCTCTCATAGTGTCCTCTAAAAGCAAATTCTTGCATGCCCAAAAACGTAGGGGTGTTGATAAGCCGCTTGAGAACATTTCCGTTTCTTCTAACTTTCTCGTTGTGTCGCGCAGTTTGAATACGCAGACCTTCGTCATATTCGATGCAGCTTTTCCCCCGAAGCTAGAATCTGGTGTGGGAATTTATATGCTTCCTGCTGAACGATCAATGCTCTCCAGGTCACTGTAGCTACCCCTCTTTCACCCAAGGCTCAGATTTTCCAAAAAGCAGGCTAGATTGATGAAAGGCTCCTTGTTAACCAGCTAACGTTATACTTTTGATACCAGTTGGTATTGAATGCCCTCACCTTTTCATCCTTCTTCATCAAACTGATCGCAGGCAGAGATCGAACCTCACTTTTAATTCGTACCATGTTCCCCAGAGAATGAAAGAGGTTCTTCAACGTAGAACCCCCATAATGCTCTGTGGCACAATCCCAATACAACTCCCTAGGTTCGTTCTCTGATCGTAAATCTATGATTGGATGGACAACATGTCAGTTCATACTGCAAAAGTTTGTAATGGTTGGAGGACCTGTTCATAATTAGCATGTATGTCTATGGAAGCAGCTGAGGCCTACGAGCCTCCTAGGTTTTGTATTAAAGTCAATGTAGCCAGAGGAGGACGGAAGCTAGCTGTCTTTCTGCTACACCATGGTGCTACCCAAGACATTGCTGTTGAGGTTACTGTAGACCTTCATTGCAAAACAGTCAATTATTTGGTGACATATGAATATATTTAATACAGTTTTATCTAAAAAGGATAACTTTTTTAATGTTTCACTATTTTTGTTGTTAGGCGAGGATGGTCCTCCGCTTCTTCCTCTGAGGAGCCTCCACTGCTATGTACTCATCGTCACATACTATTTAGCATGTAACGTTAAGTAAAAAGTATGCAGTATGCTAAGGTCACAAAGCAGTGGAGGCTCCTGACTGGCTGAGTAGGTGGGCTGAGTCGGGGTTGATTTTTCCAAATTCAACAGATATGCATTGCATTAACCAGCCTGATAATAGCTCATTCTCAATTTGATAAATGTATCTTAACTCTGAATAGAATAGGAACTGTGTTATAGGCCTACTCAGGCTGGTTATAGGCAGTCTATCACATTAAACCTATACCGTAGCCCATATAGCCCATCTATCCTTTTAAAAAACTTATTCGGGATCGGTGTCCTTTCCACGGGAAGGTTGAACTAACGTATGCTAATGAGGCTGTAAGAAACAAGAAAATATCCAGGACATAGACATATCTGATATTGGAAGAAAGCTTAAATTCTTGTTAATCTAACTGCACTGTCCAATTTACTGTAGCCATTACAGTGAAAGAATACCATGATATTGTTTGAGGAGACTGCACAATTTTGAACATAAAAAGTTATTAATTAACAAATTAGGCATGTTTGGGCAGTCTTGATACAACATTTTGAACAGAAATTCAATGGTTCATTGGATCAGTCTCAAACTTTGCACAGACACTGCTGCCATCTAGTGGCCAAATATATATATACTGCACCTGGGCTGGAATAATACATTGTGGCCTTTCTCTTGCATTTCAAAGATGATGGTAAAACATTTTTTATTTGTATTATCTTTTACCAGATTTATTGTGTTATATTCTCCTACATTCCTTTCACATTTCCACAAACTTCAAATTGTGTCCTTTCAAATGGAACCAAGAAAATGCATATCCTTGCTTCAGGGCCTGAGCTACAGGCAGTTAGATTTGAGTATGTCATTTCAGTAAATAAAAATAAAAAGGGGGGCGGATCCTTAAGAGGGACTGAAGTCAGAAACAGATCATTTGGTTCCATTTCAACAAATGTATTAGTGAAAACAAAGTGCTGTAACATATATACATTAAATAGCCTGGTGCACACACTAACACTTTTCAGATATTCAAATCTAAAGGTTATTGCACAGAAAAACGAGGACAGCTGGATGCATCAAAAGTTCAGAAATGCTGGAGAGCGACATAATTAACTAAAGCACTATCATTAGGAAAGAGATCAAAATGACTACTAAGGCTTGATCCAAACATTAAATAATTAAATAGGTAGTCTAACCTACAAAACTAAAACAATCCATATGTTCAAATCAAAAGGTCTGATTAACATGACATCAATAACGCAGCCACATTCCGAATTCCCGGTGCTGACACATTCGGAAATCAAAAGATTATTTAGAATTTAGTTTCAAAATCTCTGACAAAGTGCAAGAGAACAGTACACACTTTTCAATGAGAAAGCAGAAATTCACAACAACAAAAATAATTTAAAAATCATGTAGCCTACAATGCAATACTCTTGATTATTAAGGAGAAAAACTACTTAGCCTACATTTAAACACCACTGCAGTAGCTTTGCTATTTGGCAGCTTTCCAATTAAGTAGCCTAGTTTTGTTATTTGGCTACTTGAAGAGAACTAGGGCCTATCACTCTCAGCCCACCTATTCCAATGCATTGTGAAAAAGTGTACATCGAATTCTACTAGATGAAGACCCGAAATGAATATAACATCCTGGCATTTAAGCCATACTCGATTTCAGTGGTGTAAAGTACTTAAGTAAAAATACTTTAAATTACTACTTAAGTAGTTTTTTGTGGTATCTGTACTTTGCTTTACTATTTATATTTTTGACAACTTTTAATTTTACTTTACTACATTCCTAAAGAAAATGATGTACTTTTTATTCCATGCATTTTCCCTGACACCCAAAAGTACTTGTTACAATTTGAATGCTTTGCAGGACAGAAAATTGTCAAATTCACACACTTATGAAGAGAACATCCCTGGTCATCCCCACTGCCTCTGATCTGGCAGACTCACAAAGCACAAACGCTTTGTTTGTAAATAATGTCTGAGTGTTGGAGTGTGCCCCTGGCTATCCATTTGCTTAATATAAGGAATTTTAAATTATTCATACTTTTACTTTTGCTTTTGATACTTAAGGATATTTTAGCTACATTTACTTCTGATATGTAAGTATATTTAAAACCAAAAACATTTTGACTTTTACTCAAGTAGTATTTTACTGGGTGACTTTTACTGAGTGACTTTCTTTACTTTTACTCAAGTATGAATTTTGAGTACTTTTTCCAACACTGCTCGTTTGAAAAAAATTACATAATACAAAACATTATATTTTCGCATACTGAGAATGCGTCATGCGCGATTTCTTTGTTTCCCGCTATTCATTGACTTCAGTAGGGCATCCCCATACTGTAGCTGTGCAGCAACACTCCCCATCCAACCTGACAGAGATTGAGAGGATCTGCAGAGAAGAATGGGAGAAACTCCCCAAATAGAGGTGTGCCAAGCTCGTAGCATCATACCCAAGAAGACTCGAGGCTGTAATCGCTGCCGAAGCTGCTTCAACAAAGTACTGAGTAAAGGATCTGACTACTTGTGTAAATGTGATATTTCAGTTTTGTATTTTTTATTTGCTAAGACTTCTAAAAATCAATTTTTGGTTCGTCATTATGGGGGTATTGTGTGTTGATTGATGATAGGGAAAAAACGATTTAATCCATTTTAGAATAAGGCTGTGTAACATAACAAAATGTGGATAAAGTCAAGGGGTCAGAATACTTTCCGAATGCACTGCATCCATATCCTTCCTGTTTGGCCCTGTCCGGGGGTGTCCTCGGATGGGGCCACAGTGTCTCCTGACCCCTCCTGTCTCAGCCTCCAGTATTTATGCTGCAGTAGTTTATGTGTCGGGGGGCTAGGGTCAGTTTGTTATATCTGGAGTACTTCTCCTGTCCTAATCGGTGTCCTGTGTGAATCTAAGTGTGCGTGCTCTAATTCTCTCCTTCTCTCTTTCTTTCTCTCTCTCGGAGGACCTGAGCCCTAGGACCATGACCCCGGACTACCTGACATGATGACTCCTTGCTGTCCCCAGTCCACCTGGCCGTGCTGCTGCTCCAGTTTCAACTGTTCTGCCTTATTATTATTCGACCATGCTGGTCATTTATGAACATTTGAACATCTTGGCCATGTTCTGTTATAATCTCCACCTGGCACAGCCAGAAGAGGACTGGCCACTCCACATATGCTCTCTCTAATTCTCTCTTTCTTTCTCTCTCTCGGAGGACCTGAGCCCTAGGACCATGCCCCAGGACTACCTGACATGATGACTCCTTGCTGTCCCCAGTCCACCTGACCGTGCTGCTGCTCCAGTTTCAACTGTTCTGCCTTATTATTATTCAACCATGCTGGTCATTTATGAACATTTGAACATCTTGGCCATGTTCTGTTATAATCTCCACCCGGCACAACCAGAAGAGGACTGGCCACCCCACATAGCCTGGTTCCTCTCTAGGTTTCTTCCTAGGTTTTGGCCTTTCTAGGGAGTTTTTCCTAGCCACCTTGCTTCTACACCTGCATTGCTTGCTGTTTGGGGTTTTAGGCTGGGTTTCTGTTCAGCACTTTGAGATATCAGCTGATGTACGAAGGGCTATATAAATCAATTTGATTTGATTTGATTTGATAAACCAACAACTTTAATCTAGTGCAAAAAGAAATCTGCTATAATTAAATATGTATAATAAGTTAGAGCCACTGTATTTTCCAATTTTTCACAAATGTGATAGCTAACATATTTTCATATACCACAAGCGTCATGGATTCATTGTATTGAAAATGAAGGCACATATGTAAACTACACCCTTTAAAGATTATAAGCTGTTGAATTGACTTCTGATAACACATTTGTCTGTAAAATTACACCTTGCATATTTATGCTTGTGGACTAGTGATCATTTTGAGAAATCATATGAAAATTATTTTTAGAATACTAGACACACCGGCTCCAACCACAGAGAGCCTTGTCTCAATGTGTTGGGTCTAGCGCTGGGCTGGAGAGGAAAGACCTGGGGATTGGGAGGGTGAGAGTTTTTTCTTTACTCTTAACCTCAGCACTTTGTCAGGGAGGCTATGCTCGGGGGAGATGGGGTAAATTTGTGTGGTCAAAGCAGAGGGAGGGAAACATAGCTAGCTAGCGCTACACCGCTACTTGGAGATGACCCACAGCCTGACCTGGTTTCCTCCTGAATTCTTTCTTTCTTTGGCAACAGACTTCGTGCTGTAAACCCACCGCTTTACAGAATGCTTTTCTCTCTGCGTGCAGGCCACTTCAGGGAACAAAAGATAATGGCCGTGTCCAAATACCCATAATTGCTTCCTCAATAGTAGGCCATTTGAGTATGCGAAAAAATTAAGTTTAATAGTATGCGACATTTAAAAAATTGAGTATGCTTTAAATGCCCGGATGTCTTACTCATTTCAGCTATGAAAACAGTCGATCAGTTAGATACAGTGCCTTGCGAAAGTATTCGGCCCCCTTGAACTTTGCGACCTTTTGCCACATTTCAGGCTTCAAACATAAAGATATAAAACTGTATTTTTTTGTGAAGAATCAACAACAAGTGGGACACAATCATGAAGTGGAACGACATTTATTGGATATTTCAAACTTTTTTAACAAATCAAAAACTGAAAAATTGGGCGTGCAAAATTATTTTGACTCATCCCTGCAATGTCTCATTAAAGAGATAACTTTTCTGTACTCTCTGGACTAAAACCTAATTATGATAAGTGTACAATATTACATATTGGATCCTTAAAAAATACAACTTTTACATTACCCTGCAGTTTACCTATAAAATGGGCTGATGGTGAAGTAGACAAACTACTCTACTCAAATCACAAAACATATAAATAAGTTCTCCACAATGAATTTCAATAGAAAAAGAGACAAGATCCTGCAACCATAGAGAGGTAAATACCTGTCTATTTACGGAAAAATTGCCCTGATTAACTCCTAGTCATATCTCAGTTTACTCACTAACATATGGCACTGCCTACTCCTGATGATTTTGTTTTTCAAATCATATGAGCAAAACATATTTCTGGGACGTTAAACTAGACAAAATAAAACATGCCTATCTACATAATGAATATGAATTGGATGGGTTGAGATTATTAAATATAAAAGCACTAAACCTCTCTCTGAAAGCTTCACTCATTCAGAAGTTTTATTTGAACCCTAAATGTTTCTCAAGTAGATTACTAAGAAGAGCTCATCCATTGTTTAAAAATGTCCTTTTTGCCTTTGTGCAGATTGCCATGTCTCATTTTCGATGAATTGAAAATGATACTTTTTTCAAAGTATCTCTCTTTTTCAATCAAGCATTGCAGAGCTGGCTACAATTTCAATTCCATCCCCCTGAAATTATAGAACAAATATTACAACAAATATTATGGCTGAACTCAAATGTGCTTGTTGATAAAATACCTGTACTTATGGGAAAGATGTTTGAAAAGGGTATTTTGTTTTTAAATTATATTTTAAATTGGAATGGTAGAGTTATGTCCTTCATGGAGTTATCAGAATTGTACGGGAAGGTTTGCTCAATCCAAGAGTACAACTAATTGATTACAGCATTGCCCCAAAACTGGAGGAGGCAGGTGGCAGCGGGAGGAGGTAGGGAACTGGTCTGTCTGCCCAATATAAAGGATCAAAACTGGCGGAGGAATAAAAATAGCATAAATAGGAAAGTAGACCAGTTTCATTTGAGGACCAGGATGTTGACAACTGTGCCATACAGATTGCAAAGTAGTTGGCAAGAGATTTTTGATTTACCGATTCCATGGTACAGGGTGTATGAGTTGATATATAAAACAACGCAAGATTCAAGACTTTGTGCTTTTCAGCTAAAATTATTATATAGATTTCTTGCCACCAACAAAATGTTGAATATTTGGGGCATAAGATCATCGAAGCTCTGCAGCTTTTGTTGTGCGGATACAGAATCAATAGACCATTTATTTTGGTTGCCCTCAGGTAGCCTGTTTCTGGTATCAGGTTCAGGAATGGCTGAAAATGCATAGCATTGATTTAAAATTGACCCTAGAAATAGTACTGTTAGGAGATATGGAGAGACCTGGTCAGTCAATTACTAATATACTAATACTCTTAGTAAAAGTATTTATCTTCAACTCTCAATCTGTGGATTCTATTCGATTAGATAGATTGAAATTGTACGTTAAACATCATAGCATAGTTGAAAGATGTGTTGCTTCGATCTCGAAGTGGGTGGCCAGCAGAGATAAATGGGATGGGCTGAGGGAAGCTGAGGGTTGGTATGTGGAATTGGAGACAAGTGGGAGTGGAGTTGCTGTATGAGAGATAGAATGGTGGTCAAAGATAAAAGTAAAAAAAAAAAAGTCTAAATAAAACATAATAAAAAGTACATTTCAATGACACTAAGTTGCAGTGTTTTTACAACTAATGCGCGTTTTTCTGAGGCTGATGCCGTGCAGGTGTTTGTACACCTGCATATATACACACTCTCATTCAAATAAACACATACAAGAACACACACATACATGTAATAGTGCCAGACATGCACACAAACATATACAGTTGGCATTGCTGTTATGATTTTAGTTGTCCTTGATGTCCTTGTTTTAATTTTTTAAATTTGTAAAACAAATATTATTTTTTGTTGCATTGTTGTTTGCTGTTTTCTTGTCTTTCCCTTTTCTCTTTAGTTCGTTCTCTTGGTTGTTGGTGTATTGTTGGTTGTTGGTGTATTGGGGGATTCTTGGGGGTGGGGAATGGAATTAACTGTATTTTTAATGTATCTTTTTCTTCCTAGGGGGGGTGACTGTCGGAGGGGTCTAGAATGGTTGAGGCAAAGCTATTGGGGAACTGTGGGGGGGGATCTTGGAGTGTTCGGGTTCACGTTTTTGGCCTGGTGGTAGATCGGTCAACATGCCCTTGAGCAGGGCATTAATCCTGGACGCTTCTGTGTGTAGCTCTGAATGGGAATCTGTTGGATGACTGGTATGATGTAGTTATTGAGCGGCTTCACTGCAAGTATATTGTATATTTTGAATATTCAATAAATCATTTTTTTAAAGTTTAGGCGACTGTCGCGTGACAATTATCCATACAAAATGACTGAGCTTTGTTCTTCCATCATCAGAGAAATTGGCATTCAGGTTCAGCACTGATGCATTGAAAGCAAAAGTGATGGATGTCAATCAGAACATATTAAAATATATAATGTAATTTTAATGTGTAGAACCTCTACTCTCCTTGAATTTAATTTGCTGCGGTTTTATTTAAAAAAGTGTTGTGTTTAATATAACTTTTTGTTTGGGGAGGGTCCCATAAAATTAAGGATTTTTTTCAAGACCACTGTCAATTAGCAACCACCTGAAGCCCTGCATTGACTGTCCTCCAGCAGATTGCAACTCATCCATGTTTTTACATTTTTAGTCCCACAGGGTCTGGCTGCGGCGGTGGTCGTTGTAATCCTTCTGCCATGACAGGAAGAGAGAGAGAGACAGAAGAGGAACAGAGAGAGATGGAGTAAGAGAGAGAGAGAGGGGGGGGTAGACAGATGAGGAAGAGATAGGGACAGCGAGAGAGACAGAAGTGGTGAGAGAGAACTAGAACAATAAAGAGAGAGTGAGAGAGAGACCGGCAGAGACCAAGAGATACTGTAACCAAGATAGAGCAAGATAGAAAGAGAGACACGGGAAAGTGAGAAAGAGGGGGTGGGGGAAGAGAGAGAGAGAGACACAGATAGGTTGAGAGAGAGAGAGCGTCTCCACGCCACCACCATCCACCCCAAGCTGATGTGTCAGGCTTATCACCCAGCCGAGTGGTCCTCAGGTGACATCCTCCACTAAATCCGTGACATTTCACAGACGGTGCAAATCTATCCATCTTTATCAAGCATCTGCCTCCATTTTAGCATTCCTCGAGTTAGCATATCACAGAGAACCGGTCAAGAGAGGCTTTCTCCCTAAACTAGGCATTGTGAGCCCACAGGACTACTCTAGTCACTGTCCACTGCGGTGGATTTTAATCTGACCAGATGCATGTACTGTACAGTTGAAGTCGGAGGTTTACATACACCTTAGCTAAATACATTTAAACTCAGTTTTTCATAAAACTCCTGACATTTAATCCTAGTAAAAATTCCCTGTCTTAGGTCAGTTAGGATCATCACTTTATTTTAAGAATGTGAAATGTCAGAATAATAGTTGAGAGAATGATTATTTCAGCTTTTATTTCTTTCATCACATTCCCAGTGGGTCAGAAGTTTACATACACTCAGTTAGTATTTGGTAGCATTGCCTTTCAATTGTTTAACTTGGGTCAAACGTTTCAGGAAGCCTTCCACAAGCTTCCCACAATAAGTTGGGTGAATTTTGGCCCATTCCTCCTGACAGAGCTGTTGTAACTGAGTCAGGTTGTAGGCCTCCTTGCTTGCAGATGCTTTTTCAATTCTGCCCACAAATGTTCTATAGGATTGAGGTCAGGGCTTTGTGATGGCCACTCCAATACCTTGACTTTGTTGTCCTTAAGCCATGTTGCCACAACTTTGGAAGTATGATTGGGGTCATTGTCCATTTGGAAGACCCATTTGCGAACAAGTTTTAACTTCCTGTCTGATGTCTTGAGATGTTTCTTCAATATATCCACATAATTGTCCTACCCCATGATGCCATCTATTTTGTGAAGTGCACCAGTCCCTCCTGCTGCAAAGCACCCCCACAACATGATGCTACCACACCCGTGCTTCATGGTTGGGATGGTGTTCTTCCGCTTGCAAGAATCCCCCTTTTTCCTCCAAACATAACAATGGTCATTATGGCCAAACAGTTCTATTTTTGTTTCATCAGACCAGAGGACATTTCTCCAAAAAGTACGATCTTTGTCCCCATGTGCAGTTGCAAACCGTAATCTGGCTGTTTTATGGCGGTTTTTGATCAGTGGCTTCTTCTTTGCTGAGCGGCCTTTCAGGTTATGTTGAAATAGGACTCGTTTTACTGTGGATATAGATCCTTTTGTACCTGTTTCCTCCAGCATCTTCACAAGGTCCTTTGCTGTTGTTCTGGGATTTGCAGGAAAAAGGGAGGGTCACACCCTGATCAGTTTCACCTTTCCTCCTTATTGTTTCCACCCCCTCCAGGTGTCATTTGTTTTCCCCAATGTATTCATCCCTGTGTTTCCTGTCTCTCTGTGCCAGTTCGTCTTGTATGTTCCAAGTCGACCAGCATTTTCCTGTACTCCTTTGCTATTCTCTTTTTTCTAATTCTCCCGGTTTTGACCCTAGCCTGTTCTGGACTCTGTACCCGCCTGCCTGACCATTCTGCCTGCCTTCACCACGAGCCTTTCTGCCACTCTGTACCTCCTGGACTCTGATCTGGTTTTGACCTTTAGCCTGTCCACGACTATTCTCTTGCCTAATCCTTTTGGATTATTAAACATTGTAAGACTCCCGCCTTGTGTCATGAAAAGGGTAAGCTTGCAAGCCGAAGAACACCATCCGAATCGTGAAGCAAGGGGGTGGTAGCATCATGTTGTGGGGGTGCTTTGCTGCAGGAGGTACTGGCGCACTTCAAAAAATAGATAGCTGCATGAGGTGGGAAAATTATGCAGATATATTGAAGCAACATCGCAAGACATCAGTCAGGAAGTTAAAACTAAGTCGCAAATGGGTCTTCAAAATGGACAATGACCCCAAGCATACTTCCAAGGTTGTGGCAAAATGGATTAAGGACAGCAATGTGAAGGTATTGGAGTGGCCATCACAAAGCTCTGACCTCAATCCTATCGAAAATCTGTTGGCAGAACTGAAAAAAAGTTACACCAGCTCTGTCAGGAGGAATGGGCTAAAATTCACCCATCTTATTGTGGGAAGCTTGTGGAAACATTTGACCCAAGTTAAAAAATTTAAGGCAATGCTACCAAATACTGATTGAGTGTATGTAAACTTCTGACCCACTGGGAATGTGTTGAAATAAATAAAAGCTGAAATAAATCATTCTCTCTCCTATTATTCTGACATTTCACATTCTTAAAATAAAGTGGTGATCCTAACTGACCTAAGACAGGGAATTTTTTACTAGGATTAAATGTCAGGAATTGTGAAAAACTGAGTTTAAATGTATTTGGCTAAGGTGTATGTAAACTTCCGACTTCAACTGTAGGTCATTTGTCATTCCAGACCAGGATGCATTAGACGCTCTAGGGATTTCTTTTGAAAAACATGATAAAGTTCAAAGAAAACATCTCAGAAGTTTGAGGCAAAAGGCTGGCTGACAGTAACAATTTCAATCTTTTATCGTGAATCAGTCAGCATTGCTTCATATGCCAACATATGAAAGTTGGAAGTTACAACATTTATCCTTTGAATGATTAAACTTCTATGGAAAAAAAGTTCTGTAGAAATAGTTTTTTAAAAATGACTTCATAATAGATTCATTATGGAATGAAAGAGCACCATTGTGCAACGTATGTCATGAGATGGTTTGCCAGCTTGTCAACATTGTGTGGGAGTTTTCTGGCACAGATGTGTTCAATAAACCAAAGATCCATGCTTCCCTGAGCGTTGTTTCCCAACAACAATTAAGTTACTTTTCCACCGGCTAGTTATGCATCACCAATAGACAATAGGCAATGTTAACACAATCAGACATGTAAAACACCATAGAACAGAAAGTTCTTGGAAACGTGGTTGCCACTTGGGTTCAATAGTGATTTTATCATACAGTTGTTTGTGTAGTAGATGTGTATTAGAAGAATTGATTAATATAAACATGAATCTATGGGGAAAACTATAGCCCTAACATGAGAGCCCTGAATGTTGATGAACAAAACTAAATGAGCAGCGACAGAGGGGCATCTGGGACAACAACGTCTGCAGTGTTGAGGTTAACTTGTCCTGTGATTACAAAGTGCATTCCCGGAGCAGGTGTTGCATTGTGCCTGTGTGAGTGCAAGCAGGACTCAAATAGGCACAAACAAGCAGGCACACTAACATGAAACACACACACATGCAAACACACTAACATGAAACACACACACAAGCAAACACACAAACATATTCACACTGAACTTCAACCCCACCACACACACCACACACACCACACACCACACACACACATGAGCACACACACGAGCACACACACGAGCACACACACACGCACACACACACACACACACACACACACACACACACACACACACACACACACACACACACACACACACACACACACACACACACACACACACACACACACACACACACACACACACACACACACACACACACAAAGTACTCCCTCCCCACCACCACACAAAGAGAAAGCGAGAGAGTGGAAATAGAGAGGAGAAGGGTTGCCTCCCCGACCATATGCTTTTGGCCCGACGCCTCTGCTGTGCGCCCCGTGTGAAAACATGAATGAGCAGCCTGCAAATCGATAGGGACAAGAGATCTGGTGTTGAGCAAATCCAGTGCAGACTGACATGTTCTCCGTGTAATCTCCCGCATTGTGCTGCGAGGGGAAAGCTTATTCTGCTCTGACTGGCTGCTAAAAGGCTGCTTTGCTGTACTTCATGTCTTTCTGCTCTGCTCTCTGTGAAGAGAAAGGAAGGGAAAGGGAAGGGAGAGCATGATTGCATCCAAAATGGACACCCTATTCCCTATTTAGTGCTCTACTTTTGACGAGGGCCTATCGAGCTCTATTTGGGGCTGAAGCATATGCTTCCTATGTGACTGTGTACTCTCCCCCTCCTCCTTCCTCTGTCACTGTGTACTCTCCCCTCCTCCTTCCTCTGTCACAGTGTACTCTCCCCCTCCTCCTTCCTCTGGGACTGTGCACTCTCCTCCTTCCTCTGTGACTGTGTACCTTCCTCCTCCCTCTGTGACTGTGTACGCTCCCCCTCCTCCTGCCCCTGTGACTGTGTACTCTTCCCTTCCTCCTTCCTCTGTGACTGTGTTCTGTTTCCTCCTCCTTCCCCTGTGACTGTGCACTCTCCCCCTCCCCTTCCTCTGTGACTGTGTTCTGTCCCCCTCCTCCTTCCTCTGTGAATGTGTACTCTCCACCTCCTCCTTCCTCTGTGAATGTGTACTCTCCACCTCCTCCTTCCTCTGTGAATGTGTATTTTCCCCCTCCTCCTTGTCAGATGCTGGATTACGGCAGACATTATCCCTCCCTGACTCGCCAAAAAAGGATGGTTCTTCTGGTCTTCTTTCAAAATCATAGGATTTACGGCGCAGGATTCAGCAAAGGTTATTCTGTGCCCATTGTGATTCCTGCTAAGTATCCGATGCAGGATTAATAGGCCTCTTGATGTGATGTGCTCTCTCTTCTGTAGAGCTACTGTTGTGGCAGGAGTTATCAGCTGAGGAAATAAAAACACACACATTGATTTCAGGATTCATATGTTACGAAGAACCTTATGATGTTCCACAGTGCTATATTACTTTTGAACATTGCTAATAGAAGATAGAATGAGATGGCCTGTTTATAGTAGAAACGTTGTCACGTTCTGACCTTAATTCCTTTGTTTTGTCTTTGTTTTAGTATGGTCAGCGCGTGAGTTGGGGTGGGCAGTCTATGTTTGTTTTTCTATGTTTGTTTTTGTGTTCGGCCTAGTATGGTTCTCAATCAGAGGCAGGTGTCGTTAGTTGTCTCTGATTGAGAACCATACTTAGGTAGCCTTTTTCCACCTGGGTTTCGTGGGTGTTTATTTTCTGTTCAGTGTTTTTTCCAACACCATTCAGGACTGTTCGTTTGTCGTTTTATTTATTGTTTCAGTGTTCTATTATTTTATTAAAGAATATGGACACTTAACACGCTGCACCTTGGTCCTCACCACCTTCCACCTGCGACGACACACGTTACAAACATAATGACACTTGTAGGTGAAATGTCGGGATCGGCATTGGCACTTTTATTGCAAAAAGAAATGACCGCTTACAACTGACATTAAATTAAATCTTAACATTGCGGCACAATTTATAAAGGCATAATAAAAAGCAGTGACTGGCTCAGGTTAGTCTTGTAAAAAAGCAGTATACGTGTTATAAATTGTAATGAAATACAGCAATGACTTTGCTGATCTACAAATAAACTAAAAAAAATATCTGAAATCTGATGCCTGATTTAGTACTTATAGACAGTGGTGGAAAAAGTACTGAATGGTCCTACTTGAGTAAAAGTAAAGATACCTTAATAGAAAATAACTCAAGTAAAAGTGAGTCACCCAGTAAAATACTACTTGAGTAAAAGTATAAAAGTATTTGGTTTTAAGTATACTTAAGTACTTTAGACCACTGGTTACAGAGTGTGTGAGTGTGTGTTCCAGACACAACAGGCAGTCACCTAAACAGCCAAGCCAACCATCCATTCAGCTCAGTCACCTTCACAGCCAAGACAACCATCCTTCCAGCACAGTAACGTACACATGCATTTCTGCATGCCTATGCAGCTGGGTAGGTTGTGTATGTATGCCGCTGGGTTACTGGCTGAGAGCTTTGCTGAAGCAGGTGTGACTATAGGCTCCTTGTCTGGCAGCCTCTGCTCTGTGCAGATGTGAGAAGAGAATAGGATTGTCTGATCAGACCAGGGCTTAGACTCAGTTAATAAACCCCCAGCCAGTTCCTGTTCGGTGTGTCTGTCTGCTTGCTGCCCTTGGAGCTTACACCAAAGCACCAATCAAAAACGAGTGCAGATATCATTTGTCATCAGGGATTTCCCGCTGGAGAATTACAGAGAAGATACAGGTCTGGATCAATACTATGGATTTTCGCCGCAGTAGCTGATTGTCCAATTGCAGTGAAACATGTGCCGGGATAAAAGGACAAGTCTGCCATTTGTACAGACTGCAGAGTCAGCAAAAGGTTCTGGCTGTCAGATGCTTATAGCCTGCTGTGATTGAAAAGGATCTTTCTGCAGTGTCCAAGTCCTATTTAACACACTGCTCTCACATGGAATGGATGTGATTTTTAAAAGGATCCTCTCTCTCTCTCTCTCTCTCTCTCTCTCTCTCTCTCTCTCTCTCTCTCTCTCTCTCTCTCTCCTCTCTCTCTCTCTCTCTCTCTCCCTCTCTCTCTCTCTCCCTCTGTCTCTCTGTCTCTCTCTCTCTCTCTCTCTCTCTCTCTCTCTCTCTCTCTCTCTCTCTCTCTCTCTCTCCCTCTGTCTCTCTCTCTCTCTCTCTCTCTCTCTCTCTCTCCCTCTGTCTCTCTCTCTCTCTCTCTCTCTCTCTCTCTCTCCCTCTCTCTCTCTCTCTCTCTCTCTCTCTCTCTCTCTCTCTCTCTCTCTCTCTCTCTCTCTCTCTCTCTCTCTCTCTCTCTCTCTCTCTCTCTCTCTCTCTCTCTCTCTCTCTCTCTCTCTCTCTCTCTCTCTCTGTCACTGCTGAGTACAGCTTTGGCCACACAGTTATGGAGATGATCGAAACAGACACACCATGGATGCCAGTGTAATACAAGCCTTCCTTTACAGAGTGACTTGAAGAATTAGTGAAGATGTGGACTGAATCGGCTAAACCCCTTCACTACACCGACCTCTGAGTGCATTTAGCTACCCATCCATCCTTATAATCCCTCCTCGTTGCAAACTTGGATTTAAATATATATTTCAGACACTGACAGTAACAACTAAACTGTAAATGTTCAAGATTATCGTCTTGAAGAGCTGCTGCTACCATTGCACTTGTAACCTTATCCTTTTTGCTAGAGAACCAACCATTTGGTTGTGCAGCTTGGTTGTTTCAATGATACTTAATGGCTGGCCCTGTGTTGTCAATTTCTTCGGAATGTGTATTGAACCAGCTCAATGGTTGATCACTTCTCCTGCTTCATCATAGCTTCCTTTAGATCCTCAGAGAGTATATGCCTGTGTATAATGAGGACACACGTTGGGACCAAGTCACTATTATTTGAGTCACAAGCATGTCTCAAGTCACAAGGTCCAAGTCTAAAGTCAAGTCCCAAGTAGAATGGGTCAAGACTCGAGTCAAGTCCAAGTCGTGCATTCTAAGAGCAAGTCAAGTCGAGTCACACATTTTTAAGTCAAGTCTTGGCTGTAGCCATGAAGTGCTATGAAAGGCTGGTCATGGCTCACATCAACACCATTTTCCCAGAAACCCTAGACCCACTCCAATTTGCATACCGCCCCAACAGATCCACAGATGATGCAATCTCTATTGCACTCTACACTGCCCTTTCCCACCTGGACAAAAGGAACACCTATGTGAGAATGCTATTCATTGACTACAGATCAGCGTTCAACACCATAGTGCCCTCAAAGCTCCTCACTAAGCTAAGGACCCTGAGACTAAACACCTCCCTCTGCAACTGGATCCTGGACTTCCTGATGGGCCGCCCCCAGGTGGTAAGGGTAGGTAACAACACATTTGCCATGCTGATCCTCAACACGGGGGCCCCTCAGGGGTGCGTGCTCAGTCCCCTCCTGTACTCCCTCTACACTCATGACTGCATGGCCAGGCATGACTCCAACACCATCATTAAGTTTGCAGATGACACAACAGTGGTAGGCCTGATCACCGACAACGATGAGACAGCCTATAGGGAGGAGGTCAGAGACCTGGCCGTGTGGTGCCAGGATAACAACCTCTCCCTCAACGTGATCAAGACAATGGAGATGATTGTGGACTACAGGAAAGGGAGGACCGAGCACGCCCACATTCTCTTCAACGGGGCTGTAGTGGAGCAGGTTGAGAGATTCAAGTTCCTTGGTGTCCACATCACCAACAATTTATCATGGTCCAACACAGCAAGACAGTCGTGAATAGGGCACAACAAAGCCTATTCCCCCATGCGGAGACTGAAAAGATTTGGCATGGGTCCTCAGATCCTCAAAACGTTCTACAGCTGCACCGTCGAGAGCATCCTGGTTACATCACTGCCTGGTATGGCAACTGCTCGGACTCCAACCGCAAGGCACTACAGAGCGCAGTGCGTACAGCCCAGTACATCACTGCGGCCAAGCTTCCTGCCATCCAGGACCTCTATACCAGGCGGTGTCAGAGGAAGGCCCTAAAAATTGTCATGTGCATATTACTTAAATGACCTCAAGTAGCCTGTGCCCCCGCACATTGACTCTGAACCTGTATATAGCCTCGCTACTGTTATTTTACTGTTGCTCTTTAATCATTTGTATTTTTTTTTTACACTTATTTTTCTTCAAACTGCTTGATATTGTGTTTGTGTGTTGGTAGCAATGATGAATGTGTATAAATTGTCTATGGTTGGTTAGTTGATTCTCAGTCAGTCTCAGCTGGCTAGCAATCTTGCCAATTTAGTGACCCTAGTTACAATATTTAAATGTCCATGTTAGGTATGCTAAGCTAGCCAGTCTAATAGACATCAATACACTTAGTGGAGTGGTTAAATTGTGCATTGTTCTGTAATTCGTTGTAGGTGGAACCTGATTCCACCAACATGCGCATCCAACTTCGAGCTCTGCACAAAGTGAAGGTAAGTTTTCCAAAATATTTAAAAACTGACGGCAAAGATAGCTCAATTTACAGTAAGCATGTTATAAACATAAATTGGGTAGTGTTTTTATGGTTTGTGTTTGTGTTATGGGGTTACAGTTGGTTAGAGGTAGCCTGAGGAGCACAGAGTACCTTCCAGACCATGTAATCAATTTAGTATACCACTATTCTCTTTTTAATTTTTATTTTTGTAAAACCACAGTTCCCTGCTGAAAAATACCCCAAAGCAGGGGACATTTGGGGTACACAAGCATGAGGGAGAAGACACACTTTGTAGTTATGGAGCACAACAATGTTGTGGAACAGAAACCAGCAAGGGACACTGAAAGGTACAAAATCATGACTACAACCGTAACGACACAACGACCTCATTCTTCTCTTTGCAGAATCTCTAAACACAACACAAAGACATGTCTACAAATTCCCCTGCAAAGGGCTACTATTTGACAAGAATGATTTGTCAAAGTCAATGGGCTGGGGTAGGTTAAGAGACTGTACTTTGAGATGAGGAAGGGCTGGGGTAGGTTAAGAGACTGTACTTTGAGATGAGGAAGGGTTTTTTGGTTTTGCAGGGTTGTGCTTAGTCAGTAAATGTTTGTTGTGTATGAGAACAATTGAGGAGCCATTTCTCCTGAATCTCCCATACACAAACATTCATACTGTGTAAGAAATGCCTTCCTAAGACTGACATTTCCTCTCAAAAGCAGCTCCCAATGTCCCCTCGTTGTCCCAAAACAATAGGGTAGCTGGTTCCATTCGGTTGATACCTTTACCAACAAAGGTGTGTTGCCCTACGTCCCTTCCACACAAAATGTAAAATTCTAACACCAGAATCATGTCTTTCCAGGAGACGTGCAGTACCAGAAAATCTTCTGAAAAAGGACCAAACAGTTAGTGGTTAAGAAGCCCTTCACTGCTTACAAGACAAGCCCATCACCATAAGCACAAAGAGTCTCAGCTTCCCCAGCCCACCATGCCGAGCACAATATTGCCAGTGTACGGAAGCCGGGGGAAAGGACTATGGATGCTTTTACACAGGCAGCCCATTTCTGAAAAAGATCAGATGTGATTAAGACCAGTTAGTGGAAATGAATATCAGAATTGGGCTGCCTGTGTAAACGCAGCCAGTGTTGCTCAGCATAAGACCATGTAAAACACACAGGAAGCTGCTAAGGAGAGGATGGCTCATAATAATGGCTGGAACAGAGGAAATGGATTGGGTTTGATGTATTTTACACAATACCACTCATTCCGCTCCAAAAATCACCGCGAGCTCGTTCTCCCCAATTAAGGTGCCACCAACCTCCTGAGGTAGAACAGGGGTTTCCAACCCTGTTCCTGGAGATCCAACCTCCTGTAGGTTTTCGCTCCAACCCCAGTTGTAACTGACCTGGTTCAGTTTATCAACCAGCTAATTATTAGAATCAGGTGTGCTAGATTAGCGTTGGAGTGAAAACCTACAGGAGAGTAGCTCCCCGGGAACAGGGTTGGAGGGCCCTAATTTGAAACCATCACAAAATAAATATGGATATTTCATATAAATTTAAAAAATGGGTCTGCCCTTATGGATTTGCAGAAGATATCCTCTTTTGGCCCATGAACCACTAGCGGGACACCTACAACAACATCTGGTGAAATTCCTGAGTGTGAAATTCAAAATACAAAAATCATAATATTAAACATTCATGAAAATACAAGTGTCATACATAATTTAAAAGCTTAACTTCTTGTTAATCCAACCGCGTTGTCAGATTTCAAAAAGGCTTTAAGGCGAAAGCATACCATGCAATTATCTGAGGACAGCGCCCCACACCAAAATACTTTTTCAACCAGCACAAGCGTCTCAAAATCACAAATAGCGATGAACCTGTTAGGTTAAATAAATCACTTACCTTTAAAGATCTTCCTCTGTTTGCAATCCCAAGGGTCCCAGCTCCACAATGAATGGTTGTTTTGTTCTATAAAGTCCTTCTTTATACCCCAAAAAGCATACAAACGAATCCAAAAAGTTACCGGTAAAGTTTGTCTAAACAAGTCTAACAATGTTTCTAATTAATCCTCAGGTACTCTAATATCTAAATACACGATAATATGTAAGACGGAGAATAGTATGTTCAATAGGGAAGATAAATAATGAAGAGCGCGCACCTCATTCACGTGCCAACAAGAATACTTTTCTAATGAGAGACACCTTGTAGTTCTTCCAACTACTTGCTAATTTAAAAAAAGCCTCAAATCCTTTCTAAAGACTGTTGACATCTAGTGGAAGCCATACGAACTGCAATCTGGGTCCTATCTATTTGTATTTCCCATAGGCTAGCACTGAAATGGCCTGTGACCTCAAAACAAAAAATTCAGGATGGATTTTCCTCGGGTTTTTAACTGCCATATCAATTCTGTTATACTCACAGACATTATTTTAAGCGTTTCAGAAACTTCAGAGTGTTTTCTATCCAATGCTACCATATACATATCCTAGCTTCTGGACCTGAGTAACAGACAGTTTACTATGGGCACATCAGTCATCCGAAATTCCGAACAAATTGTCAAATTCTAAATACAGGGGAGTGGACACTATTTAATGCCAACTCAAAGAGAACTGGGTATTCAACAAAACTGTTACATGGTAAAAGTAACATACAAACAAATAGGATGAACAGTGTAGTTCAGTGTGTCTCAGCGTGTCTCAGGTTCAGAGACACACAAGTGCCGAGAACTGTAGCTACAGATTGCTACACCAAATAATGTGATTTACCCAAAGAATCCACTCCAGGAAGAAGACCAGGTACAACATGATATTATCTGTAAGGCAAAAAAACAAAAAAAATATATTCTATTGTACAGTTTGAACAACAGTTGAATATTACCAACATAACATCAACATCAGAGTAGACTAGTTGAGCATGCATACATGTGCACAGGCGCAGAGATTACATTTACAACAATATCTAGCCTAATACAAAGACATGTGGCATAACTCTCAACCTTTGCAGTGAACAGATCCTACAAATAAGCCTAAGTAAGTAGGCAGACAGTATCTACCTACCACCATGTCTATCAACCATGCTTAGGCAAATATTTTTATAATAAAACCAGCTCCAGTTTTAGAGATTTACAACAGTAAATGGTTGTATTACTGTTTCTTCTCACTGTTTGCTAGTAACCTTAGCTAGCTAGCTTGCTGGATATGCAATACTGTTATTTACATCTGTTTGGACTCCTATTTTGCATCATGCCTATCCTTTTTTCAGATTGAAATGCATCCATGGTCATAATCATAACCAATGTCAACCCTTGTCAATTCTGTTACCTAGCTAGCTAGTAAAAATATTTACAGTTGCTGATGTTACACATGTACGCAAACAACTTACAAATATGAGCTGCATAACAAGTTCACACGCACCAGCCCAACAAGCTAGCCAACTCCAGTCATGTGCTTGCTGGTAAACCTAGCTTTAGGTGGCTGGTCGTAACGTTGTAGCTTGCAGTTGAGCAGCTAGCCATATCTACAACTAAAAAGAGAAGATGTTTTTAAAATCAAGAAACAAAAACCTCTTCTATTTTTTTGTCATAGATATGGCTAACGGTAGTTGTTTAGCTAGCTAACTTAGTTACCTAGCTAGCTAAGTTAGCAAACAGAAGATAAACTAAATTTAGCTAGGTGGCTTGCAGGAAAAATAACTTAGTTAGCTAGGTACAGTATTTGTCATCTGCCTTCTTGGAGATGGCATTGGCTGTAGCAGAGCTTCTGACGTTGGCTAAATCCAACTCTTTGTTTTCGAAACTTATTCGCCATATTCCCGTTGAAACATGTCATTTTGAATGTCACCATGTAGCTAATAGATACTCCATCGTCAAATTCATGTTGATGAGAGGAATCACTTGAAGCCTTTGCGTCTGGTCAGTTCTTTCATTTTTGCCCCAAGGATTGTTGTTAGTGTACGCCTCCTTTTCAAAAAAGCCCGACTAGGGACAGGGGCAAGAGCATGAAGCGCCACCCATCACAAGTTGTAGTCTTTCAGAGACTGGAAGAAATGTGTCTGCTTGTACAGTATATTTAACAATGAACCGGTTAATAGGAGCATCGCTGAAAGACGTCCAATGGCTCTATCGGACACGGGCATTGTAACGTCGGGATAGTGATGGGTGTGGAGTCAGACACAGAGAGCAAAAGGTAGACGGGAAAAAACGCTTTAATGTCCTCAAGCACAGTAACAGGGACAAACATGGGTGAAGCCCAAAACACAGGTGCAACAAAACCCAAAACCACTGTTACCAAAATACCGGACAGCGAAAACCCAAAAGTACACAAACACCACTAACGTAGAATAACCACAAGCCCGCACAAACACCAGCGTGCTAAACAAACTTAAATTAACACCCATCCCAAAACCCCAACAAGGAACAGGTGAAAACAATTAGACAAAAACAAACGAAAAGGAAAAAGGGATCGGTGGCAGCTAGTAGACCGGCGATGACGACCGCCGAGCGACACCCGAACAGGAAGGGGAGACACCTTCGGTGATATTCGTGACAGGCATCTACACGCACAAAAATGTATAGAGCAATCAGTATAACATAGGGCCTTCGCGTAATGCCACAAAGCAGGACTCATTCATTTTTTAGATCTACCCCCATCAATACACCGGAAGCTGTCATTGGGTGTATCATTCAGCACGCAAGCCCTGACCTGCCTTCCTCCTGGCCAATTATGTGTGAAACACATCTCATTGTACTAGAAATGCCTCAGGCATGATGAAAACAAGTCCAGATTCCATAAGGGTGAAGTTCACATATAAACTAATTCCAAATGCAAACTTCATAAGAAAGTTTTACATTTCAAGCATTGCTACATACCAAAATACCAGTAGCCTATGCTAGTAATTGTTGCCCTGTTGCTGATGAGCAAAACAGTTAATATTCTTGATCACCAAACCATTTTTGGAGCTGCATATTTATTTACTATGGCAATCCTCTCTCACTATAATTTCATGTTTGCACTGCACCCTATTCTATAGCTGTACACCAAATCAGCAATCTGTTCGCTAGCTCACCACCTGACCTATATTGATTGACAGTTTTCTAGTCCAATCAGAGTGCCGAGTGTGCGTTTCACTAGCCAATCTGTTGCAGGTTTTTTGCAAAGGTGGTGCTGCATCTACTGTCTCTGGCTGCATGTAGAGTAATCCACGTAGACTCTGTGCCACAAAATGAGTGACAGAACACTACAACACCTGGTAAGATAAGCTCAAGTCATTAGTCTCAAGTCAAAGTCGAGTCCCAAGTCTTGAGGCTCCAAGTCCAATTAAAGTCTGATGTTATTTTATTTTATATCAAGTTGAGTCTCAAGTCATCAAATGTATGACTTAAGTCAGACTCGAGTCCCAGTCATATGACTCGAGTCCGCAACTCTGGGTATACAAGAACATTTTCATGCAAGGACATATGTTGGGTAGACCACTAGGCCTTGACCATGGAGCCTGACAGTCATACTGTATCTTCCACTTCAGTCCTGTGTGCCAAGTCAATCCACTGTCTGAGAGATGGGTCTTAGGGCACCATGCCAGCCATTGAAAATTATAAGAACATGCACTGACCCCCATGTAAGTAACTGAGTATGAATGTTCTTTGGCCCCTAGTCTAGTCTAGCCTGGTTGCCAGAATGTGTCTGTCTTCAATGACTTAACATTGTTGCATATCGACAGTTGGCTAAAAAGGAACAGACTGGCACCTAGGCTACCCTTCATCATTTGAAAATACAGAAAGTTGCCTGGGTCATGGCAAAGCCAAAACGAAACAGTACTTTGTAAGAAAAAAAGAATGGTCAGTATGTCTCTCTACGTGTTTATATATTTTATCTATCTTTGTTCTCTTCCTTCCTCCTCCTTGTATCTCAAGTGATTCATTATGAATGTTTGAGGGAACATTTAGATAATAAATTGTATACTGTGTCAGAGAGCAGAAAAGAGAGTTTACAAATAAACATATGTCATAATAATAATGATGAAGACATGCACGTGCGGTAATTGCTATTATTGCCACACACAAATTGAAACGCATAATCTGCCTGACTCCAGCTATTAGTTGTCATCACGTGAGAAAACATGTGCTCGTTGGAGATAGCTGTCTGCTGACACCCAAAGTAATCGAGGAAGTAGTCTGGCTGTTGAACGCACTCAAAGGGGAAAATAAACACTTGATCAGAGCAGTTTTATGTCTGGAGATGATTTGATTTCATATAATGTCTATTTTGCAACCAGCGTTGACATTAATTTGCATGATAGCAAGTCAAAATGTGACATTTATATTTAGACGTTCCACCAATGTTTGGAGGACAATTGGATGGTCTTTTTTCTTCTGTCAGTCTCTCAGCATCGCAGTCTCATTATATCATATGTAACAGAGCACTGAGTAGATAACTCCCTCCACACATTGCTGTGTCAGGTCAATGTGCCATTCCTTACACGGTCACAGATGTAATTCTTTGGTGTAGTAGGCCTATTTACGAACAGTGATGGGGACTGGAGAATAAAATAAAATAAATCATGTTAATCAATAACTCTTGAGAGTGTTTGCACAAAAGCATCACTGTGTAATAGGCGAACACAAACCGCAATCAGCTTTCACAGCACTATGTAAAATTATTTACCTAAACTGTCATGCTACGTATGCATATATGTGTTTACAATGTAAATGTATATTAATCAACATTTAAGTTAAAGTTAGAAGATATGTTTTAGTTAGTCTGGACTGCCTCCATAGCCTGCCCATGTTCTTCTGTTAGTTGATCCTGGCAGACAGAGCAAGTCAAATCAAATCAAATCAAATCACATTTTATTTGTCACATACACATGGTTAACAGATGTTAATGCGAGTGTAGCGAAATGCTTGTGCTTCTAGTTCCGACAATGCAGTAATAACCAACAAGTAATCTAACTAACAATTCCAAAACTACTGTCTTACACACAGTGTAAGGGGATAAAGAATATGTACATAAGGATATATGAATGAGTGATGGTACAGAGCAGCATAGGCAAGATACAGTAGATGATATCGAGTACAGTATATACATATGAGATGAGTATGTAAACCAAGTGGCATAGTTAAAGTGGCTAGTGATACATGTATTACATAAGGATGCAGTCGATGATATAGAGTACAGTATATACGTATGCATATGAGATGAATAATGTAGGGTAAGTAACATTATATAAGGTAGCATTGTTTAAAGTGGCTAGTGATATATTTACATCATTTCCCATCAATTCCCATTATTAAGTGGCTGGAGTTGAGTCAGTGTCATTGACAGTGTGTTGGCAGCAGCCACTCAATGTTAGTGGTGGCTGTTTAACAGGCTGATGGCCTTGAGATAGAAGCTGTTTTTCAGTCTCTCGGTCCCAGCTTTGATGCACCTGTACTGACCTCGCCTTCTGGATGACAGCGGGGTGAACAGGCAGTGGCTCGGGTGGTTGATGTCCTTGATGATCTTTATGGCCTTCCTGTAGCATCGGGTGGTGTAGGTGTCCTGGAGGGCAGGTAGTTTGCCCCGGTGATGCGTTGTGCAGACCTCACTACCCTCTGGAGAGCCTTACGGTTGAGGGCGGTGCAGTTGCCATACCAGGCGGTGATACAGCCCGCCAGGATGCTCTCGATTGTGCATCTGTAGAAGTTTGTGAGTGCTTTTGGTGACAAGCCGAATTTCTTCAGCCTCCTGAGGTTGAAGAGGCGCTGCTGCGCCTTCTTCACGATGCTGTCTGTGTGAGTGGACCAATTCAGTTTGTCTGTGATGTGTATGCCGAGGAACTTAAAACTTGCTACCCTCTCCACTACTGTTCCATCGATGTGGATGGGGGGGTGTTCCCTCTGCTATTTCCTGAAGTCAATAATCATCTCCTTAGTTTTGCTGACGTTGAGTGTGAGGTTATTTTCCTGACACCACACTCCGAGGGCCCTCACCTCCTCCCTGTAGGCCGTCTCGTCGTTGTTGGTAATCAAGCCTACCACTGTTGTGTCGTCCGCAAACTTGATAATTGAGTTGGAGGCGTGCGTGGCCACGCAGTCGTGGGTGAACAGGGAGTACAGGAGAGGGCTCAGAACGCACCCTTGTGGGGCCCCAGTGTTGAGGATCAGCGGGGAGGAGATGTTGTTGCCTACCCTCACCACCTGGGGGCGGCCCGTCAGGAAGTCCAGTACCCAGTTGCACAGGGCGGGGTCGAGACCCAGGGTCTCGAGCTTGATGACGAGCTTGGAGGGTACTATGGAGTTGAATGCCGAGCTGTAGTCGATGAACAGCATTCTCCCATAGGTATTCCTCTTGTCCAGATGGGTTAGGGCAGTGTGCAGTGTGGTTGCGATTGCATCGTCTGTGGACCTATTTGGGCGGTAAGCAAATTGGAGTGGGTCTAGGGTGTCAGGTAGGGTGGAGGTGATATGGTCCTTGACTAGTCTCTCAAAGCACTTCATGATGACGGATGTGAGTGCTACGGGGCGGTAGTCGTTTAGCTCAGTTACCTTAGCTTTCTTGGGAACAGGAACAATGGTGGCCCTCTTGAAGCATGTGGGAACAGCAGACTGGTATAGGGATTGATTGAATATGTCCGTAAACACACCGGCCAGCTGGTCTGCACATGCTCTGAGGGCGCGGCTGGGGATGCCGTCTGGGCCTGCAGCCTTGCGAGGGTTAACACGTTTAAATGTCTCACTCACCTCGGCTGCAGTGAAGGAGAGACCGCATGTTTTCATTGCAGGCCGTGTCAGTGGCACTGTATTGTCCTCAAAGCGGGCAAAAAGTTATTTAGTCTGCCTGGGAGCAAGACATCCTGGTCCGTGACTGGGCTGGATTTCTTCCTGTAGTCCGTGATTGACTGTAGACCCTGCCACATGCCTCTTGTGTCTGAGCCGTTGAATTGAGATTCTACTTTGTCTCTGTACTGGCGCTTAGCTTGTTTGATAGCCTTGCGGAGGGAATAGCTGCACTGTTTGTATTCAGTCATGTTACCAGACAACTTGCCCTGATTAAAAGCAGTGGTTCGCGCTTTCAGTTTCACAAGAATGCTGCCATCAATCCACGGTTTCTGGTTAGGGAATGTTTTAATCGTTGCTATGGGAACGACATCTTCAACGCACGTTCTAATGAACTCGCACACCGAATCAGCGTATTCGTCAATGTTGTTGTCTGACGCAATACGAAACATCTCCCAGTCCACGTGATGGAAGCAGTCTTGGAGTGTGGAGTCAGCTTGGTCGGACCAGCGTTGGACAGACCTCAGCGTGGGAGCCTCTTGTTTTAGTTTCTGTCTGTAGGCAGGGATCAACAAAATGGAGTCGTGGTCAGCTTTTCCGAAAGGGGGCGTGGCAGGGCCTTATATGCGTCACGGAAGTTAGAGTAACAATGATCCAAGGTCTTTCCACCCCTGGTTGCGCAATCGATATGCTGATGAAATTTAGGAGTCTTGCTTTCAGATTAGCCTTGTTAAAATCCCCAGCTACAATGAATGCAGCCTCCGGATAAATCGTTTCCAGTTTGCAGAGAGTTAAATAAAGTTCGTTCAGAGCCATCAATGTGTCTGCTTGGGGGATATATACGGCTGTGATTATAATCGAAGAGAATTCTCTTGGTAGATAATGCGGGCTACATTTGATTGTGAGGAATTCTAAATCAGGTGAACAGAAGGATTTGAGTTCCTGTATGTTTCTTTCATCACACCATGTCACGTTGGCCATAAGGCATACGCCCCCGCCCGTCTTCTTACCAGAAAGATGTTTGTTTCTGTCGGCGCGATGCGTGGAGAAACCCGCTGGCTGCACCACTTCGGATATCGTCTCTCCAGTGAGCCATGTTTCCGTGAAGCAGAGAACGTTACAGTCTCTGATGTCCCTCTGGAATGCTACCCTTGCTCGGATTTCATCAACCTTGTTGTCAAGAGACTGGACATTGGCAAGAAGAATGCTAGGGAGTGGTGCACGGTGTGCCCGTCTCCGGAGTCTGACCAGAAGACCGCTTCGTTTCCCTCTTTTTCTGAGTCGTTTTTTTTGGGGTCGCTGCATGTAATCCACTCCGTTGTCCTGGTTGTAAGGCAGAACACAGGATCCGCGTCGCGAAAAACATATTCTTGGTCGTACTGATGGTGAGTTGACGCTGATCTTATATTCAGTAGTTCTTCTCGACTGTATGTAATGAAACCTAAGATGACCTGGGGTACTAGTGTAAGAAATAACACGTAAAAAAACAAAAACCTGCATAGTTTCCTAGGAACGCGAAGCGAGGCGGCCATCTCTGTCGGGGCCGGAAGTATAAGTTTGTGCCTGGTGCCTCAGCCCGTAGCCTGGTGCCTAGTTCCTGGTGCCTCAACCTGTAGCCTGGTGCCTAGTTCCTGCTGTTATTCCAAGGCAGAAGGGAAGCGATGAAGCGAGAACAGGGGGCTTCTTCCCCATGATCTGGAGCCAAGTGGCAGCACTTAAGGTGAAGGGCCAAGGCGCTGGAGAAGTAATTTAATCTGAGCCTTTGCCCAATTCCCTGGGCTACTGAGTTTAAGAAAGGTCGCACAGAGAAACAGGGGCCGGCGACCCCTTCCCAATTACGGGCTGCTACAGCAGAACATATCACAGCACCGTCCGGAGTGACAGTCATTTAGCAGCAACTCATCTGAGGAGAGGGAAGTCGAGAGATGGATGATAAGGAAATACAAAATGATTTGCCAGAACCTGTTAGCCACTTCTCTTTCTACACCACTAGGCCCCGGCCCGCTGCTCCCTGGTTCGGCTCCCCCCACCTCTTCCTTCCTCCTTCTTGTCTCATTCACACACATTAGCTCTCATATATTCGCTCTCCTCTCCTCTCTTCCCACCCCCTGCCACCCCTGCTGCCCGTCACCCTCCCTCCCTTCCACAGACACGTGACAAACACGACGAATCCGCAAGATTATTGGCGCAATCACTCATGCAACAGCCTGCCCAGCTTTCCGTGGGGGCTCCAGTATTTGTCACTGTCACTTCCCCAAGTGCTGCTCCATTGTCTTGGAAATTGTATGTGTAAGGCAAGAGATGCCTGTGACCCCCTTCGACAAGGGAGCCGGCGATGTGAGGGCGCTCATCACACAGAAAAAACAGCAGTTTGATGTGTCCTATTATGTGTCCCAGCAAGAGCCATAAATAATTTTGACAAGTTTTTTGTTGCGCGTGAAAGTCCTTGACTCTGTCTCCTGTTCCAGCACCTCCTCTCTGGTCGGGAGAAGCTGCCAAGCACCCCCGATGATAGATGGCACGGTACAGCAAATGACAACGGGATAGATTTTTTGTTTGTGCTTTGGAAGGGGTCAGTAATGGTGCTTTGGAAGGGATCAGTAATGGTGCTTTGGAGGGAATCAGTAATGGTGTTTTGCTGTACAAAACAAACAAAAAGAGAAGGACAAGAGAGGGAGAGAGGGAGAAAGAGAGAGAGAGGGAGAAAGAGAGGGAGAGAGAGAGAGAGGGAGAGAGAGACAGGGAGAGGCGGAGAAAGAGAGAGAGGGAGGAAGAGAGAGAGGGAGAGAGAGAGAAGGACCGAAGGAGAGAGGGAGGGAGAGAGAGAGTGGGGGAGAAGGGAGAAAGAGAGGGAAAACCAAAAAATAAAGATCCATCGATGCAGTCTGGAGAAGGAGAAGAAGTAACCAGTGACACATTCTTTGTTTTATGTATTTGAGCACCTAAATATATTAAATAAGAGTTTGTTAAACCACATGATTTAGCTTTTATGTCCATCAATGAGCGTAAAATGCCAGCCTGGTCTCAGCATTATATTTTACTAAAATCTATGCCACTCAAATACGAGACACTGAAATTAGTATAATATGTTACATTTGGCATGGTAAAATAAGACAGTAGGTTACTTAAGGCAAAAAACTAAAGGAGGCTCGGGATGGATAGCTAGGCATATAATGCGAACGTCTAGCAACCCAAACGTTGCGTGTTTGAATCTCATCATGGACAACTTTAGCATTTTAGCTAAGAAGCAACTTTACAAATATTTACTACTCTTTAGCAACTCTGCAACTATATAGCATGTTAGCAAACCTTTCCCCTACAATTAACCTTAACCATTTAACCTAACTCCTAATCTTAAACCTAATCTAACGTACCATAATCATACCAAAGCAGTTGAATGTAATATATCATACTAAACAGGTCAAAGCAAACTGGTGCGATCATGAATTAGGATACTATATGTCTTATTATTGTATTATATTGTATGACCGCTATTACATTGGTAGGCCAATGGAATGTAGCCAAAAATAAAATAACATATCATACTAAATAGAGTGTTACGGATTTTAGTCAAATATAATGTTTTGCTCTGAGATCAGGTTACAGCGAAAAATGCGGAAATCCTATACTATCCTTCCATATACTATACTTCCTTTATCGCTACAATGCATCTTTTTTTGTAGTTACTTGGGGTAGGCCTAAATAACAACATTTGAGATGTTTTCCGACTTACATTTCTAACTTATAACCATGACCATCTCTTCAATAACATACATCAATGTTATATTAAGTACCACCTGCAGGCCTCAGTGCCAAGCAGGCAGGATACTGGTCGAGAAGATGATCACTCATTGTAATGAGAGTAGGTCGACATGCTCCGCTGCAGCAACATTTATGAAGCATTTCCACCTTCAGTCCAATCCTCAACCATTAGTTCACCTCTCTCCTTATCACAGAGCCAAGCTGTGACGCTGTGATATCATCATTCACCCCTTTTTACTTGCTCTCCTGTGATGGGCGGATTTGTGGTTATGGTATTGGTCATGGTATTTGTAGTGGTTATGGTATTGGTAGTGGTTACTGTATTTGTAGTGGTTATGGTATTGATCGTGGTTATGGTATTGATCGTGGTTATGGTATTGATAGTGGTTATGGTATTGATAGTGGTTATGGTATTGATAGTGGTTATGGTATTGATAGTGGTTATGGTATTGGTAGTGGTTATGGTATTGGTAGTGGTTATGTTAGTGGTTATGGTATTGGTAATGTTAGTGGTACTGGTTATGGTTGTGGTTGTGGTTATGGTAGTAGTTGTGGTATTGGTTATGGTATTGGTAGTGGTAGTGGTTATTGCAGTGGTTGTGGTTATGGTAGTGGTTATGGTAGTGGGTGTGGTTATGGTAGTGGTTATGGTATTGATAATGGTTATTGTATTAGTAATGGTTATTGTATTAGAAATGGTTATGGTAGTGGTTATGGTAGTGTTAGTGGTAGTGGTTATGGTATTATTTGTCACGCTCGCTATCCTCAAACTCCCTGTCATAAATCAACCAAGGCGCAGCGTGCATGTAGTTCCACATCTTTTAATGAAAGTGAAACCGAAATAACCAAAAAACAAACAAAGAACGGGACGCAACCGAGGTGCACACAAACACACACGGAAAAATAATTACCCACAAAACACAGGTGGGAAAAGGCTACCTAAGTATGGTTCTCAATCAGAGACAACGATTGACAGCTGCCTCTGATTGGGAACCATACCAGGCCAAACACATAGAAATAGAAAACAAAGGGCCTCCCGGGTGGCGCAGTGGTTAAGGGCGCTGTACTGCAACGCCAGCTGTGCCACCAGAAACTCTAGGTTCGCGCCCAGGCTCTGTCGTAACCGGTCACGACCGGGAGGTCTGTGGGGCGACGCACAATTGGCCTAGTGTCGTCCGGGTTAGGGAGGGCTTGGCCGGTAGGGATATCCTTGTCTCATTGCTCACCAGCGACTGCTGTGGCGGGCCGGGCGCAGTGTGCGCTAACCAAGGTTGCCAGGTGCACAGTGTTTCCTCCGACACATTGGTGTGGCTGGCTTCCGGGTTGGATGCGCGCTTTGTTAAGAAGTAGTGCGGCTTGGTTGGGTTGTGTATTGGAGGACGCATGACTTTCAACCTTCGTCTCTCCCGAGCCCGTACGGGAGAGATAGCAGCTACTAACAATTGGATACCACGAAATTGGGGAGAAAAAGGGGTAACATTTTAAGAAAAAAATAGAAAACATAGAAAAAAGACATAGAATGCCCACCTCAACTCACGCCCTGACCACACCAAAATAGAGACATAAAAAAGGAACTAAGGTCAGGATGTGACATTGGTAGTGGTTATGGTAGTGTTGGTGGTTATGGTAATGGTTATGGTGGTGGTTATGATTGTGGTAGTGGTTATGGTATTGGTAGTGGTTATAGTAGTAGTAGGGTTATGGTATTGGTAGTGTTTATGGTATTGATAGCTACAGATATGAATAGATTTAAAGGACATTGCTTTGAATTAGGTAGACCTACAGTTGCATCCATAACGTGAAGTGAAAGATGTACTGAAAGATGAAAGATGTACATGTACTGTTATTTACATTATCACCATACAGTATGATACATCTGTACTGTAAGTTTGTCCACAGTTCCTCCAACACAATCTATTCCAGTTCCTCAATCAACATTATTAAATTGGCTCAAAAACGCACTGCAGTGGTGATGAGGATCATCCATATTGTTGCATCCGATAGTTATGTCTGCTTCCATAAAATCCATCTTGTACATCAAAGAACATTGCAAAGCTAATTAAAAAGTGGGCTAACGCCTGCAGATTCCATCAACTCAAACAGTGATCACTCTCTACTTAATCATATATCATCGTATATCATCTAAAATACTGTACAAGAAAATGGGATCAACAGAAGGAGAAAAAACTCCCCATACTGTCACGCCCTGGTCTTAGTATTTTGTGTTTTATTTATTTATTTGGTCAGGCCAGGGTGTGACATGGGTTTATTTTGTGTTGTGTTTGTGTATGGGGGTTTTTCGTAGGTTTTGGGATTGTGGCTTAGTGGGGTGTTCTAGCAAAGTCTATGGTTGCCTGAGGCGGTTCTCAATCAGAGGCAAGTGATTCTCGCTGTCTCTGATTGGGAACCATATTTAGGCAGCCATATTCTTTGAGTGTTTCGTGGGTGATTGTTCCTGTCTCTGTTTTGTATTCACCAGATAGGCTGTATAGGTTTTCACGTTCTGTTTGTTGTTTTGTATTGATCGTGTTTTGTCTTCATTAAACATGTATCGAATTAACCACGCTGCATTTTGGTCCGACTCTCCTTCAACGGAAGAAAACCGTAACACATACACACAAATACAAATGGTATTTGTCTATTTTAGGGGTATCTGAATCTTCATATCTTAATGCGATGAAATGGACAAATTATTTGAAATATGCTGATTACAACGGGCTGAGAATGTGGCATTAAAATAAATACTCCTGAGAACCTCTCAGTCTGTGTACATTTAGCACAGTGGCACTATTAGGAATAATCTGTCCAATTAAAGGTTGTGTAATTAATTAAGTGCACATTCTGTGAACAGGAGAGAGGGGAGAATTGATCAACCCTGCTAAAATATGACCTATCTTGTCTTAAAGACTAATATGTTTAAACAAAAATATGAAAATTGATGACAACATAATTTGTAACAAAATGCTCACAGTGCAACTATAATGCATTTATACCTGGATTCAGCGTTTTAGGGATTGTCTCTTACAGAATCAGTGATGTACTTCCCTGAGCTGGCTGACAATATCTTTCAATTTTGGTCATTTTAGTTTCACCTTTATTTAAAAGACAAGTCAGTTAAGAACAAATTCTTATTTACAATGACAGCCTACTATCATTGTAATTGTGCACCTCCCTATGGGACTCCCAGTCACAGCCAGTTGTGATGCAGCCTGGAATTGAACCTTGATTTGTAGTGACACCTCTAATACTGAGATGCAGAGCCTTAGACCACTGCGCCACTCGGGAACCCAATGAAGGGCACTTCTCTGCCTATCCATTGAAGCATTCTGTTACTGACGTGTTACTTTGTATTATCACTTAATATAGGCTATTCACACTGTAAACATTTCCCAGCAAGACAAGTATATGTCTCTTGATAATATGTAACTTGGTATGGTATTGTACAAACATCCTGAAACCACAACCTAGAAGTGTAGTAGAGCAGACTGCACCTTTCTGTGCAAACTTGCAGCTAAATCGGAGCCAAAGTTGTGTGTGCGTGTGTGTGTATGTGTGAAGGCATGCTTCACCTGGCATTACGTTCCAGTACTGTATCACAGAGCCAGAATCACATATGGCCCTGTTCAACACTACAGGGAACCGGACACCGGACATTGCCATCAAATTAACGCCATCATATTCCAACCGGGACGTGGTTAGACACAAGACATGAATCAACACAATTCTGAAATGCCAGAGAGAAAAGCGTATTCTCCACCTAACAGCAATTTGGCAATGTTGACACCAGTGGCGGTCAGTGCCATTTAAGATGAGGGAGGACAATTTGTTTTCTTCTCATGACTATGGCCTTATTTCTATTATAGCATGTTGGATGACTGTCATTCATTTTCCATTCACCCAGTTCAATGTAACAGTGATAGGTTGAGGCTACAACATGACATTCAACATTTCCCTATACCCATCATGAGGTTGCTACAACCTAGCCTATGAATTTAAGTTTACAATGTTGGTGCACACAGGTCGAGAGAAACATTTGAAGTGACAGACAGTAACACATGGACAGACAGCGACACCACCTTGCACACTCTTGCCAGCATCTGGCTGATATAGGGTGTAATCATTAGTCCAACAGTTCAGGTATGTTTATCCCTGTTTTGTTCCATTTGCTTCTGTTTAAGAAACGTTTTTTAACAGAATCGGCGGAATGAATACACCCATGATCACACGTAAACACAGTTCCCTTTCAGAGCAGCCACGTTGTATTCCTTCTTGCATCTATGTGCTCTCCTCCTCTCACCATTTCCCTTCAGTTGTGGACTTCAATGCACAACACATCAGCTGTATGTGACCAGGCAAAAATCCCTTTCTAAGCCAAACCATATCATAACTGCTACACACAGCCTAAATCGTTGTCATCATATTAGTTAAAGTAACTTCATAGATAACATAGCTAATACAACTAATGCATTAGTAAACCCGCTATAATCATGCAGTAACATTACAGTATGCAGTCAGTAAGCAGTTTGGCACTTACACTGGCGGGCCCTGGTGGCAATAAATTAGTAAATCCAAAAGCTTACCTTGACTTGGAAGAGTTCCAGTGTTGTGTTGGATAGTCACAGCCAGCTAGCTAACATAGCGTCCCTCTGTTTGAGAAGGGTGTTTGAGTAGGCTAAACTAGCTAGCTGCATTTCTTAGCTAAGTAAGTGAAATTGAGAGTGGAAAAAAATACAATCTCTCTACAAATTCTCCTTCATTTTGGAAGAAACTGTTCAGCTATTGTTTTTCTCTCTCTTTGAGTCAACTACTTACCACATGTTATGCACTGCAATGCTAGCTACAGTTGGTCGGAAGTTTACATACACCTTAGCCAAATACATTTAAACTCAGTTTTTCACAATTCCTGACATTTAATCCTAGTAAAGATTCCCTGTCTTAGGTCAGTTATGATCACCACCTTATTTTAAGAATGTGAAATGTCAGAATGATTTATTTCAGCTTTTATTTATTTCATCACATTCCCAGTGGGTCAGAAGTTTACATACACGCAATTAGTATTTGGTAGCATTGCCTTTCAATTGCTTAACTTGGGTCAAATGTTTCAGGTAGCCTTCCACAATATGTTGGGTGAATTTTGGCCCATTCCTCCTGACAGAGCTGGTGCAACTGAGTCAGTTTTGTAGGCCTCCTTGCTGACACACACCTTTTCAGTTCTGCCAACACATTTTGTGATTGCCACTCCAATAACTTCACATCCTTTTTAACCTTTATTTAACTAGGCAAGTCAGTTAAGAACAAACTCTTATTTTCAATGACAACCTAGGAACAGTTGGTTAACTTGAGAGCTCTGGGATTTGAACTTGCAACCTTTTGGTTACTAGTCCAACTCTCTAACCACTAGGCTGCCGCTGCTGCTGTTGTCCTTAAGCCATTTGACACAACTTTGGAAGTATGATTGGGGTCATTGTCCATTTGGAAGACCCATTTGCAACCAAGTTTTAACTTCCTGACTGGTGTCTTGAGATGTTGCTTCAATATATCCACATCATTTTCCTCTCTCATGAAGCCATCATTTTTGTGAAGCGCACCAGTCCCTCCTGCAGCAAAGCACCCCCACAACATGATGCTGCCACCCCCTTGCTTCACGGTTGGCTTGCAAGCCTCCCCTTTGGCTTGTAAGCCTCCCCCTTTTTCCCTCCCCATTTTTCCTCCAAACATAATGATGGTCATTATGGCCAAACAGTTCTATTTATGTTTCATCAGACCAGAGGACATTTCTCAAAAAAGTACGATCTTTGTCCCCATGTGCAGTTGCAAACCGTAGTCTGGCTTTTTTATGGTGGTTTTGGAGCAGTGGCTTCTTCCTTGCTGAGCAGCCTTTCAAGTTATGTCAGAATAGGAATGGTTTTACTGTGGATATAGATCCTTTTGTACCTGTTTCCTCCAGCATCTTCACAAGGTCCTTTGCTGTTGTTTTGGGACTGATTTGAACTTTTCGCACCAAAGTACGTTCATCTCTAGGAGATAGAACGTGTCTCCATCCTGAGCGGTATGACGGCTGCGTGGTCCCATGGTGTTTATACTTGCGTACTATTGTTTGTACAGATGAACCTGGTACCTTCAGGCATTTGTAAATTGCTCCCAAGGATGAACCAGACTTGTGGAGGTCTCCAATTCTTTATTTGAGGTCTTGGCTGATTTATTTTGATTTTCCCATGATGTCAAGCAAAGAGGCACTGAGTTTGAAGGTAGGCCTTGAAATACATCCACTGGTACACCTCCAATTGAGTCAAATGATGTCAATTAGCCTATCAGATGCTTATAAAGCCATGACATCTTTTTCTGGAATTTTCCAAGCTGTTTAAAGGAACAGTCAACTTAGTGTATGTAAACTTTTGACCCACTGGAATTGTGATACAGTGAGTTATAAGTGAAACTTCCGGCGCCGACAGAGATGGCCGCCACGCTTCGCGTTCCTAGGAAACTATGCAGGTTTTTGTTTTTTTACGTGTTATTTCTTACATTAGTACCCCAGGTCATCTTAGGTTTCATTACATACAGTCGAGAAGAACTACTGAATATAAGATCAGCGTCAACTCACCATCAGTACGACCAAGAATATGTTTTTCGCGACGCGGATCCTGTGTTCTGCCTTACAAACAGGACAACTGAGTGGATTCCATGCAGCGACCCAAAAAGACTACTCTGATAAAGAGGGAAACGAGGCGGTCTTCAGGTCAGACTCCGGAGACGGGCACACCGTGCACCACTCCCTAGCATTCTTCTTGCCAATGTCCAGTCTCTTGACAACAAGGTTGATGAAATCCGAGCAAGGGTAGCATTCCAGAGGGACATCAGAGACTGTAACGTTCTTTGTTTCACGGAAACATGGCTCACTGGAACGACGCTATCTGAAGCGGTGCAGCCAGCGGGTTTCTCCACGCATCGCGCGGACAGAAACAAACATCTTTCTGGTAAGAAGAGGGGCGGGGGCGTATGCCTTATGGCCAACGTGACAAAAAGAAAGAAAGAAACATACAGGAACTCAAATCCTTCTGTTCACCTGATTTAGAATTCCTCACAATCAAATGTAGACCGCATTATCTACCAAGAGAATTCTCTTCGATTATAATCACAGCCGTATATATCCCCCCCCAAGCAGACACATCGATGGCTCTGAACGAACTTTATTTAACTCTCTGCAAACTGGAAACGATTTATCCGGAGGCTGCATTCATTGTAGCTGGGGATTTTAACAAGGCTAATCTGAAAACAAGACTCCCTAAATTTTATCAGCATATCGATTGCGCAACCAGGGGTGGAAAGACCTTGGATCATTGTTACTCTAACTTCCGCGACGCATATAAGGCCCTGCCCCATCCCCCTTTCGGAAAAGCTGACCACAACTTCATCTTGTTGATCCCTGCCTACAGACAGAAACTAAAACAAGAGGCTCCCACGCTGAGGTCTGTCCAACGCTGGTCCGACCAAGCTGACTCCACACTCCAAGACTGCTTCCATCACGTGGACTGGGAGATGTTTCGTATTGCGTCAGACAACAACATTGACGAATACGCTGATTCGGTGTGCGAGTTCATTAGAACGTGCGTTGAAGATGTCGTTCCCATAGCAACGATTAAAACATTCCCTAACCAGAAACCGTGGATTGATGGCAGCATTCGTGTGAAACTGAAAGCGCGAACCACTGCTTTTAATCAGGGCAAGGTGTCTGGTGACATGACTGAATACAAACAGTGCAGCTATTCCCTCCGCAAGGCTATCAAACAAGCTAAGCGCCAGTACAGAGACAAAGTAGAATCTCAATTCAACGGCTCAGACACAAGAGGCATGTGGCAGGGTCTACAGTCAATCACGGACTACAGGAAGAAATTCAGCCCAGTCACGGACCAGGATGTCTTGCTCCCAGGCAGACTAAATAACTTTTTTGCCCGCTTTGAGGACAATACAGTGCCACTGACACGGCCTGCAATGAAAACATGCGGTCTCTCCTTCACTGCAGCCGAGGTGAGTAAGACATTTAAACGTGTTAACCCTCGCAAGGCTGCAGGCCCAGACGGCATCCCCAGCCGCGCCCTCAGAGCATGCGCAGACCAGCTAGCCGGTGTGTTTACGGACATATTCAATCAATCCCTATACCAGTCTGCTGTTCCCACATGCTTCAAGAGGGCCACCATTGTTCCTGTTCCCAAGAAAGCTAAGGTAACTGAGCTAAACGACTACCGCCCCATAGCACTCACATCCGTCATCATGAAGTGCTTTGAGAGACTAGTCAAGGACCATATCACCTCCACCCTACCTGACACCCTAGACCCACTCCAATTTGCTTACCGCCCAAATAGGTCCACAGACGATGCAATCTCAACCACACTGCACACTGCCCTAACCCATCTGGACAAGAGGAATACCTATGTGAGAATGCTGTTCATCGACTACAGCTCGGCATTCAACACCGTAGTACCCTCCAAGCTCGTCATCAAGCTCGAGACCCTGGGTCTCGACCCCGCCCTGTGCAACTGGGTACTGGACTTCCTGACGGGCCGCCCCCAGGTGGTGAGGGTAGGCAACAACATCTCCTCCCCGCTGATCCTCAACACTGGGGCCCCACAAGGGTGCGTTCTGAGCCCTCTCCTCTACTCCCTGTTCACCCACGACTGCGTGGCCACGCACGCCTCCAACTCAATCATCAAGTTTGCGGACGACACAACAGTGGTAGGCTTGATTACCAACAACGACGAGACGGCCTACAGGGAGGAGGTGAGGGCCCTCGGAGTGTGGTGTCAGGAAAATAACCTCACACTCAACGTCAACAAAACTAAGGAGATGATTGTGGACTTCAGGAAACAGCAGAGGGAACACCCCCCTATCCACATCGATGGAACAGTAGTGGAGAGGGTAGCAAGTTTCAAGTTCCTCGGCATACACATCACAGACAAACTGAATTGGTCCACTCACACAGACAGCATCGTGAAGAAGGCGCAGCAGCGCCTCTTCAACCTCAGGAGGCTGAAGAAACTCGGCTTGTCACCAAAAGCACTCACAAACTTCTACAGATGCACAATCGAGAGCATCCTGGCGGTCTGTATCACCGCCTGGTACAGCAACTGCTCCGCCCTCAACCGTAAGGCTCTCCAGATGGTAGTGAGGTCTGCACAACGCATCACCGGGGGCAAACTACCTGCCCTCCAGGACACCTACACCACCCGATGTTACAGGAAGGCCATAAAGATCATCAAGGACATCAACCACCCGAGCCACTGCCTGTTCACCCCGCTATCATCCAGAAGGCGAGGTCAGTACAGGTGCATCAAAGCTGGGACCGAGAGACTGAAAAACAGCTTCTATCTCAAGGCCATCAGACTGTTAAACAGCCACCACTAACATTGAGTGGCTGCTGCCAACACACTGACACTGACACTGACTCAACTCCAGCCACTTTAATAATGGGAATTGATGGGAAATAATGTAAATATATCACTAGCCACTTTAAACAATGCTACCTTATATAATGTTTACATACCCTACATTATTCATCTCATATGCATACGTATATACTGTACTCTATATCATCGACTGCATCCTTATGTAATACATGTATCACTAGCCACTTTAACTATGCCACTTTGTTTACATACTCATCTCATATGTATATACTGTACTCGATATCAGCTACTGTATCTTGCCTATGCTGCTCTGTACCATCACTCATTCATATATCCTTATGTACATATTCTTTATCCCCTTACACTGTGTATAAGACAGTAGTTTTGGAATTGTTAGTTAGATTACTTGTTGGTTATTACTGCATTGTCGGAACTAGAAGCACAAGCATTTCGCTACACTCGCATTAACATCTGCTAACCATGTGTATGTGACAAATAAAATTTGATTTGATTTGATTTGAAATCAACTGCCTGTAAACAATTGTTGGAAAAATGACTTGTGTCATGCACAAAGTAGATGTCCTAACCGACTTGCCAAAACTATAGTTTGTTAACAAGAAATGTGTGGTGTGGTTGAAAAACGAGTTTTAATGACTCCACCCTAAGTGTATGTAAACTTCAGACTTCAACTGTAGCTGGCTGTGTCCTATGCTTTCAGTACTAGATTCATTCTCTGATCCTTTGATTGGGTGGACAATATGTCAGTTCATACTGCAAGAGCTCTGATAGGTTGGAGGATGTCCTCCAGAAGTTGTCATAAGTACTGTATAAGTCTTTGTAAGGGGATGAGAACCATGAGCCTCCTAGGTTTTCTATTGAAGTCAATGTACCCAGAGGGGATGGAACCTTCCTGTCCTCTGGCTACGCCATGTTGTTACCATATAGAGTGTGGTTGAGGCTTCTGTATACGTTCATTGCAAAATTGTGTGTTTTAATCAATTATTTGGTGACGTGATTATATTTAGTATAGTTTTATCTAAAAAGTATATATTTATTTTATGAAATTCACTGAGGAGGATGGTCCTCCCCTTCCTCCTCTGAGGAGCCTCCAATAGTTGACACAGCCATGTGAAAACTTGAGTTGAATATGTGGCTGTAAACACCAGGAATCACCTTCACAGCAACAGACACTACCTTGGTCACATCGAAACTGTCAATGCCTTAAATGGTCTACATCCTTAGCTGTTGCACCTGGGAGAAAACGTAAGTCTTCCTTGTATTGTGAAAGACTCAGATTAGACAGATTTTGGTTGTGTAAGTGAACTCACCAAGACAAGTATGAGGCCTATGTGTGCTTGGGGGGCCTGATGGCAGGCCTGCCTGGCCCTAGCCTGCACTAACACCCCCTCCTTTCCCCTCCACCCAAAGTGCCATCAGAACGCAACCAGCTGACAGCTCCAATCCCAGCCAGGGGGAGAGCAGAGAGGCCGATGAGGGGGGGGGGGCATAAATCTTATGTACTATATAAAAATAAATACTATCCATGTCAAGGAAAGGTGGGATGCCCCAAAATGAATGATAACAGACTCATTAAAAATAACAGCTGACTAAATGATAAATGACCTGCCTTCTAAAAAGAGCACAGAAAGGCAGCCTGGACAAATGAACACTGCATTGTTCTGTTAAAGATGTTATTTTACCTCTCCGTTCTCGCTCACCAAAATATCAACCGGCAATGACACTATGTCCAGTTTATTACTTGTGTTAAAGTGGCTTTGTAGATGGAATTTTCATTTTCTTAATATCTTAATTTAGAACTTAAGAAATAACAATAATTTGAAAGTAATATACTAATAAAATTAGTATATATTGATATACTTGATGCTTGGTTTTGGAAGTAAAAGTTCTGATACATACAAAATAATGACACCAAACTATCCCAACAAATACAACCCCAAACCCAGGACAGTAAAAAAGTATCTCAGTCCAATACATATTGGTGGCATAAATAGATTTCCACCTTACTAAATAGCGCAGAGCAGATCCCATTGTTGTCAGGGTGAGAAACAGACAGACTGAGGAAGGGTGAGTCGCTGACTGCTCTGCTGATAGACGTCCACTACAGAGCAGCCAGTGCCTGCTTGTGGTGAGACAGACGTGCCAGTGAGCGATCCCTCTCCCTGTCTTTTTTGTAAACACGGGAATTCCACAGACATGAGAACATCATCTGGCAAAATCTTCATCAAGATTGCAAAGACCTTTTCGAAGACAAGCTCGTTCCATCTAGTGTGTTGAAGCTCAACTAATCACTTTCTGCACTTTAGGGCCTCAAGGGGATAATAAGAAGGTATATCTATAAAAGGCAGTTAAACCCCAGATGGTTTCGGAGATGCAATAATGACGCACATAGTGCTCTCATAATCTGACAATTTACAATGGACAAAATACTTAAAAACGCTAATGTCTTTGCCCAAAGTATATCAAACATAGTATCAAACACAGTTGAAAGGAGGTACAGTGCCTCCAGAAATGATTCACACCCCTTGACTTTCTCCACATTCCGTTATGTTACAGCCTGAATTAAATTAAGATTTTGTGCAACTGATCTACACACAATACCCCACAATGTCAAAGTAGAATTTTGTTTTTAGAAACTATTACAAATTAACAATTAATGTAAAGTTGAAATGTTTTGAGTAAACAAGTATTCAACCCCTTTGTTATGACAAACCTAAATAAGTTCAGGGGTAAAAATGTGCTTAACAAATCACATCATTAATTGCATGGACTCACTCTGTGTGCGATAAAATAGTTTAACATAATTTTTTAATGATTGCATCATCTCTGTACCACACATACAATTATCTGTAAGGTCCCTCAGTCGAGTAGTGAATTTCAAACACAGATTAAACCACACATAGACCAAGGAGGTTTTCCAATGCCTCGCAAAGAAGGGCACCTTTTGGTAGAAGGGTAAACATATAAAAAGTAGACACTGAATATCCCCTTGAGCATGGTGAAGTTATTAAAGAAGGAAGCCTGTACAGAATAAAATATTCCAAACATGCATCTTGTTTGCAATAAGGCACTAAACTAATACTGCAGAAAATGTGGCAAATAAATTAACTTTTTGTCCTGAATACAAAGCATTATGTTAGGGGTAAATCTAACACAACACATCACTGAGTACCACTCTTCATATTTTCAAGCATGGTGGAGGCTGCATCATGTTATGGATATGGTCATCATCAGCAAGGACTAGGGAGTTTAAAAAATATATAAAGGCTCAAAATAATCAGAATAGAGATAAGCACAGGCAAAATCCTAGTGGAAAATCTGGTTGGGTCTGATTTCCAACAGACACTGGGAGACAAATGTACCTTTCAGCAGGACAATAACTTAAAACTCAAGGCCAAATATACACTGGAGTTGCTTACCAAGATGACATTGAATGTTCGTGAGTGGAAATGGCTGTCTAGCAATGATCAACAACCAACCTGACAGAGATTGAAGAGTTTAAAAAATAATTATGGGCAAATGTTGTACAATCTAGGTGTGCAAAGACCTTAGAGACTCACAGTTGTGATCTCTGCCAAAGGGGATTCAAACATGTCTTGACTCATGGGGTTGAATACTTATCTAATCAAGATATATTAGTGTTTTATTTTTTATTAATTTTTGAAAAAGTTTAAATTTCTCTTCCACATTGAGAATTATCCCACCTTTATTTAACCAGTAGGTCAGGTGAAAATAAGTTCTCATTTATAACTGCGACCTGGCCAAGATAAAGCAAAGCAGTGCGACACAAACAGCAACACAGAGTTACACATGGAATAAACAAACATACAGTCAATAACACAATAGAAAAAAATGTATATACAGTGTGTGCAAATTAGGTAAGATTAGGGAGGTAAGGCAATAAATAGGCCGTAGTGGCAAAGAAATGACAATTTAGCAATTAAACACAGGAGTGATAGATGTGCAGAAGATGAATGTGCAAGTAGAGATACTGGGGTGCAAAGGAGCAAAAAAATATAAAATAAAATAACAATATGGGGATAATGTAGTTGGATGGGCTATATACAATCGTGGCCAAAAGTTTTGAAAATGACACAAATATTAATTTTCACAAAGATTGCTGCTTCAGTGTCTTTAGATATTTTTGTCAGATGTTACGATGGAATACTGAAGTATAATTACAAGCATTTCATAATTGTCAAAGGCTTTTATTGACAATTACATGAAGTTGATGCAAAGAGTCAATATTTACAGTGTTGACCCTTCTATTTTAGACCTCTGCAATCTGCCCTGGCAAGCTGTCAATTAACTTCTGGGCCACATCCTGACTGATGGCAGCCCATTCTTGCATAATCAATAATTGGAGTTTGTCAGAATTTGTGTGTCTTTGTTTGTCCACACGCCTCTTGAGGATTGACCACAAGTTGTCAATGGGATTAAGGTCTGGGGAGTTTCCTGGCCATGGACCCAAAATATTGATGTTTTGTTCCCCGAGCCACTTATTTATCACTTTTTTGGTACCATTCTTTATTCATGGCTGTGTTCTTAGGCAAAATTGTGAGTGAGCCCACTCCCTTGGCTGAGAAGCAACCCCACACATGAATGGTCTCAGGATGCTTTTACTGTTGGCATGACACAGGACTGATGGATGCGCTCAAGTTGTCTTCTCTGGACAAGCTTTTTTCTGGATGCCCCAAACAATCGGAAAGGGGAATCATCAGAGAAAATTACTTTACCCCAGTCCTCAGCAGTCCAATCACTGTACCTTTTGCAGAATATCAGTCTGTCCCTGATGTTTTTCCTGGAGAGAAGTGGCTTTTTTGCTGCCCTTCTTTGACACCAGGCCATCCTCCAAAAGTCTTCGCCTCAAATCAAATCAAATCAAATCAAATTTTATTTGTCACATACACATGGTTAGCAGATGTTAATGCGAGTGTAGCGAAATGCTTGTGCTACTAGTTCCGACAATGCAGTAATAACCAACAAGTAATCTAACTAACAATTCCAAAACTACTGTCTTATACACAGTGTAAGGGGATAAAGAATATGTACATAAGGATATATGAATGAGTGATGGTACAGAGCAGCATAGGCAAGATACAGTAGATGGTATCGAGTACAGTATATACATATGAGATGAGTATGTAAACAAAGTGGCATAGTTAAAGTGGCTAGTGATACATGTATTACATAAGGATACAGTCGATGATATAGAGTACAGTATATACGTATGCATATGAGATGAATAATGTAGGGTAAGTAACATTATATAAGGTAGCATTGTTTAAAGTGGCTAGTGATATATTTACATCATTTCCCATCAATTCCCATTATTAAAGTGGCTGGAGATGAGTCAGTGTCAGTGTGTTGGCAGCAGCCACTCAATGTTAGTGGTGGCTGTTTAACAGTCTGATGGCCTTGAGATAGAAGCTGTTTTTCAGTTTCTCGGTCCCAGCTTTGATGCACCTGTACTGACCTCGCCATCTGGATGATAGCGGGGTGAACAGGCATTGGCTCGGGTGGTTGATGTCCTTGATGATCTTTATGGCCTTCCTGTAACATCGGGTGGTGTAGGTGTCCTGGAGGGCAGGTAGTTTGCCCCCGGTGATGCGTTGTGCAGACCTCACTACCATCTGGAGAGCCTTACGGTTGAGGGCGGAGCGGTTGCCGTACCAGGCGGTGATACAGCCCGCCAGGATGCTCTCGATTGTGCATCTGTAGAAGTTTGTGAGTGCTTTTGGTGACAAGCCGAATTTCTTCAGCCTTCTGAGGTTGAAGAGGCGCTGCTGCGCTTTCTTCACGATGCTGTCTGTGTGAGTGGACCAATTCAGTTTGTCTGTGATGTGTATGCCGAGGAACTTAAAACTTGCTACCCTCTCCACTACTGTTCCATCGATGTGGATAGGGGGTGTTCCCTCTGCTGTTTCCTGAAGTCCACAATCATCTCCTTAGTTTTGTTGACGTTGAGTGTGAGGTTATTTTCCTGACACCACACTCCGAGGGCCCTCACCTCCTCCCTGTAGGCCGTCTCGTCGTTGTTGTTAATCAAGCCTACCACTGTTGTGTCGTCCGCAAACTTGATGATTGAGTTGGAGGCGTGCGTGGCCACGCAGTCGTGGGTGAACAGGGAGTACAGGAGAGGGCTCAGAACGCACCCATGTGGGGCCCCAGTGTTGAGGATCAGCGGGGAGGAGATGTTGTTGCCTACCCTCACCACCTGGGGGCGGCCCGTCAGGAAGTCCAGTACCCAGTTGCACAGGGCGGGGTCGAGACCCAGGGTCTCGAGCTTGATGACGAGCTTGGAGGGTACTATGGTGTTGAATGCCGAGCTGTAGTCAATGAACAGCATTCTCACATAGGTATTCCTCTTGTCCAGATGGGTTAGGGCAGTGTGCAGTGTGGTTGAGATTGCATCGTCTGTGGACCTATTTGGGCGGTAAGCAAATTGGAGTGGGTCTAGGGTGTCAGGTAGGGTGGAGGTGATATGGTCCTTGACTAGTCTCTCAAAGCACTTCATGATGACGGATGTGAGTGCTACGGGCGGTAGTCGTTTAGCTCAGTTACCTTAGCTTTCTTGGGAACAGGAACAATGGTGGCCCTCTTGAAGCATGTGGGAACAGCAGACTGGTATAGGGATTGATTGAATATGTCCGTAAACACACCGGCCAGCTGGTCTGCGCATGCTCTGAGGGCGCGGCTGGGGATGCCGTCTGGGCCTGCAGCCTTGCGAGGGTTAACACATTTAAATGTCTTACTCACCTCGGCTGCAGTGAAGGAGAGTTTGTCCTGTTTGTAAGGCAGAACACAGGATCCGCGTCGCGAAAAACATATTCTTGGTCGTACTGATGGTGAGTTGACGCTGATCTTATATTCAGTAGTTCTTCTCGACTGTATGTAATGAAACCTAAGATGACCTGGGGTACTAATGTAAGAAATAACACGTAAAAAAAAAAAAAAACTGCATAGTTTCCTAGGAACGCGAAGCGAGGCGGCCATCTCTGTCGGCGCCGGAACCGTGAACTGTGCGTGCAGATGCATTCCCACCTGCCTGCTTCCATTCCTGAGCAAACTCTGTACTGGTGGTGCCCCGATCCCGCAGCTGAATCAACTAGAGGAGACGGTCCTGGCGCTTGCTGGACTTTCTTGGGCGCCCTGAAGCCTTCTTCACAACAATTGAACCGCTCTCCTTGAAGTTCTTGATGATCCGATAAATGGTTGATTTAGGTGCAATCTTATTGGCAGCAATATCCTTGCCTGGGAAGCCCTTTTTGTGCAAAGCAATGATGACGGCACATGTTTCCTTGCAGGTAACCATGGTTGACAGAGGAAGAACAATGATTCCAAGCACCACCCTCCTTTTGAAGCTTCCAGTCTGTAATTCGAACTCAATCAGCATGACAGAGTGATCTCCAGCCTTGTCCTCGTCAACACTCACACCTGTGTTAACAAGATAATCACTGACATGATGTCAGCGAGTCCTTTTGTGGAAGGGCTGAAATGCAGTGGAAATGTTTTTGGGGGATTCAGTTCATTTGCATGGCAAAGAGGGACTTTGGAATTAATTGCAATTCATCTGATCACTCTTCATAACATTCTGGAGTATATGCAAATTGCCATACTGAGGCAGCAGACTTTGTGAAAATTAATATTTGTGTCATTCTCAAAACTTTTGGCCACGACTGTACAGATGGGCTTTGTACAGGTGCAATGATCTGTGAGCTGCTCTGACAGCTGATGTTTAAAGTTAGTGAGGGAGATATGAGTCTCCAGCTTCAGTGATTTTTGCAATTCGTTCCAGTTATTAGGAGCAGAGAACTGGAAGGAAAGGCAGCCAAATGAGGAATAGGCTTTGGGGGTGACCAGTGAAATATACCTGCTGGAGCATGTGCTATGGGTGGGTGCTGCTATGGTGACCAGTGAGCTGAGATAAGGCGGGGCTTTACCTAGCAAAGACTTATAGATGATCTGGAGCCAGTGGGTTTGGTGACAGACATGAAGCGAGGGCCAGCCAACGAGAGCATGCAGGTCGCACAGATCCACAAAGAATTCGAAAACAAATCCAATTTTGAAAAACTCCCATATCTACTGGGTGAAATTCCACAGTGTGCCATCAAAGCAGCAAGATTTGTGACCTGTTGCCACGAGAAAAGGGCAACCAGTGAAGAACACGCACCATTGTAAATACAACCCATATCTATGCTTATTTATTTTATCTTGTGTCCTTTACCATTTGTACATTGTTAAAACACTGTATATATATATATAATATGACATTTGTAATGTCTTTATTGTTTTGAAACTTCTGTATGTGTGATGTCTACTGTTAATTTTTATTGTTTATTTCACTTTATATATTATCTACCTCACTTGCTTTGGCAATGTTAACACATGTTTCCCATGCCAATAAAGCCCTTAAATTGAAATTGAAATTGAAATTGACTGCATCCAATTTGCTGAGCAGAGTGTTGGAGGCTATTTTGTAAATGACATCGCCGAAGTCAAGGATCGGTAGGATAGTCAATTTTACAAGGGTATGTTTGGCAGCATGAGTGAAGGAGGCTTTGTTGCGAAATAGGAAGCCGATTCTATATTTAATTTGGGATTGGAGATGGTTAATGTGAGTCTGGAAGGAGAAGCTTAGGTATTTGTAGTTGTCCGCATATTCTAATTCAGAACTGTCCAGAGTAGTGATGGTGGGCGGGCGGGCAGGTGCAGGCAGCGATTGGTTGAAGAGCATGCATTTAGTTTTGCTTGCATTTAAGAGCAGTTGGAGGCCATGGAAGGAGAGTTGTATGGCATTGAAGCTCATCTGGAGGTTTGTTAACCCTCTTGATTCTAGCTATCCCGGATCCGGGATCGTGAATACAGCCTCAAGCTCATTACCATAACGCAACGTTAACTATTCATGAAAATCGCAAATGAAATGAAATTAATATGCTAGCTCTCAAGCTTAGCCTTTTGTTAACAACACTGTCATCTCAGATTTTCAAAATATGCTTCTCAACCATAGCAAAACAAGCATTTGTGTAACAGCTAGCATAGCTAGCGTAGCATTTAGCGTTAGCATCAGCAGGCAACATTTTCACAAAAACCAGAAAAGCATTCAAATAAATAATTTACCTTTGAAGAACTTCGGATGTTTTCAATGAGGAGACTCACAGTTAGATAGCAAATGTTCAGTTTTTTCAAAAAGATTATTTGTTTAGGACAAATCGCTCTGTTTTGTTCATCACGTTTAGCTACGAAAAAAACCTGTATCCAGGAGTGTAATTATCCCCGCAGCTCATTTGCATAACACAACGTTAACTATTCATGAAAATCGCAAATGAAATGAAATTAATATGCTAGCTCTCAAGCTTAGCCTTTTGTTAACAACACTGTCATCTCAGATTTTCTAAATATGCTTCTCAACCATAGCAAAACAAGCATTTGTGTAACAGCTAGCGTAGCTAGCATAGCATTTAGCGTTAGCATCAGCAGGCAACATTTTCACAAAAACCAGAAAAGCATTCAAATAAATAATTTACCTTTGAAGAACTTTGGATGTTTTCAATGAGGAGACTCTCAGTTAGATAGCAAATGCTCAGTTTTTCCTGAAAGATTATTTGTTTAGGAGAAATCGCTCCGTTTGGTGTGTCACATTTGGCTACCAAAAGAAAACGAAAATTCAGTCATCAAAACGCCAAACTTTTTTCCAAATTAACTCCATAATATCGACTGAAACATGGTAAACGTTGTTTAGAATCAATCCTCAAGGTGTTTTTCACATATCTCTTCATGATATATCGTTCGTGGAAGCCTCCTCTCTCCTCTCAATCACTGGATGATTGCGTGCAGCTTGTAGATTACGCACCAATTTAGACAAAGGACACCGGGCGGACCCCTGGTAAATGTAGTCTCTTATGGCCAATCTTCCAATGATATGCCTACAAATACGTCACAATGCTGCAGACACCTTGGAGAAACGACAGAAAGGGCAGGCTCATTCCTGGCGCATTCTTGGCGAGTAAAGTAGAAATGGGGGCGGTTTGGGCAAGTTGCTATGAGGGTGCTGGGTTGCTGTCCGGGATAGGGGTAGCCAGGTGGAAAGCATGGCCAGTCGTAGAAAAATGCTTCTTGAAATTCTCAATTATCGTGGATTTATCAGTGGACAGCTAGGCGGAGGTGCTTTTATTCTCCATGGACTTTACAGTGTCCCAGAACTTTTTGGACTTTGTGCTACAGGATGCAAATTTCTGTTTGAAAAAGCAAGCCTTAGCTTTCCTAACTGCCTGTGTATATTGGTTCCTAACTTCCCTGAAATGTTGCATTTCGCGGGGGCTATTCGATGCTAATGCAGTATGCCACAGGATGTTTTTGTGCTGGTCAAGGGCAGTCAGGTCTATAGTGAACCAAGGGCTATATATGTTCCTGGTTAAAAAAATTGTTTTAATAGGGCATGCTTATTTTAGATGGAGAGGAAAGCACATTTAAAGAATAACCAGGCATCCTCTACTAACGGAATGAGGTCAATATCCTTCCAGGATACCCGGGCCAGGTCGATTAGAAAGGCCTGCTCGCTGAAGTGTTTTAGGGAGTGTTTGACAGTGATGAGGGGTGGTCGTTTGACCGCAGACCCATTACGGATGCAGGCAATGAGGCAGTGATCGCTGAGATCCTGGTTGAAGACAGCAGAGGTGTATTTAGATGGCAGGTTGGTCAGGATGATATCTATGAGGGTGCCTGTGTTAATGGATTTGGGATTGTACCTGGTAGATTCATTGATAATTTGTGTGAGATTGAGGGCATCTAGCTTAGATTGTAGCACGGTCGGGGTGTTAAGCATGTCCCAGTTTAGGTCAACTAACACTACGAGCTCTGAAGATAGATGGAGGGCAATCAATTCACATATGGTGTCCAGGGCACAGCTGAGGGCAGAAGGTGGTCTATAGCAAGCGGCAACGGTGAGAGACTCGTTTCTGGAAAGGTGAATTTTTAGAAGTAGAAGCTCAGATTTTTTAGGCACAGACCTAGATAGTATGACAGAACTCTGCAAGCTATCTCCGCAGTAGGTTGAAACTCCGCCCCATTTGGAAGTTCTATCTTGTCGGAAAATGTTATAGTTAGGGATGGAAATTTCAGGATTTTTGGTGGCCTTCCTAAGCCAGGATTCAGAAACTGCTAGGACATCCGGGTTGTGTGCTATAGCAGTGAGTAAAACAAACTTAGGGAGGCTTCTAATGTTAACATGCATGAACCCAAGGCTTTTACGGTTACAGAAGTCAACAAATGATAGCGCCTGGAAAATGGGAGTGGAGCTAGTTGCTGCAGGGCCTGGATTAACCTCTACATCACCAGAGGAACAGAGGATGAGTAGGATAAGGGTACGGCTAAAGGCTATAAGAACTGGTCGTCTAGTGCGTTTGGTACAGCGAGTAAAAGGAGCAGATTTCTGGGCATTGAAGAATAGATTCAAGGCATAATGTACAGACAATGTTGTGGTAGGATGTGAATACAGTGGAGGTAAACCTAGGCATTGGGTGACGATGACAAAGGTTTTGTCTCTAGCGACATAATTTAGACCAGGTGAGGTCACCGCATGTGTGGGAGGTGAAACAAAAGGGCTAGCTAAGGCATATTAAGCAAGGCTGGAGGCTCTACAGTGAAATAAGACAATAATCACTAAGCAAAACAGCAATGGACAAGACATTTTGACATTAGAGAGCGGCATCCGCAGCCGAGTGATCATAGGGCCCAGTGGAAAGCTAGGCAAGCTGGCGGCACGGCGATTCAGACAGCTAGTGGGCCGGGGCTAGCAGGCTAGCAGAAGGGCCTTAGGGGGAGGTTGTGACGGAGAAAGTTTGTTGTAGCCCCCTTGGATGGTTACGTCGGCAGACCAGTCGTGTTGGATCGGCAGGGCAGAGATTACAGAGTATTTTGTGTAGATCGTTGAAAAGAAACAAAATGCATGTGAGAAGTGCTCAGTGGACTATGGTGTTGACTGTAACAACGATCTGCTACTCTACTTGACAGCCTCTTACCACAGCAGACCCTGTCAGTCCACCCAGGACTAGATATGTCAGCTGGGTGTATGAATGCTCACTGGACATCCTCACAAGACATTGTCACAAGATTCTCATAAGACATTATCATGGAGAGTGTTTCTGTACTTACGGTTCTTTTCTGTGTTGAGGGAAGCTCATCCTCATTTGGAAGTGACTGTACATGACCATCCAAATCAATCAGGTCAGAATATGTATTTGTTGTTGTTACTGTAATCATTTATCAGTATAGTAGGCCTAGAGACCTCGTAGTAAAGAACTCATGGGAACTAGAATCGAATGTTGCCTCAAAAGGTTGAGCAAGGACCATGACAGACATGACCAAACATACTTGTGTACTGTAGGACAAAGATTTGAAAGTCCCAGAACAATAAAATCCTATCAGGTGTTTAATCTTTCACAATATTATAATTCAGAACCCTGGACCCACCTCATAAAGGCAGTAAATTACAAAACATAATGGTTTTCTGTCATAGATGGTGTATAGCTCCCATCACAAGCACTGTCACTTATCTTAAAGAATGCTCAGTTTAAATACAGACACCTCTCAAGTGGAGAGAGAGACAGTACATTTTGCATAAGTTTAACACATGTTTTGGTGCAGTATTTCTCAAGTGAAAAACGTGCATTAAAACTAGTCATCTCTCATTAAATAACAATAAATGCTTAATTGAAGAACCCCGTCCATAGTTCCCACTCCTACTAGGAGTAGTACTGTTGACCAATCACCGACGAAAGGGGCATAGATTTCGACTACTGAACTTCGACTTGCCTCAACAACAAAACAAAAAAAATGGATGCGCGTGATCAGCAGAAAATACCCTGCCGAACACCAAAACGAACAAAAACATCACAAAATGTTTGTCATAATTCATGTGCCAACTGTTTCTACTGGGAAACATGCGACAGGTTTAAGTCTAGTGTTTTAGCGATGTTGTCACCTAGACTTGGATTGTCATTATAAAGAAAGAAATGCCATTGGATGCCCAAACTTTAAGGCCTTCAAAGGATGTGTGTGTGTGATCATGACATGGATTATCTCAGACCAACTAACAGTGAAAGCCATGGGAGGATCAAGGTTTATAAGTACTTCATTCTAGTACCTGTCCTGCTTGATTATACACAGAGTATACAAAACATTAAGAACACCTGCTCTTTCCATTAAATAGACTGACCAGGTGAATTCGGGTGAAAGCTATGATCCCTTATTGATGTCACCTGTTAAATCCACTTCAATCAGTGTAGATAAAGGGGAGGAGACAGGTTAAAGAAGGATTTTTAGCTATCCTTGACACATTTGAGAAATGGATTACGTATGTGTGCCATTCAGAGAGTGAATGGGCAAGACAGAAGATGCAAGTGCCTTTCAACGGGATATGGTAGTAGGTGGGAGTCGCACCGGTTTGTGTCCAGAACTGCAACGCTGCTGGCTTTTTCGAGCTCAATAGTTTCCCATGTGTATCAAAAATGGTCCACCAGCCAAAGGACATCCGGCCAACTTGACACAACTGTGGGAAGCATTGGAGTCAGCATTGGCCAGCATCCCTGTGGGATCCTGTCAACACCTTGTAGAGTCCATACCCTGACAAACTGAGGCTTTTCTAAGGGCAGAAAGGCCCAACTGTCTTTGTTCCTGATTTTTGGTATACTCAGTGTTTGTAACTTTAGTGTGATATTGCTTCATTGACATTTACAACAAGCCATTCTCTACCATATGGACTCATAAACTGAAGATCACAGACTGACAAAAGCAATCAGCTTTTTAATTAACGGAATTAACAGTGCGATGTTAAACTATAATGACGGCAGTAAAAACACTGGATGTGACAATCACGTCACAAAAAACATCCATAACTGTTATTTTCATTAGCTCAGGAAAAAGACAATACAACTATATGGGAGGCATGGAGATTGCTCTCTCTAACCCTCCTGTGACCACTCGTACATTAGTAGAAGATAATGATATTGTGCTGATGATGGGCAATAAAAATAGGGAATGAGTTCACCTTTACCTTCCATGTAAGGTATTTTTTTAAATAGGAAAATGGTTATGTTGTTCAACACAGCGCACTACAACAACAATAAACGATTTAATCCCCCTATTTTTAAAAGTCACTAATCAAATACAATAGACAACCAGATTGGCTTTGGAAAGGCATTGGCAGCTGTTGAAAAGGCATTGGTAGCTGTTGATTAATCCTAATACATGTATGAGCATGTATGCACACGTAAATATGTTCACACACACACACACACACACACACACACACACACACACACACACACACACACGGGAAGATAAACTACACCACACCACAGCACACAAAACAAAAGTCAAACTATCAGAAATAATGAAAAGCCATCAATAAGAATTCAGCAGAGATTTGTTTCATTCTGTTTTCAACAATGCTTTTCAACCCATTATTTTCTGTAAATGTCAACCAGCCCGCTGTATTGATTCTATTATTTTTGACCTTGCATTAGTGTCAGCTAATCTCGCATGCCATAAAATTTCATTTTATAGTGAAAAATACTCTGAGGCCCTAAGGGTGAGTTATACACAGGTTGCAGTACCCTTGGGATTCAGAAGTGCACCCTTGGGTAAACAAAAAATACATGTAATGTTTCATAACCCCTTTAAGGTGAGCCAGCGTCACTGGGGGTTTCATTTCTTCTCCAACTTTCTTTTTTTTCCCATATTGGCTCAATATCTGATTTTAAGTAGGTACCGAGTCTTATTCAATGTATGATTTAAAGTAGGTGGCGAGTCTTATTCAATGTATGGTTTAAAGTAGGTACCGAGTCTTATTCAATGTGTGGTTTAAAGTAGGTACCAAGTCTTATTCAATGTATGGTTTAAAGTAGGTACCGAGTCTCATTCATTGTGTGGTTTAAAGTAGGTACCAAGTCTCATTCAAAGATAAATTGATGTTTTTTTTCTACTGTCACAGCCATAATCATCCATAACATGGGACATACAAAGCAGAAAAGATGGGGCCCTGGAAGATCATGAACTCAATGCGTCATTTAAATTATTTTTTGTTGTTTGTTTTTTTTACATTGTTTCAGTATATTTGCTATAAAATAGTCCCCCCCACACACACACCCCAACAGTGATACTGTATTCCACAGTGATTTCGAAGCAGCGAATGAATGGGTAGTGTGCTTGTCACTTTATTTAATAATCTCCTACCAATCCTTCAACTCTGGTGCATGTTAAGGGCTCTTCAAGCCATGAAAACAGCTTGCTGTGAGCAGCCCAACTGTCAAGGTCTCCTTTGCTGTCCATGATGGAAATATCAAACCAGTGAGCCGTGATGGACATCTCAATATGAATCCTACTCAGCTCTGCTCTGCCCAACACCTGCCTACCAGTACTCCTTCAGATAATTCATGGGCATGTGCTCTGCTCAGAGCACATGTCCAGGCTTGTGAAGCTGATCTTCAACTGATCTACTGTTCTATCTCCCCACAATGTCAAACTGATTTTTTTTTTTTTAGATATTGCCATCAGTATGATAAAAAAGAGCCTATGTGTACACATCACTTGTGTCCATTCAAAATAAGTACTATGACTGTCTGGACTATTTCTAGATATTGAACAAATGACTGAGGTGAATGAAAAGGCAAAGTACAATGATGCACTCAATGGAAAGCGTTCTCTGAAAAGCATTGTTTCGGAAATGATGTTCATTTAGTGTATAGTCCTATTGGCATTGAGACCACATTGGAACAAGAGGACACCATTTCAATAATTTTCCAAATATCTATGTCTTTCTGGGTTATTGGCCAGAATGTATTTTATGTCGATCCCACATTTCCATTTTCAGTATCTGTTGTGAAGCACAAGACAAGGACACGATGGTCATGTGACTCCATATGGAGCGTGTCCAGGGGAGATTCTCAATTGGGAAAAGGTCTGTCCTCTCCTCGACTCCTCCGTCCTCCTCTCCTCCGTGTGGTCGAGGAGAGTGTCATGTCATTAGTAAGCAGATGGAGGAGCATGCTCACCTCTTTGATGACATACTTTGGCAGATGGAGGAGCATGCTCACCTCTTTGATGACATACTTTGGCAGATGACGCACAAGATGATCCTCCTGGTGGCTAGTGCAGAAATGTTTTAAAATCCACCACACCACTTTTGAATCAGCTGTTGTTTTCTGGAAGGAGAAAAGCATTTAAAAATCATATGCTACTTATCCTTTTACCAGTAAAATGTTCTGCACAACTAGCTACATTTGTTTTTATCACTTTACACATTTTCTTTTTGGGATTCCACCCCTTTAACATATGCCTGACGATACGCGAGTGGAGAAGGAGAGTCTCATATCATACAAGTGCTTTTGTTTCCATGTTTTCTCTCCTCTCCTCGCCTCCACCCCTGGATTACCTTTGACCTTTTTCAAAAGCACGCGAGGAGAAGACGGAGGAGAGGATGCGAGGAGTCGAGCAAAACCAATTGAGATTCTCCCCAGGTGTCTTCTTCCTCTGATGTCTTGCATAAACAAACACAACAACATTGAACTTTTAGGTTGAACAGAAGTACTAGAGAATGTGAAATGTGGAAAACGAAATGTTTTGTTTGTAAATTAACTATATTGTTAGAAGCAGTTCACTAATACTACGTGTTGTATTTTTTGATCAAAAACACAAATTTAGGTAGTGAGCACCCAATGTGTATGGGGATCACATATTTCTAGAACATATGCAACTCTATGGTTGAAATGTTATGTTTGTTTGTCTTTAATACTCCATTTCACCGTATTGTGTTTCCAATATGATGGAAGTTGGTGATGGAATTATTGAAATGCCTGGATCTCATCCGAATTTAACGAGCCAAATGACAACATTATGAGACAAGCTTACCTTTAGCCCCCATTGGTGCGACAGTACAAAGCCTCTCTCAGGGAAAATAATGTCATAAATAAATGAGCAGACGAGTTTGGTTCTGACAAGTGAGGGACATGGTGTACCAGGAACATTTTTGATAGTGATCTAATTCATCTGGCAGCCGTGGATGTTGATTAAATCAGGATGTCAGCCACTTGACAAGACAAGACACAAACCGACGTGGAACCTGTTTGAACAGCGTGAGCAGTGCGAGATGACCAGGGAGATTTGCTCCAGAACTGCCTGCCTGCATAGCTACTGAACGTTGAACACATGCATACCACACACACACATAAACACACACACACACACGTTAACGTCACTTTCCACAACACGTCCAGATAGAAATCTACCCACCAGAGCTTACTTACAGTACCTCTTCTGTTCTCTCTCACAGCCCCTGCCCTGGCTACTTACTCACAGGATGACATCAGCCCTCTCTGACACTCCTGGCTGAGAGGAGCACTTCCCCCGACCCAACACACACGCATGCACGCATGCACACATACACACACACACACACACACACACACACACACACACACACACACACACACACACACACGTTTTGTAAGAGCTTCACTGAGCCCAATGTGATGGCATGGTTGATGCCATCATGAAGTATCTCTGACTATGCCAGACAGACAGACAAGCAGCAGGCAGAACATGTAAAAAATAACAGGCCCTATAATTATAGTATGTGAAAAACAAATACATTCTGTACTCAAAATAATAGACCAAATGCAAGAGAGTAATGCTTGGGGTTGACACATTGCTTACAGTACACAATGGGGCTGTGGTTGAAAGGGGAGGTTCATAGGTTTCTATTCAACTGCTGAGCAGAATTGATCAGTTAAAAAATAAGTGACTACAACAAAATGTGATGTGCAACTTTATCAAAACGTAAAATGGGATGCAAATAATATAATCACAACAAACAATAATGGTGAGAGTATCTAAATTAATGGCACATTCTTCTACTTCCCTTTCACTTGAGATATACTGTACCTTGATCACATCTAGAAATTCTTATGTGATCACCACATACTAACAAGTATTAAGAAGTATTCTCTAGATGACAAACTAGATGCACTCAATGAATAAGACCTGGGGTCAAATACTAGAATATTAGAATATTTAAATTTAAAAAACAAGAAGTTGTTGAATGTTGGAATGTATTTGAAAATACTAAAATACACTGATGCAAATACACACTGACGCAAATACTTATTTGAAATAAGTATTTAAATGTTTTTCTAATAGTAGGCTATTTAAATGGAAATTATTTGAAAATACTTTAAAATACTTCAAATAGAAGTAGTTGATTTGGGCCACATTATTTGAAAATAATAAAATATACAGAAAACAAGTATTTAGATAACAAATACTCAAATGCACACATATTTGAACCCAGGACTGCAATGTTGGACTACCCAGCAGCATCTCCTCTCCACCTGACCTAGCCTACTGTTCTCCTTCCTGCCTGCCCCATGGAGGTCAAAGTTACATGTACAACGTTGCTCTGCTAATCTCCTTTGCCACTCATAAAATGTACACTACATCTCCCTCTTGGAGACCTGTCATTTTGGTGCTGCCTTTGGCTGTCAGTGAATGTAAATAATACCTCGGAGCATTCTGAGAAACCCTTGATTATTTATAGAGCTGGATCTGGATGTCTGAAAAAATGTAAACATATATGCTGCGTTGAATTACTTCACATTAGTTACAATAAAAGAAAATTACGTTTTTGGTAGAACTTTCAGATTTCGATGAGTGTGTCTGTTACAAAATGCCATCTCTACAAATTAACACTCCTGATTCCTACTTACAAGCAAAGCAAAATCTCAAACAGGAAGTACCATTGACGCCCTAAATACAGAAGTGGTCCGATGAAGCAGATGCAAAACTACAGGACTGTTTCCCTAGCCCAGACTGGAATATGTTCCAAGATTCATCCAATAAAATTGAGATGTTTACCACATCATTCACCGGATTCATTAATAAGTGCAACGATGACGTCTTCCCCACAGTGACCATACATACATATCCCAACCAAAAGCCAGGCAACATCTGCACTGAGCTAAAAGCTAGAGATTCATTCAAGGAGAGGGACACTAATCAGGATGATTGTAAGAAATCCCGCTACGACCTCCGATGAGCCATCAAACAGGCAAAGCGTCAATACAGGACTAAAATTGAATCCTACTATGACAGCTCTGACGCTCATCGGATACGGAATGGCTAGCAAACTATTACGGATTACATAGAGAAACCCAGCTGTTAGCTGCCTAGTGATACAAACCTACCAGATTAACTAAATGCCCTCGACGCTCGCTTCGAGGCAAGCAACACTGAACCATGCATGAGAGCACCAGCAGTTCAGGACGGCTGTGTGATCTCGCTCTCCGTAGCCAATGTGAGTGAGACCTTTAAACAGGTTAACATTTAGACTAATTACCAGGGCATGTAGTAAGAACATGCGCTGACCAGCTGGCTGGTGTCTTCACTGACATTTTCAACCTCTCTCTGACCCACTCCATAAACCCTACATGTTTCAAGCAGACCACCCTCCACACTGCCCTCTCCCACCTGGACAAGAGGAACACCAATGTGAAAATACTGTTCATTCACTACAGCTCAGCATTCAACACCATAGAGCCCTCCAAGCACATCACTCAGGATGTTTTAGTGTCACATACACGGAATAGCTGCAGTTAAATGTGTTGTTTTACAGGGTCAGCAATAGTAATACGTAGCCCCTGGAGCAAATTAGCGTTAAGTGCCTTTTGTACTAATTATTTTGATTCATAGTTACCTAGCCAGTTTTCCCCTACCTACAGTGCATTCGGAAAGTATTCAGACCCCTTCACTTTTCCCACATTTATTTACATTAGAGCCTTATTCTAAAATTGATTAAATCATTTTTCCCCTCATCAATCTACACACAATACGCCATAATGTCAAAGCAAAAACAGGTTTTTAGAATTTTTTGCTAATGTATTACAATTTCAAAGCTGAAATATCACATTTCCATAAGTATTCAGACACTTTACTCAGTACTTTGTTGAAGCATCTTTGGCAGTGATTACATCCTTGAGTCTTCTTGGGTATGACACTACAAGCTTGGCACACCTGCATTTGGGGAATGTATCCCATTCATCTTTGCAGATACTCTCAAGCTCTGCCAGGTTGGATGGGGAGCGTCGCTGCACAGCTATTTCTGTTCTCTCCCAAAATGTTTGATTGGGTTCAAGTCCGGGCTCTGGCTGGGCCACTTAAGGACATTCAGAGACTTGTCTCGAAGCCTCTCCGGCATTGTCTTGGCATTGTCTCCCAGTCCCTGCTGCTGAATAACATCCCCACAGCATGATGCTGCCAACCCCATGCTTCACTTTAAGGATGGTGCCAGGTTTCCTCCAGATGTGACGCTTAGCATTTAGGCCAAATAGTTCAATGTTGGTTTCAAGGGGGTCCTTTACGTGCCTTTTGTCAAACTCCAACCAGGCTGGCATGTGCCTTTTAGTGAGGAGTAGTTTCCTCTACCATAAAGGCCTGATTGGTGGAGTACTGCAGAGATGATTGTCCATCAGGAAGGTTACCCCATCTCCACAAAGGAACTCTGGAGCTCTGCCAGAGTGACCATTGGGTTCTTGCTCAGTTTGGCCGGGCAACCAGGTCTAGGAAGAGTCTTGGTGGTTCCAATCTTCTTCCATTAAGAATGATGGAGGCTACTGTGTTCTTGGGGACCTTCAATGCTGGAGACATTTTTTGACAACTGTATGACCTTATATAGACAGGTGTTTGCCTTTCCAAATCATGTCCAATCAATTGAATCATCTCAAGGATGATAAATGGAAACAGGATGCACCTGAGAGCAATTTCGAGTCTCATTGCAAAGGGTCTGAATACTTCAGTTTTATTTAAAAACCTGTTTAAAAACCTGTTTTCGATTTGTCATTAGGGGGTATTGTGTATAGATTGGAAAAAAGGAAAAAAATAATTTCCTCCATTTTAGAATAAAGCTTTATAGTTACAAAATGTGGAAAAAGTGAAGGGGTGTGAATACTTTCCGAATGCACTGAATATGTACATATCTACCTCAGCTACCTTATTTATCTATCCTTTTCTCTCAGCATTGTTGGGAAGGTCCCATAAGTAAGCATTTTAGGCTGGGTTTCTGTACAGCACTTTGAGATATCAGCTGATGTAAGAAGGGCTTTATAAATCAATTTGATTTGATCTGTTGTTTATGAAGCATGTGACAAATATGTTCTAGTTTAATGTAATCCTTGTAGCCATTGTGTCTCTTAGACATTGGATTGCATGATTTACAACCCATGTAACAGATTTCCTCCTCTTCGTCTGAGGAGGAGTAAGAATCAGACCAAAACGCAGCGTGGTAAGTGTCCATATTGATTTATTTTAAAAAACACAACTGGACACTGGAACAAAATATTAAACGTGAATCAACGAAACAGTCCCGTGTGGCGACAAACACTGACACGGAAACAAACACCCACAAACCAAAAGTGAAACCCAGGCTACCTAAGTATGATTCTCAATCAGAGACAACTAACGACACCTGCCTCTGATTGAGAACCATACTAGGCCGAACACAAAAACCAACATAGAAAAACAAACATAGACTGCCCACCCCAACTCACGCCCTGACCATACTAAAACAAAGAATAAAATAACAGACCTATGGTCAGAACGTGACAACCCACCAAACGATATAGGTAAAAATAATAACATTCATCCTTCAGAGCTAACGTATTGCCTTTCCTCATCCGTGGGTCAATTAAAGGAAATAAACTGCAAACATAAAGCACATTATTTAGATTATAGGAAACATGTTTACTGTAGTTCTGTTTACTGTAGTTCTGTTTTTTAGATGGTTTTATTGGGATCTGTATCTCCCTTTCAGCAACATCCCATCAAATAGGGGATGTCCTGAGGACATTCTGCGACGTTCCCGTTAGGTCCCTTAAGGGTTACGGTACTAAGGTATCCCTCTGGCGTTCTGAGACCATTCTATGAATGTTGCTTAATTGTCCTAAGGGAATGTTCTCCGGGGGACCCTCCTCCACATTGAGACTTGTGCTGTCTGCCATCCTTCACCTGAAGAAGCCTGTCTCCTCAACATCAGGTCAGTTGAATGAGCCCATCAGTCCAGCAGTCAACAGTCACAGTATTGTTTTCTACCATCTACAGTATGGCATAACCTCAGGCCTTGTCACTCAATGAGTCGCTCACAATTATACCAACATGTGAAGCTCACAACATGTCATTCTGATCCTCATCTGTCACAATGGAGAGAGAGAGAGGTTGAAAACAATCTTCAAGGGACAATAGTTGTCATTTGTGTGCAACAAGTAACAGAGAAATATAATGTCAGTATTTATAATCTGTCTTTATGTAGAGTAAAAATACAAAGTTTGAGGTTAACAAAGTATTTAAGTCAATATTAAACCAATGTCTTTGTCAAATTAGTAACTAATTCAGTCACAAATGGGAATGATTCATTCATTTTAAATGCATCTGCATATTTGAATCTAATACATTTTAAATGCAGGCATAATAAGAGATGGCAATTCCGTGTGCAGTCAATTTGGTGTCCGTCGGGACATAAAACTGCATATCATACGATAAGAGTCTAGATCAAGCAGGAACAGGTACCTTTTTTTATCGCAGATACCTTTTTTTTCATCGCAAGAAGAGTTAGAAGACAGTTATGAATTTACAATTAGCTTCATCCTGGCAAACTTCTTAAGGTTTATGACAGTGTCTCTCTGGCCTTCACTAAAGGGCATGTGTGTGAACCATGAATTTCTTACGACAGCCCTATGATACCAGAGAGGATATATTTAGTGAGGATAACTAGTACTGCACAGTATAATCTGACACTTGTACCACAAGGGAGTCATACTGCATTGCTCACAAATGACGGTGTCACTGTTGGTTTGCATCCCTGGTGGAATAGGTTAAAGAGAACAAAACATGTTTTTGCAGTGGAGTGCCGCTCCACAAGACAGATCTAATAAAACTATATTTGATTTAGGGGGTATGATCTGACTGTGCTTGTCAGTGGTGAGTGAGCCCCCAGAGCTCCCAGACAGCAGCAGTCTGGCTGAGGAAGGACAAAGACAGAGTCCTTCAGAGCAATCTCAGTAGACTAAAGAACAGGAGTCTGCATGACTGGCCTGCTTTTGATGGCTGACTCCAACAGTGCATTTCAACTTCCTTCTGTCGCCAAACCTTGCTCTCAGTTGCCCTGAGACTTAGTACAAAAACAAAAGTGTGCTGTTTCTGCCATTTTAGTTATGGAGATTTGATAAGAGTAATTATAAATATATAGGAAATAGATACATGAAATGAATGCATAAACATCAGTTATTGATTGGAAAACATTGTAACAAATTCATAAAATCATTCCTGCTAGTGCTACTGGTAATGGTCAATTATTGTCACGCCCTGGCCATAGAGAGGCTTTTATTCTCTATTTTGGTTAGGCCAGGGTGTGAATAGGGGTGGGCATTCTATGTTTATTTTTCTATGTTTTTGTATTTCTTTGTTTTTGGCCGGGTATGGTTCTCAATCAGGGACAGCTGTCTATCGTTGTCTCTGATTGAGAACCATACTTAGGTAGCTCTTGCCCACATGGGTTTTGTGGGTAGTTGTTTTCTGTTGCGTGTTTGTATCATCAGACAGAACTGTTTTGTTCGTTCACTTTTTTTTTTTTGTATTTTCAGTGTTCTATTCCTATTAAACCATATGAACACGTACAACGCTGCACCTTGGTCCTCACCTTCTTCCACCAACAGCCGTTACAATGATACAATATTCCCCTATTGCTTCAAACTGGTCCCGATATTTTAGTTTAAACTAGAACCAACAATTAACATTTGAACAACTATCAAACTCTAGTAAAAAATAACCGTGTTCAAATCAAATCAAATCAAATCAAATCAAATTTATTTATATAGCCCTTCGTACATCAGCGATTATCTCAAAGTGCTGTACAGAAACCCAGCCTAAAACCCCAAACAGCAAGCAATGCAGGTGTAGAAGCACGGTGGCTAGGAAAAACTCCCTAGAAAGGCCAAAACCTAGGAAGAAACCTAGAGAGGAACCAGGCTATGTGGAGTGGCCAGTCCTCTTCTGGCTGTGCCGGGTGGAGATTATAACAGAACATGGCCAAGATGTTCAAATGTTCATAAATGACCAGCATGGTTGTATAATAATAAGGCAGAACAGTTGAAACTGGAGCAGCAGCACGGTCAGATGGACTGGGGACAGCAAGGAGTCATCATGTCAGGTAGTCCTGGGGCATGGTCCCAGAGCTCAGGTCCTCAGCATGGTCGAATAATAATAAGGCAGAACAGTTGAAACTGGAGCAGCAGCACGGCCAGGTGGACTGTGGACAGCAAGGAGTCATCATGTCAGGTAGTCCTGGGGCATGGTCCTAGGGCTCAGAGAGAGAAAGAAAGAGAGAAGGAGAGAATTAGAGAACACACACTTAGATTCACACAGGACACCGAATAGGACAGGAGAAGTACTCCAGATATAACAAACTGACCTTATCCCCCCGACACATACTACTGCAGCATAAATACTGGAGGCTGAGACAGGAGGGGTCAGGAGACACTGTGGCCCCATCCGAGGACACCCCCGGACAGGGCCAAACAGGAAGGATATAACCCCACCCACTTTGCCAAAGCACAGCCCCCACACCACTAGAGGGATATCTTCAACCACCAACTTACCATCCTGAGACAAGGCTGAGTATAGCCCACAAAGATCTCCGCCATGGCACAACCCAAGGGGGGCGCCAACCCAGACAGGATGACCACATCAGTGAATCAACCCACTCAGGTGACGCACCCCTTCCAGGGACGGCATGAGAGAGCCCCAGTAAGCCAGTGACTCAGCCCCTGTAATAGGGTTAGAGGCAGAGAATCCCAGTGGAAAGAGGGGAACCGGCCAGGCAGAGACAGCAAGGGCGGTTCGTTGCTCCAGAGCCTTTCCGTTCACCTTCCCACTCCTGGGCCAGACTACACTCAATCATATGACCCACTGAAGAGATAAGTCTTCAGTAAGGACTTAAAGGTTGAGACCGAGTTTGCGTCTCTGACATGGGTAGGCAGACCGTTCCATAAAAATGGAGCTCTATAGGAGAAAGCCCTGCCTCCAGCTGTTTGCTTAGAAATTCTAGGGACAATTAGGAGGCCTGCGTCTTGTGACCGTAGCGTATGTGTAGGTATGTACGGCAGGACCAAATCAGAGAGATAGGTAGGAGCAAGCCCATGTAATGCTTTGTAGGTTAGCAGTAAAACCTTGAAATCAGCCCTTGCTTTGACAGGAAGCCAGTGTAGAGAGGCTAGCACTGGAGTAATATGATCAAATTTTTTGGTTCTAGTCAGGATTCTAGCAGCCGTATTTAGCACCAACTGAAGTTTATTTAGTGCTTTATCCGGGTAGCCGGAAAGTAGAGTATTGCAGTAGTCTAACCTAGAAGTGACAAAAGCATGGATTAATTTTTCTGCATCATTTTTGGACAGAAAGTTTCTGATTTTTGCAATGTTACGTAGATGGAAAAAAGCTGTCCTTGAAATGGTCTTGATATGTTCTTCAAAAGAGAGATCAGGGTCCAGAGTAACGCCGAGGTCCTTCACAGTTTTATTTGAGACGACTGTACAACCATTAAGATTAATTGTCAGATTCAACAGAAGATCTCTTTGTTTCTTGGGACCTAGAACAAGCATCTCTCTTTTGTCCAAGTTTAAAAGTAGAAAGTTTGCAGCCATCCACTTCCTTACGTCTGAAACACATGCTTCTAGCGAGGGCAATTTTGGGGCTTCACCACGTTTCATTGAAATGTACAGCTGTGTGTCATCCGCATAGCAGTGAAAGTTAACATTATGTTTTCGAATAACATCCCCAAGAGGTAAAATATACAGTGAAAACAATAGTGGTCCTAAAACGGAACCTTGAGGAACACCGAAATTTACAGTTGATTTGTCAGAGGACAAACCATTCACAGAGACAAACTGATATCTTTCCGACAGATAAGATCTAAACCAGGCCAGAACTTGTCCGTGTAGACGAATTTGGGTTTCCAATCTCTCCAAAAGAATGTGGTGATCGATGGTATCAAAAGCAGCACTAAGGTCTAGGAGCACGAGGACAGATGCAGAGCCTCGGTCCGATGCCATTAAAATGTCATTTACCACCTTCACAAGTGCCGTCTCAGTGCTATGATGGGGTCTAAAACCAGACTGAAGCATTTCGTATACATTGTTTGTCTTCAGGAAGGCATTAGGTTGCTGCGCAACAGCCTTTTCTAAAATTTTTGAGAGGAATGGAAGATTCGATATAGGCCGATAGTTTTTTATATTTTCTGGGTCAAGGTTTGGCTTTTTCAAGAGAGGCTTTATTACTGCCACTTTTAGTGAGTTTGGTACACATCCGGTGGATAGAGAGCCGTTTATTATGTTCAACATAGGAGGGCCAAGCACAGGAAGCAGCTCTTTCAGTAGTTTAGTTGGAATAGGGTCCAGTATGCAGCTTGAAGGTTTAGACGCCATGATTATTTTCATCATTGTGTCAAGAGATATAGTACTAAAACACTTGAGCGTCTCTCTTGATCCTAGGTCCTGGGAGAGTTGTGCAGACTCAGGACAACTGAGCTTTGAAGGAATACGCAGATTTAAAGAGGAGTCCGTAATTTGCTTTCTAATAATCATAATCTTTTCCTCAAAGAAGTTCATGAATTTATCACTGCTAAAGTGAAAGTCATCCTCTCTTGGGGAATGCTGCTTTTTAGTTAGCTTTGAAAGTGTACTCAATGAGGCAATTCGTTAGGCAATGTCAAATAGTGGTCCTCTTCAGTTTGTTGCTGCTCTTCCTTACCTCTCTCCTTGGCTACAGAGAATACACTCAGGTCCACATTCACCATGGTGATTAAACCTCAGCCTGCGTCAGCCTACACCTGCCTCCTCTCCTTCTCAGGAGGATCCAACAGTGGTTGCGTAACAAAGCTATATTGACACACTATGGGAGTTCCTTTAGCAGCTCCTTCAATCACAGTCTCATGGCCATTGGAAAATTTCAAATACCAGGAAAAGGGGGACTGACTGCATTGCATTTGGGGAATTTGATTTTTGATTCATGTTGATAAAATAAAATAAAACGTTGTCCCTTCTTATTCTGGGATGGTCTTTTTACACAAGTATTCACTAAATAATATCGCACCAAGCAATAATCCGGTATTGTGTAACAATTAGCATAACATGAAATATAATTTCTTATGTTCATTCTATAAAGATACCTTGTAGGACAAGGACCTGCAATGAACAAACTCAATTGAAAACATAAAATTAGACTCTTCCTCAGGAGAACTCCTGAATGACGATTGGATAAAAATGGCAGTTATAGAATATTGTACAATGTGTGTGCCTAATTTAGGTTTTGGGAATTAGTAACTGGCAGGCTTTTTTTCAATGATATGTTTGAATTATTTCTCATGGGTGTTCATAATGGCGATATAAATCTTTCTGTTTGCAATTACAGACTGGCATGGTCTATTCCCCACTGGGTGATCGCCTGCGAACAATGACATATTACCGGCTGGCCGGCAATGGTCATTAAGAACTGATATGGGATTTATGGCCAGTCTTTAAACATGAGATGGTATTAAAGAGATTTGAATACAGTCAAAATGGCACAGCAGAGGATTCTGCCTGTTTGAGCTAAGATGTAGCTAATGAATCGTGGTTGGTTGAAATGCTAGGGGATAAAAGAGTTATTTTGGGCAAGACCAATTTCTTATTGAATAAAATTAGTCTTTATTTCATAACTTCATCATTGGTCGTAGTCCATAAGATGGTGGATGGTTATTGTTATTTTTTGTCATTAGTCTGGTGTCATATTGCTTTAATAAAATTATGAAATAGACTATTGGACATGATTAGGACATTGTACTGCTTATTGAGTGAAATGTAGGTTTTATTATACAGTACTTTCCACTGGTATTTGTCTGGTATTTATTAGAAAAGGATGTGGTAACAATGGATACTTTCTGGTTCTTACACAATTGGTAACTACCTGGGAGCTAATGTTGGCAAACGGTGCTTGATTTAATGAATCCTAAGAAACAACCAAGTAATCCATAGGGTTTTACTGTATTATTACTAGTGCTCGCAGAGTTAATCGAGTTAACTTTTAATAATTTGAATTCCCAAATTTAATATTTTTGTTATCGCAATTAATCACATTATCAGAAATAGATTGACATTGAGGTTAAATAAAGTGTGCTTTCTCATTTGATCTAATTTTGCTAACGGTTACATTACACAAAATCAACCAGCAAACCGGGAACATTAGCTCAACATTCTCAGAACCTTCTCCGAATTTAAAAAAAATAAATATTAACGTTCACTAAAATAAATTAACGTTCACTAAAATAAATTAACGTTCACTAAAATGTTGTGCGCAACATCTGTAACAACCACCACAGACCATTCCCCAGACGTTCTCATTAGGTTTCCAGATAATGTAATATCACAATGTACAAGTAATGTTTTCCCAGCAAACCAAAATTGATTCTGTTCCCAGAACATTCATTAAGTTGTGGCAAATGTTCTCATAACACAACAATTGTCTAGTTGTGCTTATGATTATGCAATGTTTGTATACTGTAAAACATTTGCATGATGTTGCAAGGATGTTCGCAGAACACATTTTGTTTGTTCTTTAAAGGCTCCCAGAATGTTTCCTTTTGTTGTGGGAACAGTCTGGTTGGAACATTGTGGGGACAACACAAAATATATGTTCCCAAAACACAAAAACTGTCCAGTTGTGCAAATAACTCAAAAATATATATTTTAGGGAACAAAAAACATTCACCAGATGTTACAAGAACATTCCCAGAACACATTTAGTCTGTTCTTTAAAGGTTCCCAAAATGTTTAATTAGGTTGAGGGAATAGTCTGCTGGGAACATTGTGCGGACATCACAAAAAATAAACTCACAACCGCAGACAACATGTGCTTCTTCACCTGCAGCATAGTCTGAGACTAGCCACCCGGACAGCTGATATAACTGTGGATTTAGTTCGGCATTGTAACCGACTTCAGTGGGAAAATGCTCACCGTCGATGGCCACTGTTATGCTGGAGAAGTGTGCTCTTCACGGATGAAGCCCTGTTTCAACTGTACCGGGCAAATGGCACACAAGCGTGCATGGCGTTGTGTGGGAGAGCTGCTTGCTGATGTCAACATTGTTAACAAAGTGCCCCATGGTGGTAGTGGGGTTATGGTATGGGCAGGCATAAACTTCTGACAATGAACACAATTGCATTTTATCAATGGCCTGCATACTCACTAGACATGTCACCAGCAATATTTCTGCTGCTTGGCCGCCTCCGAGAACATTCCTTTGTGCTTAATAAGCATATGATTTGTCATGGAGCTAGTTGTGCTGTGATAGGGTTGTATTTTCCATGCAGAATATTTTTTTTGAAACACATAAGAAATATCTTTGCTGCGTTTTATAAACTGCTTGTTATTGTAATCTCCAGCAACAGCCGCTGATTGGCTGAATACCCAGGGAGCGAGGTGGTTGGAGTTGTCAACAAAGCAGCATGAAAGAAATATGATGCCAAGTTTTCTAACTACCGGTAGTTTCTTTGAGAAGATTTATAAAGTGACCTGTGTAATTTAACAACAGCATAAATACACCTATTTCACTTTTGCATGTCAAAAACAACATGAGTACTGATGCACATGCTGCCACTGTTTTGAACATAATAGATTATACTATTTAGAATGAGAGGTCAGCTCACAAACATGTGCATCAGGGAGAATGGTTGTCACTAGTTACCACACTACTAAGCTAACTTATGGATTTGTTTTAAGATGGTCATACCATGGATCATTAAGCTATTTAATTTGGAATTTTAGGACCCCTGTATGTATAAAAAAAAAGTATATAAAAAGAATGTTGATAGAATATTGAATTTGGCCTTTAATACAAATGTATTTGTTGTCACAAAACTACCTCCATCCTTCCATAAATGTGTATGGTTAACCTGCAGATGAGTCCCGTGACATTGTAGTTAGTGGGCCCAACCTTTCTCAAGCTACAGACCTTTTCGTGAGAAGACCAATTTTCAGGATGTCTCCTGGTCTGACAAATAGCGCTGTAGCCCTGCCACTTTCCATCGCTGATGCGGAATGGCGACATAGATGGATGTGATGGATTGAGATACAGCCAATGATATCTTTAGCTTAAACTGACAGATTTTGATGAGGATTTTTTTAATGATGTTATTAGATTGACCCGTGGGTGTGTCAATAGACTATTAAGACTATTGAGGATTTTAAAAACGCAAACAAAACAAAGAAATCTGGAATTTTTACTATATAGCTAATTTTTTGTTTTTGCTTGTGGAAACCAGGGAGAACGCAAAAGCATGCAGATGCAATAAGTGAAAACATATGATCTAACTGGGGATAGCTAGCTAACATAATGTCAGAAAGCATGTTGTGCTAGCCAGTGAACTTTTATTATGAAATAACTTCATATTTCTGAGGCAGATATGAGTTTAGAAAGACTTGAAATTGGCATGGTAATTAGCTGGCAAGCAACCAGCTAGATATAGCTAGCTAGTTGCTGATCAAAGGTGCAGTACCAGTCATAAGTTTGGACACACCTACTCATTCAAGGGTTTTTCTTTATGTTTACTATTTTCTACATTGTAGAATAATAGTGCAGGCTTCAAAACTATGAAATTACACGTATGGAATCATGTAGTAACCAAAAAGGTGTTAAAAATTTCAACAAATATTTTACATTTGAGATTCTTCAAAGTAGCCACCATTTGCCTTGATGATAGCTTTGCACACTCTTGTCCAAACTTTTGACTGGTACTGTAGATTACTGTTCATTTGAGCAAAACATCACCCAAACTATTTCTCAATGTTTCTCAAAATTACTGTAGCTGGCTAATTAATTTGATAATGCATTGTGATTCACCTAGTTTTATGCTGTTTTATTTCACACGTTGCCCTGTCACCTACAGTAGAACCTGATGAATAACATGGGGGGAAACAAAATTGGCCATGCTTTTTTGCCCTACCAGATGTGCAATGAGGTTTTAGCTAGTGTATCCCTCTGTCTTTCGACTCCTGTTGGATGTAAATGTCCGGTTTATCAGGTCCCAGGCTCCCATAACTGTTATGATTATTTATTTACAAGTTCATTTCAATTTGCTTTTTGCTTTGTCACAATCTGCACCTGATCTAGTCTCACATGAGGAAGTAAGCCGTCTGGCGCGTGAGACTCATTGGGAGGGAGAGTAGAGCAGACCTAGAAGTTATGACTTAATGGACAAATATTTGAGCACCCCAGGATGGTTCATTTACTTTGTGCTGTTATAATTTTGCTATGAAATCCTGTGATTTTATTGGGGCAGTTCTCCCTCATAGCAAATAGCTGGCAAAACAATTCAAGTAATGTTTACACGGCATATGTGCCCACGTTTTTTTGTTGTCGATCAATCACAAGTGGGGCGCCGCCCCTAATGCCTAATGAACAGGGCGACGCTGGTCATTTCTGCTTGGCATCAGACTCATTGTGTGCTTCAGTTGCACTGCACTTGATATGGTCCCCCCTGTCTTATTTTTTATGATCTGAAAAGCAAAAGTGATCCTAAATCCGCACTCATTCTCTTGGTTTGTAAATATGGGCCCAGAAGTACGCAGCATATAAAAAGGATGGGTGGAGTGCTAGTGAATAAGTTAGTTATATCTAAGAACACTAAAAAGCATGGAATTCCTGATTGACCATACTGCCATAGCTACTGTAAATACTGAAACAATAAGCTGTAAAAGAGCTTACCTGGTGGTGCAGAGTTTAAAAGACTTGACTTTGGAACCAATCACTGCAGGTTCACACCCCATATGTGCAGATGGACAACATGTAAAAAACAAAATATTTGTAGGATTGAATGCTGTTCAAATGTCTTATAAATACAATTAAAATGCCATGTGTCTGTATATCACATACAGTCCTCAAATATGAATTGTCATTAAATGGGGAGAGAAAGGTAATTTGGATCTATTCCAATCTGCTGTCCTATGCTTTAAGGAGCTATAGTTTTGCATGCTCAAAATATTGTGGTGATATTAGTTCAAACTTAAATATAACATTTACAAAATGTTCTAAGGACCTCCAAGACAATGTAAAATATACACTACCGTTCAAAAGTTTTGGTTCACTTAGAAATGTCCTTGCTTTCCATGAAAACATACATGAAATGAGTTGCAAAATGAATCGGAAACATAGTCAAGACGTTGACAAGGTTAGAAATAATGATTTTCAATTGAAATAATAATTGTGTCCTTCAGACTTGGCTTTTGTCAAAGAATCCTCCATTGGTAGCAATTACAGCCTTGCAGACCTTTGGCCTTCTAGTTCTTCTGAAAGAGATTTCACCCCATGCTTCCTGAAGCACCTCCCACAAGTTGGATTGGCTTAATGGGCACTTCTTACGTACCATACGGTCAAGCTGCTCCCACAACAGCTCAATAGGGTTGAGATCCGGTGACTGTGTTGGCCACTATATTCATAGACAGAATACCAGCTGACTGCTTCTTCCCTAAATAGTTCTAGCATAGTTTGGAGCTGTGCTTTGGGTCATTGTCCTGTTGTAGGAGGAAATTGGCTCCAATTAAGCGCCGTCCACAGGGTATGGCATGGTAATGAAAAATGGAGTGATAGCCTTCCTTCTTCAAGATCCCTTTTACCCTGTACAAATCTCCCACTTTACCACCACCAAAGCACCCCCAGACCATCACATTGCCTCCACCATGCTTGACAGATGGCGTCAAGCACTCCTCCAACATCTTTTCATTTTTTCTGCATCTCACAAACGTTCTTCTTTGTGATCCGAACCTCTCAAACTTTGATTCGTCTGTCCATAACACTTATTCCAATCTTCCTCTGTCCAGTGTTATTTTGCCCATCTTAATCTGTTATTTTTATTGGCCAGTCTGAGATGTGTATTTTTCTTTGCAACTCTGCCTAGAAGGCCAGCATCACGGAGTCGCCTCTTCACTGTTGACGTCGAGACTGCTGTTTTGTGGGTACTATTTAAGTTCAGGACTTATGAGGCATCTGTTTCTCAAACTAGACACTAATGTACTTGTCCTCTTGCTCAGTTGAGCCTCACTTTTCTATTTATATTCTGGTTAGAGACAGTTTGCGCTGTTCTGTGAAGGGAGTAGTACACAGCGTTGTGCGAGATCTTCAGTTTCTTGGCAATTTCTCGCATGGAATAGCCTTCATTTCTCAGAGCAAGAATAGACTGCCGAGTTTCGGAAGAAAGGTCTTTGTTTCTAGTCATTTTGAGCCTGTAATCGAACCCACAAATGATGATGCTCCAGATACTCAACCAGTCTAAAGAAGGACAGTTTTATTGCTTCTTTAATCAGAACAACAGTTTTCACCTGTGCTAACATAATTGCAAAAGGGTTTTCTAATGATCAATTAACCTTTTAAAATGATAAACTTGGATTAGCTAACACAACATGTTGAAACACAGGAGTGATGGTTGCTGATAATGGGCCTCTGTACACCTACGTATGTAGATATTCCATAACAAATCAGCCGTTTCCAGCTACAATAGTCATTTACAACATGAACCATGTCTACACTGTTTTTCCGATTAATTTGATGTTATTTTAATGCTTTTAAAATTTGAACTTTGAACTGTAGTGTATATTGTATGAAGATCAATAAATATTATGTTAAACCTAAATCAAATATGCTATTAACGTCATAAAACCTGACTTATTTGGAAATTGTGGAATGTGTAACATTGTGGGAATGTTCTGTGCAACCTATGAGAATTTCACAAGAATATTCTTGCAACATCCCAGACAACTCCCATAACTAAATTAAATGTTCTGAGAACCTTTAAACAACTTAGACCAGGTGTTCTGCTAACATGCTAGGAATGTCCTGTGCAACCCAACTTAAACATTGCATGAATGTCATCACAACTGAGCATATTTTGTGTTGTAGGAACCGATGTACCCACATTGTTCCCACAACCTAATAAAATGTTATGTCAACATTCTTGCAACATCAAAGGAATGTTTTGTGCACCCTGACACAAATATTATCTGAATATCAGCACAACAGCACAGTTTTAGTGTTTTTGGAACCTATCTCTTGGTATACAGTATCCGCACAATGTTTTACAACCTAAATAAATATTATGGGAACGTTTAAAGAACATACTAAATGTGTTCTGGGAAGGTTCTTGTAACACCAGGTGAATGTTTTTTTGCTTTGTAGAATTGTACAAACAACTATACAGTTTTTGTGTTTTGGGAACATATATTTTGTGATGTCCCCACAATGTTCCCACCAGACTGTTCCCACAACCTAATGAAACATTCTGGGAACCTTTAGTTTAAATATGGTCTAGGAATGTTCTACAAACATTCTATAATCATCAGCATGACTAGACAGTTTGAGTTATTAGAACATTTGCTGCGATCTAACCAATCTCCTGGGAACTTTCACTGAATCAATTTTTGTTTGATGGGAAGACGTCAATATTCTTGTAATATTTGCATGAAATATCTTAAATTACAAAAATGTAGCATGTTCAGAATGTGTTATTTATTACAAAGAAATGCAGCAACTCCTGCAAGTTAACTCAATTATATTTTTTTATCGTTTGGCAGCCCTAGTTATTACCCTAAGACCATGTACTTACCTGGTCATTTCTGTACTGTACCAGAAATATAACATTTGTCAATCAAGAACATAATAAAACTATATTAGCCTGTAACCGGTCATGAGCAGCAAAGGCAAAGTCATACTAAAGTACCTAGACAATATAATGAATCTCTCAGCGCCGTTGCATCCTCAATAGCTCTACAAGCATCTGACTCATTTCCAGTGGCAATTAGGAGCCTTTATACATTCCAAACTGCACTGCTCCTGCAGCTGCTACCTCTGAGGAATATAAGGAGCTTAAACATTAGATGTGTTCATTGGAAAGTGAGATATCAAGCCTTTGCCTCATCACATTAGTGCCAGCCCTTAAAGTGACTGTTTACCATGAGGTAGTGTTCACGGCTTTTAATGAGCTCTCTGCCTGTTCTAGTATCATTCCAATTAGGCCTTCTTCTCAGACTATTGCATGATTACCAACATATGAAGCCTCAGACACCATTGTATTAGGTACAGCAGTGAATGGAGCCCAGACTGCTTTCCCTGTATAAGCCAGCACCTGGTGAATTACACATAGTAGCATATGATTTAACAGATATTGGTTTATTAATACAGAGGAGAGGAGTATACACATCCCTTAGGTCACACCTGTGAAAATTCATATGCGAATTGAATATTATTTTCTAGAATTGTAATTATAGACTACAGGTTGATGGAGGTGACGTGCCACCACAGGTTTAATGTGTTGAATGCCTCCTTTCTTACAATAAGATGGTATTCTCAAAATAATATGGATCGACTGATATTAGTAGTATAGATTTTGAATGACATCATGTTTCCTGAGTGGTGCAGTGGTCAAAGGCACTGCATCTCAGTGCTAGAGGTGTCACTACAGACCCTGCTTCAAATCCAAGGCTGTATCACAACTGGCTGTTATTGGGAGTCCCATAGGGTGGTACACAATTGGCCCTGGGTTAGGGTTTGGCCATGGTAGGCTGTAATTGTAAATAAGAATTTGTTCTTAACTAACTTGCTTGGTTAAATAAAAGATCTCTGATGTGATAACAAACCATCACTAAGAATAGGCTGATCTGATGTGGTACAATTCTGGCCACTGCCATATCCCCAGCTAGCAGAAGCTATTGTATTTCTGATCAAAACACAGGCAGGAGGAGAGTCAGCCATTTACACTGACAGCTTGCGGATCTCACATCACGATGGCTGTGGCTCTCCAGGAAATGTGCCCTTTATAGGACACTACTTTTTATCAGGGCCCGTGTGGATCTGGTCAAAAGTAGTGCACTATATAGGGAATGTGCTACTTGGGAAGCACCCTTAATCTCATCCTATCGTATAGTGTATCTGTGAAGATGCTGATTTGTCAAGAAACACACTACCCAGACATTAAAGTATTTATATTTTGACACAAGAGAATGCTGTGTCATGATGAAGGACAACATTATATAGGCTACTTTAGCTATTAGCTATGTTAGTTGCCGTCATCACTGACAGAAAGCAATATTATAATTTAATGTATAGTAGCCTATAATTCCAGAAAATGCTATTAAAACAGAGCAAAACAGGAGACATTGATAATGGCTAAAACCGACACCAGATTTAGATTTAGCCTAGATTTGACACTCTTCACATGAAGAAGAGACAGGGGAAAAAATGATACAAGAGAAAGACCTTAAAAGAATCAATTTGGCAAGGTGTCTGGGAATGTGACTTCATACAGCACTGTGGTTCCAACTGTCTTCCAGAAAGAGTGGGATGACTGTCTCTCTTCCACACTGACAGGCAGGCCGGGGCCAAATTGACAGTTCTTTAAAGCAGCTGACAGAAAGCGGAATTAATGAAGTCATTGCTGGACTTTAATTGTGTTAAGAAGTAAAAAAAGAAAATAATCTAATATAAGAAAAGGTTACCAAGTCCTCTGTGGTGTCAGATTATCTACTTCTATGAATATTAATGTGCCTTAATGAAGACAATCTTTGCTTCATTACCTTCATTACCTTCATTATTCTGTATTCAGGTGCCAAGCTTCCACTGCCATTGATTTGTTGTTAAAGAACAAATATGTCATGGGAGAAATGACAGTCTTACCTTTTATCTGAAATGTATCAAAATGCCTTTCTTTTCAGATGATGAGATTCTTTTTGTGTGGATTTTTTTTCCATGCATATTTAATTCTCAAAAACAGATTTGAGTGTGTATGTAATCGTGGCACACTTGCAAGTAGGCTATATTGGATAAACTGGATAAGCAATATTATTTTATGGTGAATTATTTAAAGGGGGCAGAGGGAATGTAAAATCTATATGGACATTATACACTCCATTCCACTGGACAACAAATAAACAGGAAGCCACTAGAGCAAAATTGTTATAAGGGTCAATTACTGTGTAGACTTATGTTAATATTTTTATCATCCTATACTGTACTTTTTTCCTGATTCCAAGAGATAAACACAGTGATTCTATTGCGTCTAAGCAAATAGATATTAGAGGACAAATAGAGAATCTACAAGTCTGAGGATCATCAGCTTTGCAAGGTGGGGGAACGCAAATGTCGGCCATTGTTGGCAGATACCGTTATGTGATAAGATGTTTGATGACAAGTTACGTGCTCCTTCTGCATACTACAGTATGGGCCCTGGGGGAGGGAAACACCAAGTGCTCCCCAAACTTCAATATTAACCGAGCATTATGATCGCCAGTTTTATTGAAGAGACAGAAACACAGAAATCAAAATGAACATCGTTCTCCATGACAAGGCTACCTGAGTCCCTGTGAAGGATGAACTATGGCTATTTCTGGAGAATTAAGTGCCGAGTCTTTGCCACAGGGCAAACCCTGAATAGCCAGGGCTGAAATTACTTGAAAAGGGACAGGACTGATGTACTCTCCACATGTCATTGAAGGAGTGTCTTTTTCCCCAGAACTCATAGATCAACATGTTAATCGACTGACTGTACACGAGGACTGATATGCAATGGTGAAATCTTTTGTGGGAAATGATCCTCCCAAAGTCAACAAATATACAACGAGGAAATGTATGTTCCTGATAAAAATGTATGTTTGTATGCAATATAATTTACATCTACACGTGTTAGATAAACTGTATGCCATTTGGTATCACATTGTGCACTCAATGTGAGTTGTAAATATAATCATCATGACATCGTTTTGAAGGTTTTCTCAGGAAAGTCTAAAAACAACATGGAAGATTGAAATCCCTGTTCTGTTCTAAACATGTCTGGTTGAGGAAGGATATACTGTCATAATATTGATATATTATGACAGTAAATATTCCTATTTGTCCAGATGTCTTTCTTTGTCCTGAATGGTTAATAAAAAGGAATAATCACCTTAGCTAATGTATGTCTTGGAGTGATGTATACAACTGTGTGAAGGATGGGGAAGTATGTACCTCTGGTCTTCTTTTTACTGCATCTGACAGATTACTTTTTCAGTGTCTTCGTCTGTTCTCTGCATGTGGGAGTTCAACTACTAAACTAAGATATTTAGTCAAACAATAAACTTTGGCCATCATCACTGAATTACTGATGATGATTTGAAGTGTGTTTTTGGGAAACAGTAATTCAGGCCAAGATGATTGTGTTTGTGGACACAATAATTTTGGCGGATCATGATGAAAAATTCAGATTTTTTTATTTTATAGATTAGTTATTTTCATGTAGTTTTATGTTTCAGCAGTCTGTGTAACAAATGGAACTCACAGCACACTAATATTAAATCATTTGGAAGAGATCATGAACAATATATAAAGTCATGAACAATATTTAGCTTCATTGGAATGTTTGACTTTTCACCATGCACAATGGCTTTTGTTTGAGATGCTGCTCAACCTCAGCCATTGTATGGCAAAGCAGTCTGTGACAAATTGATTATTTTGATTCAGATACCGTTATTCTGTATTCCTGTTGAAATGTTTAAACATTTACTTTGTGTTAATTTTAAAAAGGTTGTTCTTCTTTTCCCCGTGAGGAATTGTTGAACAAGCAATGTTCTCATCATGTTCTCAAGTTTATTGACTTCCATGTCACTGTAAATCCCATTAGACTTTAAGGGTAATACACAGTACACTGTATTGTAAACAATACAGAATATCTCATCATTTGACAGTTTATTTACCTTCTTATGAATGTATGAATTAGTAGTAGTGTGCCGTTTGTTTTTCCATCCGATCTCTGCAACGCCACAAACGACCCAGGAGACTGTAGGAAGTGCCTGATCTGAGAGAAAAGTCATGATAAGTCCTTCAACAACGCTTTCCTCTCTTCCACAAGCCTAGTCTGGCCTACCTATTAACACTTCCTTTAAATGATTCATGCTGATGGATAAAACACCTCCACAATTAATTGCATATGAGCCACCAGCACCCTCTGAAAACTACTGATAGGGCAGATACTGCAATCACCGCCAACACCCATTCATTTACTTTGAAGCGTTTTCAGGATTTTATAGGCTCATTTGTTGCAAAACAAAAATAATAGCAATTTTATACTAACACTATTATGTAAACATCGCTTTGGACGCTGAAATGAATTGTATCAGATATTTGGTAGGCTACAGTAGATACACACAGTAAATTAAGGTCTGATGGCCTCCTCCAGTAATAATAAGCATTGAAGAGATAGAAAGAAAGAAAAGATAGACCCTTAAGATATGAAACTTTCCTAGCTTGTATACTGTATTCTGTTTCATGGACAGAACTTCAGAGAAAATGAGCACCACACGTCTGACATGCTCATGTAAATTAGATTAGGTTAGAACCCCAACCTTGAGCCCGTCCGCTATGCAAAAGGCATTTCATTTCATATATTCATTATAAAACATTCAATGGATGCAGTATTAATTGCCCTACTTATTTAAAAATCTTAAAGATGGTCGGTTGGAGAGTTTGGGGATCACACTTCATACGATATATACATGTGTGTTCAAATCATCATTTTTCCCCAAACCATGTATCTTCTCTAAAAGCTCATATCTAGACAAAACTTGTCCATTTGAACCTTACCTAATTGACTTCAGTGACCAACCACTTTCATGTAGAGTGGCAGGTAGCCTAGAAGTTAGAGCATTGGGCCAGTAACCAAAAGGTTGCTGGTTTGAATCCCCAAGCTGATAAGTGTTGATGTGACCATGGACAACGCACTTAACCAACATTTTCTCCAGGGGTGCCATACGACTTCAGCTGACCCTGTAAAATTCCACATTTCCCTGCATATATCCGGTGTGCATATATCCGGTGTGCATATATCCGGGGTATGTGACAATAATAAAACATCTTTAATATCTCAGATGCAATTAAACATCAATTCTATCAAACATTTGAACCGTGATATAGTCAATGTTGTTATTAACTTTTCTTTAGATTTCTTCCTCATTATGGGCTGTAGATTCTGTATCATCAGACATAAAATACATAAGATATGCATACCCACAGCTAAGGCTAATGTGTAGCCCAGCGTTTTATTGCCGTGCTGCTGAGTGCAATGCCATGCATGCAGCCCAAAAGGCTTCAAATCATTGGGGAGATTGTTAGGTTTCTGTGGAAATTATGGAAATGCAGGGGGAAATGGACAAGCAACACTTCATAACAATTAATCATAGTCCGCTGATTAATAAAGTTCTATATTTTTTTTATTCTCGATGATTCAGGGGATTATCAAAAGGACACTGTCCTTGTCATATTGATTAAGAGAACGCCTCTGCAAGAGGACGACGCGCTAAAGGGAGATGCTCTCTCTCTTGCCCGTAAAATAAATATTAAATGAGAATATTAACTCGTTAACCTTGACAAGTATTTGTAATTTTCATAAGGGGGAAAACTATAGCAGATTCAGCATAAAAAAAATGCTGTGTGGGTTTAAGGGATGGCAGAGGGGAGCAGGGTGAGAGGGACGACGACAACACACAACAAATTACAGAGAATGAAGAATGCTACTGCATGAATCCTGTCATTTTTATGGGCTGAAATGATTCATTTGTTTGTTCAAATTCTCAATTAAGGCAGGAGGAACTGTGGAGAAATAGAGGATGAGAGCACTGCAGTGGAGTGCGGTGCTGTATTGGCTTTGCTAGGACCCAAGGGAAAGATACCTGATACAGTGCATTCAGAAAATATTCAGACCCGTTGACTTTTTCCAAATTTTGTTATGTTACAGCCTTATTCTAAAATGGATTTTTTTTAAATCCTCATCAATATGCACAATACCCCATAATGACAAAGCAAAAACAGTTTAAAAAAAAACAGAAATACATGATTTAAATAAGTATTCAGACCCTTTGCTATGACACTCCAAATTGATCTCAGGTGCACCTGGTTTCCATTGATCATCCTAAAGATGTTTCTTCAAATTGATTGGAGTACACCTGTGGTAAATTCAATTGATTGGACATGATTTGGAAAGGCACAGACCTCTCTACATAAGGTCCCATTGTTGACAATGCATGTCAGGCACAGATCTGGGGAAGGGTACCAAAAATGTTCTACAACATTGAAGAACACAGTGGCCTCCATCATTCTTAAATGGAAGAAGTTTGGAACTACCAAGACTCTTTCTAGAGCTGGCCACCCAGCCAGACTGAGCAAATGGGGGAGAAGGGCCTTTGTCTGGGAGGTCACCATGAACGCAATGGTCACTCTGACAGAGCTCCAGAGTTCCTCTGTGAAGTATGATAGTTGGCAGAATCATGCTGTGGGGATGTTTTTCAGCACCAGGGAGACTAGTCAGGATTGAAGGAAAGATGAATGCAGCAATGTACAGTGAGATCCTTGATTAAAACCTGCTCCAACGCACTCAGGACCTCAAATTGTGGCGAAGGTTCACATTCCAACAGGACAACAACCCTAAGCACACAGCCAAGACAACGCAGGAGTGACTTGGGAAATGTCTCTCAATGTCCTTGAGTGGCCCAGCCAGAGCCCAGACTTGAACCCAATCAAACATGTCTGAAGAGACCTGAAAATAGCTGTGAATTAGTAAAAATTCCCCAAAATCAGTTTTTGCTTTGTCATTATGGGGTATTGTGTGTAGATTGATGAGGAAAAAAATCGATTTAATCCATTTTAGAATAAGGCTGTAATGTTACAAAATGTGGAAAAAGTCAAGGGGTCTGAATTATTTCCGAATGCACTGTACATAGGCCTTGGGTCACGTAAGCGAACATATGTACTTACATAGGCTGAAACAGGACTAAAAATGTACATACATAGGCTGAAACAGGGATAAATATGTACATTCATAGGCTGAAACAGGACTAAAAATGTACATACATAGGCTGAAACAGGGATAAATATGTACATTCATAGGCTGAAACAGGGATAAATATGTACATTCATAGGCTGAAACAGGGATAAATATGCACATACATAGGCTGAAACAGGGATAAATATGTACATACATAGGCTGAAAGAGGGATATATATGTACATACATAGGCTGAAACAGGGCTAAATTTGTACATACAGTAATATAGGCTGAAACAGGGCTAAATGTTTACATACATAGGTATTCATATGGGATTTATTTTAGACATAACATTGTAACATGTATATGTAAGATCAAGCAAATACAAATCGATTTCATTCCTCATGTCATTCTGCCTACTATATTTATTTGTCCAGGTTTCTCGATCAAGCGAAATAAAGTGCAGATCACCACACACACACACACACAGCAGCCTTGGCATCACACACACAGAACATAAAATAGGTAGCTTGCACTTCTTTTTCCCCAGGGGACCAGTGCACTTATTATTGTCAGAGTGACAGATGTTTTTCAAATGACGCCGTCCCATGTGTGTTGAACCTTTACCGAAACCATGAGAGACTATTGAATCCTCTACACAATCTGATTGAAGAAATCTCCATGACATTAGGAGTCTCATGAGTCTGCTGGGAGTTCCACTTCTGTTGGATGCACTCGGATTGTAAAGATCTCCAGCAACCAGCAGGAGATCTCTTGACTGCAGGTCTTACGGAGGAACAGCAAATTCTAGTGAGAATATCACCAATTATATGTGGACAATACAACCACTCTTAGCGTGTGGATGAGGCAGCTGCTCATATGTTCCCAACATTGGATGAGGCAGCTGCTCATATGTTCCCAGAACCACTCTGAGATAGAGACTTCAGAGACTTTAGAGACTTCACATCACTGATTTGACAACAATGCTGCATTTCGATGGCTTATAATGCTAAGTGTCTGTTGGGCAACCTGCCTAAAAACCCAAACAACAATCCTTTACTGTCCACTGCAAGCCTTACTCAACGTTAAATCATCAAAACATTTCCTGACAGAGGAAGTTATTGCATTTGGCATACACTACAGTTTTTTTTAAGACAAAGCGCAACTCCGTTATAATGTTTTAGACCGTTTTATGATTTTCCTAATGAAATCACTGTGTGTTTTCCAGATCAGTGGTTGCATTTAATGCTGTTGGCCACCTTTTCCTCCAACAAGGTGTCCTCTAAAAATCCAGAACGGCGCGGCATTGACTGGAGCCAGCACTTCACAGTGAAGTGAAAATGCTTATTAGTCAGACAATGCCCATGAGAATAATGCCAGCATCAGCCAGTAGTGAAGGATAACTCTGTCTCCATCACACTCTGGAGCCTGTGTTCCACACCAGTCCTGCTTGAGTACACAGAGTACACACATTATGTATATGAGTAAACCATACAGTACTGCAGGCCAGGCCAAGGTAAAGGACAGTCATTTTTAGCAGCACAGGCCTCCTATGAAGTATGAATTTCATGAATTTGCATACGTTTTAGGGTTTTACTGGTCAGTTTCTGCTCATTTTTTACTAATTTGGCTATTAGATACCTAAAGACATGTCACGCTAATCATCTTGTACATCTCACTATGATTCTAATACACCAGTCCCTTGTTTGCACATGTTTAGTACAAAGAGGTATGTCAAAGCACTGTGTATTTAAGGGGAACATTTGCTGCGTACGGAAAAGATGGAAATCAATTTCCCGCTCCTACTGATAATTGATGGCTTTTCTGAGTGTGCTCCCAGAGAGAAAGATGACAAGCCAGGTCTATCATAGTTTGAATGGTAGTAAAGCTGCCAAGGCCTCATTTCCTGGAGGCTTCTGACCCCTGAGCAACCCAGTGTCTCTCTTACTGCCTAGAGCCAACACTCATTCATCAACCAGGCCTGGAACAGGTCCAATGTGTCAATATCACTGTCCCACATATCTTTCTATCTATATGGACTGTATGTATCTACTGCAGGTGTATTTATGAATTAATCTATTGGTTATGGTAACTGTGTAAAATCACAGATTATAGATATGCACAGAGTATACAAAACATTTAGAACACTTTCTCTTTCCATGACATAGACTGATTAAATCCAAGTGAAAGTTAAGATCCTTTTTTGATGCCACTTGTTAAATTCACTTCAATAAGTGTAGATAAAAGGGAGAAGACAGTTTTTTTTAAGCCTTGAGACAATTGAAACATGGATTGTGAATGTGTGCCATTCAGAGGTTGAATGGGCAAGACAAAATGTTTACGTGCCTTTGAACTGGGTATGGTACTAGGTGCCAGGTGCACCGGATTGAGTGTGTCAAGAACTGCAACGCTGCTGGGTTTTCCACGCCAACTATTCTGTATCAAGAATGCTCCACCACCCAAAGGACATTCTGTCACGCTTGCTCCCACTCCCCCTCTCTGGCGCTCGAGGACGCCAGGCAGCCCATAATTACGCACACCTGTCATCATCATTACGCACATCAGCACTTCATGGGACTCACCTGGACTCTTAACTTTTTGATTGTCTCCCCTATATCTGTCACTTCCTCAATATCTTCCCCATGTCTGCATTAATGTCGTTTTGTTTCTCTTGTCCAGATGCTGTCCTTGTTTTGTTTCATGTCCGTTATTTATTAAATATTCACTCCCTGTACTTGCTTCTCATCTCCCAGTGTCTGTCCTCACAGAATGCAGACACCAATATTGGAAGCAACAGAGAGTTCTTTGTTTCTTGTTTGGGTTGGTGACGTTGGGTCCAGGTGTTGCTCCCGAAGAAACCGGGGGAGCCTCAGCTGACTCGTCTGGCTTCCATGTCTCAGAACCTCAGATTTCCCACTTCCTGGTTGGATTTCTCTTAGATTTTTGCCTGCCATATGAGTTCTGTTATACTCACAGACATAATTCAAACAGTTTTAGAAACTTCAGAGTGTTTTCTATCCAATACTACTAATAACATGCATAACATGCATATATTGGTGGTAGTTGGAAGGCCGTGTTGCCAAACCGAGTCCTTTGTCCTTTGAAGAATGTCTCTGGTGGTCAATTGGATACGTTGTAGTGACGTCGTTGTGTGGTAGACGGGATACTCTGTCTGTCCTTTACTAGCCCGCGTTTGCAGCTGCTGTGGATAACTCAACGGCTAGGAGGTATCACTTCTGTAGTGAATAAGAGTTCAAAGTTCATACCATTCGCAACCAAAGCTCACGCTGATGTTGGCTTCGTTCTGTTGTTATTATCTGAACCATTCTGACATCGGACCGTCGTCCTCACATCCTCGGAACAGGAGGTTACATTTTCGTCAAGGCTTTATATAGTGGAGCGAGAAGGGTGTGTCTGAAAAGTTTTATAACCCATGACTTTTCACAGCCACTGATTGAGCAGAGCCCTAACCTTATGAAAACCCAATTCTCACATTTTAGAAGCTAAAATCACATTTCATCCCATCACGAATAATTTCATATTCAAACATTTAAATTGAACAACAATTCCATGTGAATCCGATAACTCTGATGTGTAGACTTTCCACTCTAGAGTTTATGTCATCTTATCATTGATGAGAATGTCTCAGATGACAACCGAACTGACATCATATTCATTAAGTACCACCGCATATGTTCAATTGGTTGGATTACCAGAATATAGTTAATTTCCCCCCACCTTCTGATGTTCCCAGAATCTCTATGTTAACCAAGGGGTTTGCAAATGTAACATCAGTAGGGTAGAGAGAGGAAAAAGGGGGGAAGAGGTATTTATGACTGTCAGAAACCTACCCCCAGGCCAACTCCATGACAACTTGGGGCGGGCACAATTACTGCATAACTGTGTTACCGACAGTTATGAATAAAGACTGTCATGAAAATAAAATAACCATCACAACTGTATGCATATATTATTATTTTTTTCTGGAGAGGAGGGGTGACCAGGTGACTGAAGACGGGATGACCAGGCAATTAATGTGGTTGAGTGTGTTTCTGCAGTAAATGGACTCTTAACAACGTGATGAAACTTTGTTGCTCCTTGCTAAAACAAGCAAGGTTGTTGTAGCAAACGAGTCTCCAGTTGCCTAGACAATGCACCCCTACCTGCAGCAGCACATATAGAAATATAATGGATAGAGCGGGCTTGAAACCTCTAACCCTGGCAATTTGACTGGTAAATTCATGGGTACACTCGCAGTGGCTGCATGGTATTGTGAGTCACTATTTTCCATGGTAATATAGAATGTTTATTCAAATGATGTTAACTGATGTGGCACATGCAAAGGAATCTATTGTGTGTAATGTCAGTTGAGTTGAATCAACAAATCCCAGCACATATTGATGGGTACACTTCCTGGTTTTACTTCCTGCTTTGCTACTCGCAATGTCCGCCAGTCCACCCATTATGCCATCATTGACTTGAATGGGGACGCCGGTTTTATTCATTCCATTTCTATGGCAGCACATGCAGCCAGGAGCGGAGGAGAGGAGAAAATGTGCATATTTAAAAAAAAATCCATGACCGTCACAGCCCTACCGATACTGTAAATGAGCATTGATGTACTACAGGATGAGTCTTTAGATGCTAACAGAACAGTACCATCATAGAAAGAAGTGGTGAGTATAATATCATTAATGTCTTTGGGGCATACAAGTGAAAAATTCAGGAGTGTAAGTTGGCGTTTTCATTATAGCATAGGTAAGCTTCACAAAATAACGGTTGCATGTCTTTTGGCTCTAATTTTAGGTATGTTGTCAGGTCTGCTTCATCTCTTTGATGGCATCGCTGACGATTAGCAAGACGGTGCCACACAAAACCATCTGGACAGACACACATCTCTCACTGCTGAGGGAGACAGTTTTGGGTCTGACAAAAATACATTTCAAGGTCATCGTTGTTGTCACTTTAAAAGTATCAGGTTCCCTTGGAGACATACATATTTACTGGATGACATTCATATTGAGATGGCAGACTCACTTGATGAAGTGTTTTGGAAAATGTTAAGTTTTGGTTTTGCATCTTTTACTTTCGGTTTTGTACACCAGCTTTAAACAGCTGATTACACTCTTTTCTGTTATGGAAAATATTTTTCCCAGTGGTTTAGATGGTACAGTGATTCTCTACACTATATTTGCTTGTTTTGTCACTAACTGAAATTAGGAGAACTATTTGAATGTAAGCAATCAGGAAATGGTGGAGCGATTTCTGTATTGTCCATCTTTAAGTGTTACCAAGTTGGTTAGGTTGAAACACCAACCAAACCCATGGCTGTCCCTGCTGATTGCATTACGTACAAAACAAACCATATGACACTTCAGACTGACATGTGCTAAAGTGCATTATAGTTATAGCTGGGATAAAGGTCACGTAGCCTGCTGTTATAAATGAAATCAGACAGCTTGAGCATACATGTAGTGTCAAGTCTGAAGGAAAATCCCTTGGATCTTTTAGGGACAGACGTAGACAGACCTCGAAAGATCTCTCCTTCCTTCTTTGTGAGTAGCAGACACTTAATCATCAAATTGAACAGAGAGAGATAAGTATTTTAACCAGTTCATTACATAAGACATAATAGACATGACATGGAGATGCTGTGCCTCATGGAGATGCTGTGCTGTGTTAAAATGTGAAAATGCCCTTTTGATTTTCACTACTGTCTTTCTGAACTAGAAGGTTTGAAACCTGCCAGGGGTCATCAGTATTCTGCATCATGCAGGAACAGTCAATGAACAGTTCATACTGGCTAATTCATCTTTCCTTCATGATATTGTCTGGTCATCATGTACATTTGGAGGTCTTATTTATTCTGTTTCTAGAATGTAGTATATCTACATATTCATTGCAGGCGTAATTGTCTGTCAACTACCCTGTCCGGAAAAGCCTGTATAAGTGTGCGAGTAGCAGACTTTTGCTCAGAGGGAGAGAGAGAGACTTGAAAGGAAGTAAGCAAATTAATGCAATGCCTCATTAGCATGGTTTTATTTGACCATGCCTGCGCGGCCAATTAGAGAGCATATGTAATTTAAAACATTCAACCTTAATAGAACAAACTTAAACTAAAAACACATTTTTCTCATGGGACTCCATTTTTGCCTTGTTTTAATGCAAATTTCGTTTTTCCCAGTAACACAATTTATAACGTTACTGAAGTGTATACATATAATATTATGGGTATATTCAGGCTTAAACGCATGTAGATGGCTTATCTATCTATGGTGTGAATACCATTTTACATTAGGTCAAGGTTAAGGCCATAAATCACTAGGCTCACATCTGGCTATAGCTGACATGTTTGGCTATTGCTCTTTGTAATCAATACCTTCCACCCTGTCTTAAGAAATGGATGCTTGGCTGAAATATCTGTGTGCTGCCCTAACGACACAACGTGCAGCTCTCAGCTCAGCCCTCACGACACAACGTGCAGCTCTGACCTAACGACACAATGTGCAGCTCTGCCCTAACGACACAACTGCCCTAACGACACAACGTGCAGCTCTGCTTGAGCCTAAGTCGCAGTCAGAAATAGATTGACAGCCAGTTCGCCAATGAATCATTCCCTTACTGAAGATTTAACAGAGCATACCTCATAATCACAAACACAGACAGCAGGGACTGAAAAATGTATACAAGTAAAAGGCTGCTGGTACATAAGACACATAGCAACTGATCTGCACCAATGCTAGCCTTATGACCAAAGCAAAATCCAGGTCCCAAATTGTTACTGTGCAGTGGACTCAGAGCCTCAGCCATGTGAAAAATAGTAACACCTGTATTGCTTATACTGGTTGTTAAGCATTGGAATAAAATGTTGAGCAATATGCATAACCAAATGCTGGAATAATGAGACTGCATGTGTGGTCTCCTCCTTGGAGATGTCAGGAACGGAGCCATCTGTGCGGCTGCTGCCAGCTGTTTTCGTTCTTATAACATGTTTATTAAAAGCTGAAGTTGTTGTCCTCTTCAAGAAAAGGAAAAAAATATAAAGTATTGGTGGCAATGTCTGTCTGTGATCGGATTGTCTCCATTGTCTTCATTAGAAAAGGAGTTGGGATTCATTGTCTCCACTGTCTTCATTAGAAAAGGAGTTGGGATTCATTTACTCCACTGACTTCATTAGAAAAGGAGATGGGATTCATTGTCTCCACTGTCTTCATTAGAAAGGGAGTTGGCATTCATTGTCTCCACTGTCTTCATTAGAAAATGAGTAGGGATTCATTGTCTCCACTGTCTTCATTAGAAAGGGAGTTGGGATTCATTGTCTCCACTGTCTTCATTAGAAAGGGAGTTGGGATTCATTGTCTCCACTGTCTTCATTAGAAAGGGAGTTGGCATTCATTGTCTCCACTGTCTTCATTAGAAAAGGAGTAGGGATTCATTGTCTCCACTGTCTTCATTAGAAGGGGAGTTGGGATTCATTGTCTCCAGTGACTTCATTAGAAAAGGAGTTGGGATTCATTGTCTCCTCTGACTTCATTAGAAAATGAGATGGGATTCATTGTCTCCACTGTTTTTATTAGAAATTAATTTGGGATTTATTGTCTCCACTGTCTTTATTAGAAAATAATTTGGGATTCATTGTCTCCACTGTCTTCATTAGAAAAGGAGTTGGGATTAATTGTCTCCACTGTCTTCATTAGAAAGGGAGTTGGGATTCATTGTCTCCACTGACTTCATTAGAAAAGGAGTTGGGATTCATTGTCACCACTGTCTTTATTAAAAAAGGAGTTGGGATTCATTGTCTCCACTGTCTTCATTAGAAAGGAAGTTGGGATCCATTATAGTCACTGACTTCAATAGAAAAGGAGTTGGGATTAATTTCCAACTCCCATAAAATATGTTGATTATTTTAAGAGATCTATACAAAATAATTCAGACATAAAAACTGGACAAATGTAAATCAAATATCCCTTAAGACTTATGATTGCGTTTGTATGATACTACTATATCAACTGAGTCTTATCTTCATTATGCATGCATAATTATGAGATCATGAGATCAAATCAAATTACTTTCTATTTTCAGAGTCAATTAGAAAAATATTGATTGGCTACAATCAGGCAAATGTTTGCACAGCAGGCAACCACCAACCTAAACTTCTCAAGTTAGAATCAGATCAGATCTCCCATAATTGAGGGTGGCAGAACAGCAGACCACCCTCTGTAGCTGTCAACAAGATGCGTCAGGGATGCATCCTGCCATCCTTCCTGGGCTGGGTGATGGACACGGAGAAGGAGCACTGGAAATGTCCATCAGCATCCTTTAGCCAGTGCCATGTGCTGAACAAGACAGCTCAGGTCTGAACAGACACTGACAAACCCAGGGTGGACACACTGTCGACACAGACTAAAGCAATGCCAAGAGACAAGTGACAGGTTGCTTTGATGCCTTACCTAAGTGCCCACTGCAGTAGGCCCACATGCAAACAGGGAGGCAGAAATAGGCACACGGAGTGGATGCTCTCATACTCACACACACACACACACACACACACACACACACACACACACACACACACACACACACACACATCACACACACACATTATTTTAAATATACCCTAAAGATACATATAGGCCATCACAAAGGTTTAAACTGCAGAAACTCAGGGAAAGGCAAAACGATGTACTAACAGCAGGCCTACAGTTCACTAACATGTGCAATACATTGACATACAGCTCTAGACTAGGTGAGATGTAGAGCTCTAGACAGCGTGTTCAATGTTCAGTACTTTAACAAACAAATGCTCTTTTTCTTTTTAAGCAATTACCTGCCACAGGGTGAACCTTATAGGATCAAGTGAAATGTTTGAGATAAATCATTAAAGACACTGACAGGGCATTTATCCTCACTCCTGCTTTACTGCCTCAAGTGCACAACATACACACCGACACAGACCGACACACACACACACCAACACGCATGCACACCGACACAGACCGACACACACACACACACACACACACACACACACACACACACACACACACACACACACACACACACACACACACTCCCTGAACCCAATGGATGTTTTTGAACAGCCCTGCTGCTTAGTCCCAGTGTGCCTCAGTGTGTGTTCTTGTAAGAACACCGTTGCATGTGTCAATCCTCCAGTGGATCCATGTTCTTAAAGCGCTTCATTTTGAAATCAAGCATGAATAATTAATTAATTTCACAAGGCTTCCTTAACGATATATTACAGGAGAGGAAATAGGTCAAGCGACTCGATGGTAGCCTATGCCAAAACTGATATATTAGGATTGATAAACTGGGTGGTTTGAGTCCTGAATTCTGATTGGCTGAAAGCCATGTTATACCACAGGTATAACACAACATTTTGTTTTACTGCTCTAACTACATTGGTAACCAGTGTATAATAGCAATAAGGTACCTCAGGGTTTGTGATATATGGCCAATATACCACCAGGCACCACGTTGCGTCGCGCTTAAGAACAGCCCTTAGCCGTGGTATATTGGCCATATACCACACCTCCTCGGGCCTTATTGCTTAAATATTATCCTAAAGATATCAAGGCCATTGTTTAGTCAACTTAGATAATAGACACCAAATTTAGAATTAAAAACAACAGAGATATTTAGATCCAAATACAATATTCTTGGACATTGAGCAATGTCATTCTCTAACATGTTAGTCTTGGCAAACTTTGACAAGGATTTCTCACAGTGGAGCGTTTGCTTCAAGGTTAGCAATCAGAGCATAAAACAGTAAAACCATTGTGTTAGTCATTGTCATAAATATGTGCATTTCAAATGACTCCAAATTAATATACAAAGTTATCATGCAACTAATTGTAATATAGTTTGATATTTTATTGAGGCTCTTAGTTCTTTTGACTAGTTTTTTCCCCAAACTGGTTTCTATATTTGATTTTGAAATGGGCATCTGCTGCTAACAGTATGCATATGTTGTTGTTCTACTTTGTAACCTATGACTCTCAAGATGGATCACTGGCTGTCCGTCTCACATGAAATTTCAGCTTTGAATCAAAAACAGGTTTGGATTCCCTAGGCCTTCCTTCTTTCATCATGGTGTCATGATGCTGGCCTAGGGGTAGGTTTATGACAGTCATAAATACCTCTCACCCTTTTTTCCCCCTCTTTCTACCCTACTGATGTGACTATTGAAAATCCCTTGGTTAACATAGAGATTCTGGGAACATCAGAAGGTGGGGGGAAATGAACCATATTTTGGTAATCCAACCAGTTGAACATATGCGTTGGTACTTAATGAATATGATGTCAGTTCGGTTGTCATCTGAGACATTCTCATCAATGATAAGATGTCATAAACTGTCCAGTGGAAAGTCAACACATTATAGTTATCAGATCCACATGGAATTGTTGTGCAATTTAAATGTTTGAATATGAAATTATTTGTGAGGGGATGAAATGTGATTTTAGCTTCTAAAATGTGAGAATTGGGTTTTCATGAGTGAATTAGGCCTGACTCAGTGGCCCGCCCACGTGAAGAGACATTGGTTATAAACTATGAAACACACCCTCCTCTCCCTTCCTATATAAAGCCTTGAAGACAATATAACTTCATGTTCCGGGGACATTAAGGCGACGGCCTTGACGTTAGAAGGACAGGTGACACCTACAGAGCAAAGACAATCTCAGCTACCTAACAAAATTAGCATTGAATTCCCACGTGAAGAGGACGATTGTCGAATATGATGAATTTCGACAATACCAGCCAGAATATAGCATGAGCATATAAGCATGGCAACGGGGTATGAACTTTGAACTCTGATTCACTCCAGCCACCAAGCGTGGACTGGGAAAGGACAGACAGAGTATACCATCTACCACACAACGACGTTACTAAAACAAGTACAGTTTACCACCAGAGACGCTCTTCAAAGGATGGACACTCTTGGGCAACTCGGCCTTCCATCTACCACCAACCTATTGAAGCGCAGCTCAGAGTAAATATTCATTGCATTTTCCAAATGGGCTATAATTTAGAATGCATAAGATCCTGTATTTACGATAGAGTAGCTGCCTACGGCCCGATAGAGATACCACTTCTCTCTTTGTTCTTCAGTCTTCCCGCTCTTTCACTCAAACCCAACCCCCTTTTCTCTGTGTCTAACCAACTGTCATATCTGTTCCGTCCGCTACGGACGTTTTCCTTTATGAAATAATTTGTAATCAATGTATGGTTCATTCTGTGTATATGTAATTCTGTGTGATTAGTTAGGTATTTAGTAAATAAATAATTAAACCCAATTTTGCATTTCTGATTCAACTTGTTAGCCAGGGTTTGTGAAGATAACCAAGAATTTACAACTTTCAGATGAGACTGAAATAAGGTAACGATTAATATTGACTGCTATTGATGTAAAATATTACCAGGTATTTAAGAGTTTATTCTGAGGATAACTGCTCTATAAATATTATTTCGTGGTGCCCCGACTTTCTAGTTAATTACATTTACATGATTAGCTCAATCAGGTAATATTAATTACAGAGAAAGGATTTTATAGAATAGCATGTCATATCACTTGATCCGGCATAGCTAAAGACACGACAATGGCTAGTATATTTTAATTAGAGTGGCTATGCTGCTCGGTTTTGTAGCCAACCTGCGTAACTAAATAGTTGAACCAAAGATGCAAATGAGTACTGGGTTGTTGGGTTGTTGCAACATTGGAAACAGTCACGAGGAGGTGAAACTAACTGTTCTTAGTGAATTCCAGAACACTGATTTCCTTAAATAAGAAAATCCTTGTTCAACATGAGGTCGTGGTCAAAAGGTTTTAATTTTGTTTCACATACACTATATATACAAAAGTATGTGGATTCCCCTTCAAATTGGTGGATTTGGCTATTTCAGCCATGCTGACAGGTGTATTACATCGAGCCCATAGCCATGCAATCTCCATAAACAAACATTGGCAGTAGAATGGCCTTACTGAACAGCTCAGTGACTTTCAAATTGGCACTGTCATAGGATGCTGCCTTTCCAACATTAAACTGTTTTTTTTTACAGAGACATTTGAGAGATTTTTTGACAAAAAAATGTGACTGATTGATGTCAAAGTGCATGTTTGTGCCTTTCTTGTGTTAAGCGAACATCGATTACATGTTTCATCATTGAATGAGTACATGTGAGCAACATCATTTGCAATTGGAATATGTTATATGATTTTATAATGTTGGGGCTTTGATATCCTCAGACAGACAAAATTCTAACTAAGTATACACACATCAGTGTGTCTTTGTTTACGGCCTTCTCAGCATGCAGGCAACATAATGCATCTAATTGCTGCAACACTGAACATTTTGGAAGCTTGAAGCCACAAGTGTCCACAGTTAGGAACATAATCCCACTAAAACTGGTTTGTTAAAATATGTTATGGTTGTGGATCATCAGCTATGTGGTGGAAAATCCATAAGCAGCCAAGTAAGAGAGATGCAGCCGTGTAACACTGAAATGCTTGACAAAAAGATGTGAAATTGTACTATAGCATAGACTAGTAGCAATATACAATATACTGTATATACACTGATTGTACCAAACATTAGGAACACATGCTCTTTCCATGACATAGATTGACTAGGTGAATCCAGGTAAAAGCTATGATCCCTAATTGATGTCCGTTATTAAATTCACTTCAATCAGTGTAGATTAAGGGAAGGAGACAGGTTAAATATGGATTTTTAAGCCGTGAAACAATTGAGACATGGATTGTGTATGTGTGCCATTCAGAGAGTGAATGGGCAAGACAATATTTAAGTACCTTTGAATGGGGTATGGTAGTAGGTGCCAGGCGCACCGGTTTGAGTGTGTCAAGAACTGCAAAACTGCTGAGTTTTTCACGCTCAACAGTTCCTTGTGTGTGTCAAGTTGGCTGGATGTCCTTTGGGTGGTGGAGTCAACATGGGCCAACATCCCTGTGGAACACTTTCGACACCTTGTAGAGTCCATGACCTGACAAAGGCGTTTGTACACTCAGTGTATAGCAGAGATATCCCATAGACATCAATGCATGCACACACACACACACACACACACACACACACACACACACACACACACACACACACACACACACACACACACACACACACACACACACACACACACACACACACACACACACACACACAGACACACACACACACACACACACACACACAACCTCCCATAGACATCAATGCATGATTTACACACACGCACGCACGCACGCACACACATAAGAACACACACCCTTGAACTGAGGGGAGCTGGGTGGCGGTGTACACACACACATGCTTCTTTTGAAACACACAGCCGGGACCGGGGTGGGTGTTAAAAGCTGTCAGACAGGTATGGCTGGGGTTGCATCTAAGCCGTGATTGATCACACCGGTTCAGGCTGAGTTCAGGGGAGGTCGCTGGCATTGTGGGTAAGATGACTGATATCCACATCAATGGCATGATGGAATATTATTATGAAGCCATTTGTAATGTAGGGACGGACTGGTCAGGGCAAACCAGTTCCCCCCGAAAGGGTTTGTGAGATCATGTTGCACTGTGAGGACCACCGAAGTCATCCATCATATTACCTAAACCTAGTTTCTGATTATGTCATGAGTAGCTTCTCTATGTAATAAGAACACAATTTGTCTAAACTCCTACTTACCTCAATAATCTAGTAAGGACATTTCTGGTGAAGCAGTTGGTCAAGTTCTCCTGCAGCATTGCAATTCTCAAACAGAAATTGTAGAAATGGGCGGGGATTAGACATAATTATCAATGTACAAGATATTTCTAAAATATTAGAGCACAATATTACAGCACAAAACGTGTTTTTGTGAGGGTGAATGTGAAGTTGATGAACATGATGCTACGCAAGACTAATTCACAGATTACAAAGACATAAACAGGTGTTGTATACTTCTTATACAACTCTATAACCTCATAATATAGCATTTACTATGTTTGGAAGTAATTTCAGTTTTGAAATGCCTATTTCTTTCTTCCTTTCAACACAAAAGGTAAACAAAAGGTAATTTAAATCGATGACGTATAGTACCTTCTTTAAAAAAAGTTTCTACCGGGCCATATCCTGGTATTTTCTCTGGCCCCTGTCCCTTTAATAAGTTATTGAGCGTAACAAATGTATGGTTTCCACTAGCTTCCATAGCCATAAAACGAAAATTGGCACAAAATAAAGTCGCTTTTTGGTCTTACTTTAAGGTTAGCAGTGTTGTTACGGTTAAGGTTAGGTTTAATATAAAAAAATATTTTACATTTTAGAAATGGGCGGGGTTTAGACATAATTATGACTTTGTGGCTAGTGACGACCAAATGTCTGACTGCCATCATCAAGTCCAGGCGAGGAGGGAGGAGTTTTGAATGTTCAGTTTGTACTATGTATCGATGTTTGCTGGCATCGCCTCACCCTGCCTGCTCCTTGCGTGATATAGCCTACTGTACCATTACCCAAACGTTTTACGCTCTTCCTTCCATATATGCTATTTAATACAGGGTGCTCTCAGAACCTTCTCAGAACCTGACTGGCATCTATCTGACGGACGTCGTCCTATGGCTTTGGTGGACCGAAACGGAAAGAAAAGGAGAAGACAATCCGCCCTATATGATCTAGGAACCGTGAAAGAAGAAGAATTGCTTTGACACCTGCATTGCCCAGGCAACGTTTTCTGACTCTGGATTTTATAGTAAGAGGAAAGAAGTAGCCTACTCTGAGAGCAAAATAGAGTCGCTCGCTCTGCATGGACTAGTTTATTAGACTGCATACTGATTTCACCTGGACAGAGTGAGCTACGAGTTAAAAAATGCCAAGGAGGAAACAGCAGGCGCCGAAAAGGGCTACGGGTAAGAGGACATTCACACGTATATTGGTATTCAACAATATTAGATGTTATTCTTATCAAACTGATATAGCCTCTTTACTGACCCAAAGCGAATATCAAAGTGACGGTAATACGAGATGACAAAGGTGCAATTTATTCAAATATACTCGAGTCTTTTTTTATAATAAGTTAAAGTTTTCTGTTTTTGAATAAGAGAGAGATGCATAGGCTATTATGCGAACATATGTGGGGGTAATTTCATTGAATTAGTCTACTTTATGGTTTGTAATTTAGTCCGTCATTCGAAAATAGTTTTACTAGAAAGCACAAGTTGTGTGTATTACCATAAACGATTAAGACGTGCGTAAAAGTACATTTCAGATGTGTGCTTCGAGTAGGCTGTCTGAAACAGTTTAACTCACAAAGAACTCTTATTATTTGATATCACGGACAAATGGAGAACAGAGTACTTTTTGGCGTGTGTGTGTCTACTGTGTTATAATGTGTTTAAACAAGACGGAGAACACCTGAGACAATCATTGACAACCACTAATGTAATGCAAATGTTATGTAAATAGTTATACCTGACTGTCACTCAGTAAACTGAATACATACAGTAGGCCTACATCATCTACAGTGCAAGGTGTAAAATATGAACAAAGCTCTGTTGCCTAAATGTAGGTGTTATGGGTCATCAGGAAAAATACATGCACCTCTTTCAAATAAGGCTAGAGTTTGTGTTGCCCTTAGTTTTTGTGTGTGTACTTAAGCATATTTCTCAGTGTGGCCTTTCTTCATGTCATGACAAATAGTACTGTAGTGCTAAAGGTCATCAGTGTGCCAATACTTGGTTTGTTATGGTGACCAACTAATTTTAGTGTTTACTAATCGGGTTACTTAAGCCAGATCGATCATTACCAAAACCATCAGGCTGTCCTACTCCTTCTTTCATCCTTTGTTACCTCACTCTGCTAAATAATTGGTGTTAATGCTCAGTAATTCAGGCCATATACATCACCTGTATGATTAACCTTAACCTTGTCCTTTGTTTCCACCATTGTAATAACGCATTGTAGTGCAGACCAGTGGCTTTATTAAAATAGGGACTGAAAATATTTGAGATGATGGATATGAATTGATTGATAAAAGGTATTGTCAGTGGAGGTGGCAGGATGGGGTGGGTATAATTTGAGCAACGTTCCAACAGGAATCTGTTCCAAAAACTTCAGAAATAACAAGGTTGCCAACAAACAACGCATACAAAGTTGGATAGCGGCCGAATAAGATACCGGGTAGGGAGTGAGCTATTTCATAGTTTTCACTCACCACGTTTATTCAGAAAAATGTCTCTGGTAGCCTATGGACAAAGATTAAGAATAAGCTACGTTGGTGAGTTGATGCCTATTCGGCAGCTAGTTAGCTAGGTGAATTGATCATGCTACTTTGTATGCGTTGTTTGTTGGCAACCTTGCACTTTATGAAGTTTGTGGAACAGATTCCTGTTGGAACGTTCCACAAATTATACCGACCCTGCAGTTCAGTGGGTTTCGAAGTTATCACTCCTTTTTATGATTGCGGATGTAGGCACCAGATGGTGGTTGTTCTCTGCCAGTAATGGCAGATCAATAGAGTTGCTTAAGATCGTGAAACCCTTATCTAATAGACACCCACTCAAGTGTATGGACACACACGCACACACACACACAGACCGACAGAAAAGCACCTCCAAACACACACACTCATCCTTATATACACACACACACAGTGCCTTTGGAAATTCAGACCCCTTGACTTTTATCACATTTTGTTACGGTACAGCCTTATTCTAAAATGGATAGTAAAAATAATAAAAAAGCACTCTACACACAATACCCCATAATGACAAAGCAAAAACATTTTTTTAAAACTTTTGCTTATTTATTAATAATAAAAATAGAATTTATTACATCAATAGTCAGACCCTTTGTTGTGAGACTCGAAATTGAGCTCAGGTGCATTCTGTTTCCGTTGATCATATTTGAGATGTGTTTTGACAACTTGATTGGAGTCCATCTGTGGTTATTTCAATTGATTGGACATGAATTGGAAAGGCACATACCTGTCTATATAAGGTCCCACAGTTGACCGTGCATGTCAGAGCAAAAACATAGCCATGAGGTCAAAGGAATTGTCCTTGGAGCTCCGTGATGGTATTGTCAAAGCACAGATCGTGGGAAGGGTACCAAAAAATATCTGCAGCATTGAAGGTCCCGAAGAAAACAGTGGCCTCCCATCATTCTTAAATGGAATAAGTTTGGAACCACCAAGACTGTTCCTAGAGTTGGCCGCCAGGCCAAACTGAGCAATCGGGGGAGAAAGCCCTTGGTCAGAGAGGTGACCAAGAACCTGATTGTCACTCTGACGGAGCTCTAGAGTTCCTCTGTGGAGATGGGAGAACCTTCCAGGAGGACAACCATCTCTGCAGCACTCCAACAATCAAGCCTTTATGGTAGAGTGGCCAGACTGAAGCTACTCCTCAATAAATGGCACATGACAGTCCGCTTGGAGTTTGCCAAAAGGCACCTAAAGACTCCCAGACCATGAGAAAGAAGATCCTATGGTCTGATGAAACCAAGATTGAACTTTTTGGCATGAATGCCAAACGTAATGTCTGGAGGAAACCTGGCACCATCCGTACAGTGAAGGATGGTGGTGATGGCATCATGCTGTGGGGTTGTATTTCAGCGGCAGGGACTGGGAGACTAGTCAGGATTGAGGGAAAGATGAACGGTGCAAAGTACAGAGAGATCCTTGATGAAAACCTGATCCAGAGTGCTCAGGACCTCAGACTGGGGCAAAGGTTCACCTTCCAACGCAACCACGACCCTAAGCACACAGCCAAGACAACGCAAGAGTGGCTTCGGGACAAGTTATTGAATGTGTTTGAGTGGCCCAGCCAGAACAGTGGCCTCGGACTTGAATCCGATCTAACATCTCTGGAGAGACATGAAAATAGCTGTCCAGCAACACTCCCAATCTACCCTGACAGAGCTTGAGAAGATCTGCATAGAAGAATGGGAGAAACTCTCCAAAAACAGGTGTGGCAAGCTTGAACTGTCATACCCAAGACAAGGCTGTAATCGCTGCCAAATGTGTGTCAACAAAGTACTGAGGAAAGTGTCTGAATACTTATGTCAATTAAATATTTTATTTTTTTAATTGTATTTTTTATACATTTGCAAAAATTTCTAAAAACCTGTTTTTGCTTTGTCATTATGGTGTATTGTGTGTAAATTGTGGGGGGGGGGAACGATTTAATACATTTTAGAATAAAGCTTTAACGTAACAAAATGTACAAAACGTCAAGGGGTCTGAATACTTTCCGAATGCATTGTAATGTACATACCTACATACACAAAACACCAGTCTCAATGTCAACAGTGAAGAGGCGAGTCCAGGATGCTGGCCTTCTTGGCAGAGTTGAAAAGAAAAAAACATACCTCAGGCTGGCCAATAAAAATGTAAAAATTAAGATGGCCAAAAGAACACAGACACTGGACAGAGGAACTCTGCCTTGAAAGCCAACATCCCGGAGTCGCCTGTTCACGTTGAGACTGGTGTTTTGCGGTTACTATTTAATGAAGCTGCCAGTTGAGGACTTGTGAGGTGTCTGTTTCTCAAACTGGACACTTTAATGTACTTGTCCTCTTGCTCAGTTGTGCACTGGGGCCTCCCGCTCCTCTTTTCTATTCTGGTTAGAGACCGTTTGTGCTGTTCTGTGAAGGGAGTAGTACTCAGTGTTGTGCGAGATCTTCAATTTCTTGGCAATTTCTCACATGGAATAGCCTTCATTTCTCAGAACAAGAATAGACTGCTGAGTTTCGGAAGAAAGGTCTTTGTTTCTAGTCATTTTGAGCCTGTAATCGAACCCACAAATGATGATGCTCCAGATACTCAACTAGTCTAAAGAAGGCCAATTTTATTGCTTCTTTAATCAGAACAACTGTTTTCACCTGTGCTAACATAATTGCAAAATGTTTTTCTAATGATCAATTAACCTTTTAAAATTATAAACTTGGATTAGCTAACACAACATGTCATTGGAACACAGGAGTGATGGTTGCTGATAATGGGCCTCTGTACACCTATGTAGATATTCCATAAAAAAATCTGCTGTTTCCAGGGATAATAGTCATTTACAACATTATCAATGTCAACACTGTATTTCTGATCCATTTTATGTTATTTTAATGGACAAAAAAATGTGCGTTTCTTTAGAAATGTCCTTGTTTTCTAAGTTACCCCAAACTTCTGATCGGTAGTGTGTATACACACACACACATATAGTTGAAGTCGGAAATTTACATATACCTTAGCCAAATAGATTTTAAACTCACAATTAACATAGGTCAGTTAGGATCACCACTTTATTTTAAGAATGTGAAATGTCAGAATAATAGTAGAGAGAATTATTTCTTTCATCACATTCCCAGTGGGTCAGAAGTTTACATACACTCAATGAGTATTTGGTAGCAATTTCGATTTCAATTTCGAACCATCTTCCCTGTCCCTGCTGAAGAAAAGCAGGCCCAAACCATGATGCTGCCACCACCATGTTTGACAGTGGGGATGGTGTGTTCAGGGTGATGAGCTGTGTTGCTTTTACGCCAAACATAACATTTTGCATCTCTGATCAGTCTTCTCCTTGTATGAGCTGAAAGTTTAGAAGGACGGCCAGGTCTTGGTAGATTTGCAGTGGTCTGATACTCCTTCCATTTCAATATTATCGCTTGCACAGTGCTCCTTGGGATGTTTAAAGCTTGGGAAATCTTTTTGTATCCAAATCCGGCTTTAAACTTCTTCACAACAGTATCTCGGACCTGCCTGGTGTGTTCCTTGTTCTTCATGATGCTCTCTGCGCTTTTAACGGACCTCTGAGACTATCACAGTGCAGGTGCATTTATACGGAGACTTGATTACAGGTGGATTGTATTTATCATCATTAGTCATTTAGGTCAACATTGGATCATTCAGAGATCCTCACTGAACTTCTGGAGAGAGTTTGCTGCACTGAAAGTAAAGGGGCTGAATAATTTTGCACGCCCAATTTTTCAGTTTTTGATTTGTTAAAAAAGTTTGAAATATCCAATAAATGTCGTTCCACTTCATGATTGTGTCCCACTTGTTGTTGATTCTTCACAAAAAAATACAGTTTTATATCTTTATGTTTGAAGCCTGAAATGTGGCAAAAGGTCGCAAAGTTCAAGGGGGCCGAATACTTTCGCAAGGCACTGTATTTTGATAAGTGAACCAGTCCCTCCTTTAGCAAAGCACCCCCACAACATGATGCTGCCACCCCCGTGCTTCAAGGTTGGGATAGTGTTTTTCGGCTTGCAAGCCTCTCCCTTTTTCCTCCAAGTATAACAATGGTCATTGTGGCCAAACAATTATATTTTTGTTTCATCAGACCAGAGAATATTTCTCCAAAAAGTACGATCCTTGTTCCAACGTGCAGTTACAAACCGTAACTGCACACTGGATTTTTGTATGGCAGTTTTGGAGCAGTGGCTTCTTCCTTGCTGAGTGGTCGATATAGGACTCGTTTTACTGTGGATATAAATACTTTTGTACCTGCTTCCTCCAGCATCATCACAAGGTCCTTTGCTGCTGTTCTGGGATTGATTTGCACTTTTCCCACCAAAGTATGTTCATCTCTAGGAGACAGAACACGTCTCTTTCCTGAGCGGTATGATGGCTACGTGGTCCCATGGTGTTTATACTTGCGTACTGTTTGTACAGATGAATGTGGTAACTTCAGGCGTTTGAAAATTGCACCCAAGGATGAACCAGACTTGTTGAGGTCTACCATTTTTTTCTGAGGTCTTGGCTGATTTAAAAAAAAAAGATTTTGCCATATTGTCAAGGCATTGCGTTTGAAGGTAGGCCTTGAAATACATCCACAGGTACACCTCCAATTAATGTTAATTAGCCTATCCGAAGCCATGACATCATTTTCAGGATTTTTCCAGGCTGTTTAAAGGCACAGTCAACTTAGTGTATGTAAACTTCCGACTCACTGGAATTTTGATACAGTGAAATAATCTGTCAGTAAACAGTTGTTGGGGAAATTACTTGTCATGCACAAAGTAGATGTCCTAACCGAATTCATAAAAAATCCTACAATGTGATTTTCTGGATTTTTTTTCTTCTCATTTTGTCTGTCATAGTTGAAGTGTACCTATGATGAAAATTACAGGCCTCATCTTTTTAAGTGGGAGAACTTGCACAATTGGTGGCTGACTAAATACTTTTTCGGCCCACTGTATATACACTGCTCAAAAAAATAAAAGGAACACTAAAATATCACATCCTAGATCTGAATGAATGAAATTTTCTTATTAAATACTTTTTTCTTTACGTAGTTGAATGTGCTGACAACAAAATCACACATTATCAATGGAAGTCAAATTTATCAACCCATGGAGGTCTGGATTTGGAGTCACACTCAAAATAAAGTGGAAAACCACACTACAGGCTGATCCAACTTTAATGTAATGTCCTTAAAACAAGTCAAAATGAGGCTCAGGTGTGTGTGTGGCCTCCACGTGCCTGTATGACCTACCTACAACACCTGGGCATGCTCCTGATGAGGTGGCGGATGGTCTCCTGAGGGATCTCCTCCCAGACCTGGACTAAAGCATCTGCCAACTCCTGGCCAGTCTATGGTGCAACTTGGCGTTGGTGGATGGAGCGAGACATGATGTCCCAGATGTGCTCAATTGGATTCAGGTCTGGGGAATGGGCGGGCCAGTCCATAGCATCAATGCCTTCCTCTTGCAGGAACTGCTGACACACTCCAGCCACATGAGATCTAGCATTGTCTTGCATTAGGAGGAACCCAGGGCCAACTGCACCAGTATATGGTCTCACAAGGGGTCTGAGGATCTCATCTCAGTACCTAATGGCAGTCAGGCTACCTCTGGCAAGCACATGGAGGGCTGTGCAGCCCCCCAAAGAAATGCCACCCCACACCATGACTGACCCACCGCCAAACCGGTCATGCTGGAGGATGTTGCAGGCAGCAGAACGTTCTCCACGGCGTCTCCAGACTGTCATGTCTGTCACATGTGCTCAGTGTGAACCTGCTTTCATCTGTGACGAGCACAGGACACCAGTGGCGAATTTGCCAATCTTGGTGTTCTCTGGCAAATGAAAAACATACTGCACGGTGTTGGGCTGTAAGCACAACCCCCACCTGTGGATGTCGGGCCCTCATACCACCCTCATAGAGTCTGTTTCTGACCGTTTGAGCAGACACATGCACATTTGTGGCCTGCTGGAGGTCATTTTGCAGGGCTCTGGCAGTGCTCCTCCTGCTCCTCCTTGCACAAAGGCGGAGGTAGCGGTCCTGCTGCTGGGTTGTTGCCCTCCTACGGCCTCCTCCACATCTCCTGATGTACTGGCCTGTCTCCTGGTAGGGCCTCCATGCTCTGGACACTACGCTGACAGACACAGCAAACCTTCTTGCCACAGCTCGCATTGATGTTCCATACTGGATGAGCTGCACTACCTGAGCCACTTGTGTGGGTTGTAGACTACGTCTCATGCTACCACTAGAGTCCCCACCTGCAGAACCACTCCTTTATTGGGGGTGTCTTGCTAATTGCCTATAATTTCCACCTGTTGTGAAATGTATTGTCAATCAGTGTTGCTTCCTAAGTGGACAGTTTTATTTCACAGAAGTGTGATTGACTTAGTTACATTGTGTTGTTTAAGTGTTCCCTTTATTTTTTTGAGCAATGTATATCACACACACACAGTTGAAGTCAGAAGTGTACATACACCTTAGTCAAATACATTTAAACTGAGTCTTCTTGGGTTAGATGCTACAAGCCTGGCACCCCTGTATTTGGGGAATTTCTCCCATTCTTCTCTGCAGATCCTCTCAAGCTCTGTCAGGGTGGAATGGGAGCTTTGCTTGACAGCTATTTTCATGTCTCTCCAGAGATGTTCGATCGGGTTCAAGTCCGAGCTCTGACTGGGCTACTCAAGGACATTCAGAGACTTTTCCCGAAGCCACTCCTGCATTTAAAAAAATATATATATTTTTATTTATTTCACCTTTATTTATCCAGGTAGGCAAGTTGAGAACAAGTTCTCATTTATAATTGCGACCTGGCCAAGATAAAGCAAAGCAGTTCGACACATACAACGACACAGAGTTACACATGGAGTAAAACAAACATACAGTCAATAATACAGTATAAACAAGTCTATATACGATGTGAGAAGGGAGGTATTGGCAAAAAAAGGCCATGGTGGCAAAGTAAATACAATATAGCAAGTAAAACACTGGAATGGTAGATTTGCAATGGAAGAATGTGCAAATTAGAAATAAAAATAATGGGGTGCAAAGGAGCAAAATAAATAAGTTAAATACAGTAGGCAAAGAGGTAGTTGTTTGGGCTAAATTACAGGTGGGCTATGTACAGGTGCAGTAATCTGTGAGCTGCTCTGACAGTTGGTGCTTAAAGCTAGTGAGGGAGATGAGTGTTTCCAGTTTCAGAGATTTTTGTAGTTCGTTCCAGTCATTGGCAACAGAGAATTGGAAGGAGAGGCGGCCAAAGAAAGAATTGGTCTTGGGGGTGACTAGAGAGATATACCTGCTGGAGCGTGTGCTACAGGTGGGAGATGCTATGGTGACCAGCGAGCTGAGATAAGGGGGGAATTGACCCAGCAGGGTCTTGTAGATGACATGGAGCCAGTGGGTTTGGTGACGAGCATGAAGCGAGGGCCAGCCAACGAGAGCGTACAGGTCGCAATGGTGGGTAGTATATGGGGCTTTGGTGACAAAACGGATTGCACTGTGATAGACTGCATCCAATTTGTTGAGTAGGGTATTGGAGGCTATTTTGTAAATGACATCGCCAAAGTCGAGGATTGGTAAGATGGTCAGTTTTACAAGGGTATGTTTGGCAGCATGAGTGAAGGATGCTTTGTTGCGAAATAGGAAGCCAATTCTAGATTTAACTTTGTCTTGGCTGTGTGATTAGGGTTGTTGTCCTGTTTGGAAGGTGAACCTTCGCTCCAGTCTGCGGTCCTGAGAGCTCTGGAGCAGGTTTTCATCAAGGATCTCTCTGTACTTTGCTCCGTTAATCTTTGCCTCGATCCTTTGCCTCGATCCTAACTAGTCTCCCTGTCCCTGCCACTGAAAAACATGCTGCCACCACCATGCTTCACCGTAGTGATGGTGCCAGGTTTCCTCCTGACGTGACCCTTGGCATTCAGACCAAAGAGTTCTATCTTGGTTTCATCAGACCAGAGAATCTTGTTTCTCATCGTCTGAGAGTCATTTAGGTGCCTTTTGGCTAACTCCAAGTGGGTTGTCATTTGCCTTTTGCAGAGGAGTGGCTTTCATCTGGCAACTGTACCATAAAGGCCTGATTGTTGGAGTGCTGCAGAGATGGTTGTCCTTCTGGAATGTTCTCCCATCTCCACACAGGAACTCTACAGCCCTGTCAGAGTGTCACCTGTCGGGTTCTTGGTCACCTCTCTGACCAAGGCCTTTCTTCCCAGATTGCTCAGTTTGGCCAGGCGGCCAGCTCCAGGAAGAGTCTTGGTGGTTCCAAACTTCTTCCATTTAAGAATGATGGAGGCTACTGTGTTCTTGGGGACCTTCAATGCTGCTGAAATGTGTTGGTACCTTTCCCCAGATCTGTGCCTCTACACAATCCTGTCTCGGAGCTCCACGGACGATTCCTTCGCCCTTATGGCTTGGTTTTTGCTCTGACATGCACTGTCAACTGAGGGAACTTATGCAGGTTTGTGCCTTTCAAAATCATGTCCAATCAAATGAATTTACCACAGGTGGAGTCCAATCATTGTAGAAACATCTCAAGGATGATCAATGGATACAGGATGCACCTGAGCTTCATTGCAAGTCTCATAGTAAAGGGTCAGAAATCTTATGTAAATAAGGTATCTGTTTTTTATTATTTATAAATTGGCCAAAATTTCTAAAAACCTGTTTTCACTTTGTATTGTGTGTATATTGATGAGGAAGAGTTTTTATTTAATCCATTATATAATAAGGCTGTAACAACAATGTTAAAAGTCCAAGGGGTCTAAATGCTTTCCATATGCACTGGGTATTATATCCCTTTTCTTAAAAACAATGTGTCACCAACCCACTATTATCCTGGGATCTTTTGAAAAGATGCCTAAGATCCCTTTACACGCTCTCAGCCGCCTCGTCTGTAATCTGGTAAATGTGTCAGTCCTTTAGAGAAATAAGCCTTCCTGAAGAGTTTCTTCATTGTTGAGGTAATTGTCTCCTCTTTGACAGGCACATTCATCAGTGGCTTAATGGTCAATCAAAAGTTGGCAGGCAGAGTGTTTCCATTCTTTCCTATCCACTACATTAGGAATACTTAATCAAAATGTCTCCCGGTAATGGTTGTGAAGAGTTCATGACTGACTGATCCGTTGTCTGTGCCGATAGAAAATTAACAGCTCGGCATCGGAGAGATGTTGGCCTGCAGATAAACAAATTGTGTATTAATATTTCATCTTCAAGACCTGGGATGTGCTAGCAGGCAGCTGAATATTCCTGGGCGTTGTCATTTTTCTGACTCGCTTTTTTACCCCCTCTGTATTCTTGAAGGCTCTTTGCAGCTGTAACTCGTTTCGCTTGATGACTTTACTGGGGTTACAGAGAGTGACGACAAATTGATTACCTGGCAGAGCAAGAATGGTGCGAAGAGAGACACGGGCTGACAGTCATGTTACAATAATATGTTTAATGATGTGTGGATGGGAACCGGGAGAGAGGGCTATTGAAATGAGATGCAAGGATTAGTTTTTTTGTTTTTTGTGCAGATGTAGTAGGCCTATACCTCAGTGAAAATGTGATTTTGAAGGTGTAATGAAGAGAATGTCCTCAGCTACAGCCCATTAATTTATGGGACATTTTGTTTGAGGCGACAGACATTCATGCGAATTTCAGTTACAGTATTAGATTTGCTCATCATTCATTGAATGTAAGGGTGACTTAAAGTTACAATTCCTTCCTGGCACCAAGGAATATGGGATGGAGTATAGGAAAGCATTTCAGTGTTTTGTTTCATATGTTGCAGACACATGCAACCCTATGACTGGACTAAATACTGTAGCTCTAGCTGTGCCTCAAACCGTTAGCCCAATTTTGCTTTTAAACAAGATACATTGGACAACAAACAAAGGCTTTAAGTGTTGCAGTGCCAGTACGTGAGTGACAGTAGCTTGTGGGGATTGGCAAGCTGAAAGTGATTTGTTCTGGAAACATCTTATCATCTAGGCAGATGTTGTTTATTCTAGTTCATGTAAAAAGAAAAGGATGTCCAGAGTAGCAGTTTGATTTGAAAGACAAAAGATGAAAGGTAAGGGCACCACCAAATGTAGAAGTGATACATTTTCTGTCCTATTTTTCTATAGAAGATTATAACCGTTGCTAATTATTGTGTTTTGTACCAAAAAGTGTTGACTTTGTCAAAGGTCTTGATGGCTTAGTTTTGCTCTCATATTGAGTTGTCCTCATATTTAGTATAAGAGTAATATGGGGTGTGTTGTATGATTTTGGAATGATAAATGCCTTTTTAGCAAATGTTTTTTTTTATCCAAAGAGACTTACAGTCATGCGTGCATACATTTTTCGAGTGGGTGGACCCAGCAGGATTCAACCCACAATCTTGACATTGCAAGCACCATGCTCTACCAGCTAAGCTATAGAGATCTCATTACATTTCACGACAGTGAGGTGAGGTGACAGCAGGTGTGGATAGGTAATAGTCTGAGAGGGAGTCAGTGCGCCCCCCTGCTATCTATGTGATAAGAACAGAGACTCCTATGCCCTCCAGCGAAATGATCTCTCCTGTGTGGAAAACAGACTGTTATGATTGGTCTCAAGGCGAGTGCCTGACTGCCTGTGCAGTGTTGCACCATACCTCCTCAGTCACAACGAGACTGCAGCCTACAACTGCAGCTTGCAACTGCTCATTCACCTTGCGTTCCCTCTGAGACCTGTACTAGTTTCCAGGCAAATTACACAATTTGATATGCCATTGGGCTGGGTGATTCAGGTGTCCATGTGATCATCGTAGCAGAAAAAGGCTTTCTTGTTATATTTTTGTTCCTCATTAAGGCAGACAATAACTAGAATATTGGGAGTTTATTTTAAGCAGGCTAAATCTCAAGGATCAAGGAAATTATGCCACAGCACTATGCTTTGTCCAGGTTCCAGATACAATGGTTTAATGACCGAAATGGGGAAAAGACTGAAGAGTAAGGGCTGTTCATCTAAATGTACTTTGAAGATGAAAATGGGGAAGGATTAGTAGAGATAATGTAATAAAACACTTCCTGCTGTGTGAAGGATGTGTGTATATGACGAAGTACAGTGGAGGATTTCCACTTGCCAAGAGCACTGCTTTCTTGTGAGTATGCAATAAGCACATTTACCCTGTACATCACCTTATAAAACACAGTTTACTCCAACACAGGAAAGGCGAGGACTACCTGAGAATTGTTGAATGAAATGTATGGTTGTAAACCTACTTTTTGGACATATGGCTCTGAAGGCAGTGCTGGATCAGGTATCTAGCGCCATATGCCTCAAATGGATACATCCATATAAATCCATATCTGTTCTATTTGACCCAATTCACAGAAGAATATACTGTGTTGTATATATGATGTTCTCTCATTTTAGTTGTATACACATCATATTATAAGTTACTTAAATTGTGAAAAAAATAAAAATAGTTGTGTGTGTGTGCGAGATTAGCATAGAGAAATTTCAAATTTGACGACAGCACCTCGAAACTATACAACATTTGAGCAATTTAGTGCTTTTGAGGTTGTTTTTGTTTTGAATCTTTTATTTTTGGGGGGTTTTGATTTAATTCATTATTTTATTTACACATAATGTGGGTTGAATGCTGTAACAACACAGAATAAAACAATTTAATACCAGTCCCATTGTTAGTGTCTGCCCATTACTGCTAATCGGTTATTACCCATAATGTATTTATTCACATTACTTTAATCAAATATTTCAGTAGTTGTGTATATTACATTTGATTACTTGATTTATTTTATTCTCAAGTCATCAACTCATCTCTATAGAGCTGCTGCCTATACTGTCTGACAAACATCATTTCAAAGTAAATAAGGCTTACTTTTATGACTGCTGAATACCTACTATCAATCACTTCGATTGGGTATTTTCAGGTAGAGACCTCGCAAATTAACTGCTCTCTATCCCTTTCCATCATGCATTCTTCTCTTTCCTTTTCTTCCCCACACTAACCTAATGTGGCAGGCGTAAAAGAAACACACAGACCAGACAAGTAGGCGTGCATTGGATTATGGTCATTGTAGTTAGTTTAGCGCAGACAATGTGGTAAATTATGTAGAATTATTGGTCTGTTGGAAGCTACAACTCCCTACAACATCACACAGTTCGCAGTAGTGATCTGATTTATCTTTAGAGAAACTGTGCAAAGTGCACATTAAGCTCACTGTAAAAAGACACATAATAGAACTGATTGGGTCAATTAGTTGTTTTAAACAAAAAATAATCAACATTTTGGTTAATTGCTCAGTGCCAATGAATGCAAAAAAAATCTAAAACTCAGTGAAAACATTAATCTGAAGTTATCTGCGGTGTACCTGATTTGCTTCTAATCAAATCCTTAATAGGCTTAAATTAAGATGTAAGATGCAAATTAACTCTCAGCAGTTACTGTCTGCAGGAGCTAGGACAATATTGTGCTAATAGTGTGATCTGTTACAATTTATAAAGGTAAGCTGACTTCATACTGTGGCTCTATGCTTTTCCTAGAGGTCAAAAGGCAGTTCAATTTGCATTGAAATGTTGTTCATATTTTAGCATTCATTCTTAGAAAAAAGGGTTCCAAAAGGATTCTTCAGTTGTCCCCATATGAGTAACTTTTAAAGAACAATTTTTCTTTTCAGGTAGAACCCTCTGTGCAAATGATTCTACAAGGAACGCAAAATAGTTCTACCTGGAACCAAAAAGCTGACCTCCCTGGCCTATGCTCTCCATTCTCTAGACTGGGGTCAAACGGAGGCTTTTACGTTTGAAAGAATTTCACCAATTCAATCACATTTTGTGTCTTGAAAGAACGACTCTTGTACATTAACCTCTTAGTATTCAACTATTCAGGAATATAAAGTGGGCAAAAAATCATGGTATTTTCAATGTCAATTACTGTATACTACAGTATTTGACAATCAATTCATTGATCAATCAATGGACTAAACAGAACCGTATATCGGTTTCTTCTGATTTTGGGCATTTAAAACTATTTTGCTATGATAGCAAAATATCAGATAGATATACAGATAGATATATAATGTCAGTTGATGGGCCTCTTAGTAACATATTGCAATAAACATTCATACTGAACAATATTCCTAATTCAATACAGCAAATGTAGTATGGTTACTCAAATCAGACTGTTTTCGCTCTTCACTTTCCATTGGTGTGCATTTCAAGCCTTGAGTTATTTGCCTGCATGTGCTGAGCCAGTCTTTTGAAACCAACATCTTAATTGAATCTGATTAAATAGCACTGACAGCTTGGGTGTTTTTGTTGAATATAGAGTAATTCTGCTGTGCTTGCAACTTGATTAAGAGGATTCAAGAGAACATATTATTGTATGCCTTGGTTTACTCTGGTATGTAAAATTAAGTCAATCATTAAAGGGAATAACCTGTTTAATGACTTTTTACCAGGCATGTACTTACTAGGTAACAGTTATGTTACTTACAGTGCATTCGGAAGTTATTTAGACCACTTCTCACCCTTTTCCACATTTTGTATTCTGTTTTTCATCCTCAATCTACACACAACAGACTATGACAAAGTGAAAACAGGTGTTTAAAAATGTTTGCATATGTATAAAAATAAATAAAAAATATCTTATTTAAGTATTCAGATCTTTTGCTATGAGACTTGAAATTGAGCTCAGGTGCATCCTGTTTCAATTGATCATACTTGATGTTTCTACACCTTGATTGGAGTCCGCTTGTGGTAAATTCAATTGATTGGACATGATTTGGAAAGGCACACACCTGTCTATACAAGGTCCCACAGTTGACAGTGCATGTCAGAGCAACAACCTAGCCATGAAGTCGAAGGAATTGTCGGTAGAGCTCTGAGGCAGGATTGTATCATGGTACAGATCTGGGGAAGGGTACCACCAAATGTTTGCAGCATTAAAGGTTCCCAAGAACACAGTGGACTCCCTCATTCTTAAACAGAATAAGTTTGGAACCACCAAGACTCCTCCTAGAGCTGGCTGCCCTGCCAAACTGAGCAATTGGGGAAAAGGGCCTTGGTCAGGGAGGTGACCAAGAACCCGATGGTCACTCTGACAAAGCCACTCAGTAAAAGGCACGTGACAGGCACCTAAAAGGACTCTGACCATGAGAAACAAGATTCTCTGGTCTGATGAAACCAAGATTGACCTCTTTGGCCTGAATGCCAAGCGTCACATCTGGAGGAGTCTTGGTATCATCCCTACGGTGTTGGCAGCATCATGCTCATGGGGATGTTTTCAGTGGCAGGGACTGGGAGAAGGATTGAGGGAAAGATAAACAGAGAAAAGTACAGAGATCCTTGATGAAAACCTGCTCCAGAGCACTCAGGACCTCAGACTGGGGCGATGGTTCACCTTCCACCAGGACAATGACCCTAAAGAACACAGCCAAGACAATGCAGGAATGGCTTTGGGACAAGTCTCTGAATGTCCTTGAGTGGCCCAGCCAGATCCCGGACTTGAACCCGATCAAACATCTCTGGAGAGACATGTAAATAGCTGTGCAGCGACGCTCCCCATACAACCTCATAGAGCTTGAGAGGAACTGCAGAGAAGAATATGAGAAACTCCCCAAACACAGGTGTGCCAAGCTTGTTGTGTCATACCCAAGACGACTCGAGGCTGTAATTGCTGCCAAAAGTGCTTCAACAAAGTACTGACTAAAGGGTCTAATTACTTATGTAAATCTAGTATTTTATTTGATATACATTTGCAAAAAATTTATAAAAATATATTTATCATTATGGGGTGTAGGAAACATTTTAATAAATTTTAGGACAATGCTGTAACGTAACAAAATGTGGAAAAAAGTGGGTCTGAATACTTTCGGAATGCGCTGTACGTGCCTATTAGTACTTACATTCTCATTTTCCAGGAAAATACAATACTAAACAAATAATTGAGCATCTTAGACAATTACTGCATGAGTTCATATATGTATGTAATATCTTGTAGTATGTTATCTTGTAATAGCGTGGTATTTTGTTATTCTACTGGAACAGTGTTACCTTGGAAACTCAACATGCACAACAACAACGTACTATACAGTAACAGGACAGTTTGCATGCAACTCAATGTGAATCATTTTCACTTGATTGTTGCATTTATTCATGCAGGGCACAATATATTATCTTAGCTACAATAACAGAGTCCGTAGTAGACGGAGTTATGAAAAATATGCATTCTGTATCATCTAAGCTAGCAATAAAAGGCAATTGGAATTGGTTCAAAATTGTCTGTCCTTGTAATGAGAGGATGATGAATGGTATAATTTAGGGAAAGGAAATGAATGCGGGCAGACCAAAGAAATAATGGTTCTGTTGCATTTTTCATTCGCCATGAAGATTCACTAATTCTGCTAAATATACCAGGAAATGTATGATCGCCAGTTAATCATTAGGTATTTTCTAACATTGTTATAGTCTGGTAGTAACACAAATGATGTATGGACAATGTAGATTTGATAGATAGTGTGTGTATGAAGACGAGTAGGCTACACAAATATTTTCAAAATTGAATCCATTTCTTAGCCCCCCCCCCCTCTTTTTTACCATTAACTCAGATCATCCTGTACTTAAGAACATGAATCATTGCAGATTCCAGTACTTGGCCCATGTATGATCTCAGATTGCAGACATCTGATTAAACTACACAAGTCCTTTTCACCATTTTTAAGATCATGAAAAGGGTGGGGGTTTTCCGAAGGAGATGGATCTAAAGCTCAATAATTTTGTCCTCCCATGATTAATAGTAGACAGGGAGGGCTTTGTACAGGAAAGAGCTACATCTAATTGTGGGCCAAGTGTATCTAAGTGAAAGAAAACAACATGATGCCAAAGGCTTCCTGTATGAAGTGACATGACTAATCATGAAAAGTTCACGTGGGTGTTAGATGCTGTGATGATGTCACAGATGAGATTTTAGAGACCGCAAATGTTTCATGACTGATTGGACAAATGCGTTTCTGGCATTTCCACACAATTCTAAAGAACACCCAGGCAACTTTTTCCAAAGAAATGTTGTTAGTTGAAAGGCAGAGGTGTGTGTGTGTGTGTGTGTGTGTGTGTGTGTGTGTGTGTGTGTGTGTGTGTGAGGGTTTCCGGTAATGGCCGGCTTTTGGCGTTTATTATAATTATTTTGGGCGAGAAATTAAATTGGTGCCGACCAATTGTCCGGGAGAATAAGAAATCCTGTTGCGAAATAATGTGTTTTAGACTCTTCATTGATGTAAATACCAGTTGATATACAGTGCCTTGCGAAAGTATTCGGCCCCCTTGAACTTTGCGACCTTTTGCCACATTTCAGGCTTCAACCATAAAGATATAAAACTGTATTTTTTTGTGAAGAATCAACAACAAGTGGGACACAATCATGAAGTGGAACGACATTTATTGGATATTTCAAACTTTTTTAACAAATCAAAAACTGAAAAATTGGGCGTGCAAAATTATTCAGCCCCCTTAAGTTAATACTTTGTAGCGCCACCTTTTGCTGCGATTACAGCTGTAAGTCGCTTGGGGTATGTCTCTATCAGTTTTGCACATCGAGAGACTGAAATTTTTCCCATTCCTCCTTGCAAAACAGCTCGAGCTCAGTGAGGTTAGATGGAGAGCATTTGTGAACAGCAGTTTTCAGTTCTTTCCACAGATTCTCGATTGGATTCAGGTCTGGACTTTGACTTGGCCATTCTAACACCTGGATATGTTTATTTTTGAACCATTCCATTGTAGATTTTGCTTTATGTTTTGGATCATTGTCTTGTTGGAAGACAAATCTCCGTCCCAGTCTCAGGTCTTTTGCAGACTCCATCAGGTTTTCTTCCAGAATGGTCCTGTATTTAGCTCCATCCATCTTCCCATCAATTTTAACCATCTTCCCTGTCCCTGCTGAAGAAAAGCAGGCCCAAACCATGATGCTGCCACCACCATGTTTGACAGTGGGGATGGTGTGTTCAGGGTGATGAGCTGTGTTGCTTTTACGCCAAACATAACGTTTTGCATTGTTGCCAAAAAGTTCAATTTTGGTTTCATCTGACCAGAGCACCTTCTTCCACATGTTTGGTGTGTCTCCCAGGTGGCTTGTGGCAAACTTTAAACGACACTTTTTATGGATATCTTTAAGAAATGGCTTTCTTCTTGCCACTCTTCCATAAAGGCCAGATTTGTGCAATATACGACTGATTGTTGTCCTATGGACAGAGTCTCCTACCTCAGCTGTAGATCTCTGCAGTTCATCCAGAGTGATCATGGGCCTCTTGGCTGCATCTCTGATCAGTCTTCTCCTTGTATGAGCTGAAAGTTTAGAGGGACGGCCAGGTCTTGGTAGATTTGCAGTGGTCTGATACTCCTTCCATTTCAATATTATCGCTTGCACAGTGCTCCTTGGGATGTTTAAAGCTTGGGAAATCTTTTTGTATCCAAATCCGGCTTTAAACTTCTTCACAACAGTATCTCGGACCTGCCTGTTGTGTTCCTTGTTCTTCATGATGCTCTCTGCGTTTTTAACGGACCTCTGAGACTATCACAGTGCAGGTGCATTTATATGGAGACTTGATTACACACAGGTGGATTGTATTTATCATCATTAGTCATTTAGGTCAACATTGGATCATTCAGAGATCCTCACTGAATTTCTGGAGAGAGTTTGCTGCACTGAAAGTAAAGGGGCTGAATAATTTTGCACGCCCAATTTTTCAGTTTTTGATTTGTTAAAAAAGTTTGAAATATCCAATAAATGTCGTTCCACTTCATGATTGTGTCCCACTTGTTGTTGATTCTTCACAAAAAAATACAGTTTTATATCTTTGTTTGAAGCCTGAAATGTGGCAAAAGGTCGCAAAGTTCAAGGGGGCCGAATACTTTCGCAAGGCACTGTAAATACATTTGACTGGTAATGCTATTCGGTCTATAGGTTAATTTGCATAATTTAGTGGAATTAAAATGGTGCGTGTGTACACAGCATTCAGGGGGGGGCAACAATCGGTTGAAGAGCATGTATTTTGTTTTACTAGCATTTTAAGAGCAGTTGGAGGCCATGGAAGAAGTGTTGTATAGCATTGAAGCTCGTTTGGAGGTTTGTTAACAGTGCCCAAAGAAGGGCCAGATGTATACAGAATTGTGTCGTCTGTGTAGAGGTGGATCGGAGAATCACCAGCAACGAGTGACATCATTGATATATACAGAGAAAAGAGTTGGCCTGAGAGTAGAACCCTGTGGCACCCCCATAGACTGCCAGAGGTCCGTACCATAGGCCCTCCGATTTGACATACTGAACTCTATCTGAGAAGTAGTTGGTGAACCTGGCGACGCAGTCATTTGAGAAACCAAGGCCATTGTGTCTGCCAATGAGAATACGGTGATTGACAGAGTCGAAAGCCTTGGCCAGGTCGATGAATACGGCTGCACAGTGCGGTCTTTTATCGATGGCAGTTATATTGTTTTGGACCTTGAGAGTGGCTGAGGTGCACCCGTGACCAGCTCGGAAACCAGATTGCATAGTGGAGAAGGTACGGTGGGATTTGAGATGGTCGGTAATCTGTTTGTTAACTTGGTTTTTGAAGATTTTAGAAAGGCAGGTCGGGATGGATATAGGTCTGTAGCAGTTTGGGGCTAGAGTGTCTCCCCCTTTGAAGAGAGAGATGACCGCGGCGGCTTTCCAATCTTTGGGGATCTCGATTCGAAAGAGGTTGAACAGGCTAGTAATAGGGGTTGCAAAAATTTGCCGGATAATTTTAGAAAGAGAGGGTCCAGACTGTCTAGCCCAGCTGGTTTGTAGGGATTCAGATTTTGCTGCTCTTTCAGAACATCCGCTGTCTGGATTTGGGTTAAGGAGAAATGGGGGGGCGGGGGCTTGGGCAAGTTGCTGCAGGGGGTGCTGAGCTGTTGGCCGGGGTAGTGGTAGTCAGGTGGAAAGCATGGCCAATCGTAGAAAAATGCTTATTGAAATGATCGATTAGTATATTCGATGCTAATGCAGAATGCCACGGACTGTTTTTGTGCTGGTAAAGGGCAGTCAAGTCTGGGGTGAACCAAGGGCTATATCTGTTCTTATTTTAATTTTTTTATTGAATGGGGCATGCTTATTTATGATGGCGAGAAAAGCACTTTTAAAGAATAACCAGCCATCCTCTACTGACGGGATGAGGTCAATATCCTTCCAGGATACCCGGGCCAGGTCGATTAGAAAGGCCTGCTCGTTGAAGTGTTTGAGGGAGCATTTGACAGTGTTAAGAGGTGGTCGTTTGACCACAGACCTATTACGCACACAGGCAATGAGGCAGTGATCGCGGAGATCCTGGTTGAAGATATCAGAGGTGTATTTAGAGGGCAAGTTGGTCAGGATGATACCTGGTCGGTTTCTTTTAATAATTTGTGTGAGATAGATGCCCTCAATCTTAGATTGTAAGCATATCCCAGTTTAGGTCACCTAACAGTACGAACTCTGAAGATAAATGGGGGGCAATCAATTCACATATGGTGTCTACAGCTGGGGGCTGAAGGGGGTTTATAACAAGCGGCAACTGTGAGAGACTTGATTCTGGAAAGGTGGATTTTTAAAATGTGATTTTCTGGATTTTTTTTCTCATTTTGTCTGTCATAGTTGAAGTGTACCTATAATGAAAATTACAGGCCTCATCTTTTTAAGTGGGAGAACTTGCACAATTGGTGGCTGACTAAATACTTTTTTGCCCCACTGTACACGGGAAAAGACAAACACCCACGTCCGACTGCTCTGCCATCTTGGATTAAAATAACTGTTACACAGCCTGGAGTTGTGTTGAGTCATTGTCCTGTTAAAAAACAGGTGATAGTCCCACTAAGCACAAACCAAATGGGATGGCCGATCACTGCAGAATGCTGTGGTAGCCATGCTGGTTAAGTGTGCCTTGAATTCTAAATAATCAGACAGTGTCACCAGCAAAGCACCCCCACACTGACACCACCTCCTCCATGCTTTACGGTGGGAAATACACATGCGGAGATCATCTGTTCACCCACACCGTGCCTCACATGGCGGTTGGAACCAAAAATCTCCAATTTGGACTCCAGACCAAAGGACAAATTTACACTGGTCTAATGTCCATTGCTTGTGTTTCTTGACCCAAGCAAGTCCATTCTTCTTATTTGTGTCCTTTAGTAGTGGTTTCTTTGCAGCAATTCGACCATGAAGGCCTGATTTACACTGAACAGTTAATGTTGAGATGTGTCTGTTCTTTGAACTCTGTGAAGCATTTATTTGGGCTGCAATTTCTGAGGCTGGTAACTCTAATGAACTTATCCTCTGAAAAAGAGGTAACTCTGGGTCTTCCATTCCTTTGACTGTCCTCATGAGAGCCAGTTTCATCATAGCTCTTGATGTTTTTGCGACTGCACTTGAAGAAACATTCAAAGTTCTTGAAATGCTCCTCATTGACTGACCTTCATGTCTTAAAGTAATGATCTTTGCTTATTTGAGCTGTTCTTGCCGTAATATGGACTTGGTCTTCTACCAAATAGGGCTAACTTCTGTTTACCCCCCTACCTTGTCACAACTCAACTGATTGGCTCAAATGCATTAAGAAGGAAAGACATTTCACAATTTTTAACAAGGCACACCTGTTAATTTAAATGCATTCCAGGTGACAACAGTACCTCATGAAGCTGGTTGAGAGAATGCCAAGAGTGTGCAAAGCTGTCATCAAGGCGAAGAGTAGCTGTTTGAAGAATCTCAAATATGAAATATCATTTGAATTGTTCAACACTTTTTTTTGATTTTGACATGATTCCATATGTGTTATTTCAAAGTTTTGATGTCTTCACTATTATTCTACAATGTAGAAATGATTCAAAATAAAGAAAAACCCTTGAATGAGTAGGTGTTCTAAAACTTTTTTTTCCGGTAGTGTGTACTTCGTTTGAAACCTGAACGTTTTACTACATATTATGAGGCATGTCTTACCTTGCTTCAAAGTAGCCTAGCCAAAATCAGACCAAATCTGTTGAGGCAATGATTTTATATTATAAACTGGGTGGTTTGAGACCTGAATGCTGATTGGCGGGCAGCCGTGGTATATCAGATCGTATACCACAGGTATGACAAAACATTTAATTTGAATACTCTAATTACATTGGTAACCAGTTTATAATAGCAATAATGCACCTTGGGGGTTTGATACAGTTGAAGTCGGAAGGTTACATACACTTAGGTTGGAGTCATTAAAACTCGTTTTTCAACCACTCCACAAATGTATTGTTAACAAACTATAGTTTTGGCAAGTCGGTTAGGTTGGAAATATCAATACTTATTCACTTATGTGAAATAATCTGTCTGTAAACAATTGTTGGAAAGATTACTGTATCACAACTCCAGTGGGTCAGAAGTTTACATACACTAAGTTGACTGTGCCTTTAAACAGCTTCGAAAATTTGTCAGGAGCTTTAGATGCTTCTGATAGGCTAATTGACATCATTTGAATCAATTGGAGGTGTACCTGTGGATGTATTTCAAGGCCTACCTTCAAATTCAGTGCTTCTTTGCTTGACGACATGGGAAAATCAAAAGAAATCAGCTAAGACCTCAGATAAAGAATTGTAGACCTCCACAAGTCTGGTTCATCCTTTGGAGCAATTTCCAAACGCCTGAAGGTACCACGTTCATCTATACAAACAATAGTACGCAAGTATAAACACCATGGGACCACGCAGCTGTCATACCGCTCAGGAAGGAGACGCATTCTGTCTCCTAGAGATGAACGTACTTTGGTGCGAAAAGTGCAAATCCATCCCAGAACAGCGGCAAAGGACCTTGTGATGATGCTGGAGGAAACAGGTACAAAAGTATTTATATCCACAGTAAAACGAGTCCTATATCGACATAACCTGAAAGGCCACTCAGCAAGGAAGAAGCCACTGCTCCAAAACCGCCATAAAAAAGCCAGACTACGGTTTGCAACTGCACATGGGGACAAAGATCGTATTTTTTGGAGAAATGTCTTCTGGGTCGATGAAATAGAACTGTTTCTCCATAATGACCATCGTTATGTTCGGCGGAAAAATGGGGAGGCTAGTAAGCCAAAGAACACCATCCCAACTGTAAAGCATAGGGGTGGCAGCATTATGTGGTGGGGGTGCTTTGCTGCAGGAGGGACTGGTGCACTTCACAAAATAGATTGCATCATGAGGAAGGAACATTATGTGGATATATTGAAGCAACATCTCAATCTCAGGAAGTTATAGCTTGGTCACAAACTTCAACTGTATATGGCCAATATACCACGGCTAAGGCCTGTATTCAAGCACTCCGCATTGCGTCTTGCAATAAGAAATCAAATCAAATTTTATTTGTCACATACACATGGTTAGCAGATTATAATGCGAGTGTAGCGAAATGCTTGTGCTTCTAGTTCCAACAATGCAGTAATAACCAACAAGTAATCTAACTAACAATTCCAAAACTACTGTCTTATACACAGTGTAAAGGGATAAAGAATATGTACATAAGGATATATGAATGAGTGATGGTACAGAGCAGCATAGGCAAGATACAGTAGCTGATATCGAGTACAGTATATACATATGAGATGAGTATGTAAACAAAGTGGCATAGTTAAAGTGGCTAGTGATACATGTATTACATAAGGATGCAGTCGATGATAGAGAGTACAGTATATACGTATGCATATGAGATGAATAATGTAGGGTAAGTAACATTTATATAAGGTAGCATTGTTTATATATTTACATCATTTCTCATCAATTCCCATTATTAAAGTGGCTGGAGTTGAGTCAGTGTCATTGTCAGTGTGTTGGCAGCAGCCACTCAATGTTAGTGGTGGCTGTTTAACAGTCTGATGGCCTTGAGATAGAAGCTGTTTTTCAGTCTCTCGGTCCCAGCTTTGATGCACCTGTACTGACCTCGCCTTCTGGATGATAGCGGGGTGAACAGGCAGTGGCTCGGGTGGTTGATGTCCTTGATGATCTTTATGGCCTTCCTGTAACATCGGGTGGTGTAGGTGTCCTGGAGGGCAGGTAGTTTGCCCCCGGTGATGCGTTGTGCAGACCTCACTACCCTCTGAAGAGCCTTACGGTTGTGGGCGGAGCAGTTGCCGTACCAGGCGGTGATACAGCCCGCCAGGATGCTCTCGATTGTGCATCTGTAGAAGTTTGAGTGCTTTTGGTGACAAGCCGAGTTTCTTCAGCCTCCTGAGGTTGAAGAGGCGCTGCTGCGCCTTCTTCACGATGCTGTCTGTGTGAGTGGACCAATTCAGTTTGTCTGTGATGTGTATGCCGAGGAACTTAACTTGCTACCCTCTCCACTACTGTTCCATCGATGTGGATAGGGGGGTGTTCCCTCTGCTGTTTCCTGAAGTCCACAATCATCTCCTTAGTTTTGTGGACGTTGAGTGTGAGGTTATTTTCCTGACAGGGAAAAGGGCCCTCACCTCCTCCCTGTAGGCCGTCTCGTCGTCGTTGGTAATCAAGCCTACCACTGTTGTGTCGTCCGCAAACTTGATGATTGAGTTGGAGGCGTGCGTGGCCACGCAGTCGTGGGTGAACAGGGAGTACAGGAGAGGGCTCAGAACGCACCCTTGTGGGGCCCCAGTGTTGAGGATCAGCGGGGAGGAGATGTTGTTGCCTACCCTCACCACCTGGGGGCGGCCCGTCAGGAAGTCCAGTACCCAGTTGCACAGGGCGGGGTCGAGACCCAGGGTCTCGAGCTTGATGACGAGCTTGGAGGGTACTATGGTGTTGAATGCCGAGCTGTAGTCGATGAACAGCATTCTCACATAGGTATTCCTCTTGTCCAGATGGGTTAGGGCAGTGTGCAGTGTGGTTGAGATTGCATCGTCTGTGGACCTATTTGTGCGGTAAGCAAATTGGAGTGGGTCTAGGGTGTCAGGTAGGGTGGAGGTGATATGGTCCTTGACTAGTCTCTCAAAGCACTTCATGATGATGGATGTGAGTGCTACGGGGCGGTAGTCGTTTAGCTCAGTTACCTTCGCTTTCTTGGGAACAGGAACAATGGTGGCCCTCTTGAAGCATGTGGGAACATGCTGGTATAGGCTGGTATAGGGATTGATTGAATATGTCCGTAAACACACCGGCCAGCTGGTCTGCGCATGCTCTGAGGGCGCGGCTGGGGATGCCGTCTGGGCCTGCAGCCTTGCGAGGGTTAACACGTTTAAATGTCTTACTCACCTCGGCTGCAGTGAAGGAGAGACCGCATGTTTTAATTGCAGGCCGTGTCAGTGGCACTGTATTGTCCTCAAAGCGGGCAAAAAAGTTATTTAGTCTGCCTGGAAGCAAGACATCCTGGTCCGTGACTGGGCTGGATTTCTTCCTGTAGTCCGTGATTGACTGTAGACCCTGCCACATGCCTCTTGTGTCTGAGCCGTTGAATTGAGATTCTACTTTGTCTCTGTACTGACGCTTAGCTTGTTTGATAGCCTTGCGGAGGGAATAGCTTCACTGTTTGTATTCAGTCATGTTACCAGACACCTTGCCCTGATTAAAAGCAGTGGTTCGCGCTTTCAGTTTCACACGAATGCTGCCATCAATCCACGGTTTCTGGTTAGGGAATGTTTTAATCGTTGCTATGGGAACGACATCTTCAACGCACGTTCTAATGAACTCGCACACCGAATCAGCGTATTCGTCAATATTGTTGTCTGACGCAATACGAAACATCTCCCAGTCCACGTGATGGAAGCAGTCTTGGAGTGTGGAGTCAGCTTGGTCAGACCAGCGTTGAACAGACCTCAGCGTGGGAGCCTCTTGTTTTAGTTTCCGTCTGTAGGCAGGGATCAACAAAATGGAGTCGTGGTCAGCTTTTCCGAAAGGAGGGCGGGGCAGGGCCTTATATGCGTCGCGGAAGTTAGAGTAACAATGATCCAAGGTCTTTCCACCCCTGGTTGCGCAATCGATATGCTGATAAAATTTAGGGAGTCTTGTTTTCAGATTAGCCTTGTTAAAATCCCCAGCTACAATGAATGCAGCCTCCGGATAAATCGTTTCCAGTTTGCAGAGAGTTAAATAAAGTTCAGAAAGAACAGTCCTTAGCCGTGGTAAATTGGCCATATACAACACCTCCTCGGGCCTTATTACTTAATGAACTATCCTTTATTGTTAAATAGCCAAAGGCACAATCCTAGTTATACTAGCAACCTATGCAATTATTATGTATTTTTTGGGGCCTGCTGGTACATTAGTATGAATTTGATCTATCATCCCACAACTGTCTGAGTCTGTTTGGAATAGGCTATTTATTTCTTGACAAGTTGACTGATGGCATAGGTAAACTTTTCTACTATGGGGGATAGTAGATTGACAGGTAAGTGATTTTTCTGTTTGTTACTTGTCTTGTTGGGTGAGAAAAAAGTACATTTGTAAAGTTATTCTAACATCTTCAAAGTGCGCATCAGAATTTGGTAAAAAGGACCGTACATCGTTGCAACCTCGACTTGCATGTCCTGTTTAATATTAATAGCATAAATCTAAATGAGATTTCTGTCATTCTGAACACCGTGGGTGGACACCCTAATCAGGTTACACACCCAATGCATATGGGTCAGGTACATTTCTCAACTGACTGGTAAATTTAAATGTTCCCGGTCAATTGTCTGGCGCCACATTTTCCTAACGAAAACCCTCGGGTGTGTGTGTGTGTGGGAGGCAGGGCTTTGGGGGCTCAGCAGTGTAATACATGCCATTACATTGCCAGGGGGAGTCATTAACGGTCAGCAGGATCCTGTTCCACATCATACTGCAGTCAAATTAATTCTGCAGTAAAACGACAATATGCATTTCAGTGGAAATCAGACTTTAATATTCTCAGGCGTTTCCACTGTTGTTCCCTGAACATACAGTGTACATATTTATTTGTCCCTTACTGTTTTTCAATAAAATGGAAAGTGGAAAAGGGAAATATCAATACTTATTGAGCTAACAGTGATGTGATCAGGTACTGGTGGGAAGTCTTCACATTCAGAAGGAATGTTAAAATGAGTCCAAAGCCATTTTAGCTGTAAAAGACACTATTTTTTCCCCCTCCCTCTCATATCCTGCAAAACATGCTGACTCAGCATTTCCTTTTTGTTTTGATCAAAGTTCATTTGTTTTATATTTTTATTATTATTATTTTTTTTATCTTTAACTCTGCATTTTTGGAAAAGGACCTTTCAGTAAGTGTTTCACTGTTAGTCTACACCTGTTGTTTACGAAGCATGTGACAAATACAATTTGATTTGAATTATCTCACAGTCCCCTCAAGTAATTTTGTGAAGTAAATCACAGCCATTTTCTCCATGACGTCTGTGGTGTAGTGTTTGGATAAGAGGGAAGCCATTGTCTGGAGGTGAAAGTTATCATGTTGGGAGTGATCCACGAGCCAGTCGTCCCATTTGGCCATCATAAGCCACAGCAGTCTTCTGTCTGTGAGTCTGAGTGACATGACCAGAGCTCAGGGCTGTGGGAAGATCATCTCCACCACAATGTAAAAGAGGTCACACATAGATCAAAGCACGTTGCCCAGAGCCATGACATTTACACTGGACAGGCTCTTTGTCAGCTGGACAGGGTACTGCATATCTCTTCATATCTACTGGAAACATACATCCAAACAATCTGCTCCTCTATCATTGTTGTGAACTGAGCCAGACTGTTTCAGTTCTGTATGTACCCAACAACAATCATTGCATGTCTCAGTACTGTACAGTATATGCATTCATCCACAGGCTGGCTGAACAAGGCTTAGAGAAAGGGGTTTATTCAATTTGAAAAGGGACTTTGTGATTGGCTGTTCGATACGTGAAACGTTATATCAGATGTCATATGGAGGATGTAAGCGGATTCATTTCTGATGTCTTTTTAACACCTATATCAGTCAAGGAGTGAAGTGTTTTGGGAACACATTTGATGTAGTTTATATAGATTTGACTTTGTGTTTGTAAACATTGTTAAATGTTAAGTGCATTTCCCTCGTATTTTGACAACACCCTGACCCCCCCTTCAGAATAACTTTGACTCTGAACCCCTAACCCTATTTGCCGCCACTTCTATTTCCTGAAACACAAAAGAGGTGGATCCAGAAGCGCTGAGTTATGACTCATGACTTCCTGTCCTGTCCACTCTCTTACCTTGTCAATCTAAGAGACTCATGCAGCTGTCTGGACACATGTACTATGGCCAAAATAACAGCTGCTATACATTGTCTTAGAAAATCGCTTATCCTTATGTTGTTTTTGTAGTGTGTTTGCATGTATGTCTTGTGCTCTACTGTACATACGCAATTGCAGTCCTTATACATTGTGTCAGTGACGTGTTTGCACACTTGTTTGTGCGTACATACTGTATGTGTTTATTTTTGCATGTTCCCTACATGTACTATGGCAGCCCCACCATTCTGGCATGGACCCAACTGAGAAGGTTCCGGCAGTGTCCAGACGCATCCTTTTAAAAGGACCTCATCAGGTCCTGAACCCCCCTCTCGCCTGCCGGAGGGCATTCATATTCATTTCCTCCTCTGATTTGGGGGAAATGATAAAAGGCGAGTTTCTTCCCCCAACTCTTATTTCCTGCCTGCATTACTTACACCATGAACCTGCACACTCATTCACATTTACATTTTTTAAATGTATTTTTCAAATGTATTATTTCCCCCTAACCCTACCACCCCTCCTCTAATTGAAGTAAAGTAATGGACAACAATACTTAGGCTTCCAGTTCCAGCTTATACATTCCCATTTGATTTAGACCCTAGACTGTTAATGATTGTCATGCCATGTCAGAGGGTAGGATGAAGGCAAGCTCCATGTTAGGATCTGTGATTACTGAGTGTAGTGTTAGTGAACTCTTTGTTGGGTGTTTTTTTTAAATGACATTCATCACTCAAGATATCCAAATCTTAGTTGCTTCATATACTAGTACACTTTTGTGTCATCTTAAAGATGTGTTTCTCATCCTGAACTGAAAAACTCCCTCTAAATTAAGTTATTAGTGCCCAATGATATAGAGATTTGAAATAAATTACTATGATTAGACTGCTGGCTGTATATTTATTTTCTTACTGAGGACGTTGAGTAAATTAATGGTAATGAAAATAAGTCAGTCATGTAACTCAACCCTTTAATTACTGGCGTACTTTGATGTTGCTATATGATACAGACAGCATACGCATCTACCTATTTATCCAAAACTCAGGTATCATTACATCTTATCCAGAACGACTTACGGGAACAATTAGGACTAAGTGCCTTGCTCAAGGGCACATTGACATATTTTTCACCAAGTGAGCCCAACGCTCTTAATCACTAGGCTACCTTCCACCCTATCATTTGCACAATATTAAGTATCCTTCCTCTAAATACACACTACAAAAGACACCTACTTCTTCTTGTAATAGGTGGTGCGATTCAAGTGTGGATAACGAAATGGAAACTGAAACAAAATAAATTGCCAAGGTTGTTCATTATCTTATTTGCACATACTTTTGTGTGTGTGTGTGTGTGTGTGTGTGTGTGTGTGTGTGTGTGTGTGTGTGTGTGTGTGTGAGAGATGCTGTATGGGCAGCCTATACTGTATATGGGCTAGCTGAGATTCCAGCCTGTGAGTAATTGACTTGCTCTGGTAAACTCCTGAATGACACAGGCATAATTCACCCTAAAAGTTTGCACTGTCACCAAGATGAGCTAACTGTCTCCCACAAATATATGGGTGCAATTTTCATAATTGGGTTTACAGCAGTTCTTGGGGGAGGAGCGTGAGATTGCAATATTACTGACTTTATTACTGCAGCTGAACACCATCTAGCACCTTTCCCCTCAGTATCTCTCTATTCCTCTATTGAACACTATTGTGAAGGTTTACATGGCCCATACATTTGAGATATTACCAAAGCAAAGATTTTAAACAATACTTACGTACAATACAGAATAGGAGGATGAAAAGTCACCATACATAATGTCTTATTACCCATGCCTACCGTGTATTATATTACTGATGTAATAATGTCAGAGATTGTGTTCCAGTTTCCTGGTCCTCTTGTACATTACTGTAGTTGCACTCACTTTATCCCAAAATTTCACCATCATTGTAAAGCCCTAGTTATTTTGTTGCTTTGACAAAATCATCTCTGAAGATGATTATTTATTTAATGTGATTAATTTACATCTGACCTGCATTTTAAGGTCACTGTTACTTGAACTGAACTCTCGTTTTAATATTGTGAAACTATTCATTTTAAAATATATACTTTTCAAAAGACACATTTGAACATCTAGTAGTCGAATCATAGAGTAAAATCAGGTGAGCTGGTTCCACTCTGGCAATCTTCTGGTGTTTTTGGTGGGAAACTGAGCTGGTCTAGCATAGATAGGCTAGAAATGTTTTTAACAATTTCTTTGTTGTTGTGAAGGTTTCATTCAGTTTTCACTCCCTGTTGCACATAAGATTGCATTCCCCCTATAGGTGGATGAAGGGGATGTACTGTACCAGAGGGGTTGAGGGGGTGAGGCCTGGATGGGGGATCACAGGGTGATTGCTCTGGGGGTAGAGGAAGAGAGGGGGAGGGCTGATGGAATTGTCCCAGCATTCTTCTCCTCTGGGCTCCTGGCGTAGAAGAAACAGGTTGGTTGGCTGAGCTTTCCCCACCACCTGATATTTATTTTTTATTTCATCTTTATTTAACCAGGTAGGCTAGTTGAGAACAAGTTCTCATTTACAACTGCGACCTGGCCAAGATAAAGCATAGCAGTGTGAACAGACAACAACACAGAGTTACACATGGAGTAAACAATAGGGAAAAAAAGGGGAAAAAAAAAAAGTCTATATACATTGTGTGCAAAAGGCATGAGGCGAATAATTACAATTTAGCAGATTAACACTGGAGTGATAAATGATCAGATGGTCATGTGCAGGTAGAGATACTGGTGTGCAGAAAAGTAAATAAATAAAAACAGTATGGGGATGAGGTAGGTAAATTTGTTGGGCTATTTACCGATGGACTATGTACAGCTGAAGCGATCGGTTAGCTGCTCAGATAGCAGATGTTTAAAGTTGGCGAGGGAGATAAGTCTCCAACTTCAACGATTTTTGTAATTTGTTCCAGTCACAGGCAGCAGAGAACTGGAAGGAAAGGCGGCCAAATTAGGTGTTGGCTTTAGGGATGATCCGTGAGATACACCTGCTGGAACGCGTGCTACAGGTGGGTGTTGCCATCGTGACCAGTGAACTGAGATAAGGCGGAGCTTTAACTAGCATGGACTTGTAGATGACCTGAAGCCAGTGGGTCTGGCAACAAATATGTAGCGAGGGCCAGCCGACTAGAGCATACAGGTCGCAGTAGTGGGTGGTATAAGGTTCTTTAGTAACAAAACGGATGGCACTGTGATAAACTGCATCCAGTTTGCTGAGTAGAGTATTGGAAACTATTTTGAAGATGACATCGCCGAAGTCGAGGATCGGTAGGATAGTCAGTTTGGCGGCGTGAGTGAAGGAGGCTTTGTTTTCGAAATAGAAAGCCGATTCTAGATTTGATTTTGGAATGGAGAGTCTGGAAGGAGAGTTTACAGTCTAGCCAGACACCTAGGTACTTATAGATGTCCACATATTCTAGGTCGGAACCATCCAGGGTGGTGATGCTTGTCTGGCGTGTGGGTGCAGGCAGCGAACGGTTGAAAAGCATGCATTTGGTTTTACTAGCGTTTAAGAGCAGTTGGAGGCCACGGAAGGAGTGTTGTATGGCATTGAAGCTCGTTTGGAGGTTAGATAGCACAGTGTCCAAAGAAGGGCCAGAAGTATACAGATTGGTGTCGTCTGCGTAGAGGTGGATCACGGAATTGCCCGCAGCAAGAGCAACATCATTGATATATACAGAGAAAAGAGTCGGCCCGAGAATTGAACCCTGTGGCATCCTCATAGAGACTGCCAGAGGACCGGACAACATGCCCTCCAATTTGACACACTGAACTCTGTCTGCAAAGTAGTTGGTGAACCAGGCAAGGCAGTCATTAATATGGTGATTGACAGAGTCGAAAGCCTTGGCCAGGTCGATGAAGACTGCTGCACAGTACTGTATTTTATCGATGGCGGTTATGATATAGTTTAGTACCTTGTGCATGGCTGAGGTGCACCTGTGACCGGCTTAGAAACCAGATTGCACAGCAGAGAAGGTACGGTGGGATTCGAGATGGTCTGTGATCTGTTGGTTGACTTGGCTTTCCAAGACCTTAGATAGGAAGGGCAGGATGGATATAGGTCTGTAACAGTTTGGGTCCAGGGTGTCTCCCCCTTTGAAGAGGGGGATGACCGCGGCAGCTTTCCAGTCCTTTTGGATCTCAGACGATATGAAAGAGAGGTTGAACAGGCTGGTAATAGGGGTTGCGACAATGGCGGAGGATAGTTTCAGAAATAGAGGGTCCAGATTGTCAAGCCCAGCTGATTTGTATGGGTCCAGGTTTTACAGCTCTTTCAGAACATCTGCTATCTGGATTTGGGTAAAAGAGAAGCTGGGGAGGCTTGGGCGAGTAACTGCGGGGGATGCGGAGCTGTTGGCCGAGGTTGGAGTAGCCAGGAGGAAGGCATGGCCAGCCGTTGAGAAATGCTTGTTGAAGTTTTCGATTATCATGGATTTATCGGTGGTGACCGTGTTACCTAGCCTCAGTGCAGCTGGGAGGAGGTGCTCTTGTTCTCCATGGAGTTTACAGTGTCCCAGAACTTTTTGGAGTTAGAGCTACAGGATGCAAATTTCTGCTTGAAAAAGCTGGCCTTTGCTTTGACTGCGTGTATTGGTTCATGACTTCCCTGAACAGTTGCATATCGCGGGGACTATTCGATGGTATTGCAGTCCGCCACAGGATGTTTTTGTGCTGGTTGAGGGCAGTCAGGTCTGGAGTGAACCAGGGGCTATATCTGTTCTTAGTTCTGCATTTTTTGAACAGAGCATGCCTATCTAAGATGGTGAGGAAGTTACTTTTAAAGAATGACCAGGCATCCTCAACTGACGGGATGAGGTCAATATCCCTCCAGGATACTCGGGCCAGGTCGATTAGAAAGGCCTGCTCGCAGAAGTGTTTTAGGGAGCGTTTGACAGTGATTAGGGGTGCTCGTTTGAATGCGGACCCGTAGCGGATACAGGCAATGAGGCAGTGATCGCTGAGATCCTGATTGAAGACAGCGGAGGTGTATTTGGAGGGCCAGTTTTGTCAGGATAACGTCTATGAGGGTGCCCTTGTTTACAGATTTAGGGTAGTACCTGGTGGGTTCCTTGATGATTTGTGTGAGATTGAGGGCATCTAGCTTAGATTGTAGGATTGCCCGGGGTGTTAAGCATATTCCAGTTAAGGTCACCTAACAGAACAAACTCTGAAGCTAGATGGGGGGTGATCAATTCACAAATGGTGTCCAGGGCACAGCTGGTAGCTGAGGGGGGTCGGTAGCAGGCGGCAACAGTGAGAGACTTATTTCTGGAGAGATTCATTTTTAAAATTAGAAGTTCGAACTGTTTGGGTATGGACCTGGAAAGTATGACATTACTTTGCAGGCTATCTCTGCAGTAGACTGCAACTCCTCCCCCTTTGGCAGTTCTATTTTGACGGAAAATGTTATAGTTGGGTATGGAAATCTCAGAATTTTTGGTGGTCTTCCTAAGCCAGGATTCAGACATGGCAAGGACATCAGGGTTGGCAGAGTGTGCTAAAGCAGTGAGTAAAACAAACTTAGGGAGGAGGCTTATGATGTTGACATGCATGAAACCAAGGCTATTTCGATCACAGAAGTCAACAAATGTGGGCGCCTGGGGACATGCAGGGCCTGGGTCCTCAGAGGAGGAGTAGGATGAGCGTGCGATTAAAGGCTATCAAAACTGGTCGCCTAGAGCGTTGGGGACAAAGAATAAAAGGAGCAGATTTCTGGGCGTGGTAGAATATATTCAGGGCATAATGAGAGGTTGTATCTCTGGACATGCTGGTTGTAATGGGCGAGGTCACCGCATGTGTGGGAGGTGGGACAAAGGAGGTATCAGAGCTATGAAGAGTGGAACTAGGGGCTCCATTGTAAACTAAAACAATGATAACTAGCCTGAACAACAGTATACAAGGCATATTGACATTTGAGAGAGACATGCAGCGAGGCATAAAGTAATCGCAGGTGTTGATTGGGAGAGCTAGCTAAAACAACAGGTGAGACAACAACAGCTAATCAGCTAACAGCAGGAAAAATGGGTATGACTAGGCAGAGAGGGTCGGATTAACTACACACAGAGCATGAGTTCGCAGCTGGGGCCGACAGATAAAAAATAAATAAACAGAATGGAGTACCGTGATTAATGGACAGTCCAGCAGGCATCCGCTATGTAGCCAAGTGATTATAGTGTCCAGGGGGCAACAGTAGATGGAACAGGGAAGCCGCCACTACGCTAGCGACACAGCGTTTAAAGTTAGTAGCCCTGGGCTAGTAGGATCGTCTGCTCCGACGGAGGCTGGATGAAGACACAGCGGATGGAGTATTTGTCGGCAGACCAGTCGTGGTGGTGCGGCGGGGCGCCGCATCGACATAGAATCCAAGACAGATAGTGAAAGAGGTATTGTGGAATTTAGTTTGCTAGCTGGGAGATGGCTAACTGGTGCTAGCTTCGTGGCAGTGGCATTAGCCACTAAATCCAATCGGTAGCAGCGGTGATCCGGTGCCAAGGTCCAGAGTTTACAGCAAGGATCCGGTGGAGTATTGGGCTCTAGCCGTGTATGATTGGGGTTCGGGTGAACAGCTGAGTAGGCCGGGAGGTGGGCCTCGGATAGCTTTGGTACTGGGTACCATGGTGAGTGCAAGCTAGCTTCAAGCTAGCTGTGAAGATCAGAAGTAGTGGTCCAGGGATTACGGCAGGAATCTGGAGTTGTTGTGGAGAGACAGTCCGATACTAGTAGACTAGCGAGTATTATCCAGGCTAAAAACAGGGCTGGTATCTGTCCAGAAGGTAAAAGCCGCTAGCAGTAGCTAACAATGACTAAATAGCTTGTAGCTAATTAGCTGGTTAGCTTCTGGAGGTTCTTGAATGTGTTCTAACATTTAAAATAATAACGATTCCGTATCACATTGGGTGAGGCAGGTTACCGGAAGGTATAATCGAATGAAATATCGAAAAGAGATCAATTTGAAATACATATACAAAAAATACAATATTACACGAGAGGACAAACAAACAAACACTCACTTATTGCCACTCACTTTTATTTTATTTATTTAACTCTTGAGATTGGAAAACTAGTTTTTTTAATGAAGTTGAATATGTGTTCTTATTGTCAGAATGTTAAAATTAGTTGAAATCAAAAGTTTTTTTGGCAAAGTTTCACTTCTCAAAAGGCAATGATTTGGTGGAAAGAGCCATTAACATTTGAGTTGGCTTGTATTATGTTTTATGTTTGCCTTCTAGTAGTCCGGACGAAAAAGGCAAACGTGTGGTTCAGTTGGTACAGCATGGCACTTGCAATGCAAGAGTTGTGGGTTCGATTCCTACGGGGGACCAGTACAAACAAAATATGAAAATGTATGCACTCACTACTGTACGTCGCTCTGGACAAGAGTGTCTGCTAAATTACTAAAATGTAGAATGTAATGAACCACAAAAAAATAAGAATGTTTCTGAAATTAATGATTTTACTTTACACAAACAAAATAAGAATTTGTGCCAAGGACTACAAAGGATTACAAATGAGATCATGATGTATGAGTTGGTATTGTTGAGCTATAAAGCAAAAACAAAATGTATTTAAATGTCATCTACAAAAACCTTCCCTACTAAAGCAAACAGGTTCTCTACCAATCATGATGCATTTTCAATCGTCTTTTTTATTAAAATGAAATCAAACTTTATTGGTTGTGTAGACTGTGTAGCAGATGTTTTAGCGGGTTCCGCGGGATGCTTATGTTACTAGCTCCTAACAATGCAGTAACATTTCAAACAAGTACAAAAAACATTACTTTTTTAAAATTAAATTTAACAAAATCAAGAAATGTCTTAACAAATCGAATTAACAACCCAAATAGTCCAAATGCATTCTTTACCGTATATACACCGGATGAATTTACACAAGATACAGTTGAAGTTGTGTCACGCCCTGGTCTTAGTATTTTGTGTTTTCTTTATTATTTTTGGTCAGGCCAGGGTGTGACATGGGTTTATTATGTGGTGTGTTTTGTCTTGGGGTTTTAGTAGGTATTGGGATTGTGGCTTAGTAGGGTTATCTAGTAAAGTCTATAGTAAAGTCTATAGTTGCCTGAAGTTGTTCTCAATCAGAGGCAGGTGATTATCGTTGTCTCTGATTGGGAACCATATTTAGGCAGCCATATTCTTTGAGTGTTTCGTGGGTGATTGTTCCCGTCTCTGTGTTTGTTTGCACCAGATAGGCTGTATAGGTTTTCACATTACGTTTGTTTTGTATTGTTTGTTTTTTCATCGTTATTAAACATGTATCAAGAATACCACGCTGCATTTTGGTCCGATCCTTGCTACACCTCTTCGTCAGAGGAGGAGATAGAAGAAAACCTTAACAAGTTGGAAGTTTACATACACTATACATGTATTTCAAGGCCTACCTTCAAACTCAGTGCCTCTTTGCTTGACATCATGGGAAAATCAAAATAAATCAGCCTACACCTCAGAAAAATAATTGTAGACCTCCACAAGTCTGGTTCATCCTTGGGAGCAATTTCCAAACACCTTTTGTTACCACGTTCATCTGTACAAACAATAGTACGCAAGTATAAACACCATGGGACCACACAGCTGTCATACCGCTCAGGAAGGAGATGCGTTCTGTCTCCTAGAGATGAATGTACTTTGGTGCGAAAAGTGCAAATCAATCCCAGAACAACAGCAAATGACCTTGTGAAGATGCCGGAGGAAATGGGTACAAAAGTATCTATATCCACAGTAAATCGAGCCCTATATCGACATAACCTGAAAGGCCGCTCATCAAGGAGGCCAGAATACGGTTTGCAACTGCACAAAGATTGTACTTTTTGGAGAAATGTCCTCTGGTCTGATGAAACAGAAATAGAACTGTTTGGCCATAATGACCATCGTTATGTTTGGTGGAAAAAGGGGGATGCTTGCAAGCCGAAGAACACCATCCCAACCGGGAAGCACGGGGATGGCAGCAGCATGTTGCGGGGTGTTTTGCTGCAGGAGCGGCTGGTGCGCTTCAAAAAATAGATGGCAGGAATATTATGTGGATATATTGAAGCAACATCTCAAGACATCAGTCAGGAAGTTAAAGCTTGGTCACAAATGGGTCTTCCAAATGGACAATGACCCCAAGCATACTTCCAAAGTTGTGGCAAAATGGCTTAAGGACAACAAAGTCAAGGTATTGGAGTGGCCATCACAAAGCCCTGACCTCAATCCCATAGAACATTTGTGGCCAGAACTGAAAAAGCATGTGTGAACAAGGAGGCCTACATCCTGACTCAGTTACACTGGCTCTGTCAGGAGGAATGGGCCAAAATTCACCCAACTTATTGTGGGACGCTTGTGGAAGGCTACCAGAAACACTTGACCCAAGTTTAACAATTTAAAGGCAATGGTACCAAGTACTCATTGAGTGTATGCAAACTTCTGACCCTCTGGGAATGTGATGAAAGAAAATGAAAGCTGAAAGAAAGAATTATTTCTACTAATTATTCTGACATTTCACTTTCTTAAAATAAAGTTGTGATCCTAACTGACCTAAGACAGGGACTTTTTACTAGGATTAAATGTCAGGAATTGTGAAAAACTGAGTTTAAATGCATTTGGCTAAGGTGTATGTAAACTTCTGACTTCAACTGTATACTAAGAATGATATGTACAGCAGTAGATGCAGTATATTGCAGTGAGCTATGTCAAGAATCCAGTATATAAATAATGGAACATACAGTAGTAGAATGAACAGCTCATTGTTGAACCCTCTCATTGGATCATTTTCTCATCTTTACTCATGTGCCAAAACATAATGTGAACTCATAAAAAATCTAATATACATAGGCTGTATACACATCCCATAAATTGATTTTGACTCAAGCGTTTGAACAAAAACATCACTGTTACATTGCCCATGTTAGAGAGCTGATGCCACTCCCCTCTCTGGCTCCCTGTGAATACTCTCCTTTAATAGTGTGATGGGTGGTAGCTGAAAAGGTAGCTTACTTTGTGGGTTGAGGGAGAGGAGAGGTAGGATGGGGTTTCTTTGACTGGCAGCAATCAATCACTTTGTGAGTGCAGGCTAATGAAGCGGCCTGTGGTTTATTAAAGGCTAGCAGGGAAAAGATTACTGCTGGGCCTGGATTTCGACAGGCAGACAGGCAGACAGGCAGGCAGGCAGGCAGGCAGACAGGCAGCTAGCTAGCTGCTATAATTGACGGTTAGAAGGCCAGCCATAAAGCAGTCAAGGTGTTAACTCAACACTGGCTCCTATTATGTGACCTGGGTATATATGTGAATGCAAAGCTTTATACATTCTGTATTTTAGTAGGAGGAGAGAGAAAATAACAATTTTGGGATTTTTATAAGGATCCCCATTAGCCGACGCAAATGGCGACACATAATGACGCCATCCTGGGGTCGACACATAATGACGCCATCCTGGGGTCGACACATAATGACGCCATCCTGGGGTCGACACATAATGACGCCATCCTGGGGTCGACACATAATGACGCCATCCTGGGGTCGACACATAATGACGCCATCCTGGGGTCGACACATAATGAAAAATTAATTACAGACAAAAAAGCTTTACAATTGACATACATTTCAAATCAAATCACATTTTATTGGTCACATACACATGGTTAGCAGATGTTAATGTGAGTGTAGTGAAATGCTTGTGCTTCTAGTTCCGACCGTGCAGTAATAACAAGTAATCTAACAATTTCATAACTACCTTATATACACAAGTGTAAAGGAATGAATAAGAATATGTACATATAAATATATGGATGAGCGATGGCTGAACAGCATAGGCAAGATGCAGTAGATGGTATAGAGTACAGTATATAGATATGAGATGAGTAATGTAGGGTATGTAAACATTATATGAAGTGGCATTGTTTAAAGTGACTAGTGATACATTTATTACATGCAATTTTAAATTTTAAAGTGGCTAGAGATTGAGTCAGTATTTTGGCAGCAGCCACTCAATGTTAGTGATGGCTGTTTAACAGTTTGGCCTTGAGATAGAAGCTGTTTTTCAGTCTCTCGGGCCCAGCTTTGATGCACCTGTACGTACTGACCTCGCCTTCTGGATGATAGCTGGGTGAACAGGCAGTGGCTCGGGTGGTTGTTGTCCTTGATGATCTTTTTGGCCTTCTTGTGACATCTGGTGGTGCAGGTGTCCTGGAGGGCAGGTAGACCTCACAACCCTCTGGAGAGCCTTGCGACTGTGGGTGGAGCAGTTGCCATACCAGGCAGTGATACAGCCCGACAGAATGCTCTCGGTTGTGCATCTGTAAAAATGTGAGTGCTTTTGGTGACAAACCAAATTTCTTCAGCCTCCTGAGGTTGAATAGGCCTTCTTCACCACTCTGTCTGTGATGTGTATGCCGAGGAACTTAACTTTCCACCTTCTCCACTACTGTCCTGTTGATGTGGAAAGGGGGGTGCTCCCTCTGCTGTTTCCTGAAGTCCACGATCATCTCCTTTTGTTTTGTTGACGTTGAGTGTGAGGTTATTTTCCTGACAGCACATTCCGAGGGCCTCACTTCCTCCCTGTAGGCCGTCTCGTCATTGTTTGTAATCAAGCCTACCACTGTAGTGCCGTCTGCAAACTGATCAAATCAAAATGATTTATAAAGCCCTTCTTACATCAGCTGATATCTCAAAGTGCTGTACAGAAGCCCAGCCTAGAACCCCAAACAGCAAGCAATGCAGGTGTAGATTCACGGTGGCTAGGGAAAACCACCTAGAAAGGCCAGAACCTAGGAAGAAACCTAGAGAGGAACCAGGCTATGAGGGGTGGCCAGTCCTCTTCTGGCTGTGCCGGGTGGAGAATATAACAGAACATGGCCAAGATGTTCAAATGTTCATGACCAGCAGGTCAAATAATAATGGTGGTTGTCGAGGGTGCAACAGGTAAGCACCTCAGGAGTAAATGTCAGTTGGCTTTTCATAGCTGATCATTCAGAGTATATCTACCACTCCTGCTGTCTCTAGAGTTGAAAATAGCAGATCTGGGACAGGTAGCATGTCCGGTGAACAGGTCAGGGTTCCATAGCCGCAGGCAGAACAGTTGAAACTGGAGCAGCAGCATGGCCAGGTGGACTGGGGACAGAAAGGAGTCATCAGGTCAGGTAGTCCTGAAGCATAGTCCTAGGGCTCAGGTCTTCCGAGAGAGAGAAAGAGAGAGCATACTTAAATTCACACAGGACACCGGATAACACAGGAGAAATACTCCAGATATAACAGACTGACCCTAGACCCCGACAACAAACTACTACAGCATAGATACTGGAGGCTGAGACGGGAAGGGTCGGGAGACACTGTGTCCCCATCCGACGACACCCCCGGACAGGGCCAAACAGGCAGGATCTAACCCAACCCACTTTGCCAAAGCACAGCCCCCATACCACTAGAGGGATAGAGGCAGAGAATCCCAGTGGAGAGAGGGGGACCGGCCAGACAGCAAGGGCGGTTCGTTGCTCCAGTGCCTTTCCGTTCACATTCACACTCCTGTGCAAGACTACAATCAATCATAGGACCCACTGAAGAGATGAGTCTTCAATAACGACTTAAAGGTTGAAACCAAGTCTGCGTCTCTCACATGGGTAGGCAGACCATTCCATAAAAATGCCCTGCCTCCAGCTGTTTGCTTAGAAATTCTATGGACAGTTAGGTGGCCTGCGTCTTGTGACCATAGCGTACGTGTAGGTATGTACGGCAGGACCAAATCGGAAAGATAAGTAGGAGCAAGCCCATCTAATGCTTTGTAGGTTAGGAATAAAACCTTTAAATCGGCCCTTGCCTTAACAGGAAACCAGTGTAGAGAGGCTAGCAGTGGAGTAATATGATCATGTTGATGCCATTTCAGGTATAATCAGGACCATCTTAGAGCAGAACGTCTTTCTATATGCTGACAACCTCTTTTTGTTTATCTCCAACCCTGATACCTCATTGCCACATGCCTTATCTGTTCTTAAAAAGTTTGGATCAGTCTCAGGGTACAAGCGTGAGCTTTTTCCAGTAAATATGGCTGCTTTAATGTCCTTTTTTTACAAGTTTTCAGTTTAGGATTATCCAGGATCAATTCACCTACTTGGGAGTTAAAGTAACAAGGAAATATTTACATTTCTTTCAGGAAAACATTGTTGTTCTAGCAGACAGTTTGAAACTATCTTTTACTTTTTGGAATTCGCTACCGCTTTGTCTTATTGGAATGATTCATGTCAATAAAATGACTGTTGCCCAAATATTTATATTTATTTCTATGTTTACCCATTTTTATTCCAAAATCATTTTTGAATTCACTGGATCAAACATTCATGTATTTTATTTGGGATGGCAAGTTACGACGGATTGGTATAAAACATTTACAGAAGCCGAAAGCATTGGGTGGTTTAGCTCTACAAAATGATCAGACATACTATTGGGCTGCAAATTTCAGAGCCCTTTTGTACTGGCTGCAGACTGACCCTACTGGCCCTAGACCACTCTGGGTCCAGATGGAGTCTGTATCATGTAAATCTGCCTCACCTACTTCTGTGTTGTGCTCGTCTCTCCCAGTGTCCCTAGGCAAAAGGTGTGTCAACCAAATTGTAATTCAGTCTCTTAAACAACACAATGTAACTCCAAGTCAATCACACTTCTGTGAAATCAAACTGTCCACTTAGGAAGCAACACTGATTGACAATAAATTGTGCATGCTGTTGTGCAAATGGAATAGACAACAGGTGGAAATTATAGGCAATTCGCAAGACACCCCCAATAAAGGAGTGGTTCTGCAGGTGGGGACCACAGACCACTTCTCAGTTCCTATGCTTCCTGGCTGATGTTTTGGTTACTTTTGAATGCTGGCGGTGCTTTCACTCTAGTGGTAGCATGAGACGGAGTCAACAACTCACACAAGTGGCTCAGGTAGTGCAGCTCATCCAGGATGGCACATCAATGCGAGCTGTGGCAAGAAGGTTTGCTGTGTCTGTCAGCGTAGTGTCCAGAGCATGGAGGCGCTACCAGGAGACAGGCCAGTACATCAGGAGACGTGGAGGAGGCCGTAGGAGGGCAACAACCCAGCAACAGGATCGCTACCTCCGCCTTTGTGCAAGGAGGAGCAGGAGAAGCACTGCCAGAGCCCTGCAAAATGACCTCCAGCAGGCCACAAATGTACATGTGTCTGCTCAAACGGTCAGAAACAGACTCCATGAGGGTGGTATGAGGGCCCGACGTCCACAGGTGGGGGTTGTGCTTACAGCCCAACACCGTGCAGGACGTTTGGCATTTGCCAGAGAACACAAAGATTGGCAAATTCGCCACTGGCGCCCTGTGTTCGTCACAGATGAAAGCAGGTTCACACTGAGCACGTGACAGAGTCTGGCGACGCCGTGGAGAATGTTCTGCTGCCTGCAACATCCTCCAGCATGACCGGTTTGGCGGTGGGTCAGTCATGGTGTGGGGTGGCATTTCTTTGAGGGGCCGCACAGCCCTCCATGTGCTCGCCAGAGGTAGCCTGACTGCCATTAGGTACCGAGATGAGATCCTCAGACCCCTTGTGAGACCATATGCTGGTGCAGTTGGCCCTGGGTTCCTCCTAATGCAAGACAACCTCATGTGGCTGGAGTGTGTCAGCAGTTCCTGCGAGAGGAATGCATTGATGCTATGGACTGGCCCGCCCGTTCCCCAGACCTGAATCCAATTGAGCACATCTGGGACATCATGTCTCGCTCCATCCACCAATGCCAAGTTGAACCACAGACTGTCCAGTAGTTGGCGGATGCTTTAGTCCAGGTCTGAGAGGAGATTCATCAGGAGACCATCCGCTACCTCATCAGGAGCATGCCCAGGCATTGTAGGGAGGTCATACAGGCACATAGAGGGCCACACACACTACTGAGCCTCATTATGACTTGTTTTAAGGACATTACATCAAAGTTGGATCAGCCTGTAGTGTGGTTTTCCACTTTAATTTTGAGTGTGACTCCAAATCCAGACCTCCATGGGTTGATACATTTGATTTCCATTGATCATTTTTGTGTGATTTTGTTGTCAGCACATTTTAACTATGTAAAGAAAAAAAATATTTAATAAGAATATTTAATTCATTCAGATCTAGGATGTGTTATTTTAGTGTTACCTTTATTTTTTTTAGCAATATATATGACACTGTTCTTGATCCGTCTCCCCTTACAGCCCTTACTGGAGTACTGCCCATAGGTACCCCCTGTCAAGATTTCAGTTGGACACTGTTGCTTATACAACTCTTTTAGCTAGACGACTAATACTATTAAGGTTGATGTGCCTATTGATTCTTATTGAATGTGTCCTGCGGGTGCCTTTTTCACATTGCCCTGTCAGAGACTAATTTGTGAGCTTGTTTTGCCCTGTTTTTTTAATTTTTTTTGTTTTGTTCACTCTTACATAAAATTATCATTTTTTTGTTGTTGAAAGCATTTGTAACCTTTTTTTTTTTGGTCCAGTGGATGGTCGGTCTCTGTCCATGACTGTCTGAGTGGTTGCATTTCTTCACCCCTATCCCTTGTCTGTTTTCAGGAACAAAGTTGAGGTGTCTGCTCTGTCCCCTTTAACCTTGGTAGCCTTCTGCCCCGATCTGTTTAACTTGTCCAAAGTACGGTATCTTTAAAGCTATTCTTTTTTATTTGTATTTTTTCTAATTGAGTATATTATTTATGTTGTCCTGTGTGTAAAACTGAATCTGTTGAAGTTTATATAAGTAACTTTTTCTTTTCATTTTTTTTTAAACTGAGAGAGCTTTTAAATCAAGGCACACAAATATAGTTAGGAAGACAAATGAGTAGCAAGAGTGAAAAATACAAAGAATATATTTCTCTTTATTTTAATGGTGGTGAAACATTACGGATGCCATTACAGAGACCTTTTTATTGCCTCCTTTTTGTCCCTCAACCCGCCCGCCCAGAGGAAAGAAAACCCTTGTGGTGCGAAGTAGCCTCTTTACTTTTAAGAGATAATTTGAAGCCATTTCCAATTAATTCCCTTATCTGTCAGCAGGCTTTACAGGGCTTCCGATGCAATTACTCTACTAACTGAAATGAGGTAAAGAAAGATAACTCTGAGGTAAATCTATCGTATTAGTTGTCTGTCTTTAGATTGATACCATCAACTAAAAATGGCTCTTGCTGATCATGAACTGTACCAAAAATGGAAAATGCTTTGAAAACAGAGATATAGGGTACATAGCTACAACTTTTTTTAAACACTGTAAATGATAACGATCAAACAAATTCTCGATAACCACCAAACAAATTCTCGTCAGACATTCTAATTACATATCCTGATCAGATTTACATATGGTGGGTGTGAGTCATACGTTTCCTCCCTGCATCAGGTCCAACCTGCAGGTCTGACTCTGGGATGGGGTGAGATGAACTATATGGCTCCATCCCACAGGCCAGACGGTAGTATATCATCGAAATCGCAGCCGCATGGGCGTGTGTGTGTGTGTGTGTGTGTGTGAACGCGCTGCTCATAAATATCCCCTCCCCCATAGGGGCCCCTCTGATGGTGATGGCGAAAGGATGTTGCTGTCTGAGTGATTGAGTGCTCCTGATCCTGGCCCTGGGCACATCCCTGTACTCAGCACCCAAATGGGAGGCCTACCGCTGAGCAGAGCACTCGGCTGGCTGGCCTGAGGCGGCTCTTCTACTAACGCAGGCCGATCAGTCGCAGACATACAGCTACACACACAGCATAAAAGCTGCAGAGACCCTTTCTCCCTTTCAGACCAAAGACAAAAGAACACTTGCAGTGCAGCCAGCTATACCGTGAACACAGTGTGAATGGGGTATTGTCTCATAGTAGGCCTACATCTGTGGGGAGAAACATACATTAATTTATGAAACGTGAAACTTGGTGTGCTGAATTGTTTTATTGTAGTAGAAAAACATGATACACTTTATGGGGGGTAGATCATGTGATAAATGTGTCTTCACGTAACCTCCTAAAGGTATCAGCAGACTTCATTTCGGCTGGCGGCTTGGCGAACCGAACGAGTATGCTCGCAATACTCCCTTAAAAGATTCAATAGTACTGTTTGTACATTTTGAGACACCATGGCCAGCATTCACTTCCTCAAAATAATCAGAATTAATCTAAAATATCTCAAGAAATCTGTCATTTTTTTGTTTTTTGCGGAGTAGATCTTAGTTAAATGTAAAGTTGTGCGACTAAGACGTTTGGTGCAGGGTTTCTCAATAAAAACAAATGTCCCTCGTTGAATGACAACAAAGAAGAATTCCTAATGTTGACCAGTCACCAACGGAAGGGCATAGAAAAATGTTTGTGTGCCGGAACAGCCCCAAATAAACTCACCAACGTCCAAACAAAAACGCCACAAAATGTCATCATAGTATATACACAAACTCTTCTGAGCGGTTTCGGCTGGGAAGCATGCGGGCTCCTTAAGTACTGTAACATTATCAATACAGTATTGTGTGCCCTGCCGTTAACTTCAAATAGGAATCTCCCCCTCTCTCTCGCTCTCTCTCTCACCTCTTGCTCTCTCTTTCTCTCCCCTCTTTCTCTTCATCTCTCTCTCAAACCCTCTCTCTCCCTCCTGTCTGTCTGTCTGTCTGTCTGTCTGTCTGTCTGTCTGTCTGTCTATCACTCACTCTCACAGGAATCTGAGATAATCAAGGAGCGGTAATTAGCCTGACTTGCTTCATGGTAATTGGGGGCAGGAGGAGGTTGATCTTTCTCTGTTTTTCTTTTCTTTCTGATAATTACGTACTTTAGGTTGCTCAAGCCAGCTTTTTTCCTTCAGTCTTTTCCTCAACTCGTCCAGCTGAAGTGGATAGCAGCCATTTTATGGGCTCCTGACCACTTCTGCTGTTTGGTGTGTTTTTTTACACTGATATTAACCGTTTTGTACATTATGTCTTCGCCATGATTTCCTATGACCGAAAAGACCTTCTGGGCATCAGAACAGCTATCAGAAACATCAATTAGAATGACAATTTCTATTTCAACAAGTTCGCAGCTCTGGACGTTATGCTTACTTTCAACCAGGCCCTAATCCCTTGGATTCGAAAGAGGAAGCGACGGCGCAAGAGAGGCAGGTGAGCCGGCATCCTGACGAGACTACGAGACTAAATAAATCACTTCTACCCTCCGTTCTATTTGCAAACTTACAGTCACTAGAGAACAAACTGGACAAGCTTGGTTCGAGACAATCCTATCAACGGGACCTGAAGAACTGTAATTTTTGTCAAGACAGGTCGGCAGCCTCGGGTAAGCGAAACAACAGCTGGTGTGCGATCTCTGATGTTAAGGAAGTCGCAAGTTTTTGATCACCTGAGTTAGAAAACTCATGATAAGCTGCAGACCATACTTATTTACCAAGAGAGTTTATCTATTTTTTGTAGCTGTCTATTTACCACCACAAAATGAGGCTGACACTAAGACCGCATTTAACAAGCTGTATAGGGCCATAAGCAAACAAAAAATGCACATCCAGAGGCTGCGCTTCTTGTGGCCAGTAATTTTAATGGGGGGAAACTGAAATCCATTTTAACACATTTTTACCAGCATGTCACCTATGCAACTAGAGGCGACAAAACTACAGATCACCTTTACTCCATACACAGAAACACAAAAGGCTCTTTCTCGCCCTCCCTGAATCCTACTAACTGGCTCGTTGGATGTGGCAGGACTTGCAAACTATCACGGATTACAAAGGGGAACCCAGCCATGAGCTTCCCAGTGTCACATACCTACCAGACTAGCTAAATGCCTTCTATGCTTGCTTCGAGGTAAGTAACACTGAACCCTGCATGAGAGCACCAGCTGTTACGGTTGACTGTGAGATTTTGCTCTCTGTAGCCGATGTAAAACCTTTAAATAGTGTAACGTTCTCAGTGTCGTGGGGCCAGACAGATTACCAGGACGTGCACTCAGAACATGCACTGACCAGCTGGCAAGAGTCTTCACTGACATTTTCAACCTCTCCCTGACCCAGTCTGTAATAACTACATGTTTCAAGCAAACCAGCCTGCCCAAGAACTCCAAAGTAACCTGTCTAAATGATTATCGCCCCGTAGCACTCACTTCTGTAGCCATGAAATGCTTTGAAATGCTGGTCATGGCTCACATCAACACCATCATCCAAGAAACTCTGGACCCACTCCAATTTGCGTACCGCCTCAACAGATCCACATATTATCTCTATTGCACTCCACACTGCCCTCTCCCACTTGGACAATTGGAACAACTATGGCAGAATTCTGTTCATTGACTACAACTCCATGTCAACACCATAGTGCCTTCCATGCTCATTGCTAAGCTCCATACTTCTGGTTGGGATATGTACATATGGTCCCTGTGGGGTGCCAGGGACTGAACACCTCCCTCTTCAACTGGATCCTGGACTTCCTGACTGGCCGCCCCCAGGTGGTGAGGGTAGGCAACAACACATCCGCCACTCTGACCCCTCCTGTACTCACTGTTCACCCATAACTGCGTGACTGCGCATGATTAAGTTTTCTGACGACACGGCAATGGTCACTATTAGTCTACACTGATGCATGTGACAAATACAATTTGATTTGATTCTTTTATGTTTTTTACACAATGACCCTTGAATTTCATCATCAGTCAGTAGCAGCTCAGGCATTTGAGAAAGGTTAGAGTTCATGTATTGAAACCACTGTCTATTCCTTTTTATGTTTAGTCAGCCAGTGCCTCAGTCCTTGCTGAACTTTCAGCCTGAGCATTGACACTGTCCAGGTCTGTCCCACTTGGTAAGAGACGCTGCAATAGAGGAAGGGAGAGTTTATTTCCTGTTCTTGCAAATCATATATCAGTACAAATCCCCTCTGTGCTGTTTGGCAACGGCATAATGAAGGGTGTCATTTATCATACAGGTTGAAAGAGGCTGTGGGAAAAGGGATTTGAATTTTTTTCTGAGTGTGTGGATTCTCCTTAGTGGAGGATGATTAAATGCTGGAGATTTTCAAGCGGGGATATAAGTAGCATCTCATCTAGATGTTACTTTGTGCCCTGTTGTATTGCTTGGCTCTATCACTCATTGTGTCAGAAAAATGAGATTTAGATGGTTTCGTATGGCGATGAAGACAGAAAAATTGGGACATGTCGTTAGCAGTATTATTTTTAAACCTACTGGTACGTTCATTAATAGACATTGCAGTATTTATTTGGTTGTCAATCTATAGCATTATGATCAGTGGCGACCCGTCATTCAGGCCCCCACCTGTTTAGCCTAAAAACATAATGTATTTATTTTAGTTGTTGCCTGTTTTGCATGTTATTTTGGCATTAATATGTGTCACATATAGGTCTGCAAAAGTGTATGTATGGGCGTATACAGTCAGTCAGTCGTGCGTGCCCAAAAGTTTTGAGAATGACACAAATATTAGTTTTCACAAAGTCTGCTGCTTCAGTGTCTTTAGATATTTTTGTCAGATGCTACTATGGAATACTGAAGTATAATTACAAGCATTTCATACATGTCAAAGGCTTTTATTGACAATTACATGAAGTTGATGCAAAGAGTCAATATTTGCAGTGTTGACCCTTCTTTTTCAAGACCTCGGCAATCTGCCCTGGCACGCTGTGAATTAACTTCTGTGCCACATCCTGACTGATGGCAGCCCATTCTTGCATAATCAATGCTTGGAGTTTGTCAGAATTTGTGGGGTTTTGTTTGTCCACCTGCCTCTTGAGGATTGACCACAAGTTCTCAATGGGATTAAGGTCTGGGGAGTTTCCTGGCCATGGACCCAAAATATCATTGTTTTGTTCCCCGAGCCACTTAGTTATCACTTTTGCCTTATGGCAAAGTGCTCCATCATGCTGGAAAAGGCATTGTTCGTCACCAAACGGTTCCTGGATGGTTGGGAGAAGTTGCCCTCGGAGGATCTGCTGGTACCATTCTTTATACATGGCTGTGTTCTTATGCAAAATTGTGGAGTGCCCACTCCCTTGGCTGTGAAGCAACCCCACACATGAATGGTCTCAGGATGCTTTACTGTTGGCATGACACAGTACTGATGGTAGCGCTCACCTTGTCTTCTCTGGACAAGCTTTTTTCCGGATGCCCCAAACAATCGGAAAGGGGAGTCTTCAGAGAAAATGACTTTACCCCAGTCCTCAGCAGTCCAATCCCTGTAACTTTTGCAGAATATCAGTTTGTCCCTGATGTTTTTCCTGGAGAGAAGTGGCTTCTTTGCTGCCCTTCTTGACACCAGGCCATCCTCAAAGTATTTGCCTCACTGTGCATGCAGATGCACTCACACCTGCCTGCTGCCATTCCTGAGCAAGCTCTGTACTGGTGGTGCCCCGATCCCGCAGCTGAATCAACTAGAGGAGACGGTCCTGGCGCTTGCTGGACTTTCTTGGGCGCCCTGAAGCCTACTTCACAACAATTGAACCGTTCTCCTTGAAGGTCTTGATGATCGGATAAATGGTTGATTTAGGTGCAATCTTACTGGGAGTAATATCCTTGCCTGTGAAGCCCTTTTTGTGCAAAGTAATGATGATGGCACGTGTTTCCTTGCAGGTAACCATGGTTGCCAGAAGAAGAACAATGATTCCAAGCACCACCCTCCTTTTTGAAGCTTCCAGTCTGTAATCCGAAGTCAATCAGCATGACAGAGTGATCTCCAGCCTTGTCCTCGTCAACACTCACACCTGTGTTAATGAGAGAATCACTGACATGTCAGCTGGTCCTTTTGTAGCAGGGCTGAAATGCAGTGGAAATGTTTTTATGGGATTCAGTTCATTTGCATGGCAAAGAGGGACTTTGCAATTAATTGCAAATCATCTGATCACTCTTCATAACATTCTGGAGTATATGCAAATTTGCTCTCATAGAAACTGAGGCAGCAGACTGAAAATTAATATTTGTCATTCTCAAAACTTTTGGTCACGACTGTACATGTATGTATGCATGTGTGTGTGTATATATGTGTGGTGTGTGTGTATATATACACACACATGCATATACAGTTGGGAGAACAAGTATTTGATACACTGCCGATTTTGCAGGTTTCCCTACTTACAAAGCATGTAGAGGTCTGTAATTGTTATCATAGGTACACTTCAACTGTGAGAGATGGAATCTAAAACAAAAATCCAGAAAATCACATTGTATGATTTTCGGCAGTGTATCAAATACTTGTTCTCCCCAGTGTGTGTGTGTGTGTGTGTGTGTGTGTGTCATAATAATTTAGTAACATTTACTTATAACTGCCTTATAATTGAAGCTATCGTTGAAGTACCTTGTTGAGTGTGAAAACGTCCAGGTGTGTTGAATTCTGATTAGTGATCAAATAGAGCTATTATTATATTTTATTACTTTAACTGATCTCTGTAAACTGTGTTGATATCCAGTGGTTTCTGTGGTGTATTTTGTTTAATTGACACATGGCAACCATTGAGTATTCATTAACATAATCACTAACTACCAGCTGTAAGATTTTGTTGAACCTTTATTTAACTAGGCAAGTCAAACAGAAATTTGCATCCTGTAGCACAAACTCAAAAAAGTTCTGGGGCACTGTAAAGTCAAGGGAGAATAAGAGCACCTCCTCCCAGCTGCCCACTGCACTGAGGCTAGGAAACACTGTCACCACCGATAAATCCACGATAATAGAGAATTTCAATATGCATTTTTCTACGGCTGGCCATGCTTTCCACCTGGCTACCCTTCCACCCTGCACCCCCCACAGCAACTTGCCCAAGCCCCCCCATTTCTCCTTCACTCTCACTGAGTGCAGGGTAGAGCAGAGGTGTGTCGGGGTGTTTTCTAAATCCAACTCGGAGTGCATGACCTTTTCCAGTAGCAATAGAGTCTGGAGCCAGTATCTTGACATGTAAGGCTGCCACTGCCTGCTGAAGGAGAGTGTAGCTGCCCCTGAGGTAAATGAAAACATTTGGTTCTTGCCAGACCTGCTCAAGTCATGTCTCAACTGGGCCACATGGGCAGGCAGGCGAGCAAGCAGGCAGGTGGCACGTGTACCAGAGGAGAGGAGATCTACACTAGAGACTGTACTGTGGTGGTGGCCTACTTCTTCTGTCTCCATGCAGGCCAGTGCCACAACCCAATGAATCCATTTGTCTTGTTTCAGAAACACACCTGTATAAAGCATGACCTGCATGCATTGAGGTGGGTTAATCTTCTACAGACTAAGCCCTATCTAAACTGGGAGGGGGCGGGCAAAACTGAGAACACCATCGTGTTCAAGTCTCATCTTTCCATAGAGGGGTCATAATAGGTTTTAGGCCAAACCGCTCAGACGCTACAGACAATTTTGTGAGAAGACCATTTTTTTGGGGGGGGCTCATGGTCTGACAAATACCGCTCTAGCTCTGTCACCTTTTTACCGCAGATGTGGAAGTACAACATTGGCGGATACGGTGGATTGAGACACATCCAATGCAAAAAAAACAATGTCACTAGCTTAAAATTACAGATTTTTATGGGGATCTTTGTTAATATGCTAATTAGATTTCCTCAGGGCGCAGACATCGAATCTAGGGGGTTTTAAATGGTGTATGCAACATTTTGCCACGGTCTTTACAGCATTAAACCATTAACTAACTTGCACTCTTAGTAAAAATGGTTCCGAAAGGGTTCTTTGGCTGTCCCCATAGGAAAACCCTTTTTGGTTCCAGGTAGAACCATCTGTGGAAAGGGTTCTACATTGAACACAAAAGGGTTCTACCTGGAACTCACTGTTATCCTATGAGGACACCCGAAGAACCCTTTTTCTAAGAGTGTACAGTATGATGATAAAAAAGCATCTTACTACAGTAACCTATATGTGGTATCCTGGGTAAAATGTTTCTATAACAATATGTTCTATGGTTCTTGTGCATATTAACTTAGCATTATTGCAGTGGAAAGAATGGAAACACAGAGCATATTCTTCCTGTCATCCAGTGTAGTGATGTTCCGTAGACAGGCATGACTAATCAACCTGCTGGCCTATCTGTTTTCTACTCTGAAAATTCACCATGGAGGGTTGATACTGTCACGAACTCATATCAACATTCACAATTACTGAACAGCCCCCATATGAGTCCCTAAGGGAACCATGATTGCAATTAAAAAGCATGGGCCAAATGTAAATTAAGTAAACTACTTGAAACGGGAAACAATGAATGCTTGAAATTCCTTGACTCTGTGCTACAATTTATCTTTGTTGCCTGTTGCCCATTAAGATAATAATAGAGCTTTATTTCACTGGAATACTCATTATAGTCCCTGTGTCTAAAACAAATTGCTTCATTTTGAAAAATATTGCTATTAAACATTATGTTAAGGATAGCTGATACTATGGTATCATAATATAAAAATTAAGAAACTGTAATTTACAGCTTTCTTTTAAAATCAAACCCCCATTAAATGTTTATTTTTTATTTTTGTGTTGCTCTTCAGCTGAGTGAAATTTAGTTGTAGATAGATAGGGAGAGGAGAGACGAGGAGAGCACTGCAGTTCATGGGGTTATTAAAATCAGTAGAGCAATAGCAGCTGAACTTCTGTATCCAACGTGATTGATGACCCAAGCCTTATTTGCTGAGGCGGAGTGTTTGTTCCTGTGTAATTGTCTACCAGATGGCTAAGCGAAGTGTTCTTAAATGCCTTTAGACCTGCAGGGGTCTGAGGTCCAAATATTTTAAGTACTAATGGTATTGTTGTTGTTATTAACATCCTGCAGTTTGAAATGCTGTTTGAGATCATGATTCACTAGCAAGCATTGAGTTGAAATAAGTCCTCCTAAACTCCACCTACTTAATGTGTTCAACCTAGATCTTTTCCAGTGACGGTATTTGTAAAACTAAAACAACCCGTCTTCAGATCAAATTTTATTGGTCACATACAAGTGTTTAGCAGATGTTATTGTGGGTGTAGCAAAATGCTTGTGTTTCTAGCTCCAACAGTGTAGTAATATCTAACAAGTAAGAATGTTGACAGAAGGGAAAAGAGGAAAAAACAGACTATTTGTATCCGCTAGCTGAGGTAGAGTAGCCAGATTGTGCAGAAAAGTGGATCTAGGTGGCAGTGTGATCATCAATCACAGGCCCTCAAGGGGAGCTGCAGCTAAAGCTGGGCTGAAGTGCTATCTGTCAGCTGCTTCTCTGATACAGGCCCGGAGAGGAGATGGGCCCTTACAGCAGCCATCAGCTCATATTCCAGAATGCCATGTAAACACGTACAAGTGCTCCTGTCAAAATAACCCCTGTCCCAGTTCAGCAGGTCACACATATTTCCACAAATGGATGGATAGTCGGTCATCCTTGTTTAGTGGGATGAAGGAGGACACGTTGCATTGGGATGTTTTACATCCTGGCTCTTCTAGATAGACTGCTGCCATTGTTTTTATGTTGGCATCAACGGCTGGTTTTAAACTACCATTCAATATTTGTCATTTATAAGGGTATGTACTGTGTGTACTGTCTCGCTCCCTCTACATCCTACTTTTGAATAAATCCACCAAGAGCTTCTCCACTGAACCACTACTGTCAATACCTCTCAAGATGGATAGTTGTTTTGCATGCTTGTTTATTCGGCACTGGGAAGATATATACTACCGTTCAAAAGTTTTGGGGCACTTAGAAATGTCTTTGTTTAAAAGAAAATGCAAAAGCAATTGTTTTGTCTATTAAAATAACATCAAATTGATCGGAAATACAGTGTATACATTGTTAATGTTGTAAATGAGTATTGTAGCTGGAAACTGAGGATTTTTATAGTCTATCTATATAGGCGTACAGAGGCCCATTATCAGCAACCATCACTTCTGTGATGACCTTCTAGGCAGAGATGCAAAGAAAAAGCCATATCTCAGACTGGCCAATAAAAATATTAAGATGGGCAAAAGAACACAGTCACTGGAGGAACTCTGTCTAGAAGGCCAGCATCCTGGAGTCGCCTTTTCACTGTTGAGAGTGGTGTTTTGAGGGTAGTTTTTAATGAAGCTGCCAGTTGAGGACTTGACACTCTAATGTACTTGGCCTCTTGCTCAGTTGTGCACCGGGGCCTCCCACTCTTTCTATTCTGGTTAGGGCCAGTTTGCGCATTTCTCAGAACAAGAATTGACTGACGAGTTTCAGAAGAAAGGTCTTTGTTTCTAGCCCCTTTGAGCCTGTAATCATACCCCCAAATGCTGATGCTCCAGATACTCAACTAGTCTAAAGAAGGCCAGTTTTATTGCTTCTTTAGTCAGCATGACAGTTTTCAACTGTGCTAACATAATTGCAAAAGTGTTTTCTAATGATCAATTAGCCTTTTAAAATGATAAACTTGGATAAGTTAACACAACATGCCATTGGAACACAGGAGTGATGGTTGCTGATATTGGGCCTCTGTACATCTATGTAGATATTCCTTAACAAATCTGCCGTTTCCAGCTACAACAACATTAACAATGTCTACACTGTATTTCTGATCAATTTGATGTTATTTTAATGGACAAAAAAATAGCTTTTCTTTCAAAAACAAGGACATGTCTAAGTGACCCCAAACTTTTGAACGGTAGTGTATGTAAGTATAATTGGTCATTTCTATAGTTATGTGGAGTCCTAGTTAAAAGCCCAGAGTGGGGGGAGATGGCATGCCTCGGGGGGTGGGAAGTAAGGAGTTTGGGAAATAGCGAATTGTCTGATGCTTTGATGAATGACTCCACAGGTTTTTGTTTTTTACTGCAAGTGCTGGGTCCTTTTAGCTACTATTTGCTTTCACCACTGTCCAAGAAAAAGTATGTGATGGGTCCAAGGACTGAGTAGCATCGTCGTGTCATGTGCAGCTGCAGCCACACAGCGAACAGGGTGGTCCGAGCTGAGCAATAGTTACATGCTGCATATGCGTAGGCGCAGTACACTTGACTGCAGTCTGCTGGTGTATGGACTTAGAATGAATTTGCCTGTTTAAATACAAATATTCAGGATATGTTGAATATAAATATGCATGTTGTTTTGTCCATTTTCGTCAATTGGAAGAGCAACACTACTAGGAAAAAACACTGTTTAGTAGTCAAAGCTACAGTAGTATCCCTGTGATTCTACTTTGATTATGTTCCACTTTGGGCTTGGAGCCAACATGAGCACTCGCTTCGTTACTGTATGGATCATCTTTTAAGGCCATTTAAGATCACAGTGCCCAGAGTCACAGTCAAGTAATGACTACTTCAACAGACTCAGATGTTCATTAAGCTCTTTCATTCATTCAACTTGAGGAGCACTTCTTCTTTGACGTGCTTGTCTTTTTTTGTTTATTTCTGTACAGAATAAACATACCACCGGTGTTATGACATTCTTATTTTCATTTAAAGCAGATATGCTATTTGTGTTACTTCTGAGATCTCCCTCGGTGGTTTGAATTTGAAAAATAATTATACGAGTTGGGACAACAATAAGAAAACAGAGAAAGAAAAACTGAAACAGATGAATGGCAAGCAATTACTTCAGTTGTCCATCAAACTGTTTTGATCCATTGTTGAATCAAACATGATTGATATACAGTATCAAATCTCACCTGAAAATGATTACTACTGTATTTGAAAAGCTGTTTATGTCAGTGTGCATGTGAGCTTCTGCATTCAATATCCACGGTATTCCACTGCCACAGAGTGGAGATGGCCATTGTGTCTTCAGTTGCATTTTAGACTGACAAAATGTATTTTCCCAGCTGGAATGAGTGCGCTTTTGCTGTCGTTCAGCAACAACGGAGAATATCCCACAAAACGCTGTTTGTGTCTTGATTGTCCCCAGTCTCCCTCTACAGCCATTGAATATAGGACAGTTAGGACAGTCCACAAGGCCTTGGTAATCTTGCTACATACTCATCACGTAGCCCTTTCCTCCCATACACATTATAAAACCTGGCTGCTTGGATCCTGGATGCTGATTGGTTGATAGCAGGGAGATAACACACAATTCCATAAAAATACAAAGATGCTGTAATGGCATAACTTCTTTTCAAGTATCAATATGTATCCACTGTCCCGCACCCCAGCCAGGCAATTAAACTTCAAATGCCCTCGGACGGGTGGGAGGGGGGGGCGTCTAGAAATGATTTCCCCATGCTTCTTACCTAGCATTTGGTTTGGTACAGCGGGGGTTAATGTAAGCCTCACTGTCTATCTGACCTCGGTAACAACGTTTCACTTTTAAGTTGCAATCTGCCCTGTACGAGTGAACGGTGCCCAGACGAGACACATTTTTCTGAGCCAAGCGAAATCACACATCAACATCATTATCATGGATATATCCAATTAAATAGCAATAGAAAAATCTAAAACAAATAAAAGCAGCTAGTGTACTGTCATTACAGTGCAATGTTTGCTGTGACTAAATTAGCACAAGTTGGCTAGCTAGCTAACAAGTTGCTGTTCATATCAACATCACCAACTACTAGCTTGCTATAATATGGACTGGCCAACCATTTACTATATTTATTTATTAAAGTGATTCTCTGTTACTGTTGTATACTTTTTAGTCAGGAGTTTTGTAGTAGTGCTCACAAGACAAAAGTGGTCCCGAAAAATGGATTGCGTACTATATCACATGTGCGCCACGTCATTTCTCTCTCTCTCTTTCTCTCTCGCTCTCTCTCTCTGCTGTATATGTGCATATGTGCATCTTGCTAGCTGTCAGTCAAATTGTGAGGCACTGAAGCTCACAGCTTCTGGAAAACAGTTGCTTTCAAACTAGGGATTTCGTGACTAATTGAGGCAAGACAGTAATTCTGCTCATTAAGCATGTATGAACTACACATTGATAAATACAGCCCAAAGTCTGAGTTTAAAAAAATACTTGCTAGTTGCCAAAGTTCCGGGAACGTGTCTTTAAGTCATTAATTATTGAAGTTCTTGTCTCTCATCATCATTTTATCTCTGCTAGCTAGCTAACTATATAGCTAGCTAACAAGCTACATGCCAGTGATTTGTTTAGCATAGCAACGTGGAATAAATAGAATGAACAACTGGGTCAAAACATGAGAACAACCAGCCCATTTGGATATCAACATCAGAATCTCCGAACTAACGATTGGTTTTTGCCCAGATTATTTTGTATGGTGGAATTTACTCAATATACTTGTTTTTAACCCTTTACACTCGTGGGAATTGGCCTATATGGATAAGGCTCAATTGAAAAGCATACAGTATGCATAACAACGGCAGGAATTTAAAGGGAACAGTTTGGAGATAATGGGGAAATTATTAGACCAAATGTGAGTACACAACAGTTCACCTGACACAGTACTGTATCCAAAAATGTTTACATTATGTGCATTTTACATTGAAATCTGAAAATCTGGATACATTCAGTAATGTAAAACTAATCCTGGAAAATGTGGGGTAGCTGCAACATAAGACAAAAACATGACAAGGGTCTCAGTGAGAGGACTAACTGGTGTCTCCAAGAGGCCACACACCTCTCCAAAGTGTGCACAATTCCTAAGCAATTTCAATGCACTTTTATGACTCAGTCTTATAAGGTATTTTTGTAGCTCTTCTAGCTGTGCCATTGAGGGTCTAGAACAAGCACACTTGTTGTTTCATTTGAAACACAACCTTGCATCCCCACCATCACACAATTACTGTTGCTGTTTATACAATAAAATAAACGGTCCATTATAAATCGCAATCTGGGTTAGGTGGGCATAATTTGAAAGCTTGTTCTATTGGCAACATAAATTATAAAATATAATCTTACTCTTAGGCTTTCACAATGCAATTCAGTGAAACCGTTTTTGTAATTTTGGAGAGAAAGAACTCAAGAGTGCGTTCAGGTGCCCCGGCAAATTTTCTTCACAATTAAGAGACGGGCTCATTATGTTCAGAACAACCCAGGATATGATGCCATGTCATCTTGTAACTGTACATCAAACATAATGGCACTGTATATGATTTGGAAAGTGCACGTTTGGTTTGCTTGTTTGAAATCAAAGCAGTATTTATTATAATCCTCAACGTCTCACCTTTGAAAATACATTGAGTCATCTTAATTTATAGCGTTTCCCTCACTCAGACATTTGTATTTTTTGTTGCAAGTTGACCAAATACTGGGAAGAATGGGGGCAACTTGTCACACGCTTAAGTTCAGTCAAAACCCATAGATTGCTGTGAAGTGCAGAGCCAGAGCTCTCACATCATGTATAGCATGTTACTGTAGAGCCACGATGTTCCAATTTAGGTGCTTATTAGTGCCCAAATCAGCCATTTTCAACCCGTATACATACGGGTACGAGTGTAAAAGGCTACTGAAAATGTCATGAATCTTTTTTTTATATGTTGGCAACCGGTTCATGAAAGCAATAAGTTCCTCAAACCCAGGAATTATTGTGTGATAACTCCATCCTTTCACCAGCCCTTGGCTTTGCCTCTGGCCTAATAACTGCCCCTAGTCGTGAGTTATCACATGATAATTCCCAGGTTCTCATGCCTTATTGCTTCAACAGCCCACCCACTAATGCCCCTGGGTGCAGTCCATTCTGTAGGCTGCTTAATGTCACAGTATGTCAAAGCATCCATATGCAAACAGAGATGTAGAGCACCCCATAGGCTTTTAATATTGAAAAATCAAAGTGTTACCATTAGAGCAGTCATTTCCATTTTGTTTGACTGAGCAGTGACGCAACACACAACAAAATAACCGTTTGCATGCCAAATCTCTTTGGAAAGCTAGGACATGAAATTACATATCCCTCTTTCTCTCTCCCTCTTCTTCCTCTGCTTGCTAATGTCTTTCCTAGAACTTGAGCAAACAGCATGTGTGTAGGACACATAAGACAGATGTTTAGGATTACTTTCACCTTGTTTGCACTTTAACAGAGCTTAGCTGATGTGGAATGCCACTCATTCAGCCTCCTTGCTACCCCAGGGCTTTTCTAGCCTTTTTTCCATAGAGCCATCTGTACTGGACAGAGAGTAGCTCTAACCCACTTCTCAGGCCATAATCTCCGCAAGTGGGATTTGTATCCAAAGAAAAAGGTTAAATAGACTTATCTTAAATACAACCAACTTCTGTTATCAAAAACTGAACTGATGTGTATTACTCTATTGAATAGGCCTCATTCAAACACGGTTTACTATTTGCATGGCTATGTTATCACTTGTGTGTAGGCCCGCTGTATGCTTTTATCAGTTTGTGCTGTCGGGTCTGTTTGCAGACTAGGCCCTCATTGATATTGTTGAGGAGTGACTATCTTTAAGCAGTGCACTTATCTAATCCGTCTGCTGTGCTTTGGGAAGCCAGAGGAAGCGGCTACGGGACAGAAGCAGAGAGAGGGGACAGGGATGGGCTGTGGATGCTACTGCATATTTAATTATCGTTGATATTGCCACAGCGAGAGAAGGAGAGCGAGGCAAGAGGAGAGGATAGAGGAGCAGAAGGAGGGAGGGGATAGAAAGCGAGGACCCGCCATGTTCACTTTTTAATTAAGGCTCCGTAGTGTAACTCGTCAATGTACATTATTGGAAGAATGAACGTCAATGCCATTGCTTCTTCTCCCCCTCCTTTATCTCTGTCAATGATTCAAAGACATGATTTATGGTTTGTCTCCGTCTTTCAGGATCATCCATCAAGTTCCGGCTCTGCCGCCGCGCCACCCGTTGTAAATCATTCTGAAAGCCTGTCACTCATTACCATTAACCCCTCCTCAGTTGCTCTGGTCTGCGGCTTCCTCAACCTTTTTTTTTTCTCTCTCCTTCCCTCCCTCCTTTTCCTCCCCCTCAATGCACAACCTACAGCCACACAGGGTATCAGTTCCGTTTCACTGCCCCGTCCGTCCGTCCGTCCGTCCGTCCGCCCGCCTACCTTCTTTTCAATAAATTAACCAATGAATAAAAAGGCCCTGTACTCGTCAGGCAGGCAGGCAGCTCCTACTCCTCCTCCATTACATTAATGCTGCTTTCATAACCAAGTGGGAAGTGGGAATTTACCACATATGACTGGGACAAATCCACATAAGCAGCCCCCCACCTGATAATTACTAGTTGGAAACCGGTCTATTGCCACGTTCACGCGCTAGTCGGGACTAGGAAACTCAAATGTCCAACTTGCTAATTGGTTGAACGCAGCACCTGTATAACTACAACCAATTAACAAGTCAGACATTTCAGTTTCCTAGTTCCGACTAGTATATGAACACAGCATATCATCCTAAGCCCCCACTTCTCCTACATGGTGACCTCTGACATTGCCTACTAAGGAAATTACCTTGATAACAGCATTTTCAGCAGTTAAATGCAAAATCAAAACATTATTTATAAAAAGCAATTTATTAATATGGTTTTTGAATGCTATAATTTATTTGCGTTTCTCAACAAGTTCAAAGCACATGAATGCATCCAACTGGTATTTACAATGGGTAAGTTCCCACCTCATACTTGGTTACGAATGCAGCATAACACCACAGAAATGTCACTGCTGAGAAGCTCAGCGTAATTGAGGATGTAGCACATAGAAAACAACATTTTTTTGTGGTTTTGCAATGGAAATATTTGAACACATATGTGCACATAATTGTTTTACTCAGTTACATACATATACTATGTAAATCTATGGATTTAATAACCTAACAAACTAAAGGAATATCATCACAAGGATTTTGTTATTTGTAGCCAGGGTTATAAAGTTACTTTCAAACCAGTATTTGTGGTGGGCCCTTCCACTAAATTATATAGCTTTACTGGAAACGTTAATGCTTTACAAACCGAGGCTTACAATGACACAATGACTGTACTCTTTAACCAGATCTTATAGAAAAAGGTTTTTATGAACTGAAACATTGACTCAATGGAGTGAATGTCAATCTCTCAACAATAGATGATGCGCCGCCGCAGGAAGCTTCAATTCACTAGCTTCTTTCTTTTATCATTCTAATCCACATCTAGGTATCAATGCTACAGAATATCCACGAACAGCGGAAAGAAGCCATGAGCCACAGTATTGAGGGGCAACTTTCAGAAATTTGGTGCCAACACATGTCACTATTTGGGCAACCATTGTTCTCAGAACGGGCTGTCAAAGTGACAACGCAGCGGCAGGCAAATCCAGAAGTTTGCACTTTCCAGAAAAACTGCGAGCCCTAATCATTTTTGCAGAAGAACATTTGACAACAAATTTGCCATTAAAATGAATGGGAGGGAGGCTGGGTTGTTTTGAAGCATTTCTGCCTTTCTTTCTTTTTAGCTTGTCTCGTCCCCCAAAGCTGTTGCAGGTTTGGCGGGTCTGCTTCTCCCCTTTACACTTGCCATGAAACAGCCTTTGGTCCCACAAGAAACCATCTGACAGTACCACACCTCTGTTGTATTTAATGAAGAGAAAAAGCAGCAATCTACTATTAATGAATTTGGACTATAAAAAATGCCCCCCTTTGCTGAAAACGGCACAAAACTGCTTATATAGGGAAAGCCTCTTCTGGATTCCCGTCCAGATTCGAATGAAAGATCCATAGAGCCAGAAGAGCGAGGGAGAGTTAGTGAAATGCAGATTGTTTTAATAGAATACACACTTCACCAGGCAGCTGCAGTATCAGATTCATGATGGCCAGGGTTTTTGTGAAGTTCATGATGCTGTGACTATATACATTCACTTATCCCGGAGAAGAGGAGAAGAGGAAATGTAACAGAGTGAACCATGTAGTGACAGAGGTGGACCACCAGCAGCCTTTATATTTCATGTTGTACACTGAACAAAAATATAAATGCACCATGTAAAGTGTTGATCCCATGTTTCATGAGTTGAAATAGAAGACCACAAATGTTCTCATGTTGTGCACAAATGTGTTTACATCCCTGGGCAGAGCCCTACAGAAGGCAAATAAAATAGAGGTTGACTCTTCCAACCCACTCCACTCCAAATTCCAGCTCCTTCCCTCTGGCCACAGGTAAAATATATATATTTATTAAGTACTCTTTTATTCCAAATGCAATTCTGCAACTTAACAAAATGTTGGACTAATTGCACATTAGCACTTGCACTGAAATTGCACTACCCTGCAAACATCCTTTGCTTTTTTATATGTGCTATGTTTTATGAATTGCCTCTCTGAAGACATTAAAGTTTTCTGAATCTGTTAGTGAGCATTTCTCCTTTGCCAAGATAATCCATCCACCTGACAGGTGCGGCATATCAAGAAGTTGATTAAACAGCATGATCATTATACAGGTGCAACTTGTGCTGGGGACAATAAAAGGCCACTCTAAAATGTGCAGTTTTGAGGGAGCATGCAATTGTCATGCTGACTGCAGGAATGTCCACCAGAGCTGTTGCCAGAGAATTGGATGTTAGTTTCTCTACCATAAGCCGCCTCCACAAGAATAAGACGCCTAGAGAATTTGGCAGTACGTCCAACGGGCCTCACAACTGCAGAATACGTGTAACCACGACAGCCCAGGTCCTCCACATCCGGCGTCTTCACCTGCGGAATCATCTGAGACCAGCCACCCGGACAGCTGATGAAACTGTGAGGTTGCACAACCAAAGATTTTCTGAGCAAACCGTCAGAAAATGTCTCAGGGAAGCTCATCTGCATGCTCGTTGTCCTCACCAGGGTCTTGCCCTGACTGCAGTTCACTGTCGTAACTGACTTCAGTGGGTAAATGCTCAGCTTCGATGGCCACTGGCACGCTGGAGAAGTGCTCCTCACTTATGAATCCTGGTTTCAACTGTACCGGGCAGATGGTGTGTATGGCACCCTGTGAGCGAGCGGTTTGCTGATGTCAATGTTGTGAAAGAAGTGCCCCATGGGGGCAGTGGAGTTATGCTATGGGCAGGCATAAGCTACAGACAACGAACACAATTGCATTATATTTTTATTTTAATGTACAGAGATACCGTGAAGAGATCCTGAGGCCCATTGTCATGCCATTCATCCACTACCATCACCTCATGTTTCAGCATGATAATGCACGACCCCATGTCGCAAGGATCTGAAAATGTCCCAGTTCTTCCATGGCCTGCATACTCACCAGACGTCACCCATTGAGCATGTTTGGGATGCTCTGGATTGACGTACACAACAGCGTGTTCCAGTTCCTGCCAATATCCAGCACCTTCACACATCCATTGAAGAGAAGTGGGACAACATTTCACAGACCACAATCAACAGCCTTATCAACTCTATACACTGCATGAGGTAAATGGTTGTCATACCAGATACTGGCAGGTTTTCTGATCCACGCCCCTACTTTAAAAAAAATCTTTCTGTGACCAACCGATGCATATCTGTATTCCCAGTCATGTGAAATTACATATGATATGTATATGTATATGATATGTAATAGCTTATTGCCACAACAATGTGTTATATAGCAAAGGACCAAAATATAATGTATAGGTTATTTAATTAATTTAGGAATTTTCTCTAAAAAGATTCAATTCAACCACTTTCACTTTGTAAAATAAGAATATAGCAAAATCTAATTAAATAAAAATCTCTATTTGCAATCAAATTACCTGGTAAATGTATAATGCATTTGTTTTATTAGTCTGTATGTGGCAGAACTACTGGGCATCATAAAATCCCAGTCCGGTCAGACAAGTGTAGAATAATTGTCCCATCCTCCTCCTCCCAGCCTGTGGCTCATAAAAGCTTTGAACAAAGACCTAATCTGTGCGAGGCAGTGGTCCTTTAAACGATGGCCCACTTTCCCCTACCCTGCCTGCCAAACCACGCAAACATTCCTGACTGACATTCAATCAGAGAAATTTGAACCGAAGCAAGATGTTCTTTTATTAGTACCTCTGTTTGCTTGACTGGTCAGCTCCAATATGCACAGTTTGGATGGGTGGCGTACAGTAAGATGATGGGTTCTCTCTGATAAGGGTGAATGAGGGGTAAACTGCTATTCTGCAGAAAGGAACCATCAGACCTCATCACGTCACTCCTGGAGAACCATGTCACAAGCTCTTCAAAAACCAAGTGACAGAGAGGAGCAAGCAGCAGCACGCTGGGCTGTACTGAGTAGCAGCTCTCTCTGTCCCCTTGTCTCTCTCTGTCCGTCTGTCTCTGTCGCTCGCCCTCTCTCTCTGTGACTCGCTCTCGCTCGCTCTCTCTCTGTGTCTCGCTCGCTCTCTGTGTCTCGCTCGCTCTCTCTGTGTCTCGCTCGCTCTCTCTCTGTGTCTCGCACTCTCTCTCTCTGTGTCTCGCTCGCTCTCTCTCTGTGTCTCGCTCTCTCTCTCTGTCTCGCGCTCTCTCTCTGTGTGTCTCGCTCGCTCTCTCTCTGTGTCTCGCTCGCTCTCTCTCTGTGTCTCGCTCGCTCTCTCTCTGTCTCGCTCGCTCTCTCTCTGTGTCTCGCTCGCTCTCTCTCTGTGTCTCGCTCGCTCTCTCTCTGTCTCGCTCGCTCTCTCTCTGTCTCGCTCGCTCTCTCTCTGTGTCTCGCTCGCTCTCTCTCTGTGTCTCGCTCGCTCTCTCTCTGTGTCTCGCTCGCTCTCTCTGTGTGTCTCGCTCGCTCTCTCTGTGTGTCTCGCTCGCTCTCTCTCTGTGTCTCGCTCTCGCTCGCTCTCTCTCTCAGATACATTTTTTTATTATATTCACAGTAGTTTTTGCTGTTCATGATTAAATGTACTGTTTTCCCTTTCCTAAGAAAGTATTTGTTGCATTTGCCAGAAACAAAATCCTTGAACTTAACAATGGACTGTAGTGCCACTTCCAGTGAGGCAATATTCTCGTGGTTCCATCTATATTTTTTGGAAGGGTGTGTAGAATGTCCCCTGCCAGCCCTCAAAGCGGGGCCCTCCTCTTCTGGTGAGACTTGGGTGCTAGAGTGCAAATTGCATTGCTCTCCTGCTATTCACTTCCAATTAAGCAGCGGGCCGAGTGATGCGTCTCGGAGCAGGAGCTTCTAGCAGCCAGGCATCAAAAAGAGCAGTGTCGCTCAGTGACATCATTGAGGGAGGGAGGGGAAGGAACTCCTGGAGCTACAGTAGGATGACAGCCACAGCTTAATGTGACTAGGTGAGAATTGTGATTAGTATCGATGAAGAAACAGGGACACTGACGATTGACAGCATTTTTATTTTGAACATGAAAATCCCCAAATCAGAAAGATAAAAATCTCCAAATAGATTCAGCTCCTTTTTAGGCTTAGTCTTGAAACATATTGTAGCTGTTTCAAGACCAAGTGTCAATGGTGTAGGTTAGTAAGGTTTTCAATGTTTTACCTTCATTCACTAACCAACATGTTGGTTGTGAATGTGGAAATGTTGTTTTGATTGCCAAAATTATTGTGATGTTTTTTGCCCAAATCAACCACCTGATGGTAGGGTATGGTCTGGCGTCATATTTGTGATCCTATCATATAAATCTGTCCATCCCAGTAGCTACATCGTGCTGCCTTTAGCACAATTCACAATCTGCCTTATTTCACATTGTCCACGTTGTCTGCTTTGAAATGTTGAGGTTCTTTATTTGATCATATTAGACTATGAAATATTGAATGTGCCGGTGTATGAAAGCAAGGCATTTATCTGCATGAATAGCCCCTGTTTAGTGAAGTAGGTAATGCGCTTTAAGTATCATCCCATTCATGCATGCAAAAATGTACACTAAACTCTGTCACATGGTTTCACACTGCAGCAGAGCCCTCCGAGATCTTAAAGCTGCAATATGTAACTTTTTGGGCGACATAGAAATGTGAGTTATAGATATGTCATTCTCGTTGAAAGCAAGTCTAAGAAGCAGAAGATCTGTTCTGTGTGCATTATTTCTATGATTCCCATGCTTAAGTTTTTTGTTTTTGCATCATTTACTTTCGATCTAGTATACCAGTTTCAAACAGCTGAAAATAAAATATGTTTGGTTATGAAAAATATATTTGACAGTGGTTTAGATGGTACAATGATTCTCTACACTAGACTTGCTTGTTTTGTCACAAACTGAAATTAGGTGAACTATTTGAAATTTTGTGATTTCTGCAACCACTGCATTCTGACTTAATCTTATTGTTGCTGGTAACATAAGTGTTCTGGGTGTATTTATGACTGTGGGGGTGATGTACTGTATCAAGCCAAATAAACCATCTAGGCTATAGGTGGAGTGTGAGAAAGATCGTAAAAGTTATTTAGGCCTACTTAATTTACAATTTTTAAAAATACAGATATTTTGTGTCTTGTCTATTACCTTCCAGTAATAGTTAACTGGATCACATAGGCTAAGCAGTTTGTGAACCCTGTAAACATGTCCCTTCATTGTTTCGAGACTGTTAGTATAAAAGACAATCTGTAAAATAAAGCAATGATTATTGAGTTTACAGTAAACTATTGGCCCGGATTAAAAATGAACTCGTGCAATGTCAGCCGTGTATCCAGTCTCAGATTGATCTAGATAAACAGCATACTGTAACCTGACTTCAACTGACTGACATCTGTCAGATAGTACATCTCTGTCAAATATTACATAGCTGGTATGTCTCTCGGTCTTATGACAGGCTTGTGCATTAAGCGTAAGTTAATACTGTACATAATGATGACTAACCACTAGAAAACGTGTAGCCATCTTGCAGACACTATGAAGTCAACAACAAAAGTATAGTTTTAGTAGATATTTGATCAAAATTACAGTACAGTGCGTCAGCCCCCCACAGCCTCTCTTTGAGATGTCTCCCTTCACACTACAAGGACTCCAACTCCATAGAGGGCTCTGGAGAGGAACCTACAACATATCTATCTCACTTACCTTATTATAGAACTGAAATCTATAGTGACGACAACATGAAACTGCTCATTTACAACAATATATCAACAAAAGTCTTGCAGAAGTTAGGGAGAAAATGTGACTCCAGAAGACAAAGTCTGTAGATTGCTTTATTTGCCCGACCTGTTTTATTAACATGTAGACACTAGAAGCTGTATTCTTATGTGGGACAGCATGGCCGGACGGACAGCACGGCCGGACGGACAGCACGGCCGGACGGGCAGCACGGCCGGACGGGCAGCACGGCCGGACGGGCGGGCAGCACGGACGGACGGGCAGCACGGACGGACGGGCCTGCTGTTTTATTAACATGTAGACTCTAGAAGCTGTATTCTTATGTGGGACACCATAGACGGACGGACAGCATAGACGGACGGACAGCATAGACGGACGGACAGCATAGACGGACGGGCAGCGTAGACGGACGGGCAGCATAGACGGACGGGCCTGCTGTTTTATTAACATGTGGACTCTAGAAGCTGTATTCTTATGTGGGACACCATAGACGGACGGACAGCATAGACGGACGGGCCTGCTGTTTTATTTTTTTCTATTTAGCGTGCCATAAATCCGGGAGATGAAAATGTCATGGAGCAAGATCATTTTCCAAAGAGGTTTTGATTGCTATGAGCGTGTAATTGATTGTTCCAAGGACAGGGGGAAATCTAGAAATGTCATAACAGTCCTGCTTAGGTCGGTCCCACTGCCAGGCAATCAATGTGAAGTAAAAAGGGATATTGATTTGTGAGCTGCGAAAACTGTAGCTTGAGACAACCGGAGAGCAGTTCAGGAAAGTGGCACAGACATGCAGACCTGTCACTGGCACCTATGAATTACCCAATTCTGTGAAGATAGTATTACCTGGGATATTCAGGGTATTGCAGGCAGCTGTCCATTAGCTAACCCTGTCAGGCTGCTCACTGACTGCCTTGTCACTTTAATGAGGGAAATGTTGACCTTCCATGGGATAAATGTTGATATCTTTACCATTACAAAGTTAATACTAACAGGCTAATAGTGGAAGTTAAATATTGTTACTGGGGAAAAACACAGACTAATTTCAGCATGCTAACTTGGAAAATGCCAAGATTGTCATACATTTTTAAATGTTTGTATTTCTGTATTCTGACATGTTTAATACCCATTCAGTATTGTTTTAACTGGGGGGGAAAAAATCATTCCTGTAAGTGTGAGAATATGATTTCTTATACCACGTCTACCACTACCCATTCACTAGGCTGTGTTCTAAAATTGCCTTGGCTCAGAAAGTGACTGCTTCTCCTGGATATTCAGGCTTTGTTGTGCCAGGGGTCTGTTCTAACGGATTCATGTTATAAACACCTCAAGTAGCTGTTTTATGATGGACACCGTAGGTTTTTTGACCTTTGCATATCCCTGTCTGAAGATATACATTTGTAGTGACACAGATTGGAGGCTTTGCAGGGGTTTATGACATGATAAATCTCAGTCCTGGCATGCCAACCCTCTCATTTTACAAGCCTAGTTAGACTGAATGCTGCCTATACCAGACTAAAAGGCACAACATTTCCTCAGAAGGTCTATTTTGTAGTTTAGGAAACATTCATAAAAGTTGATGATCAATGAAATGATGACATTATCAGTATTATTGCATCTTGTTTAATCTTGTACTGTATTTTGACAGTTGTAGCAATTGTAAACTACAGGTATTCAGTTGACGATTTACTATTAGGGTGGAGTGTTCCAGTATTGCATTGACACATTTTGTCATCATAAAATTTTAGGACCTTAATTTGAGACTGTTTGCTACAGCAGGAAAATAATCCAGGAAATGTGAATTATTATGTGGATTATGCTTAATGGACATCGATGTAGGAGTTTCTATATTTTTTTGTAAGAGAAATTCAAGTCTGAAATTTGGAAATTAGTGGAAATTACAATCTTCAGAAGCCTTTTCAAGCCTCAAATAGACTACAAGTTTTACGTTTCCTGCCTTCCTGGAAAGTTATTCTGCAACAGGTGATCAAATTATGATCATACATTTATATCAGAGATGTAGACTACAATGTCCCTAAGTAGCATCAGAGAAGGCTCTGCCCTTGCATTTGATATTGCTAATTGGCATCAACCAAGGGTTGGCAAAATGGAGTTACAAAAGAGTGTGATAAGTGGAAGTAGACATGTGGGTATCTTGGAGTCACCACTGCCTGGTGCCTTTGGATGTTGATAACCAAAGATACTGTATATAATGACGAGATGGTCTTTTCTCCGCCCTAACTATGGGAGTGGTTGTCGCAAATGTGGGAAGGCAGGCGGTCTGTGTTCCCGCATGGACGGGAGTGGAACTTCTCGCGTCACATCTTTTTCACTGATATTACTTCTGATCAAATGGGCAGGAAATGCTGCTGATAATTTCTCTCAATTTTGTCTGGAAATACAAAATATACTGAATGTAGACTATTCTCACATTCTGTTTCTTTAGGATTTAAGTTCCTTATAATTAAGTTATCTTAAGTTTTTGTTTAATTAAATAGCCATGCTGTGTTTGATAGTGCTCTATGGCAGTGTAGATAAACCTACTTGAACATAGTAAATTGTATCATCTAATTGCCATGAAATAACAATTTATTGGATGCATGTCAGCTCCATTGCTGTATGATTGCTAAATGTCTTAGTCAAATATTTATTAATGCTAATTCCTAATCCATGAATTAGTTAGAAGGTTCACTATCTGCATGAAGTAGGCTAAGTAAAGCTGTTCTGCTATATCTGCAATATGTCACCAGACAATCCTTGAAACTTCTACTTGAAAAAGCTCTTTTATCAATCAATATTTGGTAATGGTCGATATAAGTGAAAGGTTCTACAGTAATTTGAATTTGCCAAAAAAGCAATGTGCTATAATTGACTTCTGTCCATAGTCTCGATCAAGACTTTCAAAATAGAAGACTTTAACTAGAAGTTTGTCATAGGCGATAGTGTTCTTGTTTAAAGTTTACATACACCTTAGCCAAATACATTTCAACTCAGTTTTTCACAATTCCTGACATTTAATCCTAGTAAAAATTCCCTGTCTTAGGTCAGTTAGGATCACCACTTTATTTTAAGAATGTGAAATGTCAGAATAATAGTAGAGAATTATTTAATTTCAGCGTTTATTACTTTCATCACATTCCCAGTGGGTCAGAAGTTTACATACACTCAATGAGTATTTGGTAGCATTGCATTTAAATTGCTTGACTTGGGTCAAATGTTTTGGGTAGACTTCCACATGCGTGCCACAGTAAGTTGGGTGAATTTTGGCCCATTCCTCCTGACAGAGCTGGTGTACCTGAGTCAGGTTTGTAGGCCTCCTTGCTCGCACACGCTTTTTCAGTTCTGCCCAAACATTTTCTATAGGATTAAGGTCAGGGCTTTGTGATGGCCACTCCAATACCTTGACTTTGTTGTCCTTAAGCCATTTTGCTACAACTTTGGAAGTATGCTTGGGGTCATTGTCCATTTGGAAGACCCATTTGCGACCAAGCTTTAACTTCCTGACTGATGTCTTGAGATGTTGCTTCAATATATCCACATAATGTTCCTTCCCCGTGAGGCAATGTATTTTGTGAAGTGCACCAGCCCCTCCTGCAGCAAAGCACCCCCACATCATAATGCTGCCACCCTCGTGCTTCATGGTTGGGATGGTGCTTTTAGGCTTGAAAGCCTCCCCCTTTTTCCTCCAAACATAGCGATGGTCATTATGGCCAAACAGTTATATTTTTGTTTCATCAGACCAGAGGACATTTCTCCAAAAAGTATGATCTTTGACCCCATGTGCATTTGCAAACCATAGTCTGGCTTTTTTATGGCGGTTTTGAAGCAGTGGCTTCTTCCTCGCTGAGCAGCCTTCCAGGTTATGTCAATATAGGACTCGTTTTACTGTGGATATAGATACTTTTGCACCTGTTTCCTCCAGCATCTTCACAAGGTCCTTTGCTGTTGCTCTGGGATTGATTTGCACTTTTTGCAGCAAAGTACGTTCATCTCTAGGAGACAGAACGCGTCTCATTCCTGAGCAGTATGACGGCTGCGTGGTCCCATGGTGTTTATACTTGCGTACTATTGTTCGTACAGAGGAATGTGGTACCTTCAGGCATTTGGAAATTGCTCCCAAGGATGAACCAGACTTGTGGAGGTCTACAAAAATTCTGAGGTCTTGGCTGATTTCTTTTGATTTTCCCATGATGTCAAGCAAAGATGCACTGAGTTTGAAGGTAGGCTTTACATCCATAGGTACACCTCCAATTGACTCAAAGGATGTCAATTAGCCTATTAGAAGCTTCTGAAGCCATGACATCATTTTCTGGTATTTTCCAAGCTGTTTAAAGGCACAGTCAACCTTGTGTATGTAAACTTCTGACCCACTGGAATTGTGATACAGTGAATTATAAGTGAAATAATCTGTCTGTAAACAATTGTTGGAAAAATTACTTGTGTCATGCACAAAGTAGATGTCCTAACCGACTTAAACAAGAAATTTGTGGAGTTGTTGAAAAATGAGTTTTTTATTGATTCCAACCTAAGTGTATGTAAACTTCCGACTCAACTGTATGTATAAAACAATCAATAAAACATGTCTCTGTACTCTGACAACACTCCCTCTCCAGCATGGGGGGAAGAGGGTGTTTTGGAGGCCATCAATGATCTCGGCCAATCCAGAAGTTTCTCTTGTGGTTGAGGGTCATAGCACATTTGGGAATCTCTGGTGTGCTGCGTGGCTCCTTGTTCTCCATGTTTGTTTTGAAGTTTTGTGTCCCATGACCATCTTCATCCATTAGCTGGCAACCAGTTCACCTCTAGAGCTTGTCCTGAGGCACTTGTGAAATACTGATAAAAAAAACAGTATTTTTTTCCAAATGCGAAGGAGGATGACATTCTTCATTCTATGGGCTGACCCAGTGTTCTGTAGTACTTGGAGTGCTCCTTACATTCAGCATTCCATAGAGTGCCCCTAAATCAAAGGTGAAATATTACCCATATTAGATGCATAGGTTCCTAAACAAGGCCGTTGTGTCCTTTTCATGTTTATCTAAAAGCACATCTGCCATAACTTCTCCCAAAATGCAAATTTTCCAACATGAATAAGAGAACATACTGCAAGATGTCTCTTCAAAAGTATTTTTTAAGTAGTTTGTTTTCATATTGTAGACTGGCTAAAATTGAGAGGGACCTTAATTCAACAGAGAAGAGTTTGACTGTTTTGTATTGATAATAGTTTTACTGATTAATTTACTGTATGAATATCTGATCCTCCAGCCTTGTTCAAAACGGCTTAATATGCTGTATCACATGTAATGCAAATTAGATGATGTTAAATATGTCAATTAGAAAAATTGTTGTTTAATTATCAGTTAATTGATGCAATAACATTGAGCCCCATGAGTGTGAACAAACAGGTGAATAATGAAATGGATAATTGCCGTTTGAGACTGTCAAGGACAATATAACAATGTGACAGATTGCCAGCAACTTCTAGAAATGTTAGATAATGATCTTGTTATGATAAATACATATATTTTCAACAATTTACTGGTTCTTTGTTGTGCTGTGATTCATGTGTTAATAATTATCCAGATTTAGGTTTACATTTGCATAAAGAATTCAAATGTCACTGTCAAGAAAGACTGTCTCACTCTGTAACCACTTAAATGGAGACAGGATACATTTCATCTCATTTTGAAATCTGAAATGTAAGTAAACCCCTCATCTTGCAAGGCTCAGGCTTTTTAATTTATTCATAGAACACTTGTGGAATATTAGAATATCGCTCAGTCTTCGTAATTTGCTGCAACACAATCTGGTGGATCCAAGCATGGAAAGATATATTATCCAACTGAGAAAGCTTCAGTTTTTTCATTGCAAGTTCATTGCAGTTTGGAGATACTCATAATCACTTTGGAATAGGCCACTTGCAATAACACTTAGTAAAACCCTACAAAAAATCAGTTGCCTTTTGCCTGTCATTGGCCAACGATTGTTGTAAACATTTCAACATGAGGCAGGGAAACCTTTGACACAGCACTAAGTCAATGGCCCGCCGTGAATCACAAGGAGCTGCTTGACCTCTAGTAGTTTGTTAAAAAAGGTATGTGACATCCACACTGTTGATCCTCTCATGATCCCCTCAGGCCTGCATTGTGCATGTAGCCTTGTGTGGATTTCACAGTTTCTCTGAAAACGGAACAAACAAAACCTATTGTTTTGACGTACTTTGCATATTTTTCCACTCTTGGAAATATTTCAAATGCTCAGAAGTGATTGCAACTCAACTAATTTCCCTCTCCTATGGTGATTTCTTACTATTATGTAGTCTAAACAGAGATAGGGGTCTTGTAATGAATAACCTCGATATCAACGATTCAAATTTGGCCTTAGAATTCTATGGTCACTCCCACTATGGGAGTTGCCTACTGAGTCAAGTATTTGTCATCATTTATCACATGACTGTGAGGCGTGGGGAGGGTTACAAGGAAGATGTTGTAGATTAAGCCAATGCCTATGCACCGGGAGTTTCTCCCGGTCTTTCTTTATTGGCTAACGAAGACACAGTTTGACGCGTTGGTCCACCAGATCTTCATTGGACGGAAGTGTCTGGGAACGAGATTATGTGAAGCTTAATAACAAAGGCCTCTAAATTGTATCTCTCTTTCTCCTTCTTTTTCAGTATACGAGCCTGATGAACATGGCGTCATGCGAGAGACCATCCCTGAGGATAACAGAGAGAACGACACTCCAACTGAAGAGAAGACGAGTCCCAAGGCCTCAGAGGACAAAGAGATGGACAACAAAAGCAGCTACAGCTACCAGGACTCCCCCGTCAGTGTCCTTTCCCATCAAGAAGCCGAGTTGGAGTCGCGTCTTAGCGACGCCAGCGATAGACTCTCACTCTCAGACTTCAAAAGTTCCTCACCACCTGAAAGCCAGAAGGACGAGGGGAGCAGCGGTTCGAAATACAAGGATGACATGCACAGCAGCCTGGAGAAAATGAGGGCCGCCTATGCTAACTTCCTCTCAGATTCCTACTGCACAGGGATCGGAATGGACTTGAAAATTAGCAAAACTCCCAGCAAGGCTAACTGTGACAGCACCAATGTTAGCACCAAGAGTGAATTTGACTGGCATCAGGATGCACTATCCAAAACCTTCCAGCAAACACACTCCCCAAAGCCTGTGTCCAAACCCAACCTCTTCAGCTCGGTCCACCTCTACAGACAAAGCAGCAAAGCAGGTGGGACAGTGTTTACAGGGGCCAGCCGTTTCAAGTGTAAGGACTGCAGTGCAGCCTATGACAGTATTGTGGATTTGACAGTGCACATGAACAAGAGTGGACATTACCAGGACAACAATCATGGCAAACCAAGCAATGCCTCCACATCCTCTTCCAAATCAAGGAAACGAAATTTGCAAGACATGGAAGGGAAAGAGGATGCACAAAAAGTTCTGAAGTGTATGTTCTGTGGCCATTCTTTTGAGTCCCTCCAGGACTTGAGTGTCCATATGATAAAAACTAAGCATTACCAAAAAGTACCTTTGAAAGAACCTATTCCAGTACTCTCACCGAAATTACTGCCACCAGCAAAGAAACGGACCTATGAGGCCAACAGACCTTGTTCTCCTGATTCTACCACAGGGTTAGCTGGCTACAGCGAGGCCCAACGGTCCGCTGCTATTTCAAATGCTAACAGTAATCGCTATGGTTATCAGAATGGGGCTAGCTACACTTGGCAGTTTGAGACATGCAAATCTCAGATTCTAAAATGCATGGAGTGTGGAAGCTCACACGATACCCTGCAACAACTCACCACTCATATGATGGTCACTGGACATTTCATGAAAGTTACAAACTCAGCCTCTAAGAAAGGGAAACAGTTAGCTCTGGATCCCTTGGTTATAGAAAAGATGCAGGTATTAGCTGAGCCGCTTGCTAACGAAACTGATGGCGATAAAGTGTCTCCAAAAACATATTCCCCAAGGGTCAGTGAGAAAGATAGCCAGAGGGATGACACATTGGACAAAATGGAAGAAAGTGAAGTGAAAGATGACAAGGCAGACAGTGAGGATCAAAAGGCAGGGAACAGGGTGATTAAATATCGCTATCTTCGTGAGGAGGATCTGGAGCAGCAGGGATTGTCAGGTGGAGGAGGGGATATCCTCAAGTCTTTAGCCAACACAGTGGCCTCTGCAATCAACAAGGCTCAGACTGGGACCCCCAGCTGGAGTGCCTACCCCAGTATCCACGCTTCCTATCAACTCTCTGGGATCATCAAGAGCAGCACTCATCTCTCAGCGTCTCCCCCCATTCAGATAAAGCACACGTTCAACCACAAGCTGAGACCGATCGCCCCAAAGGGGAAGTTTCTTCAGGGTGCTGGGGGAGTTGACACTCCACAGCAACCGTATCGAAAAGCGGACACCAAGAAAGAAAAGATTGGCATTAGCGATGGTAAAGAACGTCTGAATATTAAGTTTGATCTGGTGGAGAATAATGACAGCGATTGTCAGGACGATTCCTCTACCTCTTCAAAGCTCAATGCAGACTGTCTGAATGAAGGGAGTGATGTGATCAGAGGGAAGTTGAGCCCAGATTTCTCAGACAGAGGCAAGACACCAAGCCCTCCTGCCACCGGTGGAAGAAGCACTACTTCAGAGCTTGTCAATGACACCCCGGAAATACTCGGCATAAACCCTCTAAGTGCACTGCAGTCAGTTCTGAACAGCCATTTGGGTAAAGCAAATAAGCCCACCAATTCAAGATCTGAAAATAGTAAACCATCTGCTCGCTCTCAATCTATATTAGCTGAACTCAACCAGAGTATGGAGAAACCAGCAGTGGTGCATGCTACCCCTGCTAGGAACAGCGCTAACATTGCCTTCCTGTTTGCTAGCAATGATCAGCCAATAGACCTGACAAAATATAAACCTAACAAGCCAAGTTCCTCCCATCTACAAACCTTTGCCCCAATGCCACAGAAACACGCTCTGTCTGACATTGCTGACATGGTTAAGGTTCTTCCTAAAGCCACCACACCAAAAGCCTCTATGCCATCAAGGATACCCACCATGAAACTGGAATCAGACGTGAGACGCTCTGAGGACGTGTCGGCTGAGGTATACTCGGTTCACAAGCGCAAGGGAAGGCATTCGAACTGGAACCCCCGACATCTTATCATCCTCCAAGCCCAGTTCGTCTCCAGCCTCTTTCTGACTTCTGAGGGCAAGTACTTACTCTCAGATCTTGGTCCTCAAGAACGAATGCACATCTCTAAGTTTACTGGACTGTCCATGACAACCATCAGCCACTGGTTGGCCAATGTGAAATACCAACTTAGGAAAACAGGGGGGACCAAGTTTCTGAAGAGCATGGACACTGGCCATCCAATCTTCTACTGCAATGACTGTGCTTCCCAGTTCAGGACACCACCAGCATTCATCTCTCACCTGGAATCACACCTAGGGTTCCAAATCAAAGATATGCGCAAATTGCCTATTGAGCATCAGACGAAGGTAGAGGAGCCAGAACTGTCAAAGGCTCTCAGTGTCCGTGCGACAGAGACGCTAGTCACAGAGGAGGATGTTGACACTAAGTTCAAATGTAAGCTGTGTTGTAGGACATTTGCTAGTAACCATGCAGTTAAACTCCACTTGAGTAAAACTCACAGCAAATCACCTGATAACCATTCACAATATGTGGAAATGGATAAAGAGTAGGATTTGTTCATTTTTGCTATCTTTTTTGTTGTTGTTCATTTTTGAAACATTGGTTAGATATTTCAGCCATGTTTCCAGTAGCATTGTGTATTATGAATAAAGACATTGAAAACATTTGATTGAATATGACATGGACACACTGGCTAGACTAAATCCTAAAATGTTAAAGAATACACCAACTTATACCTTTGCACCCTTCTCAAATGCATCACCAGTAATGAAATGTATTACTGCTTGAAATATAATTGCTAACGTTTGCATGCAATAGCTCTGGCTATGACTACTATTTATTTGTATAATATGTCAAGTTTCAATTGTATTATTACAAAGACAATGTAATGGATAAATTGTAATGTTCATCTCCAATGCTACACCTTTGTAAAATATGCAGCTGTTTTAAACAGGTAGCCAGACACATGTTAACACATTTATTGCACTGTACATTGAACTGTACAGTGAATTGCTATGTAAAAATGTTTTGTGTTTCATTGATAGAACAGAAAAGCACTTTAATAAATGTTAAATCACCAGTTTAGACTCAGATTATGTACATGAACCCAACAAATATAGACAGGTTGGAAACAAGGAAAAATCTAATATAAATGTGTTTCATTTTAAAAGGATGACATTGACAAATGATACCTGCACCTTCTTTTTTTTTACCAATTGAAATAAAGAATTAACATTTGATACCAGACTGTGTTCATTTTAAGTTTTCATGAGTCTCCTGTACGTCTCCTGAAATATTGTAAATTAACAATATATGCGTAGATCAATGTGTGGTTGGGAATGACTGTGTTCTTCATAACAAGTAGACATTTTCTTCAGCTCTTTTATTTCACAGATATAAAATATAATTGCCTGCTAAATTCATAAACATTTTACACAATTTATCTCTCTTCTTTCCAGCAATCAAGTCCCTCAATTACCACCACCATCAAATCTCTGTTTAATAACAGGCGGCTGACATTTGATGGCAAATGGAGAAAAGCACATGGGCTCTATGGTGATTTGAATACTGTGACACCAACTTGCCCTCTGTTGGAAATGAGCAGGCAATCACAATTGTTCATCAGATGACTCCTAATGCAGTTAAAGTATTCAGCTATAATTTCTTCTTGCATTTATAATTACTGTCATATACCACACACCTCAGTGAGCAGATTAAAGCTATAAATTATGTAATGCCTCGCCTCACCAATGGATCCCCTAATTCGTCTGTAGAGCCATTATGTTGTAGAGCAGCAACTTATTTTAAATTGAGACCAGCACAAATGATCTAAGATATGGGAAGATTATAGTGGGAAAACTGATTGCAATATTCAGATCATTTGTGTTTATTCATGGAAATTAAAATGTGAGATTGAATTGTCTTATTAAAGAGGAGATATGCCTCAGTACTGCTGCAGTCGTAAGCATTCAGAATGTCACAATTTTGCTTAAGTTCCTTTATCCTTTGTGAAATTACTATAGAAATTCACTGCAGTATTGGATGTGGGACAACAAGCATATATAGTAGTCTGGCTCTATCAGCATAGCATGCAAGTGATCAACATTAGGTTAAGGCTTACCATTGATAAAATGCTGTCATCAATGCAATCAACTGGATTGTTTCTTACCTTAATTTGGTCTAATAAGTCAGTCACATTGGTGATTTATTGTTACTGTACAGGGAAGTGATACACTTAGGAACATGTGCTCTTTCCATCACATAGACTGACCAGATAAATCCAAGGCTATGATCCCTTATTGATGTCACTTGTTAAATCCACTTAAATCATTGTAGATGAAGGGGAGGAGACAGGTTAAAGACGGATTATTAAGCCTTGAGACAATTGAGACATGGATTGTGTGTGTGTGCCATTCAGAGGGGGAATGAATAGGCAAGTCAAAATATTTAAGTGCCTTTTAACGGGGTATGGCAATAGGTGCCATGTGCACCGGTTTGAGTGTGTCAAGAACTGTAACGCTGCTCGGTTTTACACCCTCAACAGTTTCCCGTGTGTGTCAAGAATGGTCCACCACCCAAAGGACATCCAGCCAACTTAAGACAACTGTGGAAAGCATTGGCGGCAACGTGGGCCAGCATCCCTGTGGAACACTTTTGACAACTTGTAGAGTCCATGTCCCAACGAACTGAGGCTGTTCTGAAGGCAAAAGGGGATGCAACTCAATATTAGGAAGGTGTTCCTAATGTTTTATACACTCAGTGTATAATCTATAAGTAAAATATATGTACTGTATATGTGACCATGAGCTAAAACAAATATTCCACAAGGTTCAATTTCCATTTTATCAAACAAAAAACAGACTCTGGTAAGTGAGTTGCTAAACAATCCAGGCGTCATGATTTTTCATATGGAATGTTTCCATTTCCATACAGTTAATCTTTGTACACCGGGCATGATTATTAAGATTTTTCATTTTCATTTGCAAAATAACTGGGCACCTCCGCAATGGCTGACAGTAGTAGTATTGTATCCCTACTGCACTTCATGGACTGAAATATATGGTTAGCAGCAGGGGCGCAACTTTGGTGGGGGGGACATAATAAAAAAAAATTAAATGTCCATTTTTTTATCCAGTCCGATGAACACTCCAAACACCCTACCCGACCACTCGGAAGTGTCAGTATGGTCCTAAAGCACACCGTTGCCTTGTTTTGTATCACATTCCAATTAGAAAATCGGGCTCCCGAGTGGTGCTGCACTGCATCTCTGTGCCAGATGCATCACTACAGACCCTGGTTTGATTCCAGGGTCTGGAATTGAACCATACCCTGGGAGTCCCATAGAGCAGCACACAATTGGCCCAGTGTGGTCTGGGTTTGGCTGGTGTAGGCCGTCATTGCAAATAAGAATTTGTTCTTTACTGACTTGCCTAGTTAAATAAAGGTTATATAAAATAATAAAACTGGGGGACAAAAATACAATTTCAGAATGTGTGGGGGGGGTTACACCCTGGTTAGCAGAGACCGTAGTATACACAGTACTGTAAATCCAGCAGTTGTGGTGAATTGTTAAAGCTAGATTGTGTTATATGTCATCACATTTCCTCTCATCCATGGAAATTGAATGAAGGAAAAGTAAATTAAATAAACTTTGGAAAATTATTAGTACTGATGTGAAATTCTCTGTCTTAGTCATATCGGGTTTAAGAAATGATTCTTGTCTAATGTTTTGCAGTCAATGAAAAGTAACAGCCTGCCTATACCATGATGTGGTTTGTCTAGCTGTAAAATTGTTTTTGAAACATTTAAACTGTCTTATTAAGGTCTATAAATGTCATGATTCTGATTATTCACAGTCTGATGGATCCGAAACATCAAAACAGCTTGCTCTCTCCACACAGGCTAGGGCTTGGAGATTCTTTTTAAAAACTACCAGTGGCTTAGTAGAAAAATCGAATTATGCACATAACTATGCTAGCATTGCAGACACAGCCGTGAAAATCGAACTTAGCAAAATTGATGCCAGCTCGCATATGCAAATGCTATGTCAATCTGCCATTAAACATGTTATCAAATAATAAGTGTACACTCATTGCTTGGTCCGCTATGATGTTGATGTGCTGTAATGGGACATTGGAATTTGCCTGCTTGGATACACACAAAACATGAACTATATGCCTGACTTTGTTTCTTTCTATGGGTTAGACAGGGATGTGTTTTCTGCATTTTCTGTGAATCACAGAGGAAAAGAGGGTTGTCACACAACATCATCATAATAAGTGAATCTCATTTGTTTAATGAATTACCATGAAAATAATTACCTGTTAGAGATAAGGGACAGAGACCGAGCCCTTGAGTATCATTTCTTCTTCCCTGAAATCTTTATGATTTGTAATGTCCATTTTACACCATTACACCTCATTACTTCTAGGCCTCCATTTTCAGTCCTCGTACTGTATGCATGACTTATTGCATGAGCTAAGAATGGATTGCAATTTTCACATAAAAGCGCTCATTGCACAGATTTTACCTATAGATGAGGTCAAAATTAGTAGCCATCTCCATTACACGCCTCCTTCAGTAGGCCTATCTATCATGTTATTTATGTTAGATTGTTGTGTTGTTACAAATGTGCTAATCATATCAAACACTCGATTAATATACTTCAAAACATTTCATCAATCAAGTGGCATGATACTGCATATTCATCTTGCATCATACATTATAAACTCCTTGTTATTTAGCAATTATGGCACATGCATGTCTTAGCAATCATGTAACCTGATACCTGATTCTAAAAAGAAAAGATAAGGGTTGATAAAGTAGTTGAGAACAGGTGAAAACTCAGGAACAGTGCTGTATTCCATTAGAAGTCTACAAAATGTTCTATCATAATAGTTCAAACATTGTTTTCATAATTTAGGCCGGCTCATGATTTCTGCCCTCTTTTCTTCTAATCATCCTCTCTTCCTTGTGCTTTCTCTGTCTGTCTCTTATGGTTTAACTTATAATGGTCGTCCTTAATTATTCATTTTGTTTCATTTCTTGTTCAATGCGAAATACATAGGCCAGTCAATGATTGAGTCATATCATTACTTCTCTGTGAGAGGAGAATAACATTTGAAAGGCTTCACCATTGTGTCAGTCAGTAATCTGATGTCAGGGAGATTTGAAGAGTCTCCCTCCCTCTTGAAGTGCTGTATGTTGCACTGTCAACGCAGAGTCCAACGCAGTGGGGTGTATTCATGTATTCATGGATGTATTCATGAATGCCAAGGGAGGCCAGGTTTCCCCCCCAAAAATGTACCAATGTCAACAACAACAAAAAAGATCTTTCATATCTCTGTATTTCATCATTTTCCTTCAATTTGCAAGGAGCTGAATGTATCTCACAGGAGAAAGCATCCGAGCAAGTGAAACTGTGCCCCTCTGTCTCTCTACATGTAGGCCATCTATCTGATGCTGTCTTGTCGAAATGAGTATGTCATTGTTGCCACCTGTAGCATTGAAGGCAAGGGAAGCCAGAGAGCATTTGGGCTCCCTTGATAAAAAAGTATACAAAATTTGCCAATCAGCATTGAGCTAAACTGAGCGGGCTCAACTGTACATCCCATTGAGAGCATCCGTCATTGACAGAAAAACTTGAATTGTTGCATCTCGTTGTGTTGTTGTCCTCCGGTGGCTAGCTAGATAAAATTGGCACTTTCCTAAATTAGCCATGGATGGAGATCGGGACTTGGACTTGTAGTTTTATTTAATTCGCCATACTAGCCAATGATTAAAATGGCGATTTTGATCCAACCATTAATTCATACATTGTTGTGCCCTTGGCCTGAAAGGATGGAAGTTCAATATGTAGCTAGATGTAGAAGGCTAATGTTAACTAGCTAATGTTGCCCATGTATGGAAGTTAGGCTAGCGAACAACTATTTAGCCATGTAGCCAAGGACAACAAAAAATTTAAATGTGTACTGTATGATAGTGATAGATAGTGGTAGTGATAGACCATTTCGTCAACGTGAAAGAGATGAGGATAGTATTGGCGTTTCAAGTCTGAATTTGTCCTGCTAGGTGACTGATACATGCTTAAACCACCTGACCAAGTCCTAACAAGACTCCCTAAATATTTCTCAGATTATTACCAACCCCACAAGGTATGACTCCAAACACCCAGAAAAGGCTACTCTTCTTGATGTAATCCTCACAAATAATCCTGATAGGTATCAGTCTGGTGTAATGACCTTAGTGATCACTGTTTTACAGCCTGTGTTCGTAATGGCTGTTCACTGAAATGACCTGTCCTGATTTGTCATAGACGCTTGCTAAAAATGTTTAAAGAGCAAGCCTTCCTTCATGAACTGGCCTCTGTAAAATGGTATAGAATCAGCTTGATCCCCTCTGTCGAAGACGCTAGGACCAGTGGTATTGTTACCAAACACACCCCCATAAACAAAATGAGAATTAAAAACAGGTTCAGCCCCTGGTTCGACCGTGATCTTACAGAGTTACTCCACCTCAAGAATTGCATTTGGCGAAAGGCTCGGCACACGCATACTCAGGCTGACTGGCTTTTGTTCAGACAAATGAGAAATAAGTACACTCAGGCTATCTGGAAGGCCAAAGTTATTTACTTTAAGGAGCAGTTTTCTCTCTGTGGGTCTAACCCCAAGATGTTCTGGAAAATGGTTAAAGACCTGGAGAATAAACCCTCCTCCTCACAGCTGCCCATGTCCCTTAAAGTTGATGATGTGGTTGTTACTGACAAGAAGCACATGGCTGAGCTCTTTACTTACCACTTCATTAAGTCAGGATTCCTATTTGACTCAGTCATGCCTCCTTGCCCATCCAACATTTCCACATCTACCACCCTTTCTAATGCGACTATCCCCGATGCTTCTCCCTCTTTTTTCCCCTGCCCGCTACAAAGTTTCTCCCTGCAGGCAGTCACTGAGTCCGAGGTGCTAAAGGAGCACCTGAAACTTGACCCCCAAAAAACATCTGGGTCAGAAGGTTTAGACCCTTTCGTCTTTAAGGTTGCTGCCCCTATCATCGCCAAGCCTATCTCCAACCTTTTAACCTGTCTCTCCTTCCTGGGGAGGTTCCCATTGCTTGGAAGGCAGCCACAGTTCGTCCATTATTTAAAGGGGGAGATCAAACTGATCCTAACTGTTATAGGCCTATTTCTATTTTGCCCTGTTTATCAAAATTGTTGGAACAACTTGTCAATAATCAACTGACTGGCTTTCTTGATGTCTATAGTATTCTCTCTGGTATGCAATCTGGTTTCCGCTCAGGTTATGGATGTGTCACTGCAACCTTAAAGGTCCTCAATGATGTCACCATTGCCCTTGATTCTAAGCAATATTGTGCTGCTATTTTTATTGACTTGGCCAAAGCTTTTGATACGGTAGACCATTCCATTCTTGTGGGCCGGCTAAGTATTGGTGTCTCTGAGGGGTATTTGGCCTGGTTTGCTAAGTACTTCTCTCAAAGAGTGCAGTGTATAAAGTCAGAACATCTGCTGTCACAGCCACTGCCTGTCACCAAGGGAGTAACCCAAGGTTCAATCCTAGGTCCCACACCAACAACATAGCTCAGGCAATAGGAAGCTCTCTCAACCATGTATATGCAGATGATACAGTCTTATACTCAGCTGGCCCCTCCCCGGATTTTGTGTTAAATGCTCTACAACAAAGCTTTCTTAGTGTCCAACAAGCCTTCTCTACCCTTAACCTTGTTCTGAACACCTCCAAAACAAAGGTCATATAGTTTGGTAATAAGAATGCCCCTCTCCCCACAGGTGTGATTACTACCTCTGAGGGTTTAGAGCTTGAGGTAGTCATGTCATACAAGTATTTGGGGGGTATGGCTAGATGGTACACTGTCCTACTCTCAGAACATATCAAAGCTGAAGGCTCAAGTTAAATCTAGACTTGGTTTCCTCTATCGTAATCGCTCCTCTTTCACTCCAGCTGCCAAATTAACCCTGATTCAGATTACCATCCTACCCCTGCTAGATTACGGAGACATAATTTATAGATCGGCACGTTAGGGTGCTCTCGAGCGGCTAGATGTTATTTTCCTTTCGGCCATGGTCATCTCTGTTTGATGCTTATTTATAAAACCCTTTTAGGCCTCACTCTGTCACGCCCTGGCCATAGAGAGGCTTTATTCTCTATTTTGGTTAGGCCAGGGTGTGACTAGGGTGGGCATTCTAGTTCCTTTATTTCTATGTTTTCTATTTCTTTGTTTTTTTGCCGAGTGTGGTTCCCAATCAGAGGCAGCTGTTTATCATTGTCTCTGATTGGGGATCACATATAAGTTGTCATTCTCCTATTGGCGTTTGTGGGATCTTGTTTTTGGTTAGCTCTGTGAAGCCTGCAGAACGTGACATTCGTTATTCTTTTGTTGTTTTGTTTGGTGTTCTGAGTAAATAAAGAATCATGAAAACTTACAGTGAGGGAAAAAAGTACTTGATCCCCCTTCTGATTTTGTACGTTTGCCCACTGACAAACAAATGATCAGTCTATAATTTTAATGGTAGGTTTATTTGAACAGTGAGAGACAGAATAACAACAAAGAAAATCCAGAAAAACGCATGTCAAAAATGTTAGAAATAAGTATTTGACCCCTCTGCAAAACATGACTTAGTACTTGGTGGCAAGTAGAGATCAGACGTTTCTTGTAGTTGGCCACCAGGTTTGCACACATCTCAGGAGGGATTTTGTCCCACTCCTCTTTGCAGATCTTCTCCAAGTCATTAAGGTTTCGAGGCTGACGTTTGGCAACTTGAACCTTCAGCTCCCTCCACAGATTTTCTATGGGATTAAAGTCTGGAGACTGGCTAGGCCACTCCAGGACCTTTATGTGCTTCTTCTTGAGCCACTCCTTTGTTGCCATTTTTCCATGGGTCAGAGACAAAATGTTGCAGTGTTAAAACTAAGGTAACACTTTATTTGGATAGTCCATCTGTAGATGCTCTACAGATTATCTACAGACAATCGGTACCATTTCAACTAACTATCTACTAACCCTATCTCTAGCTCTAACCTTAATTCCTATCCTAACCCTAAACTTAACCCTTACCCTTATACTAAAACTAACCCTAACCGTAGCAAGCAGTTGCTTATTAAAATGTAGTTTTTTGATAGTATGATCATCTGTAGAGCATCTACAGATGGAACACCCAGACTATTCAAATAAAGTGTGACCAAAACTAATTTAATCTGATTCTACTCATTTTACAATGGGATGGAGATAATATTTAGCCGTTTTAAAGCTAATGCCCTTCAGTTCTACACATTTTTCCATGACTTAAGCCATCTTCATATGATATCTGAGTGAGAGTAACTGTCAAAATTAATGGGGGCCCCCTGAAGGTCAGGGGCCACTGTGCACGGTCAGTAATTTGGCCATGATGACTACAAGGTTTCAAAATCTGGTTAGACTAACTTACTTGGCGATCTAAAAAAATGTATCTGACATGGGGTAATTGAGTAGTTCAGAGGACGCTAAGGTGAAACAGTCCCCCCCGTTTATCCAATATTCTCCTATTTGCTTTGGATAGTGTGATTATTTTTAGCCAGACATAGACCATCTATTCAAATCCTCTTAATTCAAATATTGTTTAAAGTCCACATTTAGCATTTCTGTATTCCCCTTCCAAAGTTTATTTTTAAACAGGATAAGTTTGCCACAGAGAAATGTGGACGAATTTCAGCATAGGAATGCATGGCCAACATTTTCATTGCCATCATTTACTGGAGGAGTAAACACTTGATTGCCAGCAGTTCATCAGTGCATCCTTCAAATGTGTCACCTAGCCTGACTCAAGGCACCATGCTGGCTCAAATTGAAGCTGACATGTCCCAAATATGAACACAACAAATCACACATTTTTATTGGAGCCTAATCTAGCCCCCTTGCAGACGTCAGCACAATCACAGACGCCTCTCTAATTCCTGCCGACTGGCTGCTTGTGCCTCCCAAGCATCTTCAGACTCACAGACCAAACACTAATGGCTGGACGCCAGAGATGAGGGTGACACCTATGCTTATCAGATGACTTTAATACAGTTGTAAAGATGTGTGAGGGGAGAGAGGAGGACTCTGCCTCGGTAAATACATGGTTGAGATGTAAATAGAGCTTACATCTGCAACAATGTCTGTGTTCAGTCAAATCAAATGTGGTTGTTTGATGGAAGACAGTGTGGGTGCTAAACCAACTCTGAATGTAGCTATATTGTCTGTATGGTATTTGGTCAAAAGCATTAAACTAAATATAATTGTCAATGCATTAATGAAGTCTTTATAAACCTTTTATAAAGCCTACAGTTGAAGTCGGAAGTTTACATACAAATACATTTAAACTCAGTTCTTCACAATACCTGACATTTAATCATAGTAAGAAATCCCTGTCTTAGGTCAGTTAGGATCACCACTTTATTTTAGGAATGTGAAATGTCAGAATAATAGAAGAGAGAATTATTTAATTTTAGTTTTTATTTCTTTCATCACATTCCCAATGGGTCAGAAGTTGTTTAACTTTGGTCAAACATTTCATGTAGCCTTCCACAAGCTTCCCACAATAAGTTGGGTTAATTTTGGCCCATTCCTCCTGACAGAGCTGGTGTAACTGAGTCAGGTTTGTAGGCCTCCTTGCTCGCACACGCTTTTTCAGTTCTGCCCAAACATTTTCTATAGGATTGAGGTCAGGGCTTTGTGATGACCACTCCAATACCTCGACTTTGCTGTCCTTAAGCCATTTTGCCACAACTTTGCAAGTATGCTTGGGGTCATTATGGCCAAACAGTTCTATTTTTGTTTCATCAGACCAGTGGACATTTCTCCAAAAAGTACCATCTTTGTCCCCATGTGCAGTTGCAAACCGTAATCTGGCTTTTTATGGTGGTATTTGAGCAGTGGATTCTTCCTTGCTGAGCGGCCTTTCAGGTTATGTCAATATGGAACTCATTTTATTGTGGACATAGATACTTTTGTACCTGTTTCCTCCAGCATCTTCACAAGGTCCTTTGCTGTCGTTCTGGGATTGATTTGCACTTTTCCCACCGAAGTACGTTCATCTCTAGGAGACAGAACGCGTTCCTGAGCGGTATGGCGGCTGCGTGGTCCCATGGTGTTTATACTTACTATTGTTTATACGTACTATTGTTTGTACAGATGAACGTGGTACCTTTAGGCGTTTGGAAATTGCTCCCAATAATGAACCAGACTTGTGGAGGACTGCAATTTTTTTCTGTGGTCTTAGCTGATTTCTTTTGATTTTCCCATAATGTCAAGCAAAGAAGCACTGAGTTTGAAGGTAGGCCTTGAAATACATCCACAGGTATCAGAAGCTTCTAAAGCCATGACATAATTTTCTGGAATTTTCCAAGCTGTTTAAAGGCACAGTCAACTTAGTGTATGTAAGCTTCTGACCCCTGGAATTGTGATACAGTGAATTATAAGTGAAATAATCTGTCTGTAAACAATTGTTGGGAAAATTACTTGTGTCATCCACAAAGTAGATGTCCTAACCGACTTGCCAAAACTATAATTTGTTTTGAAGAAATTTGTGGAGTGGTTGAAAAAACGAGTTTTAATGACTCCAACCTAAGTGTATGTAAACTTCCGACTATATATGGATTTTTCAGAAATGATTCATAAAAATATATAATTTGTAGCAAATTCTTTATGCTTGATGATTATATGTCTATTATTAGATTGATGAAAAACAGAAAGATGAAGTTTTGGCCTTAGGATGCTTTTCAACCGCTCTTCTGTACATTAGGCCTAAGCTGTCTAAGAGCATGCAGAGATAAATAAAAAGGATGGGAGGATGAATGCAGGCCCTGTGTTTTCTCTCCACCTCCTGCCCTCCTCTCCTGTCATCTGTTGCCCCACAGCAGGCCAGAGGTTGTTGGCGTTGTGCTCACTTGTAATCCGTCTCACTGTCAGACGAGCAGCTACTAGGTCACCCATCACTCACAGTGACATGAATCAGGGTTGACGCCAGCAGATTTAAGCCATTTCTCTCAGTCTGTAAACACAGGCAGAGTTCACATAGCAGGTCCAAATCGAAAGAACAGCCTTCACTAACCACACCATGGCCTGAAACCACTGGCCTCAGGACAGGTGCATGACCCACAAGAGCAGTTTTACATTTAGAGCACGGGTTTGAAACGGTTCAGGAAACAGAACCAAATACTGGAAAATAAATACATTTTTCAAGGAACAAAACCAGAACTGAGAAGGAAAGTGATCTATACTTTTCCCCAACAGAACCGTTAGTTTAAAAGCATGAACTGGTAAATACACTCCTTTTCATGTTCTGAGCATTTTTTTCCAGTCCCACAAAAAACGCAACAGAGCGCCTATGCAAAGCCTTCACTGTCACTAAGAAACGTATTCTAGTGTCTGTCTGCCTGCCAGCTGAAAAACTTTGCGAGTGTGTATGTGTGTAGGCTACCTGCCCCTCCCCTCCCTTCAAAGCATACATAGTCTACTGCAGCTACTGACGTTATAGGTGTGATTCAGAAATTAGGGAGAGATTTTTAATTAGAGAACACCGGATTCACTTTTTAAATTATAGTTAAGGATACTATAGTTATCACTTTCACATTGGATTAACTACAGAAAGTAAAGATGTGTTTTTATTTTAATTCTGGTGCTGCTCTGCAAACACAAGCTTGTTAGCTAGCTCTGCTCTAGCTCGTGAAAAGGCAGCATTATGTGTAATGTAATGGAACTGAGAGTCATGATCAAGGGCTAGCTCCAGTCAAACGTTAGTTAAGCCAACTCTCTGAAGTTCAAAGACATTCAAAGTTCCTTTATAAGAAACCGCACCTCCGTAGGTATAATTATGTGGGCTTAATTCACTAGTCTTCAACTGGCAGCTTCATTAAATAGTACCCTCAAAACAGCAGTCTCAACATCAACAGTGAAGAGGCGACTCCGGGATGCTGGTCTTCTAGGCAGAGTTGCAAAGAAAATCCATATATTAGACTGGCCAATAAAAAGATTAAGATTAGGATGGGCAAAAGAACACAGACACTGGGCTGACACTGGACAGAGGAACTCTGCCTAGAAGGCCAGCATCCCAAAGTCGCCTCTTCACTGTCAACCAAGATCGAGTAGCAGTGGGGATGTCTGTTTTGATTGTTTTGTCCCCGTCCCTTGTATATATAGTTTTTCTTCGTATATACAGTATTTCATGTATATTGGTATATATATATATTTCTTTTAAATCAAAATTTTCATCTACGGACTAAACATACTCTCCTGCAACACGCCTCACCCAATGTGGTATGGATCTTTCTGTTTTTACACTTTTGAACCCGAACCCACTTCTGAAGCTAGCCAGCTAACTAGCTACTAGCTAGTAGTTAGCCTGGAGCTAGCCTCATTCTAGGCCTATCTGCCAGCTAGCTGAAGAGATTCCATCAAGCAATCCCTGGGCTTCAATTACCTCTTTTGTCAATTGGCCTGGACCCTTTGCTGCCGACACAGAGCCTCGCCGATCCATCACGACTGGTCTACCGACGTAACCGTCCGAGGGGGTTTCTATCCCGAAGCAAGAACCAGTTAGCCTGGAGCTAGCCTGGAGCTAGGCCCTTCTCCAGGCTAGCCAAAGAATTCCATCAGATAATTCCTGGGCTTCAATACATCTCCTGCCAATTGGCCTGGACCCTTTGCTGCCGAAACAGAGCCCAGCCGATCCATCACTACAGGTCTGCCGACATAACTGTCCGAAGGGGTTTCAACAGACTCTTGTTGCGATGTCTCCCTGAGGCCCATCTGCTAGCCCCGGCCTGCAAGTTGTCTGAATCGCCGTGCCTCCAGCTCGCCTAGCTACTTACTGGGCCCTATGATCACTCGGCTACACATGCCTCTCCCTAATGTCAATATGCCTTGTCTATTGCTGTTTTGGTTAGTCATTTTTGCCTTATTTCACTGTAGAGCCTCCAGCCCTGCTCAATATGCCTTAGCTAGCCTTAGCTATGCCTTATGTTCCACCCCCACACATGCAGTGACTGCACCTGGCTTAAATGGTGCCTCCAGAGACAAAACCTCTCTCATCATCGCTCAATGCCTAGGCTTACCTCCACTGTACTCATATCCTACCATAACCTTGTCTGTACATTATGCATTGAATCTATTCTTTCGCGCCCAGAAACCTGCTCCTTTTACTCTCTGTTCCGAGCGCACTAGACAACCAGTTCTTTTAGTCTTTAGCCGTACCCTTATCCTACTCCTCCTTTGTTCCTCTGGTGATGTTGAAGTTAACCCAGGCCCTGCAGCCCCCAGTATCAGTCCCATTCACCAGGCGCTCTCATTTGTTGACTTCTGTAACCGTAAAATAATTGGTTTCATGCATGTTAACATTAGAAGCCTCCTCCCTAAGTTTGTTCTATTCACTGCTTTAGCACACTCCGCCAACCCGGATGTCCTAGTAGTGTCTGAATCCTGGCATTCCATCCCTAACTATAACATTTTCCGACAAGATAGAACTGCCAAAGGGGGCAATGTTGCAATCTACCACAGAGATAGCCTGCAGAGTTCTGTCATACTATCCAGGTCTGTGCCAAAACAATTCGAGCTTCTACTTTTAAAAATCCACCTTCCCAGAAACAAGTCTCACACCGTTTATGCTTGTTATAGACCCCACTCGGCCCCCAGCTGTGCCCTGGACACCATATGTGAATTGATCGCCCCCCATCTATCTTCAGAGTTCGTACTGTTAGGTGACCTAAACTGGGACATGCTTAATTAACCTCTTGATTCTAGCCATCCCGGATCCGGGATCGTGAATACAGCCTCAAGCTCATTACCATAACGCAACGTTAACTATTCATGAAAATCGCAAATGAAATGAAATAAATATATTTGCTCTCAAGATTAGCCTTTTGTTAACAACACTGTCATCTCAGATTTTCAAAATATGCTTTTGAACCATAGCTAAACAAGCATTTGTGTAAGAGTATTGATAGCCTAGCATAGCATTTAGCCTAGCATTCAGCATGCAACATTTTCACAAAAACAAGAAAAGCATTCAAATAAAATCATTTACCTTTGAAGAACTTCAGATGTTTTCAATGAGGAGACTCTCAGTTAGATAGCAAATGCTCAGTTTTTACAAAAATATTATTTGTGTAGACAAATCGCTCCGTTTTCTTCAACACGTTTGGGTAAGAAAAAAAATGAAAATTAAGTCATTAAAATGCAAACTTTTTTCCAAATTAACTCCATAATATCGACAGAAACATGGCAAACGTTGTTTAGAATCAATCCTCAAGGTGTTTTTCACATATCTATTCGATGATAAGTCATTCGTGGCAGTTTAGTTTCTCCTCTGAAGAAATGGAACGCGCATGGACCTGGAGATTACGCAATAATTTCGACGCAGGACACCGGGCGGACACCTGGTAAATGTAGTCTCTTATGGTCAATCTTCCAATGATATGCCTACAAATACGTCACAATGCTGCTTGCATTAACATCTGCTAACCATGTGTATGTGACAAATAAAATTTGATTTGATTTAATTTGATTTTTACGCTTCTGCTACTCTCTGTTCATCATATATGCATAGTCACTTTAACGATACCTACAGGTACATACTACCTCAATAAGCCTGACTAACAGGTGTCTGTTTATAGCCTTGCTACTCTTTTTTCAAATGTCTTTTTACTGTTGTTTTATTTCTTTACTTACCTACACACACACACATACCTTTTTTTCCACACCATTGGTTAGAGCCTGTAAGTAAGCATTTCACCATCATTACGACCAGGAATATGACTTTCCCGAAGCGGATCCTGTATTCTGCCTTCCACCCAGGACAATGGATCGGATCCCAGCTGGTGACCCAAAACAACGAAGTCGTAAAAGAGGCAAAAAAAGAGGTCTTCTGGTCAGGCTCCTGAGACGGGCACATCGCGCACCACTCCCTAACATACTACTCGCCAATGTCCAGTCTCTTGACAACAAGGTTGATGAAATCCGAGCAAGGGTAGCATTCCAGAGAGACATCAGAGACTGTAATGTTCTTTGCTTCACGGAAACATGGCTCACTCGAGAGACGCTAATGGAGTCGGTGCAGCTAGCTGGTTTCTTCACGCATCGCGCCAACAGAAACAACCATCTTTCTGGTAAGAAGGGCGGGGGGGTATGCCTTATGATTAACGAGATGTGGTGTGATCATAACAACATACAGGAACTCAAGTCCTTCTGTTCACCTGACTTAGAATTCCTCACAATCAAATGTCGACCGCATTATCTACCAAGGGAATTCTCTAAGATTATTTATCACAGCCGTATATATTCCCCCCCAAGCAGACACATCAATGGCCCTGAACAAACTTTATATGACTCTATGCAAACTGGAAACCACATATCCTGAGGCTGCATTCATTGTAGCTGGGGATTTTAACAAGGCTAACCTGAAAACAAGACTCCCTAAATTCTATCAGCATATCGATTGCGCAACCAGGGCTGGTAAAACGCTAGATCATTTTATTCTAACTTCCACGATGCATATAAGGCCCTCCCCCGCCCTCCTTTCGGAAAAGCTGACCACGACTCCCTTTTGTTGCTCCCTGCCTACAGACAGAAACTAAAACAAGAAGCTCCCATGCTCAGGTCTGTTCAACGCTTGTCCGACCAATCTGATTCCACGCTTCTAGACTGCTTCGATAACGTGGATTGGGATATGTTCCAGATTGCGTCCAACAACAACAGTGGCGAATACGCTGACTCGGTGAGCGAGTTCATTAGAAAGTGCATTCACGATGTCGTACCCATAGCATCGATTAAAACATTCCCAAACCAGAAACCATGGATTGATGGCAGCATTCGCGTGAAACTGAAAGCACGAACCACTGCTTTTAACCAGGGCAAGGTGACCAGAAACATGACCGAATGCAAACAGTGAGGCTATTCCCTCCGTAAGCCAGTCAAACAAGCTAAGCGTCTGTATAGAGTAAAGAAAGTAGAGTCGCAATTCAACGGCTCAGACACAAGAGGTATGGGCAGGGTCTACAGTAAATCACAGATTACAAAAAGAAAACCAGCCCTGTCGCGGACCAGGATGTCTTGCTCCCAGGCAGACTAAATAACTTTTTTGCCCGCATTGAGGACAATACAGTGCCACTGACACGGCCCGCTACCAAAACCTGCGTACTCTCCTTCACTGCAACCGATGTGAGAAAAACATTTAAACGTGTTCACCCTCGCAAGGCTGCAGGCCCAGACGGCATCCCCAGCCGCGTCCTCAGAGCATGCGCAGACCAGCTGGCTGGTGTGTTTACTGACATATTCAATCAACCCTTATCCCAGTCTGCTGTTCCCACATGCTTCAAGAGGGCCACCATTGTCCCTGTTCCCAAGAAAGCTAAGGTAACTGAGCTAAACGACTACCGCCCCGTAGCACTCACTTCCGTCATCATGAAGTGCTTTGAGAGACTAGTCAAGGACCATATCACCTCCACCCAACCTGACACCCTAGACCCACTCCAATTTGCTTACCGCTCAAATAGGTCCACAGACGACGCAACCGCAACCACACTGCACACTGCACTAACCCATTTGACAAGAGGAATACCTATGTGAGAATGCTGTTCATCAACTACAGCTCAGCATTTAACACCATAGTACCCTCCAAACTCGTCACCAAGTTCGAGACCCTGGGTCTCGACCCCGCCCTGTGCAACTAGGTACTGGACTTCCTGACGGGCCGTCCCCAGGTGGTGAGGGTAGGTAACAACATCTCCACCCCGCTGATCCTCAACACTGGGGCCCCACAAGGGTGCGTTCTGAGCCCTCTCCTGTACTCCCTGTTCACACACGACTGTGTGGCCATGCACGCCTCCAACTCAATCATCAAGTTTGCGGACGACACTACAGTGGTAGGCTTGATTACCAACAATGACGAGACGGCCTACAGGGAGGAGGTGAGGGCCCTCGGAGTGTGGTGTCAGGAAAATAACCTCACACTCAACGTCAACAAAACAAAGAAGATGATTGTGGACTTCAGGAAACAGCAGAGGGAGCACCCCCCTATCCACATCAACGGGACAGTAGTCGAGAGGGTAGTCAATTGTAAGTTCCTTGGCGTACACATCACGGACAAACTGAATTGGTCCACCCACACAGACAACGTCATGAAGAAGGCGCAGCAGCGACTCTTCAATCTCAGGAGGCTGAAGAAATTCGGCTTGACACCAAAAGCACTCACAAACTTCTACTGATGCACAATCGAGAGCATCCTGTCGGGCTGTATCACCGCCTGGTACGGCAACTGCTCCATCCACAACCGTAAGGCTCTCCAGAGGGTAGTGAGGTATGCACAACGCATCACCGGGGGCAAACTACCTGCCCTCCAGGACACCTACACCACCCGATGTCACAGGAAGGCCATAAAGATCATCAAGGACAACAACCACCCGAGCCACTGCCTGTTCACCCCGCTATCATCCAGAAGGTGAGGTCAGTACAGGTGCATCAAAGCAGGGACCGAGAGACTGAAAAACAGCTTCTATCTCAAGGCCATCAGACTGTTAAACAGCCACCACTAACATTGAGTGGCTGCTGCCAACACACTGACTCAACTCCAGCTACATTAATAATGGAAATTGATGGACATTGATGTAAAAATATATCACTAGCCACTTTAAACAATGCTACTTAATATAATGTTTACATACCCTACATTACTCATCTCATATGTATATGTGTATACTGTACTCTTTATCATCTACTGCATCTTTATGTAATACATGTATCACTAGCCACTTTAAACTCTGCCACTTTGTTTACATACCCTACATTACTCATCTCATATGTTTATATATACTACCCACCACTACTGTACTCTATACCATCTACTCCATCTTGCCTATGCCGTTCTGTACCATCACTCGTTCATATATCTTTATGTACATATTCTTTATCCCTTTACACTTGTGTGTATAAGCCTTGACATCATTTTCTGGAATTTTCCAAGCTGTTTAAAGGCACAGTCAACTTCGTGTCAACTTCTGACCCACTGGAATTGTGATACAGTGAATTTTAAGTGAAATAATCTGTCTGTAAACAATTGTTGGGAAAATGACTTGTGTCATGCACAAAGTAGATGTCCTAACCGACTTGCCCAAACTATACTTTTTTACAAGACATTTGTGGAGTGGTTGAAAACAAGTTTTAATGACTCCAACCTAAGTGTATTTCGCTACACTCGCATTAACATCTGCTAACCATGTGTATGTGACAAATAAAATTTGATTTGATTTAGTAGTTTTGGAATTGTTAGGTTAGATTACTCGTTGGTTATTACTGCATTGTCGGAACTAGAAGCACAAGCATTTCGCTACACTCGCATCAACATCTGCAAACCATGTGTACGTGACAAATACATTTTATTTGATTTGATTTGATTTGATTCAGAGTAATGTTTGTTTTTTTACAAGATAAACAGTAGTCCACAAACCCAATAAAAGGCTGGTTTGATTAGGAGAAACATTGCTTTCAATTTTCTCACAAAACCAAATTCTAATTCCACCCAGTATTGCAACCCATTATTTGAATTCAATTCAATATGATTGAATTGCACTGAAAGGTGATATGCATATTAACCATTATATTCAACATTTACAATGTAATGATAGTGTGTGAAACAAAATGAAAATTGTTATTGAATGAATATAGAAATTCATATACAATATGTTAACATTCGATGTAAAAAGCATAATAACAATTTACAGCAGGGGAAAAAATGAATAACTGCAATAGCAGCCATCTTTAATTTCAGCATTCAGACATGGTCATGATATTATAGTGCTCTCTTATAAAGCCCAGCCTGTGCAGACAGGGAAAACAATATAGCGTTTTGTTATCTATCTCTATCCTACAGCTTTAAAGAGAAGGATTCTATGTCATAGAATGAGCATGAGCAGACTGAGGAGGAGATCTATCATTGTAGAGTCAGTAGGCTTTCGTGTGTAAATCATGTGTCACATGGCCGGAAAGTTCATTCTCCGGCCACGGAATACATTTAGGCTTCCACTTCTCCTATTTAATTGAGTGCTTTCAGCAATTGTTGGTGTTGTTATATAGATTCTTGTTTTTTAATCATACACCTTTTCATTATTTGTTTCGTTAACTGTCCTTGTGAACTCAAACCAGAAGAAGAAGTAGCTTTATTAACTCAAAACATTGTATTGTTTTTGTATTGTATTTGAATTATTATGCTGCCCCAAAGGGAATGACTGTCAGAACAGTTCAAGTTTTAATGTGACAAAGTTTTGACAGCAGGACAAGATAAGCAAATGACACAATTGTGGTAAACTTAAGACTTTGAATTTCTCCCATCAGGGTAATCTGTCCTGTACACGTTAAAGTATTGAGTGCTACCTTGGGACTTTCAGAACCCAAAACACAGATGGCGCTTCAACAATGAATGATCTGACTTCATTATTTACATGCCCTTCAGCCTTGTGGAGTTTCTGTGAACCATTTCTCATGTAGAACATAATGCTGACCACACCAGCCAGTGCAGAAAAGTTAAAAGCATAGTAGTCACACAAAATATGCTGTAATACATTCTCTCAGAATGGTTCAGGATGTCATAAATATCATACCAACATACTTGGGTAGTATAAGTAAACTGCATCATGGTGGAAACAACTATTAAAGTTAAAACAAATCATCATCAAAGATAATAAAAGTTAATTTCCAACGTCCTCTTGTGTCATAATTTAAGGTTAAAATGTAATTTTAGTTTAAGTATAAATATACAGTACATGCTCTTCAAGACAAATAAGACAGCCCTTGTTCAGCTCTCCCCAGGCAGGCAGTACCACGGCGGAAGCTACAGCATGGTACTGTACAGTTGAATTCGGACGTTTACATACACCTTAGCCAAATACATTTAAACTCAGTTTTTCACAATTCCTGACATTTAATCCGAGTAAAAATTCACTGTTTTAGGTCAGCTAGAATCACCACTTTATTTTAAGAATGTGAAATGTCAGTATAATAGTAGAGAGAACTATTCATTTCAGCTTTTATTTCTTTCATCACATTCCCAGTGGGTCAGAAGTTTACATACACTCAATTAGTATTTGGTAGCATTGCCGTTAAATGGTTTAACTTGGGTCAAACGATTTGGGTAGCCTTCCACAAGTTTCCCACAATAAGTTGGATGAATTTTGGCCCATTCCTCCTGACAGAGCTGGTGTAACTGAGTCAGGTTTGTAGGCCTCCTTGCTCGCACACGCTTTTTCAGTTCTGCCCAAACATTTTCGATAGGATTGAGGACAGGGCTTTGTGATGGCCACTCCAATACCTTGACTTTGTTGTCCTTAAGCCATTTTGCCACAAATTTGGAAGTATGCTTGGGGTCATTGTCCACTTAGAAGACCCATTTGCGACCAAGCTTTAACTTGGTGATGTCTTGAGATGTTGCTTCAATATATCCACATGATGTTCCTGCCTCATGATGCCATCTATTTTGTGAAGTGCACCAGTCCCTCCTGCAGCAAATCACCACCACAACATGATGCTGCCACCCCTGTGCTTCACGTTTGGGATGGTGTTCTTTGGCTTGCAAGCATCCCCCTTTTTCCTCTGAACATAATGATGGTCATTATGGCCAAACAGTTCTATTTTTGTTTCATCAGACCAGAGGACATTTCTCCAAAAATTGACATTTCTCCATCTTTGTCCTCATGTGCAGTTGCAAACCGTAGTCTGGCTTTTTAATGGAGGTTTTGGAGCAGTGGCTTCTATCTTGCTGAGCGGCCTTTCAGGTTATGTCGATATATGACTCGTTTTACTGTGGATATAGATACTTTTGAACCTGTTTCCTCCAGCATCTTCACAAGGTCCTTTGCTGTTGTTCTGGGATTGATTTGCACTTTTCTCACCAAAGTACATTCATCTTCCTGAGCGGTATGACAGCTGTGTGGTCCCATGGTGTTTATACTTGCATACTATTGTTCGTACAGATGAACATGGTACCTTCATGCATTTAGAAATTGCTCCCAAGGATGAACCAGACTTGTGGAGGTCTACCATTTCTTTCTGAGGTCTTGGCTGATTTCTTTTGATTTTGCCATGATGTCAAGCAAAGAGGCACTGAAGGTAGGTTTGAAGGTAGGCCTTGAAATACATCCACAGGTACACCTCCAATTGACTCAAATTATGTAAATGAGCCTATCAGAAGCTTCTAAAGCCTTGACATCATTTTCTGGAATTTTCCAAGCTGTTTAAAGGCACAGTCAACTTCGTGTCAACTTCTAACCCACTGGAATTGTGATACAGTGAATTTTAAGTGAAATAATCTGTCTGTAAACAATTGTTGGGAAAATGACTTGTGTCATGCACAAAGTAGATGTCCTAACCGACTTGCCCAAACTATACTTTTTTACAAGACATTTGTGGAGTGGTTGAAAACAAGTTTTAATGACTCCAACCTAAGTGTATGTAAACTTTCGACTTCAACTGTATATTCCTGATCTCTATTATGGCTAAGTAGCTCCTATTATAGCTACATACTGACTTAGAATATGACTTTGAATATGTTGACAACTATAAATACCTAGGTTTCTGGCTAGACTGTAGTCTCTCCTTCCAGACTCACATAAAGCATCTCCAATCCAAAATTAATTCTAGAATCAGCTTCCTATTTCGCAATAAGGCCTCCTTCTCTCATGCTGCCAAACATACCCTCGTAAAACTGACTATCCTACCGATCCTTGACTTCGGCGATGTCATTTACAAAATAGCCTCCAACACTCTACTCAACAAATTGGATGCAGTATATCACAGTGCCATCCATTTTGTCACCAAAGCCCCATATACTACCCACCACTGCGACCTGTATGTTTTCGTTGGCTGGTCCTCGCTACATATTCATCGCCAAACCCACTGACTCCAGATCATCTACAAGACCCTGCTAGATAAAGCTCCGCCTTATCTCAGCTCACTGGTCACCATAGCAACACCCACCCGTAGCACGCGCTCCAGCAGGTACATTTCACTGGTCATGCCCAAAGCCAACAACTCCTTTGGATGCCTTTCCTTCCAGTTCTCTGCTGCCAAAGACTGGAACAAATTGCAAAAATCACTGAAATTGGAGAATTACATCTCCCTAACTAACTTTAGGCATCAGCTGACAGAGCAGCTTACAGCTGCAGCTGTACACACCCCATCTGTAAATCGCCCATCCAACCAGCTACCTACCTCATCCCCATAATTGTTTTTGTTTTTCTGCTCTTTTGCACACCAGTATGTCTACTTGCACATCCTCATCTGCACATCTATCACTCCAGTGTTAATTGCTAAATTGTCATTTCTTTATTTTGCCTACATAGTGTGGCAGACGGCAGTTAGAGGTGAGGGGAGTGGTAATTGAGGAGAGATATCTTGCAGGTAGCTGGCTCCACCCCCAAGCCTTATATGGACTTCCTGCCCCAACGAGGAAAGGCTGTGAGTCGTTAAGCCAGGGAGTGCTTCGGGATAAAGGAGGATGCAGCCTCCACAAAGGGGCAGAGGAAGTAAGAGACAAGAGAGGTATGAACAGTGAGAAAAACGAGAGCAAAAAAATCTGCGTGAGTGCCCATTGTGACCTGGACTGTTAGACTACCCCCATGTACCGGACCGGATTGGCTGAGGACCCGAGTGTGAGGATTACCCCTGGAAAAGAGAATTGTGATTGGTGAATTCTCCCTTCTTTCCCCGTGTATGAAAAACCCTGATAAACTTCCCCTTTGCATTCTATTTGTGTTACTGGTTCCTGGTTTTGTTAGTGAATTGGTGACGTGGAAACTCCACACCCTTGATCTTGCTACAATAGATGCTATTTGTGCTACTGTAAATAGCTACTATAGCTAATAGCTACATAACCTGACCTGTAGGTATAGTCACACATTCAAGACACCTATATGATAACTGTGAGATGCAGGCCTCCAAATACAATAATGTCTTTGCTTCACTTTCGGCACAAATAATCATCTTATGTCATAAAATAATGTGAACACTCAACTTGTCAGACAGCTCCCACTCTGAGCTCTCATCATCCTTCTCCCAAGCATTTCTATTTAAGTGTTCTGGGAAGTACATGCGTTTTGTTTTAATGACGTTTCTGAAGTTGACTGATCTCTAATGTAAGCTGTTCCAGTCCAAGTTTTTCTTTCTATCTTCTTTGTGTGACTCTCATATACTGGACTTTTCTCCTATTAAAAGAAAGTCTTGAATATTTAATGTAAAGGTAGACTTAGCAACAATGCATCATCATACAGACCTCAACAACATATTTTAAATATAGCAAGACTGCCCCATAACATCTCCATAACTTTCCCATAACCTCTCCAAAACCTACCCCATAACATCAGCAAAACATTCTCATTATGTACCCATAACATCACTATAACATTCCCATAATGACCCCATAATGTTCCAATCACATACCATAATGTCACTGATGTTCCCATAAAGACCCCATAATGTTCCAATAACATTACCATAATGTCACTGATGTTCCCATAAAGACCCCATAATGTTCCAATAACATTACCATAATGTCACTGATGTTCCCATAAAGACCCCATAATGTTCCAATAACATTACCATAAAGTCACTGATGTTCCCATAAAATCACAACATTCCCATAAGGTACCCATAATATCCTCAAAATGTTCCTATAATGTCCCCATAACATTACTATAATGTTTCTATATTGTCCCCAAAACATCATAAAGTACCCAAAACATAACCATAATGCTCCCAGAATGTCCTCATAAAATTGCCATATCATCACTATAACAAACACATTTCCAAAAACCTTGAAAGGCATTATCATGAGCTCATGCTAACAAGCATAATACAACTGCATGTACTCAATAACCACTCATAAATGAATAGGCTACTTACCAAATGCTACTTACTGAAATGATATTGAAAGCAGTGAAATTGACCCGAAAAACATCAAAGCCATGGCAGATGTCGTCAGCCATGCAAAATCAACAACAAAAATCTAATCACATTCTATTTGTAACATGTTTCATAGACAATAGGTATAGACTAACAGAAATAGTGGCACAGTGAACTACAAATAACTTGTAAAAAATAACATGGCTATATATAGGGAGGAGGAAATAACATGGCTGTATACCGAGTCGATGTGCAGGGGTACGAGTTAATTGAGGTAGCTATGCACTTTACATACTGTATATACTGAACAAAAATAAAAATGCAACATACAACAATTTCAACGATTTTACTGAGTTACAGTTCATATAAGGAAATCAGTCAATTGAAATAAATTCATTAGGCCCAAATCTATGGGTTTCACATAACTGGGCAGGGGGGGACTGGGAGGGCATAGGCCCACCCACTTGGGAGCCAGGCACACCCACTTGGGAGCCAGGCCCAGCCAATCAGGATAGTTTTTTTCCTCACAAAAGGGCTTTATTACAGACAGAAATACTCCTCAGTTTCATCAGCTGTTTCGGTGGCTAGTCTCAGACAATCCTGCAGGTGAAGAAGCCGGATGTGGAGGTCACGGGCTGGTGTGGTGACACTTGGTCTGCAGTTGTGTGGATGGTTGGACGTACTGCCAAATTCTCTAAAATTACATTGGAGGCAGCTAATGGTAGAGAAACTTTAAATTCTCTGGAAACAGCTCTGGTGGACATTCCTGCAGTCAGCATGCAAATTGCACTCTCCTTCAAAACTTGACACATCTGTGGCAAAACTGCACATTTTAGAGTTGCCTTTTATTGTCCCCAGCACAAGGTGCACCTGTGTAATGATCATGCTGTTTAATCAGCTTCTCGTCAAGCAAACTTAATGATGGTGTTGGAGTTGTACGCGGCCACGCAGTCGTGGGTGAACATGACTAGGGGACTAAGCACGCACCCCTTGTTGAGGGTCAGAGTGGCAGATGTGGTGTTGCCTACCCTCACCACATGAGGGCTGCATGACAGGATGTCCAGGATCCTGTTGCAGAGGGAGGTGTTCAGTCCCAGTGACCCTAGCTTAGTGATGAGATTCAAGGGCACTATTGTGTTGAACACTAAGCTGTAGTCAATGAACAGCATTCTCACGTAGGTGTTCCTTTTGTCCCAGTGAGAAAGGGCAGTGTGGAGTGCAATAGAGACTGCATCATTTGTGGATCTTTTGGGGTGGTATGAGAATTGGAGTGGGTCCGGGGTGTCTGGGATGATGATGTTGATGTGAGCCATACCCAGAGTTTCAAAGCATTTTTCATGGCTACAGATGTGTGCTATGGGGCAATAGTCATTTAGACAGGTTACCTTGGCATTCTTGGGCACAGGGACTATGGTGGTCTGCTTGAAACACGTAGGTATTACAGACTAGGTCAGGGAGAGGTTGAAAATGTCAGTGAAGACACTTGCCAGCTGGCTAGCTCACGCTCTGAGTACACGTTCTTGTAATCCGTCTGGCCCTGCGGCCTTGTAAATGTTAACATGTTTAAAGGTCTTACTCACATAGGCTAATCGAACACCCATCCAGTGCCAGGGCATTAGGTTTGAAAATGTTTCAACAAAGAATCAAACCAATAGACAATATCTGCAAGGAAACTGAGACAGATTTTTACAGACTGCCACATCAAAACGCAGAAAGCCTAAAGGCTTAAAATAATACAAAAAGTCTAATCAGACGAGCAATCCCTGATGTTAATGAAGGTGTCACACATTGCACAAAGAAAGTTGTGCCTGGCATTCTTCCATTTTTCGGCTGCCTACACCAGTGACATTTCATCTCACATTCAAAGAGCGCATAGGCCCTTAATGAAATGCATAATTAACATATTCTAATTGTGCTGAGCACAGTGATGGTTTTGACAGAGCTCACTTTCCATGTCTAATTCAATGCTAATTTAATCTGTTCTTTTCCCGCCGACATGACCTTTTCTTGATTGAGTTTCACCGCACAGAATTTTTTGATGGATTGATTTATCAGCCTCTTGGATTGCAACAAAAGCAGCAATTTCATACAGAAAAAAAGAGACGGTTGGAGAAAAGTAAGACAATGGAGACACCAGACATGAAATTAGGTGACAGGAGAGATGGGAAAAAAAACGCATTCATTAAAATGGAATAATGTCAGGCAACCTGAAACTGTGTCCATCAGTGATATATTATGTTATAAAAGCATTCCTTGGTGACATACAGTACAAGTCCAAAGTTTGGACACACTACCCACTCAAGGCTTTTTCTTTATTTTTCACTATTTTCTACATTGTAGAATAATAGTGAAGACATTAAAACTATGAAATAACACACATGGAATCATCTAGTAATCAATAAACTGTTAAACAAATTAAAATATATTTTAGATTTTAGATAGTGGGCTATCATTTGTTTTTCAACAGGACAATGACCCAACACACCTCCAGACTGTGTAGTGGCTATTTGACCAAGAAGGAGAGTGATGGAGTGCTACATCAGATGACCTGGCCTCAACAATCACCCGACAACAACCCAATTGAGATGGTTTGGGATGTGTTGGACCGAGGAGTGAATGAAAAGCAGCCAACAGTGCTCCGCATATGTAGGAACTCCTTCAAGATTGTTGGAAAAGCATTCCTCATGAAGCTGGTTGAGAGATTGCCAAGAGTATGCAAAGCTGTCATCGTGGCAAACGGTGGCTACTTTGAAGAATCTCAAATATAAAATATATTTCGATTTGTTTAACATTTCTTTGGTTACTACATTATTCCATGTGTGTTATTTCATTGTTTTGATGTCTTCACTATTATTCTACAATGTAGAAAAGAGTAAAAAATAAAGAAAAACCCTGGAATGAGTAGGTGGGTCCAAACTTTTGACTGGTACTGTATGTTGTCTTTTGAATATTTAATTCTAGCTGATCTAATGGGACACATTTTTGCAGTCATTTAATCACACTTGCTGAACATTGCTTAAGCCATTCAGCTGGCTTACCTTTCAGAGAACGATTAGTGGGAAAACTTAAAAGCTTAATTTCACAAGATAAAGGAAGACCAACTCTATTCATGTATCTTCTAAATCTGAATATTTACTAAAGGGTGATGCTGAACAGACAGCTCAGAAGACATCCCCTACTTGAGACTGAAATAGGGGTTTTAAATATGTCAATGTCTTGCAATCATCCAGCACCTCTCCTTTTCTATTATGCAGAATACACAAAATATTCACCCAAAATGTGAAAGACTCTGGAATTATTACATGTTTTCCTCTTGTCATTTTGAATGATTCAAGTAAATGGACTAGTCTTTTTCTGAACCATATTATGTTGTGTGGACATTACAATGCAATATGAATGGATAAATGTGGATACATTTGGATAAATGTGAGATTTTTACAACAGCAAATGCCAAATTGACACAGTGTTCCAAGGTCCTTCCAGTGGCTGTTTCTAATCCAGGTCTTTCTCTAAGTGAAAATATTGGTATTGAAATTGGGTGCAGAAACTGGGAATCCTAGGAAACGTGCAGCTGTCCGTCCGTCAGTCTGTCAGTCAGTAGCAGGGATGGGGGATGATGCAGGGCTAAGAGCGGTAATTGAACACCGCCGGGCCCGCCCTCATTTACATCTCTCCCTTCTGCCGCATCTTTGATTGGCAGCTGTACATGAAATGCCACATCAGTTGAAAGTATGTTGTGAGCTGGCACTAACAATCCCGTGACTCCGGGGAAACCTGCCATATTGTAATTTGGTTATCAGGCATGAAGGAAATAATTCTAATTGCCAGGAAATGTGAGGAAGAATAAATACTTCACTGCTGCAAGTTGCCCAGGGTGACAGTTCTTATTTAATATACAAGAGTGTCCTGTTGCCTGTAGGATTTGGGGAAGGGAAATTAAGGGAAGCAAAGGGAATGAGGGGAAAGGAAGAGGGAAAGGTGAAAGGAAGGGAAGATAAAGGAAAGGTAGATAAGATAAAGGAAAGGAAGGGTAGGGTAGGGAAGATGAAGGAAGGAAAGGAAAGGAAAGGAAAGGAAAGGAAAGGAAAGGAAAGGAAAGGAAAGGAAAGGAAAGGAAGGGAATGGAAAGGGAAGGAAATGAAAGGAAGGAAATGAAAGGAAGGGAAGGGAAAGGAAGGGAAGGGAAGGGAGGGGAGGGAATGGAAAGGGAAGGAAATGAAAGGAAGGAAATGAAAGGAAGGGAAGGGAAAGGAAGGGAAGGGAAGGGAGGGAAGGGAATGGAAAGGAAGGAAATGAAAGGAAGGAAATGAAAGGAAGGGAAGGGAAAGGAAGGGAAGGGAAGGGAGGGGAGGGAAATGAAAGGAAGGGAAGGGAAGGGAAGGGAAGGGAAGGGAAGGGAAGGGAAGGGAAGGGAAATGAAAGGAAGGAAGGGAAGGGAAGGGAAGGGAAATGAAAGGAAGGGAAGGGAAGGGAAAGGAAAGGAAGGGAAGGGAAGGAAGGGAAGGGGAGGGAATGGAAAGGGAAGGAAGGGAAGGGAAATTAAAGGAAGGGAAAGGAAAGAAAAGGAAAGGAAGGGAAAAATATGTTAAATTACGGGAAATTAAAGGAAGGGAAAAGAAAGGAAAGGAAGGGATATGAAGGGAAGATGAAGGGAATGAAATGGAAAGGAAAGAAAGTGAATGAAAATTAAAGGAAGGGAAGAGAAAGGAAATGAAGGGAAGATAAAGGAAAGGAATGGAAAGGAAGGGAAAGGAAGGGAAGGGAAAGGAAGTGAAGGGAAGATAAAGGAAAGGAATGGAAAGGAGGGGAGGGAAAGGAAGTGAAGGGAAGATAAAGGAAAGGAGTGGAAAGGAAGGGAGGGAGGTGAATGGAGGAGAAGGGAAAGGAAAGAGAAAGGAAGGGAAATTAATGGCAAGAAAAGGGGAAGGGAAAGGGGAAAGGAAAGAGAAAGAAAAGGAAGGGAAGGGAAGTGAATGGAGGAGAAGGGAAAGGAAAGAGAAAGGAAGGGAAATTAATGGCAAGAAAAGGGGAAGGGAAAGGGGAAAGGAAAGAGAAAGAAAAGGAAGGGAAGGGAAGTGAATGGAGGAGAAGGGAAAGGAAAGAGAAAGGAAGGGAAAGGAATGGCACGAAAAGGGAAAAGGAAAGGGAAAGGAAAGGAAAGGAAGGGAAGGGAAGGGAATGGCATGGAACAGAAAGGAAGGGAAGGGGAGAGAAAGGAAGGGAATGAAAGGGAAGGGAAAGGGTAAGGAGAAGGAAATGGAAGGAAGGGAAGGGAAAGGGAGGAAGAGAACGGAAAGGGAAGGGAAGGGAAATGAAAGGAAGGGAAATTAAAGGAAGGAAGGGAAGGAAGGGAAGGGGAGGGAATGGAAAGGGAGGGAAGGGGAAGGAAGGAAGGGAACGGAAAGGAAAGGAAGGGAAAGGAAAGGAAGGGAAAGGAGGAGAACGGGTGGAAAGGAAAGGGTGAGGGGAAGGAAGGAAGGGATTGGAAGGGAAACAGAAATTAAAGGAAAGGAAAGGGAAGGGAAATTAAAGGAAAGGAAGGGGAGGAAGGGAAGGGGAAGGAAGGAAGGAAGGTAGGAAGGAAAGAGAAGGGAAGGGTAAGGTAAAGTAAAGGTAAAGGGTAAAGGGAAAGGAAAATAGCAAAAGGAAGGGAAGGGGTGGCAAGGAAAGGGTGAGAGGAAGGAAGGGATGGAAGGAAACAGAAATTAAGGGAAGGGAAAGGAAAGGGAATATAAAGGAAGGGAAGGGAAAGGAAAGGGAATATAAAGGAAGGGAAAGGGATTATAAAGGAAGGGAATGTGAAGGAAGGGAAGGGGAAGGAAGGGAAGGGAAGGAAGGGAAAGGAAATGAGAGGAAAAGGAAGGAAGGAAGGAAGGAAGGAAGGAAGGAAGGAAGGAAGGAAGGAAGGAAGGAAGGAAGGAAGGAAGGAAGGAAGGAAGGAAGGAAGGAAGGAAGGAAGGAAGGAAGGAAGGAAGGAAGGAAGGAAAATTAAGGGAAGGGAAGGGAAAGGAAAATTAAGGGAAGGGAACACTTCAAGACAGTCATGAAGAGGGAAGGGAAGGTAGAGGAAAAGAAGGGAAGGGTGGAAAGGAAGGTAGAGAAGGGAAAGGAATGGCAAGGGAAGGGAAAAAGAAGGCAGGGAAGGAAGGAAAGGAAGGGAACGGAAAGGGGAAGTGAAGGGAAGGGAAATAAATTAAAGAAAAGGGAAAGAAGAGAAGGGACCGAAAATAACGTAAAGGAAGGGAAACTAAGGGAAAGGGAAGGGAAAAGAAAGAAACAGGAAGGGAAGAGGTGGAAAGGAAATGGTGAGGGGAAGGAAAGGATTGGAAGGAAACAGAAATGAAGGGAAGGGAAGGGAAGGGAAAGAAGAAGGGAAGGGAAGGGAAGGGAAGGGAAGGGAAGGAAGGGAAGGAAGGAAGGGAAGGGAAGGAAGGGAAGGGGAAGGGAAGGGAAGGGAAGGGAAGGGAAGGGAAGAGAAGGAATGGAAAGGAAAGGAAAGGAAATTAAAGGAAAGGGAGGAGAGGAAAAGAGAGAGAGAGAGAAATAGGGAGATACATAGGGGAGAGAGGATGAGAGAGATACATAGGGAGATACATAGGGGAAGAGATAGAGAGAGAGATAGGGGAGGGGGGTACATAGAGATTCATCAATCTAATTATACATAAATACCAGGGTTAAGAAAAACTGCGTCAACTTACACCCTTCAATGGAATGAACTGGAAGGTGTGACATGATGTGTGGATTATTTCTCAAGGGGGATAGGAGCTTCTCAATTCCAAATGCCTTGGTGTGGGTGGCTCAGACAATGATCGCTGTGGTTGGGCTATCATCCCCTGTGTCAGCAGGGATCGTCCTCACATTTGAAGAGGGCCGCTCGTCTGCATCCATGCCACTTTGTGAAAGATCATTAGCCTGGCTGTCAATTTCCCCCTAACAGCATCTAGATGCTATAATTACATCATTCTCAAGTCCTCATATTGTCTACATACCATTCCACTGCAGGACTGAAGACTGGATAGTCTGGAGAATGCATAAAAGCTCTCTGAGTTGCTCCCCCATTTGTTTAAGGAAGGTTATGGGGAGCATGAACAGTACAGTTGGTAGGCAAATTGCATAACGTAAATTAGAGAAAAAAAATGTGTATATACAGTATATGTAAACCTTACACTATGTGGCTTCACACTGTACCATGGCCCACAAAGATGTTCTGTCAAGAGAGTTTGTTTGTACTGCATCTACATGGACATTCATAAAATATCTGCCTTTTTCAGTTTTTGACTTTCATACTTCACCAAGAGAGCACTATTAGAGGCTGACAGACAGACAGGCTGAAACTGACAGATCAGTCAAGGCTCACAGTTTCCCTGGTACCTCTTCATGTCTGGGATCACTAAGTGCTGAAGAGTGGTAGGAGAGGGGTTCAATGGTGGGCATTTATCTGCTACCTGGTCAAACAGCGCTGTATGTGAATTGACAAACTCAGGGCATCATTAGTACTACAGATGTAGGTGCTTCATTTGAGCCAGTTTGCCACAGCAGGAAAATAATCCTGCAGCAATGGGAAATGTGAATTATTATTTGGATTCAAATTAAAGGACAATTTTTGGAAGGGAAAATCAAGTCTGAAATGTAAAAGTGGAGGGGTGGTGTCTCACAGGGGGAGTAGACTTCAAGATGTTGTTGCCACAGGTTACTTTATGTCTGGTCTGGTCAGTCAGTTGGTCTGCTGGTTGATCCCCCTCTAAGGGTCAGACAGAAGCAGGGAGCCCCATTGTCATTTCAAGTCTGTTGCAATCAGCTCACAAGGTGATCTGAACATTTTAGGAGAACCAAAGTATTGGGATAAATTCGATTAAATGTGTATTAAAGTAGCATTGGTCCCATATTCATAGCACACATTTGTTAGATGCAGATAATTGTTTCAGATATTTTTATCCTCAAAAGAAATTAATGGTAAATAATGTATTGCGTCATTTTGGAGTGACTTTTATTGTAAATAAGAATATAATATATTTCTACACACTTCTACATTACTGCGGATGCTACCATGATTACAGATCATCCTGAATGAATCCTGAATAATGATGAGTGAGAAATTTACTGGTGCACAATATCATACCCCCAAGACATGCTAACCTTTCACCATTACAATAACATGGGAGGTTAGCATTTTTTGGGGGGGGGGTATAATCATTATTCACGATTCATTCAGGATGATCCGTAGCATCCACATTAATGTAGAAGTGTTTATAAACTTTGTCTAATCTTATTTATAAAAATACCCTTAAATTAAAGCTGACAGTCTTATCTTTAACCTCATAGTCATTGCATCATTTCCAAACCCAAAGTGCTAGAGTACAGTACAGAGCCAAAACAACAAAACATGTGTCACTGTCCCAACACTTTTGGAGCTCACTGTGTGTAAATATGTGATATGTGACATCAACATATCTCAGGCCTCTTCTGGGGTAGATCTTAGACCACTTACCACCCTTCTGACGCTCTCCATTGAACGTTTCTTCATAAAGGCTCACAAATCAAAAGACATCAACATAAATCAATGCACCTGCGGACCAGTTTTCAGTCATTAATATGTCAGGTTAGGGTTGGAGCTAAAACGAGGACGGGATGTCAGGAGTTGTAGGGGTTGTGTTTACTTTCTTCAGAGTTACGTCAGTGGTGTATTTATCGTATCTTATTCATTATCTTGGCTTGTCCTCATACCTATCTATGTATTCATTTATGTACACTATTTATTTATTTAAACTATTTATTTATTTATTTATTTATACTATCAATGTATTTATAGCTCTCTTTATACCTATCTATGTATTCATTTATTTATACTATTTACTGTATGTATACTTTATTTATACTCTCTATGTATTTATACCTCTCTTTATACCTATGGCATTGCCAGACTAAGTTATGTCGATTGCCTGTGAAGATGGGATATATTGGAAGCACTCACACAGGCCAAGGAGATTTAGCCTGTAAACTGTTATTTGCGAATAGAGAAGGATCCCAATGGGCACACGCTGGTTGAATCAACGCACACACTGGTTGAATCAACGTTGTTTGCAAGTCAAAATGATATGGAACCAAAGTGGAATAGATGTTGAATTGACGTCTGTGCCCAGTGGGATAGTTTTTAAGATTCTAGTTCTAAACCCCTAATTCCGACTGACAAACCATCTCAAATCATGTTTAATTATGTTAGATTTATTCTACTCTTTTGAATCAATTTTTTTATTGTAAACAAAGCAAATGAGAATTAAGCTTTTTCAACCCTGAGGGTCATGAGCCTGAAACTATGAGCGTAGCATACTCTTTACTCCTACTGTGTTTTGATTGTAAAATCATAGTTTATTTTAATTTTATTTAACCTTTATTTAACTAGGCAAGTCAATTAAGAACAAATTATTATTCACAATGACGACTTACACCGGCCAAACCCTGACAATGCCGGGCCAATTGCGCGCCGCCCTATGGGACTCCCCATCATGGTCAGTTGTGATACAGCTTGGATATAACTTTTTTTTAAATATTAAAATATAGTATAGACTGTTCAACAAAACAACATTGTTTTACTGCCTCATTTGTGTCATTGCCTGATTTGATTGGACAGTCTACAAAAACATACAGAATCCAAAACACTAGCCAAAAATTATAGCAATGTGTTGGCTTTTGTTCCAAATCTTGTGATGTTGTGGACTTCAAAAATATTGTCCTTACTGACGCTTGACGCAGCCGTGGTAGGGCAACATTTTTCCACACCTCATATTTGTGAGACTTCAAACATTTTCCTGCATGGAACTTTTGGCAGTAGCTCTGGGCTGCCTGCGCATTCTGAGAAGATAGAAGAAAATAAAACAGCGTATCTAAACCAGGTCAGTCATGAATTGTATCACCAACTGTGTAACTTTGTCACAGTGTTTCAAGTTTTTGCTGAACCTGAACATATTCAAAGTTTAAGTCAAGATAGAGACCTCATATCACCATGTCAACAATAGGCTACTATTTCCTATAATCTGTGATCGTAATTTATATTTATAAGCTAATAACAGCGAACATGTATTGTCAACTGCCAACATCAATGCTTGCTGAAGTATCCTTAATAGGGAGCTTAACAATTGTGGAGAAAGGCAACCTTCACAACTTTGAAGAACACATACAACTTCAGATCAATTGATTTTAAGTGCAGTGCAGCAAGAACTGGCCATACTAAAACTCAAAACTAAATCAACATTTCGAAGTCTACGGAGCTCTCTACTTTTGAGACGGAGCACAGAGGAGTGGATTGGCAAGACTTCATTAACATGGTTTAGAAATAGGCAGCTCACTGGTCCACCTTGAAAAATAAAGGGGATACTTTATCAGATTGATTATTTTACAAGACTGAAGAATAACCTTTCTTCTTCCACTCCGAATTGAAAAATAATACTCTTGAACATCAAAGGCAGCCATAATTGACACGTTACAACCGTGTAAATAGATCAAACCGGAGAGAGACTTCAATGAAATAACCTTACAGTGTGATGGAGAGACGGGAGCTGGGTTAAGAGAAGAGTAGGCCCGATTATGCATTCAGATTTCCCCCTTACACCACTCTGGTCATAAAAAAGAGTGTGGACTCGCTGGAGAGTGGAAGAGTTTGGAATGAGAAAGCGAAATAGAAAGAAAAGAGAGAAAGGAAGTTTGAGTGACTCCTTCAACGAAGGAGATCTGTGGACATGTCAGTTGATTAGTGCTCTTGATTAGCATTTATAAAAGGCCCCGGCGCTCCATTATTTATATTCCTATTTTACCATGATCTGATGTAGGGCACACTGTGATTAATCTTGTCACTAGGCCTGATTGACAGGGTCAAGTCTTCATATTCCATTTTATAAAAAATTAAAAAGGGAAATAAAACCCTAGATCCCTGAATGTGTTAGCTTCATTGCCACAAAGTTCTATGTAATATAGAGATATGTGTTCTTATGCACCCATCCACTGAACTTGGTAACGATTCTCTCCTATTTCCCCCTCTCCATCTCTCTACATGTCTCTTTGTCTATCTCTCCCCTCTCTCTACCTCCCTTCTCTCTCTCCCCTCTCTCACTCCCTTGTCTCTCTCTCCTGCCGTCTTGTCATCTGATAGGTCAGGAATGTTTTAATTTTAAGGATAGATTCTGCCTGTCATGCAAGGTGGCATGATTGCATGTAGTTCAGTAGATGAGATGTGAAAGGTGTAAAATAAGAAGATAAGATGTGAAGGGTGTAAAACTAGGAGATGAGATGTGAAGGGTGTAAAACAAGGAGATGAGATGTGAAGGGAGTAAAATAAGGAGATGTGATGTGAAGGGTGTAAAATAAGGAGGAGGAGATGTGGAGGGAGTAAAATAAGGAGATGAGATGTGAAGGGTGTAAAACAAAACAAGGAGATGAGATGTGAAGGGTGTCAAATAAGGAGATGAGCAAGAGAATAAAGAGGAAAGAAGTGTTCTCTTTATTTCACCGATTGAATGTCTATGAATAGAGATTAAAGCAGGGGATCCACTAAGATGTGAAATTAACCCTTGATTACTGATGAATCTGAGTCGGAAGCAGAACAATAACATTTGAAAAAAAATCTGACCACTCCATAATGGTAATTGTTTTAGGAGAGTATAGGTCTGGGCCTAGATCACATTTCCCTGAATATCAACCTACCATGGTGGTAGCAGGCTAGCATTATAAATGGCTGGGGATAGGTGACTACATTATTAACCATGCTGCAAATGCTAACAGAAAAAGACTGAGACATGATCTGAAATTCAGCAGCTTGGTTGCATCAGAGACTACTAACCTTTCAGTTAGGTTGGGCGGCCTCCACAAGGACAGTGGCCTTGAAAATAGAAATGAAAATGCAGAAATGAATGTTCATGGGGGATATTGAAGTACTGTATGTCATGTCTTACTATTGCACTGTATTTTTAACATACTAGCCAGAAAGACCATTAGGTTAAAAACATTTTAATAGTTCATGATCTGATGAAAACAATGTAATTTCGTTAAAGTACCACTGTACGATATAAATTGTGAGAACTTAACGTCTCTAAATGTTTCATATCCAGTGTTCCTATAAGGTACTGTTACTCCAATCCAATCTAGTCTACCAGACTATTTTACTACCTACAATCCGATCCCTGACTGAAGCCAGAGTATCTACTGTAACGTAATGTGTGTTCATCTCACTATATAGACCAGGGCTCTCCAACCCTGTTCCTGGAGAGCTACCGTCCTGTAGGTTTTCACTCCAACCCCAGTTGTAACTAACCTGGCTCAGCTTATCAACCAGTTAATTATTAGAATCAGGTGTGGTAGATTAGGGGTGGAGTGAAAACCTACAGGATGGTAGCTCTCTAGGAACAGGGTTGGAGAGCCCTGACATAGACACATATTATCAAGCAGTCATCCAGAGAAGGAAACAGGATATCTCTTCATTTAGACCTGCTGTTCACAACTCACAGATGCCAGAAGTGTACAACCTCAACCAGAGGGTCTGCGTCCCAAATAGCACCTGATTCCTTATATAGTGCACTATTTGTTACCAACGCCCAAAAGCATAGGGTGCCATTTGAGTGTGTAGATGTTCACATGATTAGCGATAATTAAGTGAGGACTCATTTGTATATTAACTTATCTTAAATAAGCGTGAGTTCAATTAGTTTTTTTTGTCATATTATTTTGCAATCTGATTTTCGTGAAGTGTCTATTTCATTAGATTTAAAGTCTTGAGCATTTAGATTTTTTAGATTTTTCTATTTTGATGGCTGCTGCATGAAGCCATAATCTCACCCTCACTAGAACACAGTTCACAATACACCATGCAATAATAACAGACACTAAAATAAGGTTTTGGTGAAGCTTTATGGGAGTTTTTAGATGGTCAGTGAAATCTCTAACAGAAGCATTTGTGCAGTATTCACATCATATCACAGTCCACAACCTAGATAGAATACTACACACGTAAGGGCCTTATATTCTCCTACCTACGTGTATGCTCAGGTTGACGTTTCATCTTGTCCTGGAGGCAGAGCTGAGCGATTTCCACCTAGACGGGCCAGCTGCAAATATTGTAAAATGTGCTTTTTGGTCTTAATTTAAGGTTTAGGATAGGAATAAAGTTAGAATTGAGTTTAAGGTTAGGGTTAAGGTTAGGATTCAGTTTAAAATCAGATTGTATGACTCTGTGGCTGTGCCAGCAAGTGGCTACCCTGAAGAGCTGCCTCCAGTACGAGTCATCCCAATATATGCCAACATGCTACCTATGTGGGCATGACCATGACAAGATGCATACAATAACACATGTACCTTGTCTCTCCTTTAACGCACAGTCACAAATCTGATTTGCACCTAGTTCTCCTGGATGGACAAACAAGGGAGGAGGAGGGCAGATAAAGTGACAAATAAAGTGGCATAATGAATCTAAAAGACAAACATTCATTCAGATCAAACGCACTCAGGAGCGAGTCATGCTCCGGTAAATCTCTTTCAGGGCTGCCAGGCTACAGGACGAGAAGGGGTGAACCTCTAACCTCTGACAGGGCTGCTTGGATACAGCAGGGGAAGGAATTAACCTCTGACCTCTGTCTGGGCTGCTTGGATACGGCGGAAGGGATTAACCTCTGACTGGGTTACATGGATACAGGAGAGCAAGGGGTGAACCTCTGACATGGCTGCCTTGATACAGGAGCGGAAGTGGTGAACCTCTGACAGGGCTGTCTGTCTACAGCAAGGGGAGGGAAGGGAAGGGAGGGTGTGGAGGGGTGGGGAGATGATGAGCTAGGGTGCATAAAATCTAATTACTCCCAGTGTGTGTGCCTACAATGGTGCAAATGGCTGTCTTCTGTCCTCTCAATGGCAGCCAAGCCAATTAAGCTTTATTCTCTAACAAAACACCTTGCAAATCCCCACAAGGTTGTTTTTACTGTACATGAAAAGCTTTGGAAGGATGTGTAAACCTGAGAGAGAGTGGGTTGGTTGGATACAAGAAATGAAGACAATATGGTGTTATGGTAGGAAAACAGTTACACCATGACAGACAGACAGAGTAGACAGCTATGATGGGTGTTGAGTGAGAGGGAAAGGTGAGATAATCAATTAAAGCTGTCAGTAATTGGGAGCGTGTAAAGCCCATAATGTGCATTCTCTCTCAATGACCCCCCCCACCCCCTATATCATCCATTGGATCTCAGGTGCTTAGCCATGCAGATCTGCCTGACAGCCCAGTACATCTCTGTCTGCCTAATTGGACAGTATAGAGTTGTTTATGGATATTGCAGACATTTAGGACACTGTTGGGGGCTGCACAAAAAAAATAATTAGCAAAGGGCTCCTATAACTGGACTGTCAGCCTCACTCCACTAACATCAAAGCACCACAAAAAATAAATGTTTATTTTTTTAATGTAACAGTACACTTGCTTGACATTCAAACATGCTACACTTCAGCAGACACTGTTATCCAGAGTTACAGTAGTGAGTGCATCTTTTTTGTACTCTTTCATACTTGTCCCCTGTGGGAATCAAACCTACAACCTTGGCATTGCAGGTGCCTGCTCTACCAACTGAGCCACATGGGACATGTGATAGGTCCTGTGTTATAATGTGGATGGCTGAAACACCGGCAGCTTGTCTTACAGATGTAGGATAATTGTATTACACTTTTATCAGCTTCTATTAACAATACAATTTTATTGAGATTTTATTTGAGATGAACTTCTGATTTAAATAAATTCTGTTACGGTTTTCTAGGTGTGAAGGAGAGTCGGACCAAAATGCAGCGTGTAGATTGCGATCCATGTTTAATGAACGAACGAAAAACACGAATCAATAACAAACACTACAAAACAAAGAACTTAACGAAAACCGAAACAGCCTATACTTGTGTAAACTAACACTGAGACAGGAACAACGACACATAGGACAATCACCCACGACAAACTCAAAGAATATGGCTGCCTAAATATGGTTCCCAATCAGAGACAACGATAAACACCTGCCTCTGATTGAGAACCACTCCAGACAGCCATAGACTTTGCTAGATAACCCCACTAGCTACAATCCCAATACATACACACCAAAACCCCAAGACAAAACACACCACAATACAAAAACCCCATGCCACACCCTGGCCTGACCCAATACATGAAGAAAAACACAAAATACTTAGACCAGGGCGTGACAGAACTCCCCCCCCCCTAAGGTGCGGACTCAAAACAACACCTCAAAACAATAGGGAGGGTCCGGGTGGGCGTCTGTCCATGGTGGCGGCTCCGGCGCGGGACGTGGAACCCACTCAGTCAATGTCTTAGTCCCCTCTCCTCGCGTCCCTGGATAGTCCACCCTCGCCGCCGACCATGGCCTAGTAGTCCTCACCCAGAAACCCACTGGACTGAGGAGCAGATCGGGACTGAAGGACAGCTCGGGACTGAGGCAGCTCGGGACTGAGGGGAAGCTCGGGACTGAGGGGAAGCTCGGGAGTGAGAGAAAGCTCGGGAGTGAGAGAAAGCTCGGGAGTGAGAGAAAGCTCGGGAGTGAGAGAAAGCTCGGGAGTGAGAGAAAGCTCGGGAGTGAGAGAAAGCTCGGGAGTGAGAGGAAGCTCAGGCAGGTAGGTAGATCTAACAGATCCTGGCTGGCTGGTGGTTTCAGCAGATCCTGGCCCGACTGGCAGATCCCGGCCGACTGGCGGATCCCGGCCGACTGGCGGATCTGGAAGAGTCTGGTTGACTGGCAGATCTGGAAGAGTCTGGTTGAGTCTGGCCGACTGGCGGATCTGGAAGAGTCTGGCCGACTGGCGGATCTGGAAGAGTCTGGCCGACTGGCGGATCTGGAAGAGTCTGGCCGACTGGCGGATCTGGAAGAGTCTGGCCGACTGGCGGATCTGGAAGAGTCTGGCCGACTGGCGGATCCTGGCAGACTGAAAGATCTGGCTGCTCCATGCTGACTGGCGGCTCTGGCTGCTCCACGCTGACTGGCGGCTCTGGCTGCTCCATGTAGGTTGACAGCTCTTGCGGCTTCGTGCAGACTGGCAGCTCTGGCGGCTCCGTGCAGACTGGCGGCTCCGTGCAGACTGACGGCTCCGTGCAGACTGACGGCTCCGTGCAGACTGGCGGCTCCGTGCAGACTGGCAGCTCCGTGCAGACTGGCAGCTCCGTGCAGACTGGCAGCTCCGTGCAGACTGGCAGCTCCGTGCAGACTGACAGCTCCGTGCAGACTGACAGCTCCGTGCAGACTGGCAGCTCCTTACAGACTGACAGCTCTGGCTGCTCCATGCAGACTGACAGCTCTGGCTGTTCCATGCAGGCTGGCAGGTCTGGCTGCTCCATGCAGACTGACAGCTCTGGCTTCTCTATGCAGACTGACAGCTCTGGCTGCTCCATGCCGGCTGGCAGCTCTGGCTGCGCTGAACAGGCGGGAGACTCCGGCAGCGCAGGAGAGGAGAGAGGCTCTGGCTGCGCTGAACAGGCGGGAGACTCCAGCAGCGCTGTAGAGGAGAAAGGCTCCGGCAGCGCTGGAGAGGCGAGGCGCACTGTAGGCCTGATGCGTGGTGCTGGTACTGGTGGTACTGAACCGAGAACACGCACAGGAAGCCTGGTGCGGGGAGCTGCTACCGGAGGGCTGGAGTGTGGAGGTGGCACAGGATGGGCTAGACCGTGAAGGCGTACTGGAGATCTTGAGAGCAGTGCTGGCACAGGACGTGCAAGGCTAGGGATGTGCACAGGAGGCCTGGTGCGTGAGGCTGGCACCAACTTCACCAGCCGACTAACACGCACCTCAGGACGAGTATGGAGCGCTAACCCAGGTGCCACCAAATCCCGACACGTTCCGTCGGGCGAATTCCATGCAAAGAGCACCAACACAGCAACTCCCTCATTTCTCTCTCCTCCAATTTCCCCATTAACTCCTTCACAGTCTCTGTTTCGCTCACCTCCAACACCGGCTCTGGTTCTGGTCTCCTCCTTGGCTCCTCACGATAAACAGGGAGAGTTGGCTCAGGTCTGACTCCTGACTCTGCCACACTCTCCCTGAGCCCCCCCCCCCAAAAAAAAATTGGGGGGCTGACTCTCAGGCTTCCTTCCGCGTCGCCGTGCTGCCTCCTCATACCGGCGCCTCTCCGCTTTCGCCGCCTCCAGTTCTTCTTTGGGGCGGCGATATTCTCCAGGCTGAGCCCAGGGTCCTTCTCCGTTTAGGATTTCCTCCCGTGTCCAGAAATCCTTATAGCGCATCTCCTCTTTGGGCTGCTCCTGCCTGTTGACACGCTGCTTGGTCCGTTGGTGGTGGGTGATTCTGTTACGGTTCTCTTTTGGTGAAGGAGAGTCGGACCAAAATGCAGCGTGTAGATTGCGATCCATGTTTAATGAACGAACGAAAAACACGAATCAATAACAAACACTACAAAACAAAGAACTTAACGAAAACCGAAACAGCCTATACTTGTGTAAACTAACACTGAGACAGGAACAACGACACATAGGACAATCACCCACGACAAACTCAAAGAATATGGCTGCCTAAATATGGTTCCCAATCAGAGACAACGATAAACACCTGCCTCTGATTGAGAACCACTCCAGACAGCCATAGACTTTGCTAGATAACCCCACTAGCTACAATCCCAATACATACACACCAAAACCCCAAGACAAAACACACCACAATACAAAAACCCCATGCCACACCCTGGCCTGACCCAATACATGAAGAAAAACACAAAATACTTAGACCAGGGCGTGACAGAACTCCCCCCCCCCTAAGGTGCGGACTCAAAACAACACCTCAAAACAATAGGGAGGGTCCGGGTGGGCGTCTGTCCATGGTGGCGGCTCCGGCGCGGGACGTGGAACCCACTCAGTCAATGTCTTAGTCCCCTCTCCTCGCGTCCCTGGATAGTCCACCCTCGCCGCCGACCATGGCCTAGTAGTCCTCACCCAGAAACCCACTGGACTGAGGAGCAGATCGGGACTGAAGGACAGCTCGGGACTGAGGCAGCTCGGGACTGAGGGGAAGCTCGGGACTGAGGGGAAGCTCGGGAGTGAGAGAAAGCTCGGGAGTGAGAGAAAGCTCGGGAGTGAGAGAAAGCTCGGGAGTGAGAGAAAGCTCGGGAGTGAGAGGAAGCTCAGGCAGGTAGGTAGATCTAACAGATCCTGGCTGGCTGGTGGTTTCAGCAGATCCTGGCCCGACTGGCAGATCCCGGCCGACTGGCGGATCCCGGCCGACTGGCGGATCTGGAAGAGTCTGGTTGACTGGCAGATCTGGAAGAGTCTGGTTGAGTCTGGCCGACTGGCGGATCTGGAAGAGTCTGGCCGACTGGCGGATCTGGAAGAGTCTGGCCGACTGGCGGATCTGGAAGAGTCTGGCCGACTGGCGGATCCTGGCAGACTGAAAGATCTGGCTGCTCCATGCTGACTGGCGGCTCTGGCTGCTCCACGCTGACTGGCGGCTCTGGCTGCTCCATGTAGGTTGACAGCTCTTGCGGCTTCGTGCAGACTGGCAGCTCTGGCGGCTCCGTGCAGACTGGCGGCTCCGTGCAGACTGACGGCTCCGTGCAGACTGGCGGCTCCGTGCAGACTGGCGGCTCCGTGCAGACTGGCAGCTCCGTGCAGACTGGCAGCTCCGTGCAGACTGGCAGCTCCGTGCAGACTGGCAGCTCCGTGCAGACTGACAGCTCCGTGCAGACTGGCAGCTCCTTACAGACTGACAGCTCTGGCTGCTCCATGCAGACTGACAGCTCTGGCTGTTCCATGCAGGCTGGCAGGTCTGGCTGCTCCATGCAGACTGACAGCTCTGGCTTCTCTATGCAGACTGACAGCTCTGGCTGCTCCATGCCGGCTGGCAGCTCTGGCTGCGCTGAACAGGCGGGAGACTCCGGCAGCGCAGGAGAGGAGAGAGGCTCTGGCTGCGCTGAACAGGCGGGAGACTCCGGCAGCGCAGGAGAGTAGAAAGGCTCCGGCAGCGCTGGAGAGGCGAGGCGCACTGTAGGCCTGATGCGTGGTGCTGGTACTGGTGGTACTGAACCGAGAACACGCACAGGAGCCTGGTGCGGGGAGCTGCTACCGGAGGGCTGGAGTGTGGAGGTGGCACAGGATGGGCTAGACCGTGAAGGCGTACTGGAGATCTTGAGATCAGTGCTGGCACAGGACGTGCAAGGCTAGGGATGTGCACAGGAGGCCTGGTGCGTGAGGCTGGCACCAACTTCACCAGCCGACTAACACGCACCTCAGGACGAGTATGGAGCGCTAACCCAGGTGCCACCAAATCCCCGACACGTTCCGTCGGGCGAATTCCATGCAAAGAGCACCAACACAGCAACTCCCTCATTTCTCTCTCCTCCAATTTCCCCATTAACTCCTTCACAGTCTCTGTTTCGCTCACCTCCAACACCGGCTCTGGTTCTGGTCTCCTCCTTGGCTCCTCACGATAAACAGGGAGAGTTGGCTCAGGTCTGACTCCTGACTCTGCCACACTCTCCCTGAGCCCCCCCCCCCAAAAAAAAATTGGGGGGCTGACTCTCAGGCTTCCTTCCGCGTCGCCGTGCTGCCTCCTCATACCGGCGCCTCTCCGCTTTCGCCGCCTCCAGTTCTTCTTTGGGCGATATTCTCCAGGCTGAGCCCAGGGTCCTTCTCCGTTTAGGATTTCCTCCCGTGTCCAGAAATCCTTATAGCGCATCTCCTCTTTGGGCTGCTCCTGCCTGTTGACACGCTGCTTGGTCCGTTGGTGGTGGGTGATTCTGTTACGGTTCTCTTTTGGTGAAGGAGAGTCGGACCAAAATGCAGCGTGTAGATTGCGATCCATGTTTAATGAACGAACGAAAAACACGAATCAATAACAAACACTACAAAACAAAGAACTTAACGAAAACCGAAACAGCCTATACTTGTGTAAACTAACACTGAGACAGGAACAACGACACATAGGACAATCACCCACGACAAACTCAAAGAATATGGCTGCCTAAATATGGTTCCCAATCAGAGACAACGATAAACACCTGCCTCTGATTGAGAACCACTCCAGACAGCCATAGACTTTGCTAGATAACCCCACTAGCTACAATCCCAATACATACACACCAAAACCCCAAGACAAAACACACCACAATACAAAAACCCCATGCCACACCCTGGCCTGACCCAATACATGAAGAAAAACACAAAATACTTAGACCAGGGCGTGACAAATTCACTGAAAACCCACACTAACACGCAGTTATATTAACAGTATTGCACTTTTCATGTAGCCTACTTTTAGCCAGTTAATAGCCTAACCACCGATCAAGCAACATTGTGGACTAAACATTAAAATCCTGTTGCTGCGGGATTATTTTGCTGTGACAATATAGATCAAATTAAGATCCTTCATCTGTAACACTCTCACTGCGGGTATTTGATGTGCTAGCAAGGTGGTATAATTTTAATTAGCAAACCAATCCATCTGTAGGAATGTTATTGAGTCGCAATGTTTACAAATATAGTAATAGTTCAGATTGGAAGTGTGCCTGTCATTTATTATGTAAATTGATGTATTTGGTGATGAACATGACTGATAGGCCTTGTACATGTGTATTGGGGTATCGGGTAAGATATTGTAGCATTGAGGTTAGCATGCTCCTCTGCTAGTCTCTGTGTGTCTGTTAAACATTTCCACAACAGCTTTCTATTAGAAGAGTAGCAACGACAAGCAATAATGACCCTCTGACTCTGTGGTGATGTTTTGTAAGGACAAACTTCTTCTGATTTTCACATTTCAGAAGGTATCAATTACAAATATCAATGCTGGTATTCAATTATTTAGTCTGTTTTATTGATCGTAATCATTTTACTGATTGAAACTAGAACCTCACATCAGACTCTCAATAGACACAAAATGAGAAGAGAAGACCAGGGTAAATTCAGAGGCCTTTGTATAGCAGTCTACACTTTATATAATCCCATATGTACTACGTATCACTTCCTGGGTGACATTCAAATCAAATCCAATCAAATTTATTTATATAGCCCTTCGTATATCAGCTGATATCTCAAAGTACTGTACAGAATCCCAGCCTAAAACCCTAAACAGCAAGCAATGCAGGTGTAGAAGCACGGTGGCTAGGAAAAACTCCCTAGAAAGGCCAAAACCTAGGAAGAAACCTAGAGAGGAACCAGGCTATGAGGGGTGGCCAGTCCTCTTCTGGCTGTGCCGGGTGGAGATTATAACAGAACAAGGCCAAGATGTTCAAATGTTCATAAATGACCAGCATGGTCAAATAATAATAATCACAGTAGTTGTCGAGGGTGCAGCAAGTCAGCACCTCAGGAGTAAATGTCAGTTGGCTTTTCATAGCCGATCATTAAGAGTATCTCTACCACTCCTGCTGTCTCTAGAGAGTTGAAAACAGCAGGTCTGGGACAGGAAGCACGTCCGGTGAACAGGTCAGGATTCCATAGCCGCAGGCAGAACAGTTGAAACTGGAGCAGCAGCACGGCCAGGTGGACCGGGGACAGCAAGGAGTCATCATGCCAGGTAGTCCTGAGGCATGGTCCTAGGGCTCAGGTCCTCCGAGAGAAAGAGAGAATTAGAGAGAGCATACTTAAATTCACACAGGACACCGGATAAGACAGGAGAAGTACTCCAGATATAACAAACTGACCCTAGCCCCCCGACACATAAACTACTGCAGCATAAATACTGGAGGCTGAGACAGGAGGGGTCAGGAGACACTGTGGCCCCATCCGATGATACCCCCGGACAGGGCCAAATGGGAACTTCCCGTGGCTTGGCCGCTAAGACACATCTCTGAACTCGCTCATTACTCTTCATCCCCCACTAACAATTTAGTAATAAAGTATTGATTTCCAGATTCTCCCACTTCTCTTATGGATATTAGATTGTGTTTGATAAACTGTGCCTGGCACCCTAATCTGCACTGTCCCTTTCCCCCCACTGTCTGTAAAAAAAGGTGCCGCTGGGGAGATAATGACAACGGAACATCGCTGAACTCATTTAATCCATTTGTAACACTTGACAATGAAAAAGGGAAGACACTTTTCAAGCGGCAATGTCAAAGTTTATGGTGACACTTTATTTGGATATGTGTCTGATGTATTTCTGCAGGGCTCATCTGTAAAAGAGACCCTAGTCTCAGTATGACTTCCCTGTCAAAATAAAGGTTCAATAACAAAATGTAGTAACAAAATTGGATAGTCCATCTATAGATTCTCTACAGACTATCAGTAGCATTTCAACTAACTATCTACTAACCCTAACCCTAAACTTAACCCTTATCCTAACCCTAAACTTACACCTTACCCTAACCCTTATTCTAAACCTAAACCTAACCCTTATTCTAAACCTAACCCTAACCCTTATACTAAACCTAACCCTAACCGTAGCAAACTTACCAACAGAGTATGACCATCTTTAAGCGCATCTCTACAGATGGACTATCCTGACTAGCCAAATCAAGTGTGACTAAGTGTATTGCTCAGGTTATGAACGGTCCTTATTGGAACCCAGCAGACATCTTGAGCTAGCGTTCAGCTAGTAATTTATGGGCCCCCGTGTACCAGTTACTTTTAAAGGAAATGTTTGGATAATGCTAGGATATTAGTGTTGTACCTGGGTTGTCTGATTTCCGGTGCACCAGAGATTAATGTGTCATGTCAAGAAATAGAAAAACAAAGAGGCCGAGACATTGGTCTTTTGCAAAACAAAAAAGTGTTTTTCTGTACATGAATCAAGTAGGGGATGTTACATGCCAGTCCCACGTGAGGGCTATGTGGACTAGGGATTCCAGTGTTTTTATGCTCTCATATCAAAGCTATAGGATGCTATTATACCAGACCATCATTATTGTACCAAAAAACATTTATCGAAGATGTCCCCTGTTAAACCAGCCCATTATGTGTTGCCATAATAGTGTTTGTTTACATTCTACACACCTGATTGACAACATAAGTTTCTTAAGTCTTCGCTCTTTATCTCTCTAACTGTACGATACTCCGCAAATCAGGATTTCACAATGCAGACTACTGACTTTAGTCTGGATAATGATATCATTATTTACATAATTTAAAAAAAATGTAAATGGCCTCTCTGTGCTAGCTACAGATTGGTCATATCTCCCTCAGAACCAAGGCAACATTTTCACTAGCACCATCCAACATCATTAGCTATATTCTCCTTATATTGTCAACATCACTGTTTATTGCATCTTTTAACTAAAAAGGGGCAATCAGCACTTGCTACATCCATTTTTGGACTTTTAAATTAATGATATGCACCCAGTGATTCTTGAAAAATATAATGTATGAATGCCTCATGAGCTTAGTTCAAAGTAAATGTAAACATACACTATATATATAAATGTAAAAATACACTATATACACTATATAGCCTCAAAACATAGTTAAAACTATAACATTGATATCATGGATGGTCAGTCCTTGCATCCATAGCTCCATAGCTCATCCATAGCTCTGTCTATGAATTTGAGAGTGGTTACATTTCTCCAGCCCTATCCCTCAGCTTTTTAAGAAAACAGGGGTGGGGACCCACATTTGCCTCATGCAGTATGACACACCTTCGCATAGAGTTGATCAGGATTTTGATTGTGGCCTGTGGAGGCACTGGGTCTCAACCCCGCCCTGTGCAATTGTACTCCCTGTTCACCCACGACTGCGTGGCCATGCACGCCTCCAACTCAATCATCAAGTTTGCAGACGACACTACAGTGGGCTTGATTACCAACAACGACGAGACAACCTACAGGGAGGAGGTGAGGGCACTCGTGAGTGTGGTGTCAGGAAAACAACCTCTCACTCAACATCAACAAAACAAAGGAGATGATTGTGGACTTCAGGAAACAGCAGAGGGAGCACCCCCCTATCCACATCGAAGGGACAGCAGTGGAGAAGGTGGAAAGTTTTAAGTTCCTCGGCGTACACATCACAGTTTTTTACCTCCGGCGCCGACAGAGATGGCCGCCTCGCTTCGCGTTCCTAGGAATCTATGCAGTGTTTTGTTTTTTTTACGTGTTATTTCTTACATTAGTACCCCAGGTCATCTTAGGTTTCATTACATACAGTCGAGAAGAACTACTGAATATAAGATCAGCGTCAACTCACCATCAGTATGACCAAGAATATGTTTTTCGCAACGCGGATCCTGTGTTCTGCCTTTCAAACAGGACAACGGAATGGTTCCCATGCAGCGACCCAAAAAAATGACTCCGAAAAAGAGGGAAACGAGGCGGTGTTCTGGTCAGACTCCGGAGACGGGCACATCGTGCACCACTCCCTAGCATTCTTCTCGCCAATGTCCAGTCTCTTGACAACAAGGTTGATGAAATCCGAGCAAGGGTAGCATTCCAGAGGGACATCAGAGACTGTTACGTTCTTTGCTTCACAGAAACATGGCTCACTGGAGAGACGCTATCGGAGGCGGTGCAGCCAGCGGGTTTCTCCACGCATCGCACCGACAGGAACAAACATCTTTCTGGTAAGAAGAGGGGCGAGGGCGTATGCCTTATGGCTAACGAGACATGGTGTGATGAAAGAAACATACAGGAACTCAAATCCTTCTGTTCACCTGATTTAGAATTCCTCACAATCAAATGTAGACCGCATTATCTACCAAGAGAATTCTCTTCGATTATAATCACAGCCGTATATATCCCCCCCCAAGCAGACACATCGATGGCTCTGAACGAACTTTATTTGATTCTTTGCAAACTGGAATCCATTTATCCGGAGGCTGCATTCATTGTAGCTGGGGATTTTAACAAGGGTAATCTGAAAACAAGACTCCCTAAATTTTATCAGCATATCGATTGCGCAACCAGGGGTGGAAAAACCTTGGATCATTGTTACTCTAACTTCCGCGACGCATATAAGGCCCTGCCCCGCCCTCCTTTCGGAAAAGCTGACCCCGACTCCATTTTGTTGATCCCTGCCTACAGACAGAAACTAAAACAAGAGGCTCCCACGCTGAGGTCTCTCCAACGTTGGTCCGACCAAGCTGACTCCACACTCCAAGACTGCTTCCATCACGTGGACTGGGAGATGTTTCGTATTGCGTCAGATAACAACATTGACGAATACGCTGATTCGGTGTGCGAGTTCATTAGAACGTGCGTTGAAGATGTCGTTCCCATAGCAACGATTAAAACATTCCCTAACCAGAAACCGTGGATTGATGGCAGCATTCGCGTGAAACTGAAAGCGCGAACCACTGCTTTTAATCAGGGCAAGGTGACTGGTAACATGACCGAATACAAACAGTGCAGCTATTCCCTCCGCAAGGCTATCAAACAAGCTAAGCGTCAGTACAGAGACAAAGTAGAATCTCAATTCAACGGCTCAGACACAAGAGGTATGTGGCAGGGTCTACAGTCAATCACGGACTACAAGAAGAAATCCAGCCCAGTCACGGACCAGGATGTCTTGCTCCCAGGCAGACTAAATAACTTTTTTGCCCGCTTTGAGGACAATACAGTGCCACTGACACGGCCTGCAACGAAAACATGCGGACTCTCCTTCACTGCAGCCGAGGTGAGTAAGACATTTAAACGTGTTAACCCTCGCAAGGCTGCAGGCCCAGACGGCATCCCCAGCCGCGCCCTCAGAGCATGCGCAGACCAGCTGGCCGGTGTGTTTACGGACATATTCAATCAATCCCTATACCAGTCTGCTGTTCCCACATGCTTCAAGAGGGCCACCATTGTTCCTGTTCCCAAGAAAGCTAAGGTAACTGAGCTAAACGACTACCGCCTCGTAGCACTCACTTCCGTCATCATGAAGTGCTTTGAGAGACTAGTCAAGGACCATATCACCTCCACCCTACCTGACACCCTAGACATACTCCAATTTGCTTACCGCCCAAATAGGTCCACAGACGATGCAATCTCAACCACACTGCACACTGCCCTTGCCCATCTGGACAAGAGGAATACCTATGTGAGAATGCTGTTCATCGACTACAGCTCGGCATTCAACAACATAGTACCCTCCAAGCTCGTCATCAAGCTCGAGACCCTGGGTCTCGACCCCGCCCTGTGCAACTGGGTACTGGACTTCCTGACGGGCCGCCCCCAGGTGGTGAGGGTAGGCAACAACATCTCCACCCCGCTGATCCTCAACACTGGGGCCCCACAAGGGTGCGTTCTGAGCCCTCTCCTGTACTCCCTGTTCACCCACGACTGCGTGGCCACGCACGCCTCCAACTCAATCATCAAGTTTGCGGACGACACAACAGTGGTAGGCTTGATTACCAATAATGACGAGACGGCCTACAGGGAGGAGGTGAGGGCCCTCGGAGTGTGGTGTCAGGAAAATAACCTCACACTCAACATCAACAAAACTAAGAAGATGACTGTGGACTTCAGGAAACAGCAGAGGGAACACCCCCCTATCCACATCGATGGAACAGTAGTGGAGAGGGTAGCAAGTTTTAAGTTCCTCGGCATACACATCACAGACAAACTGAATTGGTCCACTCACACAGACAGCATCGTGAAGAAGGCGCAGCAGCGCCTCTTCAACCTCAGGAGGCTGAAGAAATTCGGCTTGTCACCAAAAGCACTCACAAACTTCTAGAGATGCACAATCGAGAGCATCCTGGCGGGCTGTATCACCGCCTGGTACGGCAACTGCTCCGCCCACAACCGTAAGGCTCTTCAGAGGGTAGTGAGGTCTGCACAACGCATCACCGAGGGCAAACTACCTGCCCTCCAGGACACCTACACCACCCGATGTTACAGGAAGGCCATAAAGATCATCAAGGACATCAACCACCCGAGCCACTGCCTGTTCACCCGGCTATCATCCAGAAGGCGAGGTCAGTACAGGTGCATCAAAGCTGGGACCGAGAGACTGAAAAACAGCTTCTATCTCAAGGCCATCAGACTGTTAAACAGCCACCACTAACATTGAGTGGCTGCTGCCAACACACTGACACTGACTCAACTCCAGCCACTTTAATAATGGGAATTGATGGGAAATGTAAATATATCACTAGCCACTTTAAACAATGCTACCTTATATAATGTTACTTACCCTACATTATTCATCTCATATGCATACGTATATACTGTACTCAATATCATCGACTATATCCTTATGTAATACATGTATCACTAGCCACTTTAACTATGCCACTTTGTTTACATACTCATCTCATATGTATATACTGTACACGATACCATCTACTGTATCTTGCCTATGCTGCTCTGTACCATCACACATTCATATATCCTTATGTACATATTCTTTATCCCCTTACACTGTGTATAAGACAGTAGTTTTGGAATTGTTAGTTAGATTACTTGTTGGTTATTACTGCATTGTCGGAACTAGAAGCACAAGCATTTCGCTACACTCGCATTAACATCTGCTAACCATGTGTATGTGACAAATAAAATTTGATTTGATTTGAGACAAACTGAAATGGTCCACTCACACAGACAGTGTGGTGAAGAAGGAGCAACAGCGCCTCTTCAACCTCAGGAGGCTGTAGAAAGTTGGCATGTCACCCAAAACCTTGACAAACTTTTACAGACGCACAATCGAGAGCATCCTGTCGGGATGTATCACAGCCTGGTACGGCAACTGCGCCGCCCTCAACCGCAAGCCTCTCCATGACACCAATAGCAACCGATGTCACAGGAAGGCCAAAAAGATCATCAAGGACATCAATCACCCGAGCCTCTGCCTGTTCACACCGCTACCATCCAGAAGGCTAGGTCAGTACAGGTCCAAAACTGGGACCGAGAGACTGAAAAACAGCTTATATCTCAAGGCCATCAGACTGCTAAACTGTAATCACTAACGCAGAGAGGCTGCTGCCTACACTGAGACCCAGTCACTGGCCACTTTAATAAATTAATCACTAGTCACTTTATACAATGCACTCTAAATAATGCCACTTTAATAATGTTTACATATCTATATATACTTTATTTTATACCATCTATTGCACCTTTCCTATGCCGCTCGGCCATCGCTCATCCATATACTTACATGTATATATTCTCATTCACCCCTTTAGATTTGTGTGTATTAGATAGTGGTTGGGGAATTGTTAGATTACTTGTTAGATATTACTTCACTGTCGGGACTAGAAGCTCAAGTATTTCGCTACACTCATATTAACATCTGCTTACCATGTGTATGTGACAAAGACAATTTGATTTTATTTGATTTTGAATGTTGTCCCACTCCTCTTCAAAGTTGCTGGATTTTGGCGGGAACTGGAAAACGCTGCCGTACACATCGACCTAGAGCGTCCCAAAAATGCTCAATGGGTGACATGTCTGATGAATATGCAGGCCAAGGAAGAACTGGGACATTTTCAGCTTCCAGGAATTGTGTACAGATCCTTGCGACATGGGGCCGTGTATTATCATGCTGAAACATGAGATGATGAATGGATGAATGGCACGGATGAATGGCACGATAATGGGCCTCAGGATCTCGTCAGGGTATCTCTGTGCATTCAAATTGCCATCGATAAAATGCAATTGTGTTCAATGTAGGTAGCTTATACCTGCTCATACCATAATCCAAACACCACCATGGGGCACAACGTTCACCATGGGGCACAACGTTGACATCAGCAAAAAGCTCGCCCACATAACGCCATACATGTAGTCTGTGGTTGTGAAGCCATTTGGACGTACTGCCAAATTCTCGAAAACGACGTTGGAGGCGGCTTATGGTAGAGTAAATAGCATTCAATTCTCTGGCAACAGCTCTGGTGGACCTTCCTGCAGTCAGCATACGAATTGCATGCTCCCTGAAAACTTGAGGCATCTGTGGCATTGTGTTGTGTGGAAAAACTGCACATTTTAGTGGCCTTTTATTGTCCCCAGCACAAGGTGCACATGTGTAATGCTGTTTAATCTGCTTCTTGATATGCCACACCTGTTAGGTGGATGAATTATTTTGGCAAAGCAGAAATGCTCACTAACAGGTACGTAAACAAACGTGTGCACACAATTTTAGAGAAATCAGCTTTTTGTGCATATGGACCACTTCTGCGATCTTTTATTTCAGCTCATGAAACATGGGACGAACACTATACATGTTGCATTTATATTTTTGTTCAGTGTAGAAGCCAATTTAGACCCTGAAACTCCCAGATCAGCCCACAGTAATCTGATTTCTCCTGCTCCCAAGAAATCTCCATGTATAGTGTTTATCAACTGGATTACTGGCAGGTAGGAAACATAACCCAATTTGAGGTTACTAGTTTCTCTGTGTGTAGTATTCAGTGTCACATCGCATTAGAGGAGAGAGGGTACTGCTTTGTGAAATACGTGCAACTAGCTCTCTTTCAGCTCTATCCACAATAATTATGAGCACAACACATCCCACTTCTAGCACTGGGATAAAAACATTGTTTTCTGCCTTTCCCAGCATGCCCATCATGCACTGGCAGTGACAGATTTGAGATGAGGCCGATGGAGTGGTGACAGGGCTGGAAGGGCTCTTATGTGGTTACACTCTCCTCCCAGGATGGACACAGTTGAGGTGCCATTTCTCTCTCCACTCCTTCCTTCCTGGTTGCAGCCTCTCCCTCCCTCCCTCCCTCCCTACATTATGCAGCAGGACCTTTGTAGGTCTATATGGAAGACCTATTGTTACAGATGACCCCAGTCCGTGTAGCCCCATCACCAGAGAGGTCAATCCCAAACAAACAAGAGCAGCGCTCCCCTTCAGGGTGATTATTGATAAAGAATGGCACAGCAATGCGGACACAGGGGAAATACATTCTGGGGGCCAATCGCTTCTCCTTTTCTGCTGCCTTCTCAGGGTGGAAACCAGTCTAATGTACACATAAAGGAGGGGACCACTATTCCCTCCCTATGCTGCAATAGTTTATGTGTTGGGGGGCTAGGGTCAGTCTGTTATATCTGAAGTATTTCTCCTGTCTTATCCGGTGTCCTGTGTGAATTTAAGTATGCTCTCTAATTCTCTTTTTCTCTCTCTCTCTCTCTCTCTCTCTCTCTCTCTCTCTCTCTCTCTCTCTCTCTCTGATGACTCCTTGCTGTCCCCCTCTCTGATGACTCCTTGCTGTCCCCAGTCCACCTGGTCATGCTGTTGCTCCAGTTTCAACTGTTCTGACTGCGGCTATGGAACCCTGACCTGTTCACCGGACGTGCTACCTGTCCCAGACCTGCTGTTTTCAACTCTCTAGAGACAGCAGGAGCAGTAGAATGATCGGCTATGAAAAGCCAACTGACATTTACTCCTGAGGTGCTGACCTGTTATAATCCCTCTACACCACTGTGATTATTATTTTTTGACCCTGCTGGTCCTCTATGAACATTTGAACATCTTGGCCATGTTCTGTTATAATCTCCACCCGGCACAGCCAGAAGAGGAAATAGCATTGGTTCCTCTCTAGGTTTCTTCCTAGGTTCTAGGCTAGGTTTTAGGCTGGGTTTCTGATGTAGCTGATGTAAGAAGGGCTTTATAAATTAATTTGATTTGATTTGTGGACTGGAGTCCTGTGAAGAAAATAGAAGAGGGAGGAACCATCAGGAATGCAGGAGGCCATGTCGGTTTGTGAAGAGAAAATGCCTCTGTCGTAATAGTAAACACACAGCTCCCTAATATCATTGAAGGGAAACAATCATCGTTTGCTGCTGCATTGAAATGTCAGATGACCGGCAAGGTCAAGTTCATTAAGGCCAAATGCAGTGCTACGATGATGAATACATAATGGAAACGAGAATGTGGTTCCATTACACTTTTCCCCTTGTGACCAAAGACCGTGTATCAATCCCTATGAATCCAAAGGTGTTGAGACACTAGGCAGAATCTATTACTTTGACACATCTTGTATGTAAAATTATATATTGTATCTCTTGTTGGGTGGGAAATGCATAACTTAAAAAAGATATACATAAATACCTGTTTATAGAATAATACAGCCACATCAGGAAACCCCAATGTCAAGCTATATACAACACTGTAAGAGCTAGATCTGAGCAACTGTATGTTATTTAGGCCACACATTGTATAGCAGCTTGTGTGTGTCCTGTTAGTGAGTGCTTCGAGGTGGCAAACTCAGGCAGATAACAGATAAGAGTTATTTAGGAAGTGCCATGTCCCACCAATCACCCTCCCCTTCTAAAGGGGCTCCAACGGCACCTGAGGGGGAATCTCATGGCTGTCATCCCAGAAAGCCACAATGATGCTTCCTAGCCATCTGTTCTCCATATGAGCAAACATTTCTCAGAAAAGCCACCTCAATCACACTGTCATTGCACGGATATAAGATGTATTCAGCATAATTAGGTCAATACATTGGATTCTGCAGTATAGAAATACCTTTTTTGACTCAAAACATGAGAGATAATGATCGACATATTGGCCAGACATTGTGCCTATGTGGTAGGGTTTGGATAGCTCGGTCCTAGGCCTGGACAGCCATGGATCTGGCATCTGATGTGTGAAAAAAGTGAGAGAAAAAAGGTGGGGGAAAAACACAACAGTGGGACCCTGTCAGCAGTACACTTCCTGTAAATAACCCCTCCATGTCTTTTGTTTCATCATGGCTCTGCAAATTACCCCAGGCCCCTTTGGAGCCGACAAGAAATAGCATTATTTTATAGCACTGAGGGGGGAAAACAGAACGAGAGAGAGAGAAAAATAGAGAGAGAGAGAGAAAAGGGAGATGGAAAAAAAAGGTCCTTCAGGGAGCAGGGTGTAAATGAAGTTCCAAGAATGACACAGGCGAGAAATGAGGCGTGGATGGAAAATATACGCTGCACATCATCCGATACAGATGCCAGTGGAAATGGCTTCATTGAAGTGTCAGCCCTCATCCATCAATCAAGAAACAATAATGCTGCGGCGATGGGGCGGCTTTTATGGGGTTTACTCATGGGTATCAGAAACAGCACTTAAGTGTAGTTCTGACACAGGCAGGGAGAGAGAATAACAGAAGTGAGGTGCCAGGCTTATTTCACATGCAGGTAGAGTACATAAGGAAAAGAGTGGTGGGTGGGGGGAGTAAATAGACAGTCAGTGCCCCCCTGGCAAAAAGAAAGCTTTGGAACGTAGAGAAATATTGTACTCTTTGCCCAGTGGCAGGTTGGCCATCTGGCAATTGGGCTGGACCATTTTTTTTTGCTGGGTGGGCAAGTTGAAATTGACACATATTTTGTATATATATATATATATATATATATATATATATATATGAGAGAGAGAGAGAGAGAGAGAGAGAGAGAGAGAGAGAGAGAGAGAGAGAGAGAGAGAGAGAGAGAGAGAGAGACAGAGACAGAGACAGAGACAGAGACAGAGACAGAGGCAGAGAGAGAGAAATAAAACAATTAAAAAGGTGACATGGCCGGCAGCTAATAATCTATAGTGAGCCTTCGGCTGATCAGTGGGCAACGGCCAGCCCTGGTCCTACCAAGATGGGCCGGCCTGGTTTTCTGAGCTGAGGTCATGCAAACTCACATTCAAAGTCGAATGTGGCATCAGCAAAGAGACCTGCTCCGACTCTGTCATCAGTAAGACAGCCAAGATCATTGATTATAAAAAATGGAAAGGGTGCCTATAAATGTAGAAAGAGCACATTGTACATTGTCACCTCACTCAAAAAGTCCTATTTTTGGGGAGTGGCTAAAACCATGATTTGTGCATTATACTCATGATTCCTGTAATGTAAGTGTCCTCACTGGGGCTTGCTGCTGTGATGAGCAAGCCACTCTCCTCTCCCCCCATTCGCTCAAGAGTAAAAATGCATTCAAATAGTATAACATTACAAATTTGGAAGCTTTGTTTCCTTGTCCCAGTCAAATAGAGGAGGGTCTTAGCTTTCTGCTCAATAGCATCTATTTTACAACCAAAATAAAGCTGGATGGTATACACTATTTTACTATATACCGGTATTGATGCACAGACCGGTTTGGGACCTGTGTTTGGTTTGTTAACCCTTAGCCTACATGGTTTGCGGCCCCGCGGAAATTGAATTAACATAATAAAACAATGCCCATCAAAATCTGCTTAAGCTAGAGATATGGGCTGTGTCTCAATCGACCGCATCCGCCGATATCGCCTTTCCGCATCTGCTGTGACATTGGTCTTCTCACAAAATCATATGTAGCGTCAGAAACGGTTTGGCCTACACTATATTGAAAGATGAGTCTCGCGAGCACGATGGTGTTTTGCTTTAGGACACCCACAAGCCTCATCTGAAGGTCCTGGTACCAGTTTTAAAAAATGATGGAAGTATATGGAGATAGTTTAGTGCCTAAAATAAGGGAATGAATACATGTAAAAAACAAAAACAAATGTTTGATCTCTCAGATATAGGACAGACAGTTCCATGTAGTGAATCTGTTAATCAATGAATTTCTATTGGTTAATAGCAGTAACGCCAAACTCAATGTTTCATCCAATAAATTTGTAATATATTTTTTGATACCTTATTTTTTAAATTCCCTGGCTTAGACAGGGCTTAGACTCTAGAGGGGTTAATGTGACACACAACTCTTACTGTCTGCAAAATACTGTCTGCTAGTTTGTCTTTTCTTGGCAAGTTGTGGTTAAAATTCAAATTAATATTGTTAGTTGCAAATGTTAATCACTAGTTAGCTGGCTAGCTAGCTTGCTAAATGTACTAAGTCAGAACACACGTAGCTATCTACGGTTCTTCGGTTGTCCCCATAGGATAACCCTTTTTGGTTCCAGGGAGATCCATTTTTGGTTCCATATAGAACCTTTTGTGGAAAGGATTCTACATGGAACCTAGAAACATTCTACCTGGTTCTACCTGGATGGTGAAGCGTGATTCATCACTCCAGAGAACGCATTTCCACTTCTCCAGAGTCCAATGGTGGAGAGCTTTACACCACTCCAGCTGACGCTTGGTGTTGTGAATGGTGATCTTAGGCTTGTGTGTGGCTGCTCAGCCATAGAAACCCATTTCATGAAGCTCTCGACAAACAGCTCTTGTGCTGACACTGCATCCAGAGGCAGTTTGGAACTCGGTAGTTAGTGTTGCAACCAAGGACAGACGATTTTTATGCGCTATGCTCTTCAGCACTCGGCAGTCCTGTTCTGTGAGCTTGTATAACCTACCACTTCGCGGCTGAGCCTAACAGCACTTACAGTTGGCCGGGGTAGCTCTAGTAGGGCAGGAATTTGACAAACTGACTTGTTGGAAAGGTGGCATCCTATGACGGTGCCACATTGAAGGTTGCTGAGCTCTCCAGTAAGGCCATTCTACTGCAAATGTTTTCTGTGCTCAATTTTATACACCTGTCAGCAACAGGTGTGGCTAAAATAGCCAAATCCACTAATTTGAAGGGGTGTCCACATACTTCTGTATATATAGTGTACATGAGGTAAGAAAACATGTAATGAAACGTCTCATTAGTGCCACTTGGAAACACTGACAGACACTTTGGTTCCTGTCCTGTCAATAATTCCTCCCTGGCTTATTCATTCGATGTCATTTCAAACAACAATGTAGTTAAGGTGCTGCCCATGATATTCCAACTATAGAATTAGAATAATCATTATTTTTCCATGATTCCAACAGTTCACCAATTAACTAGGCCTAGATGTTTTCCAATATCATGCAGCCCTGCGTGGCAAAGTGTGGAAATGATAACAAAAAAAGGTGGAGGAAATGCAGAAATGTTTGAAAATGCTGAAAATGATTTTGAACAGTATAAAACAATCAGAATGGAGAAAGCCCCATTGAAAGCAGTTATAATGTATGTGTTGCCAACCTATGGTCATGAACTACTCATGAAGCATATTTAGAACTTTTACCATTAAGAAAACATAAAATACTGTCAAGTACCATCAAAATTTGAAAAATATTGTGATATGATATTTTGGCCATATCGCCCAGCACTAAACTAAGGTATTTGACATAACTTTGAGATATGGAGCTGTGCGCAGGCAAAATGCGCACCGGCCATTTCGAGAGCATAGGCCTATAGGTTTAATGGATAGTATCCTACAATTGCAACAAAAAATGTATATTACATTTACTGAATACATGGCTACTAACAGTGGGTATTATATTTAGAGTTAACGATCTACTTGTATTTTGAGTTTCCACTTCCTCAGGTGTGAACCACAAATTAATTAGTCTATGATATTAATTATTGCACATTAAGATGTATGTAATTAAAATCCATTGAACAAAAAAAAAACATCTTGAAATTCCTATTTTGACACTAAAATAGCAACTGTCGTCTAATTGTTATCTCATAATTCATGACAATCACTGGATTAGGTTGTACATCAACATATCTTGAATGATGAATTCCTGCTTGGACGTTAGAAGAAACAACACATTTCTTGAATACCTCAGTAGGTACTATTTATTATACTTTTTTATTAGACTGTTTAATAAAGCACTATGAATTAATTTATAAGACGATTACTCATGATTTGGGTCCGACCAAATCATGGGCTGGTGCCACCAACTGTAGAAGTTCGTGGCACAAGTAACACCAGCGAAAAATGTTAGTCTGGAATAGTAATTAACACTTAGGGTAAGTGTTGATTTAGGGGAACACATATGACAGGCACTAATTTGCAATATAGCCTTAGTCGTTAGTTTGGCTTTGACAACGATAAGGCTTAAGCAGACAGGCAGACAAGGGCATAGAAGCACAGACTGACAGCAGAGAAGATGCTGAGACAGATATACAGCTCAACAGGGATGGCAAACAAAATGGCTCGAGCAAAGGAACAGTTATAGTGGTGAGTTGTATCTCCAGACAGAGGAACAGTTATAGTGGTGAGTTGTATCTCCAGACAGAGGAACAGTTATAGTGGTGAGTTGTATCTCCAGACAGAGGAACAGTTATAGTGGTGAGTTATATCTCCAGACAGAGACACAATTATAGTGGTGAGTTGTATCTGTTCATCTGACAGAGGAACAGTTATAGTGGTGAGTTGTATCTCCAGTGGTGTTTCTACATATTGTATTTGTTTTGAACAGGAGCTGGTTAAAAAAGAGGAGGAGAACCATGTCTCGCCAGTAACTGGGGGATTGGCGGTGCATGCATTGATGTGGGCTGGTGTGGATAAAATGCCAGGGCTGAATTCTTGTCCAGGTCCACCCGTGTTTTCCTGTCCTGTTTTGCTATATACTGTATGTATACAACCTTACTGTACCTGGGGTTAAATTGTCTTTATAAACTGGGTGGGTCGAGTACTGATTGGCTGACAGCCGTGGTATATCAGATCGTATACCACGGGTATGACAAAACATTTATTTGTACTGCTCTGATTATGTTGCTAACCAGTTTATAATAGCAATAAAGGCACCTCGGGGTTTGTGATATATGGCCAATATACATTACTATGGCTAAGGGCTGTGTCCAGGCACTCCGCTTTGCGTCGTGCATAAGAGCAGTCCTTAGCCATGGTATATTGGCCATGTACCACACCTCATCTGGCCTTATTGCTTAAATATACACAGTGAATTAAAATAGAAGGCACTGCATACAACTTTACTATGAGTGCAAGATAAACATTTTCTGTGTGTTGCTACTAAGTCATTTAAACTCATCCTCATTTTTTATCCACAATGACTAAATCAAACCAAAATCAAATAAACTTGAAACATGACACGTCATCCATTATCTACACCCGCTCCATATGGCACCCGTTCTCTCCATATGGCCCCCATTCTCTCCATAAGGCCCTCGCTCTCTCCATATAGCCCCCGTTCTCACCATATGGCCCCCGTTCTCTCCATAAGGCCCCCATTCTCTCCATATGGCCCCCGTTCTCTCCATATGGCCCCCATTCTCTCCATATGGCCCCCATTCTCTCCATATGGCCCCCGTTCTCTCCATATGCCTCCCATTCTCTCCATAAGGCCCCCATTCTCTCCATAAGGCCCCCATTCTCTCCATATGGCCCCCATTCTCTCCATATGGCCCCCATTCTCTCCATATGGCCCCCGTTCTCTCCATATGCCTCCCATTCTCTCCATATGGCCCCCATTCTCTCCATATAGCCCCGTTCTCTCCATAAGGCCCCCATTCTCTCCATATGGCCCCCATTCTCTCCATATGGCCCCCGTTCTCTCCATATGCCTCCCATTCTCTCCATAAGGCCCCCATTCTCTCCATATTGCTCCCGTTTACTCCATATGGCCCCCGTTCACTCCAGACACCCAAATCCATCCCTTTCCTGGGGCCAGGGCTTTTGGTGTGGGAACCATTACATTGTTCCTCTTCCTCAGAGGGATGTAATGACGATGTTAAGCAATCACAGACACAACTGCAGACTCTCGGCCTCAAGCTCTGACAGGATAGGCAACAATTGACAGTGTGCGTCTGCTCGGCTGGCCCAATTGCTAATTCATGCAAGTTGACAATCGGGAGAGGACAATGATGAGTGACGACGATAGTGAAAATAAAGTGGAAAGACACTTACACAGAGAGAGACTAATGTGAGGTTTACATTTTGAGTGAGTAGAAGAAATCCATTGCAGCACAAAGAAGATGATGATACCACTATTACTGTATTGCTAGGCTACTACTAGGCTATTACTGTAATGCTAGGCTACTACTAGGCTATTACTGTAATGCTAGGCTACTACTAGGCTATTACTGTAATGCTAGGCTACTACTAAGCTATTACTGTAATGCTAGGCTACTGTACTAAGCACCATTTGCGTTACTGTATCTGTCTGTCTGCCGTTCTTCTTTGGTTGAGAAGAATTTGGCCTGAATATGAAACAGAAATTCCACCAATAATATTTTTCTTACAAAACTAAATGTAAAGGTGAATGACAGTTAATGTCGGCGAGAAAGAACATTGGGTATTGAATTGTGCACTAAACTGGCTGCTGACTGAAACTCCATGTAAGAAAAAGCAAACATGATGAAATCATCATGAAAAACAAATAGAAGTTGACACAAAAGAGGCATCTAAACTTTCAAAACGGGCTTACTAGATGCAGTAGCCAACTCATGGATATTGAATCCGAAATGCTTTCTATATGGATGAATATAATCATGAAATGGATATTAGATTGAGGTGGTTAAACAACACTCAATTGTACAATAAATGTAGCTATTTTAGAGCAATGCAGTTTTGTATTGTCAATGAAATAATGCAGCTTTCTAACAATAGCTTGTAAACTAAATGTTGTTGAACATACAGATGGCTAGTGTTACCGCTTTCACTATAGTACTTGGTATACCATCCATTATGTGGTAGGTTACATAGGAAGCTCTGCACCAGATCCCTGTATCAGCAAAAAAAAAGGGCTCTTGTGAATATGACAGCCCCAGTGGATATGGGTCTAACAATCTCAGGGGAGCCAGCCCTGGCACACAGTACTCTCCAGTCTCACAGTTATCAGACCTTGTTAGGAAAAGGGGTTTATCTAAAAATCCATCATAGAACAGGCAATGGTTTTTAGAGATCAGAATGATGTAGCAATGTCATAAATTGAATGACAATGATCTGATGATAAGTCAAAAGTTCAGGAGGGTCACCTGCTTTCTGGCTACATAAACAAGCTCAAACAAGGTGATGTGGTAGTTTTGTTGAATGTTAACTGTGTAACCGTCTATGTAAAAAAATATATAAATTTATTTTAAATCAACAACATTAACATGCTTCTTGAACTCCCTTGAACTATGCGGAAACAATATAATGGCCGCAAACAGATAGAAAAATACAAAGTGGTCCTATATATTTGCTTGTTACTGTGACTTTTTTTAAACATGAAACCCTTCAGCGAGTTTTGAAAAGTGAAACATATTTACAAGAGTATCAGTGTGGAGTCGGAGTGTTCGGAACAGGAAGTGTGTCATTAGATGAAGTCTTTTTCCGTCCTCTCTCTGCACTTGGTTCTCCACAGTGTGAAGGATCTGAGGGTGATGCTTAGTGAAATGCTCATTTTGCGTTTATGATTACCAAGGCCCATGGGCGATATTATGCACTAATGTGAACTAATGCAATAGATTACAGAGCACTGGCTCTGGGGAACAAACAGCAAACAGATGTGGTGAACTCAAAAATAAGGGAAAAAAGTGTTCAATGTGGTAGAGACTGTACCTTGTAATTTAGTGTTGACAGAATGCACAATTTGATACGCTTTGTCAGTCTCTCTTCCTTTTCTCATGATTCTGATTTTTATTTTTTTATTTTTATTTCACCTTTATTTAACCAAGTAGGCTAGTTGAGAACAAGTTCTCATTTACAACTGCGACCTGGCCAAGATAAAGCATAGCAGTGTGAGCAGACAACACAGAGTTACACATGGAATAAGCAAATTAACAACACAGTAGAAAACAAAGGGGGAGTCTATATACAATGTGTGCAAAAGGCATGAGGAGGTAGACGAATAGTTACAATTTTGCAGATTAACACTGGAGTGATAAATGATCAGATGGTCATGTACAGGTAGAGATATTGGTGTGCAAAAGAGCAGAAAAGTAAATAAAAACAGTATGGGGATGAGGTAGGTGAAAATGGGTGGGTTATTTACCAATAGACTATGTACAGCTGCAGCGATCGGTTAGCTGCTCAGATAGCTGATGTTTGAAGTTGGTGAGGGAGATAAAAGTCTCCAACTTCAGCGATTTTTGCAATTCGTTCCAGTCACAGGCAGCAGAGTACTGGAACGAAAGGCAGCCAAATGAGGTGTTGGCTTTAGGGATGATCAGTGAGATACACCTGCTGGAGCGCGTGCTACGGATGGGTGTTGCCATCGTGACCAGTGAACTGAGATAAGGCGGAGCTTTACCTAGCATGGACTTGTAGATGACCTGGAGCCAGTGGGTCTGGCGATGAATATGTAGCGAGGGCCAGCCGACTAGAGCATACAAGTCGCAGTGGTGGGTGGTATAAGGTGCTTTAGTGACAAAACGGATGGCACTGTGATATACTGCATCCAGTTTGCTGAGTAGAGTGTTGGAAGCCATTTCGTAGATGACATCGCCGAAGTCGAGGATTGGTAGGATAGTCAGTTTTACTAGGGTAAGCTTGGCGGCGTGAGTGAAGGAGGCTTTGTTGCGGAATAGAAAGCCGACTCTTGATTTGATTTTTGATTGGAGATGTTTGATATGAGTCTGGAAGGAGAGTTTGCAGTCTAGCCAGACACCTAGGTACTTATAGATGTCCACATATTCAAGGTCGGAACCATCCAGGGTGGTGATGCTAGTCGGGCATGCGGGTGCAGGCAGCGATCGGTTGAAAAGCATGCATTTGGTTTTACTAGCGTTTAAGAGCAGTTGGAGGCCACGGAAGGAGTGTTGTATGGCATTGAAGCTTGTTTGGAGGTTAGATAGTGTCCAATGACGGGCCGAAAGTATATAGAATGGTGTCGTCTGCGTAGAGGTGGATCAGGGAATCACCCGCAGCAAGAGCAACATCATTGATATACAGAGAAAAGAGTCGGCCCGAGAATTGAACCCTGTGGTACCCCCATAGAGACTGCCAGAGGATCGGACAGCATGCCCTCCGATTTGACACACTGAACTCTGTCTGCAAAGTAATTGGTGAACCAGGCAAGGCAGTCATCCGAAAAACCGAGGCTACTGAGTCTGCCGATGAGAATATGGTGATTGACAGAGTCGAAAGCCTTGGCAAGGTCGATGAAGACGGCTGCACAGTACTGTCTTTTATCGATGGCGGTTATGATATCGTTTAGTACCTTGAGTGTGGCTGAGGTGCACCCGTGACCGGCTCGGAAGCCAGATTGCACAGCGGAGAAGGTACGGTGGGATTCGAGATGGTCAGTGACCTGTTTGTTGACTTGGCTTTCGAAGACCTTAGATAGGCAGGGCAGGATGGATATAGGTCTGTAACAGTTTGGGTCCAGGGTGTCTCCCCCTTTGAAGAGGGGGATGACTGCGGCAGCTTTCCAATCCTTGGGGATCTCAGACGATATGAAAGAGAGGTTGAACAGGCTGGTAATAGGGGTTGCGACAATGGCGGCGGATAGTTTCAGAAATAGGGGTCCAGGCCAGTGACAGTCAAATCTAAAGTACACAACCCATTGATGGTATACAATGTACAACCATCTTAACATAGGAATACACCACCAATCTACACAATTGTATACACTGTTTACATTTACTGATGGCCAAAATACTTCACGACCCTTTTATTACCCAAAACATGTCACCCTGCATCAACACATCCCTGATAACAGACACAAATCAAAGATGTGCAGGTAAGTATTCCTACACCAGTCTATCAGAATCATTGATTGTATAAAGATGAGAATGTACAGCATCCACACAGCACAGAAACACCACCTACCTCCGTGTTGCTGCACTCGAGTTTGTATACACTGCCCTCTGGCGTTTACTTGCAGTTAAGACATTATCCAGACAATGAACGAACCAAAGTACAGGTAACTGCCAAAATAAAGGAAACACCAACATATAATCAAATTCAATTTTATTGGTCAGATACACATGGGTAGCAGATGTTAATGCGAGTGTAGTAAAATGCTTGTGCTTCTAGTCCTGACAGTGCAGTAATATCTAACAAGTAATCTAACAATTCCGCCACAACTACCTAATACACACAAATCTAAAAGGCGTGAATGAGAATATGTACATATAAATATATGGATGAGCGATGGCCAAGCGGCATAGGCAAGGTGCAATAGATGGTATAAAATACAGTACATACATATATTAGTAATGCAAGATATTTAAACATTATTAAAGCGCCATTATTTAAAGTGGCATTGTTTAAAGTGACTAGTGATCCATTTATTAAAGTGGCCAGTGTTGGGTCTCTGTGTAAGCAGCAGACTGAGTTAGTGATTACTGTTTAGCAGTCTGATGGCCTTCCTGTGACATCGGGTGATGTAGGTGTCATGGAGGGCAGGTAGTTTGCCCCTGGTGAGGCATTGTGCGGACCGCACCACCCTCTGGAGAGCCTTGCAGTTGATGGCGGTGTAATTGCCGTACCAGGTTGTGATAAAGCACGACAGGATGCTCTCAATTGTGCATCTGTAAAAGTTTGTCAGGTTTTGGGTGAAAAACACATTTCTTCTGCCTCCTGAGGTTGAAGAGGCGCTGTTGTGCCTTCTTTACCATACTGTCTGTGTGAGTGGACCATTTCAGTTTATCTGTGATGTGTACGCCGAGGAACTCAAAACTTTCCACCTTCTCCACTGCTGTCCCTTCGTTGTGGATAGGGGGGGTGCTCCCTCTGTTGTTTCCTGAAGTCCACAATCATCTCCTTTGTTTTGTTAATGAAGTCCACAATCATCTCCTTTGTTTTGTTAATGTTGAGTGGGAGGTTGTTTTCCTCCAGCTTGATGATGAGCTTGGAGTGTACTATGGTGTTGAATGCTGAGCTGTAGTCAATGAACAGCATTCTTACATAGGTATTCCTCTTGTCCAGATGAGATTGGGCAGAGTGCAGTGTGATGGCAACTCCATCGTCTGTGGACCTGTTGGGGCAGAATGCAAACTGAAGTGGGTCTAGGGTGCACTTCATGATGACAGAAGTGAGTGCTACGGGGCGGTTGTCATTTAGTTCAGTTATCTTTGCCTTCTTGGGTACAGGAACAATGGTGGCCATCTTGAAGCATGTGGGGACAGCATTCTGGGATAGGGAGAGATTGAATAGATCCGTAAACACACCAGCTGGTCTGCGCATGCCTTAATAGGGCATTGGTTCACCACAAGCCAGAACAGCTTCAATGCACCTTGGAATAGATTCTACAAGTGTCTACAACTCTGTCAGGATGTAACACCATTCCATAATTTGCTGTTTTGTTGATGGTGGTGGAAAACGCAGTCTCAGGCGTCGCTCTTCTCCCCTAAGTGTTCATTTGGGTTGAGATCTGGTGACTGAGACAGCCATGGTATATGGTTTACATAGTTGTTATGCTCATCAAACCATTTAGTAACTACTCTTCCCCTGTGGATGGGGGCATTGTCATCCTATGAGGGCATAGGCATGGTAGCAAAAATAATTACATTAATCATAGTATGTTAATTGCGTACTTAACTCAGAAGTAACACCTATGTGGAAGCACTCACTTTCAATATACTTTGTATCCCTCGTTTACTCAAGTGTTTCCATTGTTTTGGCAGTTACCTGTACATGGACTAAGATATAACAGAAGATATGGCAATTTCTCAACATTGTACACAATGTATAAAATTTATGACAAAAACACTATGCTCATGTAAACAATTACAAAAATGATACACATTTTCAAAAATGTCAAATGATTTGTACATCAATTGCAGTGACATTTAACCAACATTTTTCATTTCTGCAGACTGAAGGTCTGAGTGTGAATGTTTATTGGATCCCTCTACTCAAGACAACAATTACACTTGATCTAAGTCAAAAGACCAAACAATGAGATCACAACATAGAAAAGTGAAAACTGAAGAAAAAAATGAATGCATGTATTGACATGACTATCATTTATTCGGCGAACGTAAACCACACTGGGTGAAATCACTGTGTAAAGTACTGTAGAGCAGCATAGGCAGACATAGCATTGCATCTCAAATAGGAGTAAATTCAACTAACCAGGTTAAGTCCAGTATCCGTCACCATAATTACCTAGGCTAATACATAAACCAAACTTAGATTTAAATGATAACTTAATAACCATTTGCTTATGAAAGCAGGAAAGGAGAAGTCTGAAACTGTCCATTTCCAGTGACAAAAAAAAAAAGTATCAAAAGTTGTTTCAAGGTTACATAAACAGGAAGGTGGTAGGCCTATAGTAAGACTTGGAAAGATACCTGTAGACATTTTCAAACAGCACAAACAAATATTATAAAACTACTCGTCTATGCCCCAAATGTCATTGACTCATGGTGATAGTCATACAACTCTTGAGCGATATTTCACTTTTTACATTGCACACACAGAAAACAAACAAAAAATGTACAGAAATAAATAACACCTTAAAAATTATAACAGCAAAAATATGAAATAACAGGTCTGGTGAGCCCAAATTGCTTGAAAATATCAGAACGCTTCCTACACCATGTACATTAATTTGTAACAGTTAATGCTTAAATGAAGTAGAATCGTAGAGCTCAAATTGAGTTCTGAAACCTGAGACAATTGTTTTTTCAGTGTACAATGTTGAGCAATTTCTGCAGTAAGGTATTCACTCTGCTCTCCCTGACTTATATACAGAATCAACAAGTAGTAGACCACAGCTTCAGAAAAGCCTGTGACAAAGCAGGCAGACAAGTTAACACAATCCAACCTGAGGCAAAAGACTATCTTAAGATCCTGCATGACATGAACAGAGTCCTGAATACCGTTTGGAAAAACAGTCGATCTAAAAAAAGAAACATCTGAACAGTATTCGTGCGCACAAAAACTGGAATCCCTCAGATATTCGGTCCATGTTTTACCACTGTTACAGCATAGTCGGTTGTGAGGAATCCATAGGCAGAACAGAACCAGCAGCCTTTTCTATGTACATTTCACATAATACCCAGTAGCAGGAATCCCTGGCTTCAGGCTCTGATCATGTTTATCCAGTGAATAACTACTACTTATAGGCACAGACATGTTGCTCCCAACTCTCCAAAATGCACTGGCTCAATAGTAGACATGATAGCTACTGCAGCTTCATATCATCACAAAAATAACTGCCTACTATGAGCGTCAACAAATTGAGTTTGAGGCAAGATATGTCAACATACAGCTTTTGTTTTGTAAACTAAGAACTCAAGCTGTAGGTCAGATAAAACCCTACCCAACATCAGTGCTTTGACAAAAACATGGTCCTTTGATTGCTGACTGTATGTCATATTAGACAGACCAGCGTATTAATAAACAAAAGGTAACTTCCTCTTAACACTTCTCATTTATACATGTTTTATCTAGTGCAACCATAACAATATGATATTCAAACAGTCATTTGTCAACTACCTCAACTGTTATATTAGATGGATGTGTATAGATCAGTGGGGGTAGGTCATTTATGGGTCAGGCCTTTCCTCCAGGTAAACTCTCAAAAGATGATTGTAGCATGAACTTCTCAGTGTATTTCAAACCTATGGAAGGCTATCAAATGTATTCTATTTATCTCAACACAGAACTTAAGACAAAGTTACTTACACCATGACCGGTGAAGTCAACCAGAACAATAGCATACCATTAGAACAGTTAAGCCCTTTTGTCAGTGGGTCCACTGCATTCATTACTGATGGGTCTGGAATAGGCTCTCCTCTGTAGCATACTAGCTGGGTAGAGTAATGGCCTACTCCCTAGGAAGAGAAGGACAATATTAGGAGTAACCCTAAAAGTAAGTTTGATACAAACCGTAATAATGGCAATATGATATAGCTGTCCAACTCTAATACGGAACCCCACGACATTTACAACTACACTAACATCATGAAAATGGGATGAATTAATTTCAAACGTGTAGAAAATACATAAGATAAAGCTTTTAGCTCATACCTCTTGGGTTTGTCTGCACTCCATGACTGGGGTTAGCCACAGTGGGATGGTAGAGGGAGGCCAGGTCACTGGGGGTGTAGGAACGGAGGATGTTGATCATATTCCAGTCAGTCTCCATGCTGCTGCTGCTTGCAGAGGCTGGAGGGTTGGACGCTTTGACTGGGGCATAGGCTTGCAGCCTGTGAGAGGGAGAGGCTACATTTCTTCCTGAGGGAAGCAGTCTGTTGTACCTGTCCTCCATCCTAAAGCCAGTATCAACAGTGTCCGTTTCCCTTCCGGGGAGCACAGAGAATCTCTGCCTCTTACTGGAAGGTTCACCACCAAAGTCCATTGGGGGAAGACTACCGAACCGGCTGGAGAGGCATAGCCTGGCAGCATCTGAGGGCCAGATTACAACACTACCGCTCCTCACAGGACCGCTTCTTAAGCCGCTTGCCACTCTGCTGTCCGATGGGCTCTGCCTCGGTCTCTCCATTACAGGTTTGCTATATTTTCTACCATTGGTGTTGGATTGTTCTGCTGGCTCTGTAAACCTGGATTGGCCCTGGCTGGTGGTAGGCGGCATCATCATCATCCTGTACCGCTGATTGTCCAGGCCCAGGGCTCCCATCGCCTTCCGGGGTTCATTGGTGAGAGACTGTTTAGGCCCATGAGGGTTGGAGGGGTGAGTCTTTCCTGTACGTTTTCCAGGAGACTGAGGGGTTGGGGATTTGGTCCGGCGAGGGTGTCTCCGATCTACAAGAGGCAGCAGGGTGACATCTTTGCCCTCAAGGGCAGGGGGGCAGCCAGTATAACGCTTCAGTTTTAGACTTCTGTTCTTCTTAGTTATGTCAGACTTCTCCTTGTGAAGCAGCTTCTTGTGCATGAGCAGGACCTCTGGGTACATAGTGCTGAAGGCACAGGACGAACAGGCATTGGAAATCAACACATTCCTTGGTATTAGGGTGGCGGAGATGGAAAGTGAAACTTTTAAGGACAAATTTAATGGGGCGCTGAAGCCCTCATCATTTATTTCCTTTCCTTCCATCTTCAGGTTAACAGGTACGGGGTGTTTTGTCTCCTGTCCTTCCATCTTCAGGTTAACAGGTACGGGGTGTTTTGTCTCCTGTCCTTTCATCTTCAGGTTAACAGGTACGGGGTGTTTTGTCTCCTGTCCTTCCATCTTCAGGTTAACAGGTACGGGGTGTTTTGTCTCCTGTCCTTCCATCTTCAGGTTAACAGGTACGGGGTGTTTTGTCTCCTGTCCTTCCATCTTCAGGTTAACAGGTACGGGGTGTTTTGTCTCCTGTCCTTTCATCTTCAGGTTAACAGGTACGGGGCATTTTATGTGTGCAGAAGAAGAGTAAGCAGCCGTAGAAATCAATTTCCCATACTCAGCATTCACTTGAGCAAGTGGGCTGGCAATCTTGACACCGATGCTATTAAATCTATCCTCTGGTTTCATAATGGCACAAGGTTTGGTTGCAGGCCTGACATTGGGAGTTGGCCACAGTTTGGATCGGTTGGGGACCCGTTTGTCATCTCTGTTTCTGGTGAATTCTTTCTCACTGGGAGATGGCACAGATATCACAGGCTTATTGGGGATGTCAGTGTAAGGTTTGTCCTTGTGACGTCTATCTAAGTGATATCTCAGTGAGGTTTTCTGGGCTGCAGCATAGTCACAGTATATACATTTGTGTGGTTTTTCACCTGAAAGACAAAAGAATTGCATAAGCATAATATGATCCTAACAGCAAATACAGTCTTCAGATGAATTAAATGCTGAAAGTACCTCATACAGAAAACAGGGGTGTAACGGTTTGGTACATATTGCTTGTCACCAAAAGCACTCACAAACTTCTACAGATGCACAATCGAGAGCATCCTGGCGGGCTGTATCACCGCCTGGTATGGCAACTGCACCGCCCTCAACCGTAAGGCTCTCCAGAGGGTAGTGAGGTCTGCACAACGCATCACCGTGGGGCAAACTACCTGCCCTCCAGGACACCTACACCACCCGATGCTACAGGAAGGCCATAAAGATCATCAAGGACATCAACCACCCGAGCCACTGCCTGTTCACCCCGCTGCCATCCAGAAGGCGAGGCGAGGTCAGTACAGGTGCATCAAAGCTGGGACCGAGAGACTGAAAAACAGCTTCTATCTCAAGGCCATCAGACTGTTAAACAGCCACCACTAACATTGAGTGGCTACTGCCAACACACTGTCAATGACACTGACTCTACTCCAGCCACTTTAATCATGGGAACTGATGGGAAATGATGTAAATATATCACTAGCCACTTTAAACAATGCTACCTTATATAATGTTACTTACCCTACATTGTTCATCTCATATGCATACGTTGATACTGTACTCTATATCATCGACTGCATCCTTATGTAATACATGTATCACTAGCCACTTTAACTATGCCACTTGGTTTACATACTTATCTCATATGTATATACTGTACTCGATATCATCTACTGTATCTTGCCTATGCTGCTCTGTACCATCACTCATTCATATATCCTTATGTACATATTCTTTATCCCCTTACACTGTGTATGACAGTAGTTTTTTTTTGGAATTGTTAGTTAGATTACTTGCTCGTTATTACTGCATTGTCGGAACTAGAAGCACAAGCATTTCGCTACACTCGCATTAACATCTGCTAACCATGTGTATGTGACAAATAAAAAATTTGATTTGATTTGTAATGCCTGATGAGAGCACAATCAGGAATACCAACATTTCACTTTGCATTTTCTTAAATGATTACTCATCAACAACACTAAAATAAAGTGCAACATGTGTATGAAATCAATATATAAACATTGTTAAGAAATTGTATAGGCCTATGCTGTTTTCTTACAAAAGAACAGAACTAGTTCCTGGTTGCGCCTCAAAAGGACAGCCTGAAATACAGCAATTAAGGTTGTAATTTTTATTACAAAGCGATTTACTCAAGAGGCATACAACGCAGCTTCGGAATAGCCTATAAGCCTAGTGTTTACTTAATGTTGTATGTATTAATTTGGGTTCACAGTGCGGACCAAATCGAGGTCCCATTACCGAACGGTTCAGTACAGTTACACCTCTAGCACTCAGAGTAAGCCCATCCAACTTCATGTTAAACCTTAGAGCCAAATAACAGCTATAAATCTCAACTTACATTTCCCAATTGTGCAGCCTATTTCAAGTTCCAATGTCACATGCACAAGTACAGTGAAATGCCTTTCTTGCAAGCTCTAAACCCAACAATGCAGTAATCAATATCCATGTAGGACCACAAATAACAAATCAGGCTTCCCAGCATTACATAATGTTTACCTGTATGGGTCCTGAGGTGAATGTTGAGGTAATAGCTGGAACGGAATGTCTTGCCACAGTAACTACACTCCCTGGAGGACACAAGATGTTTCACCTTCATTTGATCAAATCCATCTTCACTTTTATCTGTAGAGAAAACAAAAACAGGAGATTGGGTCATGTGAAGAAATCAAATAGTCTACTTACAAAAACTTCTGTGAAGCAAGTGGATTTGCATAACCTGTAAATGACCAGTAGAGAGAACCGTTGAAAATAAATGACCATTTACAGGTTTTTCCCAATTTATACACACTAAAACTGGCCCATGAGGGACAACGACCCAAACCTGTAACTAATTTACCAGAAGCATACACCAAATTGGAATAGTACTGGCACATGTTTTGTCTTACACTGAGATTGCAATTTTACAAACATTTCGCAAAATAACACAATTATCTATCTTTGGCACGACCTTCACAACTAAAATCTTGTGTGCAAGTGAAATGCAACACTGTTCAACAAGCTAAGCTTAATTACCAATTTATCACTTTTACACTTCACAGGTAGAGGTGGGGGTAGGTGTATAGGTATAGGAAAATCAGGAACAAGGAGAGTAATCTCTGACGAAATTCAGGCAAATGTGGTTTGACCTTGGGAGAGACTGGGCAGAGAGTGCAGGCCAATCTGAGCCGCTTCACCGTAGCATCTATTATCTGGACGTTCCAAAATGAGAATAGGTCCAATGTGTTCAGTACATAAACTCAGCAAAAAAAGAAACGTCCTCTTACTGTCAACAGCGTTAATTTTCAGCCAACTTAACATGTGTAAATATTTGTATGAACATAACAAGATTCAACAACTGAGACAAACTGAACAAGTTCCACAGACGTGACTAAAATAAATGGAATAATGTGTCCCTGAACAAAGGAGGGTCAAAGTCAAAAGTAACAGTCGGTGTCTGTTACTAGAATGTGGCCACCAGCTGCATTAAGTTATTGCTTTGAGATGTTACCTCACTCTTCCACCAGGCACCTGCAAGTTCCCGGGCATTTCTGGGGGGAATGGCCCTAACTCTCACCCTCCGATCCAACAGGTCCCAGACGTGCTCAATGGGATTTCGATTCGGGCTCGTCGCTGGCCATGGCAGAACACAGACATTCCTGTCTTGCAGGAAATCATGCACAGAACGAGCAGTATGGCTGGTGGCATTGTCATGCTGGAGGGTCATGAAGGATGAGCCTGCAGGAAGGGTACCATATGAGGGAGCATGTCGTCTTCCCTGTAACGCACAGCGTTGAGATTGCCTACAATGACAACAAGCTCAGTCCAATGATGCTGTGACACACCGCCCCAGACCATGCCACACCCTCCACCTCCAAATCGATGCCGCTCCAGAGTACAGATCTCGGTGTAACGCTCATTCCTTCAACGATAAACGCGAATCTGACCATCACCCCTGGTGAGACAAAACCATGACTCGTCAGTAAAGAGCACTTTTTGCCAGTCCTGTCTGGTCCAGCGACGGTGGGTGTGTGCCCATCGGAGACGTTGCTGCCGGTGATGTCTGGTGAGAACCTGCCTTACAACAGGCCTACAAGCCCTCAGTATAGCAGACCGTCTGAGCACTGATGGAGTGATGTTCGGATGTACCGATCCTGTACAGGTGTTGTTACACGTGGTCTGCCACTGCAAGGACGACCAGCTGTCCGTCCTGTCTCCCTGTAGCGCTGTCTTAGGCGTCTCACAGTACGGACATTGCAATTTAATGCCCTGGCCACATCTGCAGTCCTCTTGCCTCCTTGCAGCATGCCTAAGGGGACCCTGGGCATCTTTCTTTTGGTGTTTTTCAGAGTCAGTAGAAAGGCCTCTTTAGTTTTCATAACTGTGACCTTAATTGCCTACCATCTGTAAGCTGTTAGTGTCTTAACGACCGTTCCACAGGTGCATGTTCATTAATTGTTTATGGTTCATTGAACAAGCATGGGAAACCGTGTTTAACTTCTCTAGGCTAGGGGGCAGTATTTGGAATTTTGGATGAAAAGCGTGCCCAAATTAAACTGCTTGCTACTCAGGCCCAGAAGATATATGCATATAATTGGTAGATTTGGATAGAAAACACTCTAAAGTTCAAAAACTGTTAAAATAGTGTCTGTGAGTAAAACAGAACTGATTTGGCAGGCGAAAACCTGAGAAAAATCCATCCAGGAAGTAGGATTATTTTTTGTTTTGTAGTTTTCTATTCAATGCCATTACAGTATCCATTGACTTAGGACTCAAATTGCAGTTCCTATGCCTTCCACTAGATGTCAACAGTCATTAGAAATTGTTTCAGGCTTGTATTCTGAAAAATGAGGGAGTGAGAGCAGTCTGAATGAGTGGACCATGCAGTGTCACAGAGCTTTTTCATGCGTGCGACCGAGAGAGTGCCTTTCTTGTTAACCTTTTATATTGACGACGTTATTGTCCGGTTGAAATATTATCGATTATTTAGGCTAAAAACAACCTGATGATTGAATATAAACATCGATTGACATGTTTCTATGAACTTTACAGATACAATTTGGATTTTTTTGTCTGCCTGTTGTGACTGCGTTTGAGCCTGTGGATTACTGAAGAAAACACGTGAACAAAACTGAAGTTTTTGGATACAAAGAGACTTTATCGAACAAAACAAACATTTATTGAGTAAATGAATGTCTTCTGAGTGCAACCATATGAATATCAAAGGTAAGTGATTAATTTTATCTCTATTTCTGACTTGTGTAACTCTTCTACTTGGCTGGTTACTGTTTGTAATGATTTGTCTGCTGGGCGATGTTCTCAAATAATCATAAGGTATGCCTTCACCGTGAAGCCTTTTTGAAATCTGACACCGTGGTTGGATTCACAAGAAGTTCATCTTTAAACCTATGTAAAATACTTGTGTGTTTTCTGAATTTTTATAAATGGGTATTTCTGTATTTGTATTTGGCGCTCTGCAATTTCACTGGATGTTGGCCAGGTGGGACGCTAGCTTCCCACATACCCTAGTGAGGTTAAACCCTTTACAATGAAGATCTGTGAAGTTATTTTGATTTTTACAAATTATCATTGAAAGACAGGTAAACTCAGCAAAAAAAGAACAGTCCCCTTTTCAGGACCCTATCTACTACTTGACAGTAGTACAACATAAAGCACAGTAAAGACTGTAGATTCCAATACATACTGTAAGGTGAAACAAAGTCAATGTTTCATGTACTGTATGTATGTTTCATGTACTGTTTGTATGAAATTGGGGGCTATACTACTTTGTAACATGTTTATGTTGTATACTGTATTACTGTAGTGTATTATATTTTTTGTAGAAATGAAAGACGACAACCACGTGGTGGTAAAACGCGTCTATTTACAGACGAACAAGAGGCTGCTATTGTGCAAATGGTAGTTGAAAATAATGCTATAAAACTGTGGGGAAATCCAACAGATTATTGAAAACCCTGCCATCTTCCACAACATCAGAGTGAGCTAATCAACCATAGCCCACATCTTGCATTTGTGTTCCTTTCTTGTTTGAGCAAACACAAAAAATACACAATATATACTGTAACAAATTATTAGTCTTTACACTGAAATAGGTTCTGATAGTAGTAGTGATGCACCAATATTACATTTTTTGACGAAACCGATATCCAATATTTTCCTTGCCAAAAACAACCATACTGCAGCCTTAAGCATTCTAGTACAGTTAAATAGTTAACACACACACACGGACGCAGAGGTCTAAGGCACTGCATCTCAGTGCAAGAGGCGTCACTACAGTCCCTGGTTCGAATCCAGGCTGTCTCACATCCGGCCGTGATTGGGAGTCCCATAGGGCGGCACACAATTGGCCCAGCATCGTCCGGGGCGTCATTGTAAATAAGAATTTGTTCTTAACTGACTTGCAGAGTTAAATAAAGGTTACACACACTACATTGATCAAAAACTAATTTTGTTGCCATTTACGTATGTACCCATTACCAGTAAAACATAATCAAAACCGATTTCTTTCACTTACTTGCTGTGCTGTTTCGTTGTTCATTTGTTCAGTTGTTTCATTTTCAAATCAGGATTTCTATGGAACACCGTTTGTCTTTGCGTGTCAAAAAAGATACACGTCAAATAACACGACATAATCCATTTCAGTAGCTATAGTTAGCGAGCTAACTATATAGCTAGGTGTCATCTAAAATAACCCTAATTCATAAGACAGTTCTTACTTGATTAATGGTGGCCGGACCCATCTATGTGAAGCTAGCCACAATAAGGATTAGCCACAATAGTGGATTTGCGGTTAGCCTTCAAAAGTGAAGTGTGGCATAATTGTACTATATGTATTCATCTGCATCACTGTCAATGACACACTTTTATTTTAAAGGCAAACTGTAAATTCCACTATTGTGCCTAATCCTTATTGTGGCTAGCTTCACAACACATAACCGGGTCTGGTTGTGCCTCACTAGCCAGATGAAGCTAGCTGGCTGCTTATAACGTTAGCTTTGGGCAACAGGGTTAAGTAGCTGGCTAGCTATTTAAGTAAAAATTCAATAGGCAAACAACAAGTGGCAACCTTGCTAATACTTACAAGGATTCCTAAATCATTGCTAAGAATAATGAAAATGACTGCAGTTTTGACCGGTCATTGTTTTCAGGCTGGTTATATTGGTGCTAGCTAGGTACCAAGCTAAAGCTAGCTAGTTGCAGTCGAACAAATAATGCTTTATTACCAACGCGGTATTGTAAACATCATTTGTAGCCGGTGTTTGCAGACTTTTGTACAGCTTTGACAGTGCTACTCTTATCTTTTTTTGACACGCAAAGACCCAAACGGCATTCCATAGTATGTATATCGTGACTCTAATAGCAGTGACACTATTACTGTGTAACTCCGGTACGGCAACATCTGAAAAATAGTACACATGGTAGTGTGTACCGGTGCTTGACCAGTCTGCGAAAGCAAACATCACCCATGGTTGATTGTCAAGGGCAATGAATTCCATTATCTTGGAGTTAATGGATTTCGCCTTTGAGTTGTCTCAATGAATTTTCCTTACTCTTTCAAATGACTGCTCGACTTGTTGACTGCTCGATCCACACAGCAGACATTGTGGGCTAGGTTTGGAATGCTGTGTTGCACGTGTCGCGAAAAATTTACGTGCCGTTATTACGTAATTACTCTGAACCACTGTATTAGCAAAACATTTACATAATGCACTGACAAATCATATTTTAAAAAGAATCACTCTAAAATGGTTCAATATAATATTCCATAGGTATGCACGGTAGCTATGACATCGGTTTTTAACAAACCGATACCGAGGATGGCATTTTTAGCTAATATTGGCTGATTCAGAAATGTTCACCGATATATCGTGCATCCCTAGTGTGTTGAATATGTCATGTTGAATATGTCATGTTATTTTTTTTCTCATTTGTAAGCAGAGTTTCATTTTGAGCAGGGAGTACATGATGTTGATTTCTGTGTTTCATTTTGGAAGATGTCTGTGGGGTTTGGGGAAATTGGCTAACTGTTTTGTGATCAGAGTTTTGAGTACTGGAGATGTAGTTTCAGCAAACGTGTTTTAACAATTGGGAAAAACTGTAAATCCACCTTTCATCATTAGAAAACAAATGGTTGTTTCTTAAACATTAAGTTGCTGTATTTACCTGAAAATAAGGCATCTCCCGGTGCTCCGTCATCTGACCCTTCTTCAGACCCCTCTTCTTTGGGGGACTCTGCTCTCGAGAGCTTGCCATCAATGAAGGCGGTGGGGCTCTCCGCCTCACCCCTCTCCCTCTTGTGCACCCTGGAGTGGAGAACAAGCTGGTGGTACGTCCTGAATGTCCTCCCACAGTCCTCACAGTGCGTCGGCTTGTCATTTCGACTTGACTTCTGATTAGGTTCTGGTGATGGGGTCTCTCCAGCAGTCTGTCTGGATCTCAGTTCTCTACCCAAGTTGTCTTTAACACACTTGTTGTCACCTTCTTGGCCTTCTGACCAGATGTTTGTCAGTTCTTTATCTGAGCCAGAGTCCTCGTTGTTAGAGCTGTGGTCTTGGATTAGGCCTAGATCTTTAGCCATACTTGGACAAACTGCTATCTTTCCCTTGGTGGCAAGTTGCCAGGCCTGGTAGGTGTTGAAAGGGTCTAGTTGAGCAATCCACCTAGAAGATCTCTCTGGTATAGTACTTTTCTCAGAGAGGGGGCGAAGGTTGAGTACCTGTAAAAAACCTTGTTGACTGAGGGGATCTTCCTGTCTATACTTCTCTCTGTTTTCATCAGCCTCTAATTCTTTTCTATGTACTTTGCTGTGTTCCACCAAATGGTGTTTATCGGGAAAAAAGAAGCCACAGGTAAAGCACATTTTATAAGGGGTGATTACGGGCTCTGGGACTTGGTCTTGGATGACTTCATTGATAATAACTGGACCATCCAGGTTCTGCTGGGCCTTAGCCTTATGGAACCTCATATGGTTCCTGAGAAACCAGGGTTCTTTGAACCGCCGGCCACAAAAGTTACAGTGAAATGTGAAACAGTCCTTGTGTGTCCTCATGTGGCTCTCCAGCTCACTGGCACCCTCTGTGGCCTGATCACACACAACGCAGCTAAATACCACCTCCTTCACAGATGGCAACCTGGGTTTGGACCGGGCCCTCTCACCTGGGATCAAGAACTCTGCCTCCACACGCAGAACTGTTGTTTCGAACAGTGTTGTGGGGTGCTGGGTCAGGACGTGTGGGCCCAGGTCATCTTGGTGTGTGAAGGTCTGGTCACAAAACATACAGTCCAGGGCTTCCAGCAGGCTTCCCTCGGGCTGAGCCTCAGCTTTGTTAGTGATGGTGGCACTGTGAGGAGTCATGCTGGAGCCAGACCCTGGCATGCTAGCACCACTACTAATATTTAGAACGTCTTGTCCAAGTCCATCTGGACTTTCCACATATGGCAACAGGTGAGTTGGCATTTCCTCAAAAGTTGCAATTGATCTATATACTTAAGTATTCTATAAGTAAGGAGTTACTGGATGACGTTTCTGAATATCAATGTGGAAGATTGTCAGTGATTCATCCAGGGGAGTTAGGTCTTAGTAGGTAGATTCCTGTAAAACACAAAATAACAAGGAAAAGGTTAGGCTAATGTAGTATCATCATGGAATAGTGCTATCCGGGGATACTTGGGACATCCCTACCCTAAATCCTAACCTTAACCATTTTACATTTAAACTTCAATGGGGTAGGGACATCCCAAGGATCCCAGAGAGCACAGACCTATCATTATGGCAAGGTGAGGCCTATGAATGCTAGAAGGCACCAAGCTACCTCAAAAATCGCTTAAGTTGGAGACTTTTATCTCCCTCACCAACTTCAAACATCTGCTATCTGAGCAGCTAACCGATCGCTGCAGCTGTACATAGTCTATCCGTAAATAGCCCACCCATTTTTACCTACCTCATCCCCATACTGTTTTTATTTATTTACTTTTCTGCTCTTTTGCACACCAATATCTCTACCTGAACATGACCATCTGATCATTTATCACTCCAGTGTTAATCTGCAAAATTGTAATTATTCACCTACCTCCTCATGCCTTTTGCACACAATGTATATAGACTCCCCTTTTTTTCTCTACTGTGTTATTGACTTGTTAATTGTTTACTCCATGTGTAACTCTGTGTTGTCTGTTCACACTGCTATGCTTTATCTTGGCCAGGTCGCAGTTGCAAATGAGAACTTGTTCTCAACTAGCCTACCTGGTTAAATAAAGGTGAAAAAAAAAAATAATAATAAAAAACAACAAGGAAATTTAGTTCTCAAATTGAAACTGAATATGAGATTAATTTCCTCTCAGCATATAGTACTGTGAAGAATGCATCATTTTATTGCACATGGCTACATATTTAACACATCATTTGACAGTTTGCCATTAATGCAAAGCCTTGGCTTGTGGTTATATTTTTAGCAGTTGGATAAAATGTGGAATAAATGGACAAACTAGATACACAAATACCTCCTAGTTAAAATTATGGCATTGCACAAACAGTTTGATAGTCTCTACAAACAGCTTGTAATTTAAATTAAATCATGAAATATTATTTTAACTATTTTGGTTTCCACTTCCATACTGAAATAGCAGAATGTGTTCATTATTTGTTCAACAAGCCATGACAAGATGACCTGTGTTGGCAATCAGTGGAAGTTGTCGACTAAGGAAGTGTCATCAAACATCATGAGAAAAATAATATAGTCTTAAAATATTAGTCTTCTGTGACCCATCCCAGTCGGCCACCTATTTTTATATAAGATAGTAAAGTAGCACGTTATTTGACTGATGTTTAATCAGCTAGGCAAACAGGTCTCCAATTTGTTATCCAACACATGCAACGTGATAAAAGACAAATGAGCCACTCGTCGAGTTAATCCAAAGGTTATGAATCTGTAATGCATGCCAAATTAGAAGGCTAATATGTAAAGGCTTAAAGTACATAGCTAGCTAGTTATTAATGTCCCACATAAAAAATAAATCGTGCTTTTCTATTGGATTATTTTCAATATTGTTAGAACTCAATAGTCACTTCTGTAACTCATTCTGCTACATCCTACTAACGTTAGCCAGTTAACCACTGATAGGAAGTTGCTGTCCCCGTGTCTATCAAACATTGCGAAATTCAGCAAATTAGCTTTCTAGCTAGCCAAGCACGGAAATTCCTAATTTAACATGCAAAGACATAGTTAATGGGTGAAAGGTAGGAAATAAAACAGAGATCCTAATTAACCATCATTTGAGGTCATCTTACGAAATAGTTTAATAACATTAGCTAATTTAGTTAGCTAGCAATCAATCAATCAATACGCTCGTTTTATATAAACTGCAGATAACTCACCAATACCTACCAATTCAGGCTTTCCAGGTATACTTTCAATTAATCGAAATTATATATCTAAGTGAAATAAACTGCGTGTTACATCCTGTCGCTAAACTAGCTAATTCATGAATAATAGCAGCTAGCCAAATTTGTTCACCTTCCTACAATTTTAGGTCATATTGTTCTTACTCAATGTTTGCAAGTCGCTATGTGGAGCTGTTGAATTGTGAGGCGCGCGCTCAACGAATCGGGGACAGAAGTAGCGCGTGCACTACAGCCCCAAAAGCGAAACAGGGACAACAGTCGAGTGGTCGCAACTTTTGACAAAGTAAATAATTATATAAAGTAAAATGTATAATACAATGTAACATAATTACATAATAAACAATAGTGGGGCACACACATATGTATCTATTGCACACACATATGTATCTCTTATGAAAGCAAGGTAACAGAACGTCTGTAGATCTATTACAAAACACAAGAACAATAACAAGGTGAACTGCCCAAATGTAATCATTGTAATGGCGGTTGTGTCATGCGGATGGTTAGTCACCTATTGAGGCCTAGATAAGATTATTGGCTATTTGTTGAAAGATAACAGTGTGATTCTATTCTGTATATGAGATGGTACACATTTGGTTGTATCCTACATAATTTCCCATTTGAGACAGTCACAGATGGTTAGCAAATAGGCCTAAATAAAATAGCAATATTTTATGAACTTTGTTCCAAGCAAAAGTCTCAACGTCATGTTGTTCAGACAAAGAGTTGACTTTTACAAGTCTCTCACTCCACTTCCCATTGCAACAGAACAGAGCACGGTGTGGAGAGGGGGGATGGGGACCTGCAACTCACAGCTACATGTGGGATGATGTGCTATGTAGCAACAGGTCACTGTGTGTTTCCAGCATTGAATGATAGCCTTATAGCTTTCTATTTACATCAAATTATCACTGCAAAAGTAATTAGGCTATTCAACCCTTTTTTCTTATTTGAGATACACATTTGAATGTTTTTTGGAAATCAGGTTATATTTTAGTTTTGGTCAGACTATTGAAACTCAAAAAGTATTCAAATTATGATTTTGAATACTTGTCCTATTGTACGACCCTAAAATGTTCAGAAATAACCATGATAATTCAATCCATAGTGTACCATAGCCTACAATGCAACCATGAAATACAGGGATCTACTGAATGAAAAATGAAAAATCTATGAAGTGAACTAACATACATTCTATTCAAGGTGAGCTAGAAAAAACTTGATTTCTACATGTATTTACTAATAATCAATGTAAAGTTAAGACCACTGCTTTATTCTTTCTCAGTACAATTGACGACATTTCCTCCGCTTTTCATCAGAGTACATGCATGTCAAAGCAACTGCTTCACCCCTCCCCCACCCCAGCTCCTCTGACAGCTGGCAATAGCATGGATCTCATTGTGGTTCCACTTTCAATTATTATGCCATTGACTACTCTATTCACAATGTTTTTTTCACAGAAAGTATGTATTAGTACTACTCTACCTCATTAATACTCACCCTTCTTGATTTTGTGATGGCTCAAGATAGTCAGGAAACCCAAACACAATCACACTGTCTCTGGATGTTGGATGTTAACCCCACCCTAACCCTCCTCTTTCTACTAGCTTAGGTAAACAACTATTGAGTGATAAAGGTTCTGTGTTACAGCTCTGTTAGTTTTAGTTCATTTAGAGACTTGATGATTAATGAACAAAGAGCTCTAGATAGTTTTACTTGCATTGCTGGCTAGACTTAAAACAAATATTACATCACAGAATTATATAGAATAAAACACATAAGAATTATAAGATCTCCTTGTTTTTCATTGGCATGATAGTCAACAAAATAGACATTGAGATGAATATGAGAGACAGCAAAAAAGCTTCTACCTCAAGGCCATCAGACTGTTGAACAGCCACCACTAACATTGAGTGGCTGCTGCCAACATACTGACTCAACTCCAGCCACTTTAATAATGGAAAAATGAATGTAAAAATGTATCACTAGCCACTTTAAACAATGCCACTTAATATAATGTTTACATGCCCTACATTACTCATCTCATATGTATATACTGTACTCTATACCATCTACTGCCTCTTGCCATCTTTATGTAATACATGTATCACTAGCCACTTTAAACAATGCCACTTTTATATGTTTACATACCCTACATTACTCATCTCATATGTATATACTGTACTCTATAACATCTACTGCATCTTGCCTATGCCGTTCTGTACCATCACTCATTCATATATTTGTATGTACATATCCTTCATCCCTTTACACTTGTGTGTACAAGGTAGTTGTTGTGAAATTGTTAGGTTAGATTACTCGTTGATTATTACTGCATTGTCAGAACTAGAAGCACAAGCATTTCGCTACACTCGCATCAACATCTGCTAACCATGTGTATGTGACAAATACATTTTTTGATTTGATGTTCAATGAAGAAGGCATTCATCACACCAGACTGAACCATTCTTTAAAAAAATAAATGTTCTCAATGAAACCCATCCCCAGCTGTTGAGGGTGAAGAACAGTGAACAAATCCACATCGACTGCTGTCAGCAGGCATTTGCCAAAACATCTCCAGCAACTGGCTGAAACGTTGCCATGTACAGTAGCTCCACCCAGCCTGCATGTTGAACCCAGAAAGAACCCAGAACACACAGGCAATCGTGTGGAGCACCACCACAGCCATTTGGGACATGTCCAACTCCCTCTGTTGTCTACAGAGCAGGTTATAGCAAACACCAAGAAAATGTCCCCAGGAGGTATTCTGGTCTCTGAGTGACACGATTTTGATGTCTCAATAACCCACCAGGCTTGTGTCAGAAACATTCATTTAGGCTACATAATACATCAATGTCAGAAATAAAACCTGTTATGGGAGAAACAAACTCACAGAGCAGTCACATCTTTCTGGCACCATAGATACATTAATATTGTGTTGACAGCCAAATAGATTTCCAGTGTCATGTTTATATTCAAATTAAGTTTTGATCATAGTTTCATGTGCTTATTATTGTTGAATAAAGAAGCAATACTGTACCTATTTTACTTTAAGTGTATAAAACATAATTTGGTTATTTGTAGCCTTTTTTATGTCCTTGCTTTATCTTGAGTTCCTGTCATACAAACAAGTCTAGAATGTTAATCAAAGGCACCACATGTGACACACACAGTGGCCTCCCGCTCATTTCCCATTGTTCCCTGGCCACAAAGGCTTTGTGAAAAGCTAGCAATCTGGAATGGCAGTATAATGTCTGATACTGATGAGCGATCTAAACATGAAATTCCATAGCTAGTCCTGGTGCATTACTTGTTGCTTACAGCTTGTATTGTTCGATGATCCTAACAGAGCAAAGAAGTTGGAGCAAGTTGGAGCAATAAAGCACATGTCTGCCTCTGATTTGAGTTGCAAGAAGACACAAAAGAACATATGCCAAGAATATATCGTATTGGCAACACAAAATAAGTACAATACACTATTGTTTGTATTAACAGACATTTAGAATAGAATAGAATCAAATCAAAAAGAATAACTAATATCAGCCTCTATTCTACAAAATAAGAAAACAAAACAATTTGTATTATAGAGTTGGATGGATGCATATAATCTTTTAACATATTAGCAAAACAAATAATTATTTTGTATTCAACCCGCAGCTCTGGTATGTGATGGAGGGATGGATGCACGAGTCAGGTCCTCCTCACAGACGATTATGCAAGTAGACTTGATCTTGTCTGGATGTGTCAGCAACAGCTGACTGCATTGTTCCCTTCCAGATTCATGGATCAGCTTCCTTTATAACCATACTGCTGCTCCGTCTGAAAGACGTTTTCATCATCAGTTGTAGGCATTTAAGAAGGATAAACATTCTTACAACCTAAGGTACAATATTTCTTATAGTTGTAATATTCTAATCTGGTCAAGATCAAGATTTGTTATATTCTACATCTGCTTCATAGAGACATTTCTATTTTGTGTTGACTGTCGTCTTCTAACGCATTCGCTGCTCGGAAATACAGTTATTCTTTCCTGTATTGCAGTATACACCCAAAACACATTTCCTTATGAATGTCATGTATTTATGTTATATTCATTGGAATATGGACCTTCGATTGATCACTTTAATCTGCAAAGCCAGAAAGGACTTGATATTATAAGAGGATGCGTCCCATAGATTTACACTACTAAGTACTGGGAAAGTTATTACACTTCATGAGCTTTAAGGTCAACAACAATCTAAACAAGGTTGTTAGCCATGTCTACCCAGCCCCTCAAACCAACAAGATCAGCAACTCAACTAAAAAGAATTACAAATAATACATGACAAAAACACCCTCCGGTGCAACACCTCTAAAGAGAGCCTCTGTTCGTCTGAATACATCTGAATACTGAATATTATACATCCACATAATGCTCAATTGCCTGCTGATAAAGACTTGACAATGTAGTATATCAGTTAGTTTAACATCATCTGGTGATTGGATATTGCCATTAAAGTGTTATTGCAAGGCCTGGGAATATGTTGTGTCTTCATTGGTCCTTGTAATGTGATCCCCCATGCCTCCCTGTGTGCATGGTGCTGAAGAGCAGAGCAGCACAGCGCTGCATAGCCTTGACAAACATTAGTGCTGACAGCAGCCCTCCCCAGTCCCCATAGGCCTCCCAAGCAGCCCACTGGTCCCTTGGCTCCCCTACCCCCTCTTGGTACTCGGCGCTGTGTGGTCTGCATTCATTCACACACTCACACTTACTGTCCTGTGATCAACTGAACCAGCATGGTCATAGATCATCGCCTCTGAAGGAGGATGACAGTTTCTTAACTAGGAGATATTATGGTTAAATCTTCTTATTGCACAACGTTCAAACTGAGGTTTCTAGCCATGTTGCTATGCTGCACCCTTCTTGTCTTCTGCAGAAGCACCTCAACAATTATGGAGTGTAGGAACATTCTACCTGTTGTAGTGGCATAACGATTCACTATATGACTATGAAACATCTGGCATTAGACATATTCCAGAGTGTTTATACTGCCACAGAAGTGAAGTCAAAGTAAGTTCAGATGTATCAGTCAGTGAATGCATTATCATAAAGTCTATCACTCTTCATAACTCTCTGTCTGATTTGAACTCATCAGTCAAAGCACATTTTTTGAAAAAGGCCCTCCACAAAATGAGGATCTTTTGCATCCCCTTTGATATCTTAAGTAGAAATTGTGGGCCAATATAGAAGTTTAAAAGCATATTATATTAAATGAAGTACCCTTTAATATAGACCACGTGGATAATTCAATCATTCAGATTTTGTATATGAAAAGGCTTGCAAAAGTGCCAAAATATCCACATTTTGACATGTCCCTCCATGCACCCTCTATGACTTCTAGGAAGATTTTAATCTACTTAACCCCTACATTTCTCCAAGTTTTGACCATCATTGTAAAGACCTAGTTATTTTGTTGCTTTAACAAATGCTTATTTATTTAATGTAATTAGAGATTAATTTATGTCTGTCCCTCATTTTACGGTCAACCTTGTTACGTGAACTGAACTCTGGTTTCAGAAGTTGTTTTTCAAAAGAAACATTGAACATCTAAAAGTCAAATCATAGTGTAGAATCAGGTGAGCTGGTGTACTCTTTTTGACCATTTGCTGGTGTTTTGTGGTGGAAAACTGAGCAGGTCGAGCATTCTCACTTAATCATCAACCCTGTCATTGTCAACCCTGTTACAGTCAACCCTGTTACTTTATTTGGCAATTACTATATTAATTGTTTTATTAAACCTCTTGAGATGGGAGAATGTGTTTTTATTGCATTGAACATGTGCTCTTTATGAAAATGTAACCATTAGGTGAAATCAAATGTTTTTTTTGTTTTTTTTTACCAAGTGACACTTCTCAAAAGACAGAAGTGGTGGAACAACCCAGCTGCTGTTTTACTCCTGGTCCATCATGTGCTACCATTTACTTCAGCTCTTCTGAAGATAATACAATTTAACTCACTTCTCTCAGACACATTAGTGTTATATGGTTACTGTCAGAACAAAATGTGATATTGCATCTTAAATTGAAATGATCCGCATGGGGAAAAGGACAGACAATGGACCAAATAGCCCTCTGTTACTACCATACCCGTAGCATCGCTCCCTTCCTTCCTGTCTTTTTCCCGGCCACTTCTTGGGAAATGACTTTGATGCACAATTTGAACTGATCACAGTGATTACAGGGGGCAATGCAAGTATAACAGTGCTTCAGTTAACAAAGGAGCAGTATGAGTTACTACTTCAGGAACATTGACTCATCACTTAAAGGTGTATGATCTCAGACGCAGCCATCTAAAACACATTCCACCACAGACAGAGGACTCCATGATGCAAACTTTGCTATGAATCACCACACAAATTAATATTAGGATACTATAAAAATATTAGAGTCACTCCTTTATCACAGGCAAGCTTACAATCCCTCAGATCAGCTGGTAAAATAATTTGATTTTTCATACTATTTAAGGCTCTCCTTTCTTCTCATCTAACATGAATGCCTGACCAAGTTGCTTGGGTAATTAGCAAGGGTGCTGTTTAGTGTTTGTATTTAACAAGGTGTGGTCTTCTAACATAGCTGAGACAGCTTGGCTCCCTACTTCGGGAATACAAGATGTGTTGATAAACTTGTTGGGTCATGTCTTTTTCAGGTATTGCAGCACTTGATAGTCCTGCTTGATAACATTAAATCAATATATTACAGGGACATTTAATTCCAGTCTAAATATGTTTTCATATTTCCCTATACTGATAGCTTTTGGCCTAAATTGTGAGATAGAAAACAAGAAAACATATAATTGTATACATTTATTCTCTTAACAGTTACAGAAAAAAATAGCTTTAAATACCCCTAAAGTTGATCAACGCACCCGTGCGTCAATCTAATTAACATAAAAACAAATATAGAAGTAGTTTTGTGACACCCCAAAAAATGGGTTAAATGTGTAAATCCTGAACTTTATTACATCTCCTAGATGTAGGACAGACAATTCAAAAACATATTCCTTATTATTTATTTTTGTACTCTGTTTTGCCATTTATGAGTGTGTTATTCAATGCATTTCTATAGGTTGTAGCATTAAAAGGCCAAATTCAATATTTTACCCCAATGAAAAATTAAATAGCTAAAGGATCCATGGTATGATCTTTAAAAAAAAATCCATGTTAGCTCAGTAGAACCCCCCCATATACCCCATTGCAGGTTGTCATGATTCGGAAATTGCTGTCACAATAAATATTCTACTTCCAGATCCAGTTTATCAAATTATAGGTGCAGAAATTAACAGACAAGATACCCAAGATTATAACATCTGCATTCAAACAGGCACACACATGTAAAGCAGTGCACTCAAATTAGAACAAACCTTTATACTTCAGTGAAACGTTAATCAAATATGATTCATGACTGTGCAGTTAGCTATATAGACTACCAGATGATCTGTGTAGTTCCCAAAAAAAGTAATGATTGTGAGGTCCCCCTGTGTATGATTATAATCATATATTGTAATTTAGTGTTTGGCATATATTTGCATCCGTGTACAGTTCCTGCAAAGTTTAAAGCCTACATTGTAAGTTGCATGTGTCTAGCCTAAATAAAAACATCTTGGCAGGAATATCCACCATTTCACCAACTCCTCCATTACATTTGGAGTATATTCCATTACTATCTCTCTATTCCAAGCTAAGCTTTATGCATCTCTTCTCCAAGACGTCCTATGAATGTATCTGAAACCATTGTATGCACTCCACAAGTTATTTTCAGACTAGTAAATTGCGTATAGAGGGAAAAAAATATGCTAAACGTAATATTTGCATTAGATCCTTACACATTAATATGTTAAAGCAGGGATGTCAAACTCATTCCATGAAGGGCTTAGTGTCTGCGAGTGTTTCGTTTTTAAGACCTTAGACAACCAGGTGAGGGGAGTTCTTTACTAATTAGTGACCTTAATTAATCAATCAAGGGAGGAACAAAAACCAGCAGACACTCAGCCCTCCGTGGAATGAGTTTGACATGTATGTTAAAAGAAGGGTACATACTGTATAGAAAATTGATTTTGCTCTCAGTATATGTTACAAAACCACTTTTCTCTACCTATCAAGCCTTTAAAACCAGAAAATATATTTACCTCCTCCACAAAGAACAATTCTCTGAAATTGTCCACAAAGATTAGACTAGAACAGACTAGTCCACAGTCCACCTCTCTCCCTCAAACCACTTGCTCTTACCACATCAATAGTGTGATCAGAAACATAATGTATCTAACAAATCAAAAGTTCATTTCCAGATATGGCATGTGATGTTTGAAAGGGTGTTTCTGTTTTATTTGGTCTTCTCTGGTTCTGTTTGTACTCCTGCATCTGACTGGCGTTTGCCCTGCAAGGAAAGGGAAGGGTCATTTCGCTTATCAATATAACTCCAACTGCATGTAAGAACCTACATTTGCTTCCCTCACATTACTTTGCCCAAAGCAATATCTTTCAATGACATTTCATAGTGAAGTATAGTTCATAGTCATAGGGAGACCTTAGACCTCAGTTGCCGAGGCCATCTAGTGGTTGCAAATTTGACTGAGAGGGATTGCAAATTCAGCCTACCAGGTTTTTGAAGAACAAGTGGATGGAGTTCCTCTTCTCCAGTCTCTTAGGGAGGACGGGGGAATTCTCCATAACCTCGGAGGGCTCTGACACGGGCTTGCTGTCCACAGCAGGGTCCTCTGGGGCCTTTGGTTCGTCCTTGGCTACACTTGGTTCAACTACCGCTTCTGCAGCTAGGGCAGGGACTTCCTTTTTTGGCACAGCTGCCTAATTGAATTATGACAAATAATCAAGAGATCAATTTCAAAGTGTAATTTGGGTCATTTAATGTTCCTCTTAAAGCCATTGGGCTTCCAATATGATGTTGCCTCCTGGCTCTCACCAGTTAAAAAAGCTGAGCACACACATTATCACACTGACTAGCACAATACAAGAGCACAACTGATGCAATTAAATAGTGGCTGTATAATGGAATGACTACATAAATGGGAGCATTGCTCTGGCTGGTAAATATCATAAAATGATGAGAAATTAGAAAGTATCACTACCAGCTGTTTTCGCTATCATGTGCATGCAACATATCAATTGCTGTACCAAATAATGTTCATTATTTATGGAGGATATTTCATTATTTGTGCAGGATACTTCAACATGGTAGTACCAGCATAGCATAAGCTGAACACAGTGAGATCACTCTTGTTAATTTCACACTGGCTGGCAAGTATTGTCATTTAGCCCTTTGAAAGGTTTCTTGAGTTGTCGGACTCCACTTGTTGAAGCTGTCTGGGCTTTTGAGGCCATTTGGTTTAGCAGGTCCTCAAATTATCACACCATTCTGTTATTGTTTATCACATGTACACATTTTCTTGTATTTCCAAAATTACATTTCATGAGTAGTTCCCGTTGAGAAACAAAGTGAGATGTGAGTAAAATGTCTGCCTTACCTTTGTCTTGAAAAGAGAAAAGGAAGTGAAAGGAGAGGCTTTGGAGGCAGCAGGTGTCTTCTCTTCCTCTGGTGGTGGTGGTTCTAGTGTGGCAGAGGCCTCCAGAGTGGCCGTCTTTGAGAAGTCTACATTCTTTACCGAAACAGCAAAAGAGAAAACTTAATTATAAACCATTGTCAGGATTAATTAAGGAAGGTCTAAGAGCCCACAAGAGTCCACCACCTGGAAGAACCAGAAAATAACCCACTAAAACAGATAAGAAAGAAAGAGATAAGAGGGTGATAAAAATCTCTACTCAGGTACCAAAACTGGTACTGTAAAATAGATATTATGTGATTTGCCCCTTAGCACCACTTTATTGCTGAGATGAATGAAACAACTTGTAACTGATCAGAGGAAGCTGGTGAGAGAAGCTATAGGAGGATGTGCTCATTGTAATTGATGGAATGGAGTCCCTGGAATGGTACCAAACACAAACACATGCAAACAACATATTTTACTCCATTCCATTTATTCCATTCCAGGCATTACAATAAGCCTGTCATCTTATAGCTCCTCCCACCAGCCTCCTCTGTAACTGATAGCATGAACACCCATTTTCACCATGCAACCCAACAGAAAGAGACAAAGATGGCACGTGAGGATGGAGTATGCCAAGAGTTCTCTCCTTTTACCTGTACTTCCACAACCGGTTGTGGCTCCACTGGTTCCACTGTCTACAGGAGAGCAGAACGATGTTAATCTGAACATGTGCCATATAACTAGACCTTCTACTGTATGGTCTGCATGGCAAAGCACGGATAGGTGTGTAGAAGCACAGTTCACCACACAAATAAAGGCACAAAGTCGCACATATACAGTCAGAATGAAAATCTAATTGTTTCTGTATGAATACATACAGTCAGAATGATAATGGGTTAAAATGACTGAATTAGATTTAGTTGGATTTCTGATGTTGTTTGGGATGCTGTTATGCTATTTATGTTCACAGATGATGAATGAAGAGATGCAGACCTCAGCCCATTCTCCACAAGTCATGCCATCAGTCCAGCTAAATGCAGCACTATCTAAAGTGTGTTGATTCCACATTGAGAAAAACATAAGCAATAAAACTCTATGGAATGTCACAATATGTCACTGGAAGTATCGGGATAGATTTACATTTACAGGAATGCTCTGAGGGACTGCTCTGAGAGACTGTTTTGTTTGATATCTGTATTGATGCTCTGCTCAAGAGAAAGGGCAGCAGTCTGTATGATGTAGCTGGTAGATATTGTACCCACAAGATGCAATGATTTGAATACAGTTAAAGGAAATGAAGGATGTCACAGTGAGCTTAACTCTGTTAGTTTCAAAATGGCTGAATGTTGTATTGTCATACCGCTGCAGCAGGCTTGGCAGGGGCTCTGGCTCCACTTGTTGACTTAACCTTGATTTTAGACTTGAGGCCTATCAGTGCCTCAAATTCAAGCTGGTGAGAGGAGCTATAGGAGGATGTGCTCATTGTAATGATGGAATGGAGTCACTGGAATGGTACCAAACACAAACACATGGAGACAACGTATTTTACTCCATTCCATTGATTCCATTCCAGGCATTACAATAAGCCTGTCCTCTTATTGCTCCTCCCACCAGCCTCCTCTGTAACTGATAGCGTGAACACCCATTTTCACCATGCAACCCAACAGAAAGAGACAAAGATGGCACATGAGGATGGAGTATGCCAAGAGTTCTCTCCTTTTACCTGTACTTCCACAACCGGCTGTGGCTCCACTGGTTCCACTGTCTACAGGAGAGCAGAACGATGTTAATTTGAACATGTGCCATATAACTAGACCTTCTACTTTATGGGCTGCATGGCAAGGCACGGATAGGTGTGTAGAAGCACAGTTCACCACACAAATAAAGACACAAAGTCGCACATGCACACATACAGTCAGAATGAAAATGTAATTCAGTTTCTGTATGAACACATACAGTCAGAATGAAAATGTAATTCAGTTTCTGTATGAACACATACAGTCAGAATGAAAATGTAATTCAGTTTCTGTATGAACACATACAGTCCGAATGAAAATGTAATTCAGTTTCTGTATGAACACATACAGTCCGAATGAAAATGTAATTCAGTTTCTGTATGAACACATACAGTCCGAATGAAAATGTAATTCAGTTTCTGTATGAACACATACAGTCCGAATGAAAATGTAATTCAGTTTCTGTATGAAATTAATACTTGGTCTGCTGTTTCGTTGGGTTAAAATGACTGAATTAGATTTTGTTGGATTTCTGATGTTGTTTGGGATGCTGTTATGCTATTTATGTTCACAGATGATGAATGAAGAGATGCAGACCTCAGCCCATTCTCCACAAGTCATGCCATCAGTCCAGCTAAATGCAGCACTATCTAAAGTGTGTTGATTCCACATTGAGAAAAACATAAGCAATAAAACTCTATGGAATGTCACATTATGTCACTGGAAGTATCGGGATAGATTTACATTTACAGGAATGCTCTGAGGGACTGCTCTGAGAGACTGTTTTGTTTGATATCTGTATTGATGCTCTGCTCAAGAGAAAGGGCAGCAGTCTGTGTGATGTAGCTGGTAGATATTGTACCCACAAGATGCAATGATTTGAATACAGTTAAAGGAAATGAAGGATGTCACAGTGAGCTTAACTCTGTTAGTTTCAAAATGGCTGAATGTTGTATTGTCATACCGCTGCAGCAGGCTTGGCAGGGGCTCTGGCTCCACTTGTTGACTTAACCTTGATTTTAGACTTGAGGCCTATCAGTGCCTCAAATTCACATCAAACTGTTACAATCTGACACACATTTATGTTTTATGTTCTCTTTTACAAAATATTATCTGCTGCCAAAGAATGCTTCTAAGTGCCTTGTTCTACAGGAGTTGGCTTACCTTTCTGCTGAAAAGTCTGCTGAACGGGCGGTCAGATTTCGGCTTGGCGGCCTCTGGTTCTTTGGCAGCACCCTTTGGTTCTTCGTTTGGTGTGTTGGTCACAGATTGGGCAGCTAGTTCTGCTTTAACCTCCATCTTACATGAGCCTAGGGCTGGGGCTGGGGCTGGGGCTGGGGCTGGGGCTGGGGATGGGGCTGGGGCTGGGGCTGGGGCTGGGGCTGGGGCTGGGGCTGGGGATGGGGCTGGGGCTGGGGCTGGTGGGATTGACATTCCTCCTTTGGCTGTTGCTGGAGCATCCACTAGTTGTGCAGCCTATTCGAGAGAGACACACAATGGAAAATAGGAATAGTTGATCACCGACATCGAGGTTAATAGCTCACAAAACATGATTTATTTATGTTTATTTATTTAGTTAGTACTCACAGTAGTTGTTGTTGTTGGTTGGGCCTCTTTCTGTGAATGTTTGGTAACAACAAACAATAGTTAGTGCTGGTAAAAAGGAGATCACCATTCTGGTTCCGTGAAGAGATCATATATCTTCTTTCTAAATAGCTTGCTTAGAAGACATGCAGTGGCATCTTTTGCAACAGGCTTCACAGCTGAGGAAGGTGCCCCTTGACCTGCACAGGTCTTCTCAGCTGCGTTTGGTCTTCAGCAGAAGATGGATGCCAATTACGACTACTGACACTACTAACTACTTGTTTTAGGTTCAATAATCATTGACTTGTTTAATTTAATTGGGATTAAATGTATTTATTTTGAATGATTGAATTCATTTTTAAAAATCCTGAGGAATTCAATAACAGTCACAATCACAGTCATCCAAAAGTCTCTCAATGTAGATTAATACGTTGCTACTGGAACAGTGTAAATTATTTCAAGTGTAAATGCTAACAGCCGCAATGTTGAATGAGGCCTTATGTTACCAATGGGATGAAGGTGATAAGTGGTAAGAGTGAGATGTCTTTCACTTGTTACTTTTTCACCTTTGTTGGTGCAAGCAGTAAGGTAAAGGTAAAGTAAGGCTGCGTCATGAAAAGCTTTCATTCTTTTTTTTAGATGACTTTACCAAAGGCACATAATTGCACAGCATTACATGTAGACTATACAGTATACTAAATCAACTCTGTGCATAACTGTATCTGTATTGAATAATTGGATTTAGTGTTTTTGCATAATGTATTATGTTTCAAATACAAATTCATGCTTACCTGGTCTTTTGCAACAGCAGGGGTGGCTGTTTCTTGCTTGTTTTTTTTTGTGGGAGTCACCTAGGTAACACACAGATATATACTGAGTATACCAAACATTAGGAACAGCTTCCTAATATTGAGTTGAGTTTGTTGTGTGAGAGCCTTTAAAATGGATTACATTGAGATTTCTTTGTCACTGGTTTATACACAATACCCCATAATGTCTCAGTGAAATTATGTTTCTACACATCTTGATTAATTAAAAATGAAAAGCTGAAATGTCTTGAGTCAATAAGTATTCAGCCCCTTTGTTATGGCAAGCCTAAATAATTTAAGGAGTAAAAATGTACTTCACAAGTCACATAAGTTGCATGGACTAACTCTTTGTGCAATACTAGTGTTTAACATGATTTTTTAATGACTACCTCATCTTTGTACCCCACACGTACAATTATCTGTAAGGTCCCTCAGTTGAGCTGTCACGCCCTGGTCGAAGTATTTTGTGTTTATCTTTATTTATTTGGTCAGGCCAGGGTGTGGCATGGGTTTTTGTATGTGGTGTGTATATATGGGGGATTGTAGCTAGTGGGGTGTTCTAGATAAGTCTATGGCTGTCTGAAGTGGTTCTCAATCAGAGGCAGGTGTTTATCGTTGTCTCTGATTGGGAACCATATTTAGGAGCCATATTCTTTGAGTTTGGTGTGGGTGATTGTCCTTAGTGTCTTTGTTCCTGTCGCTGTGTTAGTTGACACAAGTATAGGCTGTTTCGGTTTTCGTTACGTTTATTGTTTTGTAGTGTTTTGTGTGTATTCGTGTTACGTTTGTTTGATTAAACATGGATTGCAATCTACACGCTGCATTTTGGTCCGACTCTCCTTCACCACAAGAGAACCGTTACAGAATCACCCACCACAAACGGACCAAGCAGCATGTCAACAGGCAGGAGCAGCCCAAAGAGGAGATGCGTAAGAAGGATTTCTGGACATGGGAGGAGATCCTCGACGGGAGAGGACCCTGGGCTAAACCAGGGGAGTGTAGTCGCCCAAAGGTGAAACAGGAGAAGAGGCAACAGAGGCAGCAGCAGCAGGAGCAGCAGCAGCTACAGTGGGAGAGGTTGCACCACCTGGAGAAATGGACATGGGAGGAGGAACTGGATGGTAAAGGACCCTGGGATCAGCCTGGAGATTATTGTCGCCCCAAAGCCGAGCTGGAGGCAGCAAAAGCAGAGAGGCGGCATTATGAGGAGCTAGCACGGCAGAGCGGATGGAAGACCGGGAGTCAGCCCCAAAAAATTATTGGGGGGGGGGCTCACAGGGAGTATGGCTACGCCAGGTAGGAGACCTGCGCAAACTCCCTGTGCTTACCGGGGGGCTAGAGAGACCGGGCAGGCACCGTGTTATGCAGTGGTGCGCACGGTGTCCCCAGTGCGGGTGCATAGCCCAGTGAGGTATATTCCAGCTCCTCGGATCGGCCGGGCTAGAGTGGGCATCGAGCCAGGTAAGGTTGGGCAGGCTCGGTGCTCAAGAGCTCCAGTGCGCCTGCACGGTCCGGTCTATCCAGTACCACCTCCACACCCCAGCCCTCCGGTAGCAGCTCCCCGCACCAGGCTTCCTGTGCGTGTCCTCGGTCCAGTACCACCAGTACCAGCACCACGCATCAGGCCTACAGTGCGCCTCGCATCTCCAGCGCTGTCGGAGCCTTACTCCTCTCCTGCGCTGCCGGAGTCTCCCGCCTATCTAGCGCTGTTAGCAGCCAGAGCCTTCCTCCGACACAGCGCTGCAGGAGTCTCCCGCCTGTTCAGCGCAGCCAGAGCCTTCCTCCTCTACAGCGCTGCCGGAGTCTCCCGCCTGTTCAGCGCAGCCAGAGCTGCCAGTCTGCATGAAGCAGCCAGAGCTGTCAGTCTGCATGGAGCAGCCAGAGCTGTCAGTCTGCATGGAGCAGCCAGAGCTGTCAGTCTGCATGGAGCAGCCAGAGCTGTCAGTCTGCATGGAGCAGTCAGAGCTGTCAGTCTGCATGGAGCAGTCAGAGCTGTCAGTCTGCATGAAGCAGCCAGAGATGTCAGTCTGCATGGAGCAGCCAGAGCTGTCAGTCTGCAAGGAGCTGTCAGTCTGCACGGAGCTGCCAGTCTGCACGGAGCTGCCAGTCTGCAAGGAGCTGCCAGTCTGTAAGGAGCTGCCAGTCTGCAAGGAGCTGCCAGTCTGCATGGAGCCGCCAGAGCTGCCAGTCTGTAAGAAGCCGCCAGAGCTGTCAGCCTACATGGAGAAGCCAGAGCCGCCAGTCAGCGTGGAGCAGCCAGAGCCGCCAGTCAGCATGGAGCAGCCAGATCTTTCAGTCTGCCGGGATCCGCCAGTCAGCCAGACTCTTCCAGATCTGCCAGTCAGCCAGACTCTTCCAGATCCGCCAGTCAGCCAGACTCTTCCAGATCCGCCAGTCAGCCAGACTCTTCCAGATCTGCTAGTCAGCCAGACTCTTCCAGATCTGCCAGTCAACCAGACTCTTCCAGATCTGCCAGTCAACCAGACTCTTCCAGATCTGCCAGTCAACCAGACTCTTCCAGATCCGCCAGTCAGCCGGGATCTGCCAGGATCTGCCAGTCGGCCAGGATCTGCCAGTCGGCCAGGATCCGCCAGTCAGCCAGGATCCGCCAGTCAGCCAGGATCCACCAGTCAGCCGGGATCTGCCAGTCAGCCAGGATCTGCCGAAACCACCAGCCAGCCAGGATCTGGTAGATTTATCTACATGCCTGAGCTTCCTCTCACTCCTGAGCTTCCTCTCACTCCTGAGCTTCCTCTCACTCCTGAGCTTCCCCACAGTCCCGAGCTGCCACAGTCCCGAGCTGCCCCTCAGTCCCGATCTGCTCCTCAGTCCAGTGGGTTTCTGGGTGAGGACTACTAGGCCATGGTCGGCGGCGAGGGTGGACTATCCAGGGACGCGAGGAGAGGGGACTAAGACATTAATTGAGTGGGGTCCACGTCCCGCGCCGGAGCCGCCACCATGGACAGACGCCCACCCGGACCCTCCCTATTTGTTTTGAGGTGCGTTCAGGAGTCCGCACCTTTAGGGGGGTTCTGTCACACACTGGTCGAAGTATTTTGTGTTTATCTTTATTTATTTGGTCAGGCCAGGGTGTGGCATGGGTTTTTGTATGTGGTGTGTATATATGGGGGATTGTAGCTAGTGGGGTGTTCTAGATAAGTCTATGGCTGTCTGAAGTGGTTCTCAATCAGAGGCAGGTGTTTATCGTTGTCTCTGATTGGGAACCATATTTAGGCAGCCATTTTCTTTGAGTTTGGTGTGGGTGATTGTCCTTAGTGTCTTTGTTCCTGTCGCTGTGTTAGTTGACACAAGTATAGGCTGTTTCGGTTTTCGTTATGTTTATTGTTTTGTAGTGTTTTGTGTGTATTCGTGTTACGTTTGTTTGATTAAACATGGATCGCAATCTACACGCTACATTTTGGTCCGACTCTCCTTCACCACAAGAGAACCGTTACATGAGCAGTGAATTTCAAACACAGATTCAACCACAAAGACCAGGGAGATTTTCCTATGCCTCGCAAAGAAGGGCACCTATTGGTAGATGGGTAAAAAACAGACATTGAATATCCCTTTGAGCATGGTGAAGTTATTAATTACACTTCGGATGGTGTATCCATACACCCAGTCACAACAAAGATACAGGCATCTTTCCTAACTCGGTTACCAGAGAAGAGGAAACCACTCAGGGATTTCACCATGAGGCCAATGGTAACTTTAAAACAGTTACAGAGTTTAATGACTGTGACTGGAAAAAACTGAGGATGGATCAACAACATTGTAGTTACTCCACAATACTAACCTAACTGACAGAGTGAAAAGAAGGAAGCCTGTACAGAAGAAAAATATTCCAAAACACGCATCCTGTTTTCTACAAGGCACTAAAGTAATACTGCAAAAAATGTGGCAAAGAAATCAACTTTTTGTCCTGAATACAAAGTGTTAAGTTTAGGGAAAATCCAATACAACACATTACTGAGTACCACACTCCATATTTTCAAGTGGTGGATGCATCATCTTATGGGTTTGCGTGTAATCGTTAAGGACTGGGGAGTTTTTCAAGATAAAAAATGGAATGGAGCTAAGCACAGGCAAAATCCTAGACAAAATCCTGGTTCAGTCAGCTGTCCACCAGACACAGGGAGATTAATTCTCCTTTCAGCAGGACAATAACCTAAAACACAAGGCCAAATCTACACTGGAGTTGCTTAGCAAGAAGAAAGTGAATGTTCCTGAGTGGACAGTTTTGACTTAAATCTGCTTGAAAATCTATGCCAAGACTTGAAAATGGTTGTCTAGCAATAATTAACAACCAATTTGACAGAGCTTGAAGAATTTTGCAAAGAATAATGGGCAAATATTGTACAATCCAGGTATGCAAAGCTCTTAGAGACTTACCCAGAAAGACTACCAACTTTAATCACTAGCAAAGGTGATTCTAACATGTATTGACCCAGGGTTGCGAATACTTATGTAAATAAGATATTTCTGTATGTCATTTGCAATACATTTGCAAACATTTCTAAAAACATGTTTTCACTTTGTCAATATAGGCTATTGTGTGTAGATGGGTGAGAAGAAACACAAAAATCTATTTAATCCATTTTGAATTCAGGCTGTAACAACAAAATGTGGAATCAGACAAGGGGTATGAATACTTTTAGAAGGCACTGTAGCCATTGACATCTACGGTTGTCTAACTGATGGCACACAAAGAGGTCCTTGGCAAAGCACATACAGTACATGCTCTCTCACTGGGGTGGCCATTGTGCTCTGGGGATGGCGTACGCCTTCCCTCACTATATTTTCATGCATCTCAACTTCCAATGGCACAGGCCTCCCTTGTGAGCTCACACTATAGGCTGAACAAAAGACCACCACATTCCCGCATGTTCAAAGGATTTGATTAACATGGGGCTGGGGTTATGTTAACTCTTTATGGAGGCATAATTCCAAAAGAAGGCATGATGAAGAGAAATGACAATAGCTGCCTGTGTAATCATTCCTTCAAGACGTGGTCACTCTTTCTCAGAGACGCCTCTACACATATTTTCACACACAATGATCACTGACAGCACTATACAGTCTTAAAATACAATGACATCACTGATGGAACACTGTTTTCTCATTTAATTATCTGTGGTCCCTACTTCACAACAGAAGATTAGGATTACCATACCATAATCAAGCATTAGGCTAAATGTTTTGCTATTCAGATGCATATTTGGAATTATGACAGCATGGCAAACTTTCTTTTCCATACCAAATAAATGATGGTTCTTCAATAGTGTTTGTAGTGGTTTCACAGTTGGACTTTTACAAAGGCTTGAAATAATTTTTTCTCAAAATAGGTTTACAGATGTATGAAGTAGTGTCACTTTTAAACATATTTTAAAACCAACATTAGGCAAATAGATCAAACATTTTGTGCATATCTATTCACTTATGGACCTTACTGTTAAAACAACTCTTTAAACAATACAAAGAAAATCCAAAGAAAAATTCAACTTACTAGTGTTTTGAAGAAGTTCATAACTGGATTCTCTTCTGTTTGACTCTCTCCCTCTTGGTTTTCCTGAATGTGACTGCTTTCCTCTGCAATTTTGGGGCTTTTGACCTCCTCTGCCTCTGGACTAGGGTTGGGACGCTCCTTTGAAGTCTCTGTATCCTCCTTTACCTCAGCAAGTGGCTCCTATAGACAACGGCAAAGAATGAGCCCTCAGAAATGTGAGTGTTTTATCAGTGAAGCTGATACGCTTAGCAAGGAGTCTGTTAGACGCAGCATTGAGATTGAAGCACAATTCCAACCATGCCTCTGCCTACTCTGGGCACCATCAACAATCATCCTTTTATTAATGCTTGTTTCCACCCACACTCATTGATATTCAGCAATGTTGGAGACTTCTGTCTCTTTTGCTCTGAAGAATGTCAGCAAACTCAAATATCTTGTTTTGTTTTGGGTTGTGTTGTCTTATCTCACAATATTTTATTTTATTTGAATATTCCTTAAGGTAATATGACTTAGAGTAATATCATTCTGCAACAGCAAGAAAGGATAGTGGCATCTTTCTTCTTTGGGTGTGCTGGATTTAGGTTCCTCTGACTCTATAGAAGCTACATCTTCAAGAAGTTCTTTCATCTCTTCTAGTTCTTCAGCCATTTCAGGTGGGCTTACACTCTCAGGCTCTTGTTAAGGTTGGCTGACACTCTTCACTTTAGACTGTACAGTTCTTATGGGGCTAGATGCAAGTTTTTCAGCCATTGCTGACTCTACAGCAGCTGTATCTTCGTTAACGCTTGCAATGTCTTCCAGCTCTTCTTCAGGTGCAGTGCACTCCTCTAAAGTTTTATCCTCTGTGACTTCTTCACCAATGGCCAGTTCTGTTGTCTCTTTTTCATGTGGGCTGATACTATCCTCCATAGGCTCTTCTTCAGGTGGGCTGACACTCTTGTCTGTAGGTTGCTCTTCGGGTGGTTTCTGGGTGAGCTTCAGTGGTTTCTGGCTGCTCTTCAGTGGTTTCAGTGGTGAAAATCAGACAGTAATGGAAGTTGCATTGGAAACAAATGTGCAGCCATCAATATTTTCCAATCCAGTTCAATGGATGATTGCAAGGAAATTATGCCTTCGTTTGTCTCCTGTATAATAATAATCAACAGGGATGTTTGTTAGATCTGTAATAGGCTTTGTTATACACTGGAAAGTGAAGAATGATCTGTGAATTTTTTTTGCAACAGATCCAATATTACTGTAAATAAATGTTACCAATTCACAGTACACCTCACATTACAGTGGCTATATGCGTAGTTAACTACATTGGAATAACCAAAATCATTTCGATTTTGAAATGTAACAATCTCAAGTTAGGAGCTGATGATCATGAATTAATTATCAGTACACTGAGTGAAACTGAAATGGAACTAATGCCAACCCAATTTGAAGGGATCACTGATTAGATACTTACAGCTTGGATCCCATCGGTCACAGCCACAGGGACTTTCTGATCTTCTGCAGAACTTTCAATCTCCTCCACAATCTTGTCCTTTATGGTTTCCTCCTTTTCCAGGGCTGGATCCGGGTTGGGGGTGGGTTGAGGCTTAGCTTTCTTCTTGAACAGATTTTCAAAGATGTTCACTTTTTCTTTCGTACTGTTCTTGGGCTCCTCCTTCTCTTGGGTGGCTGGTTCCAGTTCTGGTTCCGGTGTGTTTTGAGTCTTAGCATTCTGTGTCTCTGGTTCCACTTCTGGAACCTCCTTGATGGCAGACTTCTGTTCCACCACCACAGGCCCAAGACCACTGCCATCTGCCTCCACTATACCTGACTCTTCAGAGGGAGGCAGTGAGGGAGGCATACTGTTCTGCTCCACAGCTGCTTCACTGATAACTGCAATATATAAGTCAGTTAGTTGGTGTGACAAAGAAAGTTATTTGATATGATTCATCCTTTGTACACAGGCATCATGTAATACCTGACTATTATCTTTTTTATGTCCGGTAATGGAAATGAGCCAATTAAATGTACCTAAACATAATTGAAAACGTAATCTATGTAATCCCCAAAAGTAATAATTTATCATGAGGGCCATAAACAATAACTAGTAATGCTGCATACTGAAAGAAAGGTTAACATCCCAGCTTTCTGGTATTTATTTTAATAAATTGCTCAAGTACACAGTACAAATATGATAAAAATATGAAAAATATGAAATATTTATATCAACAAAACTGTATGAATAATGCTTGAAATTACTTATATGCTTTCTAAATATAGCATAATCAAATGATAAAATAACTAACTATAAAAATTCACATTCCTTATAACTAACTGGAAAAATACAAATCTGTATGTTTAATGTTAGAGAAAATGTGCATATTTATGTGCTTTGATGTAGGGTTCAGCCAGGAGTTGATGGACAGTCGAAAGTGCGAATGAAATGGTAGGAGGCATATCCCAGCTTCACGGGGTTTCAAATTTTATATCCTACGTCACATATGCACGGAAAGAAATACTACTGTTTCGGTGGGAGCCAGGGCAATCGCTCAATGAAAGCCATTTCGATCTACTATGTCCATGGATCGATTTATAAGGGAAAAATGTTGATCGGAACCGGTACCAGAACCACACTGGTTGTGATTGGGAGTCCCATAGGGCGGCGCACAATTGGCCCAGCGTCGTCCGGGGTAGGTTTCAGCCGGGTTAGGCCATCATTGTAAATACAATTTTTTTCTTATTAACTGACTTGCATAGTTAAATTAAGTTAAAAAAAAAAATTACATTGAAAAATAAGAAGGTCCCCAAAACAGGGGAATTTACATCTAAGAGGATAAATATGATTAATCTTAGTTCCCAACATGTAATTCAGTAGAACATGGGAGGGTGTAGGAAATGGTATGCAACTTTACCAAAGGAGTTTCCTAACGATACTACCTCTATGACTAATCAATGCAGTGCTAGGCTCATTACCCTAAGCTAAATGCAAGCCAAACCTTTCCTTGTGCTGTATGTAAAACTAATGTGCTACTGGGGACACACAGGCTAGTCGTGTGAAACAAACACAGTCTGGAAACAGTGGCTTTAGCTGCTCACTTGCTAGTGAATAGATGACCAATATCAATATTATCGCCCTTAAAGAAAATACATATGTACTTGGCCTGCAAATCCTTGTACAAAACTGTTGATCCAGTGAGACAATATACACAAGGACTGATCAAACATCTGTTCATCCTCTATGTTGAAGGCTACGCCTATAGTTAACATTGAACACCGCCCAATAGCACTGACAGACGGCTGTATTTACAGAGAATTATGAGAGACTTGGATATTGATCCAGACTAATCCAGCAATTCAAGATTGATTACAAGGGATAGTGTTAGTGTCATGTCATCCCATTGGAGTAGTACATAAATAACTTGGTTACCATGATAGACATCATAGACAGAGGTGTTGCAATCAGTTGGGCCCACAGTTTGGGCCTTATTGATCATGGGGTAACAATCAGGTGACAACAGGATAAATGGCTATCAAATCACTCATAGACACACCATTCTCCAGGCCATTGGATGAGATGCTTACAGCATGGCCATTCAATCCTCCATGCAGGGGCTTTTCTGGAGCCTGCTCAGCCTATGAGAAGAAAGATGGTTGACATGAGCTTCTCTTGTCATCATTGTTTTCATCATATCACTTTCATCGTTACTCCATTTTGTACGGACCATCAATTAGTATTAGATGCATGTGCACACGTAATATCTCTAATATATTACTGCCTGTAATTTGAAACTTGAAACTACTATTATTAGACAGCAAACACTTCCATTGGGTGTAAAATGCCACAACCAGCCTTCTTTCCCCTGTATTCCAACATTCAAAGTAAAACATGCATGTTGTCAAAGAAAGCTATTATCAAACATACCTTGTTTTTAGAATGCTCATTGCCCATCTTGATCGCAGTTGATACCTGCAGAAGAAACTGTTTATCTGTGTGTGTGTGTGTGTGTGTGTGTGTGTGTGTGTGTGTGTGTGTGTGTGTGTGTGTGTGTGTGTGTGTGTGTGTGTGTGTGTGCAACATATGTTCGTAACATCAATGCTGAGAATGAGATACTTCATTCTTGTATCACAATACTATAGTCTCCAAATACAACAACAAAGTTAGATGAATTCAAATGCGATGATTATAAATATCAATAAATTAGGATACTCATCTTATATAAATGAATATCATTTGAAGCAAAGCTAATAGATACAACTTTTAAAAAAACAGCTATAGAGAAGGAATGGACTACACTAAACCAATGGCATTTCAAAGCTAAAAGTATTTGAGGCTATGTCTTACCTTGTGCCAACTCCTATGGCAGAGTAAAAGCAGCAATAGCACACCCCTGCTGTGAAAGTTGTGTGTTTACAATCTGTCTGTAGTATTCCAGCTATTAGTGGGAGCAAGTTAGAGATCAACTTGCTGCTTTGCAACCTGCTCAACTAAGAATATGCACATATGAGTTTAGCCCTTCTCTTAAAGGGGTGGGGCTATTGCTTACTCATCAAAAGGGGATCTATTTGAATACCAAACACACAACCACAGCAAAAATACTCTGTCAACTGTCAGAGCATCTCTGATGTACTCATGCTAATCTCTTGAATTCTCTCTGAAAATGTTCAAATAAGAACATGATGACAAGATTTGCTTTATCAGACAGATTTAGATGACAATACTGTATTTCTCAAAGAGCCCATGAGAAACTGCAGCGAGAGGTAAACTCATGATGCCTAAGGTGTGGTTGGGATTGAAACAGGATGTGAATGTAGGATATGTGGAACCATTGGAAGCATTGCTTATTTGCTTAGTGGGTTACTAGTAATCCAAATACCTGACACATGATGCTGACTACATACTTTGATATTAATTTGTTATACAGCTTAAAACAGCTTTATTTTACAGTGTTTTATTTATACTACCGGATTAAATGACTTAATATGACAGAAGAAAATAATACTTCATGGCCAATATGATCATGAACAAAAGTTTAAAATGAATTTTATTTGGCCTGAAAGCTGGATTAATTTAGATCAATGACATCACATAATATTATGTATAATGATCCTAACAGTAGATCATCACTGTTAACCTTTTGAATAGATTTCCACCTAAATAGATTTCCACATACATATTTATTTTTCATGAGATGGCCAATAACTGGTAATGATGCATAGTTTAAGAAAGGTCAGGAACTCACATTTCTGGTCAAAGAAAAGTTATTCATTTCTTAGGTGTACTCACCTTTGAGGACACAAGGTCAAATACATATTTCAAATTTTATGACAATATGAAAAATAATTTAAGATGTTTTTCCTATTACAACAAAAGTTGAGTAATAAGGCCTGAAATGACTTAAATGCTTTCTAAATATAGTAAAAATGTAATTATAAGCAACTTATTATAAGATTCCACCTTATAACTGTAAAATTAATACGATCCTACTAAGTAACCATACAATATTGGCACTATGTCATATAACTGAAGACTGAGAATTTTCTCCTAAATGTCCACTGAGCAATGCAGAGACGCTATTCAAAATTGTGCAGACTTGTTATAACATCCGCTTTAAGCAGAAAGTGATTTCGTCCATCAGTGACCAGGAGAAGGTGGTCTTCTTTCAATTCTATGAAACAATTTAGTATATTTTCATGTTGAGATATCTAAATCCAGCTGAATATCACAGTGAGATGAAACCACAACTATTGGATTTGATAGACTGTCCCCTTTTATAAGCCGTCTACCAGACTGGGCTATGTCACTCAGAGGAAGAGCAAATAAATGATTTGTCTGGATAGGCCAGATAATTTGACACGTCACTCCCTATGCAAATGTGGGGTCTGAAACCTGACACTTCAAGTCATCTCTATGAGAGATTGGTAGCAGAGAGCAGACCAATGGGACTTTCTGGCACTATAAGGCACAGGACCCTATGTCGTTCACAGAGCGCTTTGTAGATCAAAATATCAGTCAGAACCGGTCCTGAACCGCTCAAAGTCCCCCATAAAGGGACTTAACATCTAAGAGTTAATCAAGACAAAGGGTTCTATAATCTAATCAATGTGGATCATCATCCATGGACCTGCCACAATAAGTCAATTGTTTGGCTTTCATAGAGCAAACCGAAAGTTGATAACAGGCAATCAAAACATAGATGCTTCTCCAGGGAATAGCAATTGATCCAGACTGAGTGAAATACTACACATTTAAGACAAAACTAATATCAGTATCAGTTTAGTTTAGTTTGTGTTTTAGTGGCCCAATCAAGTTGAAGTTGAACAGCTTATACTCATTATCGATGCCAAGCTGCCTAGGAACGGCTGGCTGTAGGCTATAGTTCAATATTACTAACTAATGACTACGGCAGCCAATCATTTTCTGTCTGTCCGGGACTGTGAATTAAGTAGGAGAAGGATCCCGAAACTAAACAAAAATAACTAATATTGTCCTCAGACGCTGATAGTACAATTTTTAAGGAAATAATAGCCTGTGAGCAACCTTCTTTCAGCTGTGCGTGAGTCTCATGAACAATTGACAGACTTTCCTCCATTAAATTCCTTGGTGCCATGCGGGACTAGGTGGGTGAAGGAATCAGACGCAGAGAGTTCCACTAGGGCAAAGAGCCCTTTACTTCGGCACACAAAATGATAAGCCCAACAATACAGGGAAAGGACATACAATGTTGACAACCCAAAAAACACAGGGTGCCAAGTTAAGAAAATAAATCCACCTCTACCTAAAATGCACACACTTAACATAAAGACAATCCCGCACAAAACAAGGGCGGGTCTACCTACTAAATATAGGGAAGCTCATTAAGCCAAACAACAGAAATACAGGTGAAACTAATAAGCCAAAACAAACAGACAAACGAAAAAGGGATCGGTGGCGGCTAGTAGGACGGCGACGACGACCACCGAGCACCGCCCGAACAGGCAGGGGAGCCAACTTCGGCGGAAGTCGTGACAGTACCCCCCCTGACACGCGGCTCCCGCAGCGCGCCGCCACCGGCCTCAAAGACGACCCGGAGGTTGAGGCGCCGGGCGATCCGGGTGGAGGCGGTGGAAATCTCTCAGGAGAGAAGGATCCAAAATGTCCCCCACTGGAACCCAGCATCTCTCCTCCGGACCTTACCCCTCCCAGTCCATGAGGTACTGTAGCCCCCTCACCCGGCGTCTCGAGTCCAGAATGCCCCGTACTGTGTACGCCGGGGACCCTTCGATGTCCAGAGGGGGCGGAGGGACCTCAGGCACCTCAACTTCCTGCAGGGGACCAGCCACCACCGGCCTGAGGAGAGACACATGAAATGAGGGGTTAATTCCTGTAATACCTAGGAAGTTGTAACCTGTAACACAGCTTGTTTATTCTCCTCAGGACTTTAAATGGCCCCACACACTGCGGCCCAAGCTTCCGACAGGGTAGGCGGAGGGGCAGGTTTCGGGTCGAGAGCCAGACCCTGTCCCCCGGTGCAAACACGGGGGCCTCACTGCGGTGCTGGTCAGAGCTCCTCTTCTGCCGTTCTCCCGCTAACCTTAGCGATTCCTGGACGGCTTTCCAGGTGTCCTTGGAGCGCTGTACCCATTCCTCTACCGCAGGAGCCTCTGTCTGGCTCTGATGCCATGGGGCCAGGACCGGCTGGTAACCCAACACACACTCAAAAGGGGACATGTTCGTTGAGGAGTGATGGAGGGAGTTCTGAGCGAGCTCAGCCCAAGGAACATACCTCGCCCACTCACCAGGCCGGTCCCGGCAATATGACCGCAGAAACCTGCCCACATCCTGGTTTACGCGCTCCACCTGCCCATTACTCTTGGGGTGAAAACCCGAGGTCAAGCTGACCGAGACCCCCAGTCTCTCCATAAACGCCCTCCAAACTCTGGACGTGAATTGGGGGCCCCGATCAGAAACGATGTCCTCAGGCACCCCATAGTGCCGGAAGACATGGGTAAACAAGGCCTCAGCAGTCTGCAGGGCCGTAGGGAGACCGGGCAACGGGATGAGATGGCAGGACTTAGAAAACCGATCAACAACGACCAGGATCGTAGTACTTCCCTGGGACGGGGGAAGGTCGGTAAGAAAGTCCACCGATAAGTGTGTCCACGGCCGTTGTGGAACGGGGAGGGGCTGTAACTTCCCTATAGGCAAGTGCCGAGGAGCATTGCTCTGAGTGCACACCGAGCAGTCCTTAGCCAACGTGGGCCACCAGTATCTCCCTCTAAGACTCTGCACTGTCCTCTCGATGCCAGGATGACCCGAGGAGGGGAGAGTATGAGCCCAATGGATTAGCTTATCCCGGACCCCCCTTGGCACGTACTGAGCCTCCGCTGGACAGTTAGGGGGGGCCAGCTCTAACCGTGAGGCCCTCATTATCTCCGCGTCCACCTCCCATACTACCGGTGCCATGAGACATGAAGGTGGAATGATGGAAGTTGGCTCAACGGACCGCCCCTCGGTATCATAGAGGCAGGACAGCTCGTCGGCTTTGGTGTTTTGGGAGCCTGGCCGGTACGAGATGGTGAACCGAAAACGGGTGAAAAACATGGCCCATCTAGCTTAACGTGGATTTAGTCTCCTTGCTGCCCGGATATACTCGAGATTACGATGGACAGTCCAGATGAGAAAAGGGTGTTTCGCCCCCTCAAGCCAATGTCTCCACACCTTCAGAGCCTTGACTACAGCTAACAACTCCCGGTCCCCCAGGTCATAGTTCCGCTCCGCCGGACCGAGCTTCCTCGAAAAGAAGGCACAGGGACAGAGCTGGGGTGGTATGCCCGAGCGCTGGGACAGCACGGCGCGGGCGCATTGGTGAACAGCTCCTTCAGACGACTGAAATCTCTGCCCGCCTCTGTTGACCAACGCAAGCGCACCGGTCCTCCCTTCAGCAGTGAGGTAATGGGAGCAACCACCTGACCAAAACCCCGGATAAACCTCCGGTAGTAATTGGCAAACCCTAAAAACCGCTGCACCTCTTTCACCGTGGTCGGAGTCGGCCAATTACACACGGCTTTAACGCGGTCACCCTCCATCACCACCCCGGAGGTGGAGGAAACGGCTTGTTTGAAGAACACACATTTCTCCGCCTTGCAATACAGGTCATGCTCCAGCAGTCGCCCAAGTACCTTACGCACTAGAGACACATGCGCTGCGCGTGTGGCAGAATAGATCAAGATGTCATCGATGTACACTACCACTCCCTGCCAGAGCAGGTCTCAGAGAATCTCATCTACGAAGGATTGGAAGACGGCGGGAGCATTTTTCAACCCATATGGCATGACGCCGTACTCATAATGGCCAGATGTAGTACTAAATTTGGTTTTCCACTCATCTCCTCCCCGGATACGCACCAGATTATATGCACAGACTAATCTGCTCCTTATGACTCCCCTGCGTTACCATGTCCAGCGGCTCCATGGCCTCCCTGACCACTCCTGACCCTAATGGTCGGTTATCTAAGGAGTGCACGGGGAAAGGTAGGTCTAACGACACAAGGGGAATCCCTAGCCTTAACGCGAGCCCCCGATCCTTGAAATTCCCAGCTGCGCCTGAATCGACTAGCGCCTTATGCTGTAGGGAAGGAGAAAACCCAGGGAAAGAGGTTAACACATACATATGACCAACAGGAAGCTCTGGGTGAGTTTGGTGCTGACTCACCTGGGGTGTTCAAGTAGTGCTCCGTCTGCCCTCCCGACTCCCAGACGAGTTCCTCCAGCTCCGGTCCCCCTCAAAGCCACCCCTCCTAACTCCATAGGGATAGGAGCAGGAGGGCTGGGAGGTGGAAACCTGTTCCGAACGCCCGCGGGCAGCCAGCAGGTTGTCGAGATGGATGGCCATGTCAATGAGCTCATCCAGTGTGAGGGTGGTGTCCCGACACGCTAGCTCCCTGCGGACGTCCTCCCTGAGGCTGCATCGGAAATGGTCTATCAAGGCTCTGTCGTTCCACCCTGCTCCTGCGGCCAAGGTCCTGAACTCCAGGGCAAAGTCCTGTGCGCTCCTCGTCTCCTGACGCAGGTGGGACAGACGTTCACCCGCCGCACGACCCTCTGGTGGGTGGTCAAATACAGCTCGGAATCAGCGGGTGAACTCGGGGTTATGATCCCTCGCAGAGTCTGGACCATTCCACACTGCGTTGGCCCACTCTAGGGCTCGTCCAGTCAGACAGGAGATGAGGCCGCTCACGCTCTCCTCTCCGGAGGGAGTAGGACGAACAGTCGCCAGGTAAAGTTCCAGTTGTAGGAGGAAACCCTGACACCCCACTGCCGTTCCATCATACTCCCGTGGGAGCGCCAGCCGAAGAGCCCTGGAGCCGGATGTGGTAGCAGGAACAGGAGGTGCTGGAGGAGGGGGTGCTGGAGATGAGGTGGGAGGCCACTCCTCTCCCATTGAGCCATCCTCTCCATCATTTGATCCATTGCAGAACCAATCCTGTGGAGAACACTGGTATGATGGAGGACCATTTTCTCCATCGATGGGAGAGGAGGTGCAGCTGCTCCTGCTGATTCCATATGAGATGCGGGATTCTGTCACGCGGGACTAGGTGGATGAAGGAATCAGACGCAGAGAGTTCCACCGGGGAAAAGTGCTCTTTACTTCGGCACACAAAATGATAAGCCCAACAATACAGGGCGCGGACATAGAACGTTGACAACCCAAAAAACACAAGGTACCAAGTTAAGAAAATAAATCCACCTCTACCTAAAATGCACACATGTAACATAAAGTCAATCCTGCACAAAACAAGGGCGGGTCTACCCACTAAATATAGGGAAGCTCATTAAACCAAACAACAGAAACACAGGTGAAACTAAAAAGACAAAACAAACAGACAAACGAAAAAGGGATCGGTGGCGGCTAGTAGGACAGCGACAAGCACCGCCCGGACAGGCAGTGACACTTGGAGACATGCCAAATCACTCCCACTACTGTAGCCAAAGCATGCAAGAATGACCTTTGTGAATTAACACAATAATTATGGTCTGAAAAAATCGCATTACCCCATGTAGAGTATGCTGTATTAGTCCTTGATGCTTTCTTATTTTGTGCATTTTGCATACCGGATTCCTCTGTGGTCGCACTGTGAACATGATTTTTGACATCCCGCAAGGCATGCTTTGAACAGCACACAGGAGACTTCATGCAACCCCTATTAAAAAACTTTATGTAAGAGCTAACCAAGATATTTCAAATGAAAGAAGGAATCTTTAAAGATGCAGTCCGGGATCCCAAGCACTTAAAAATGTGTAACCTATTTATGAATTGGGGACCGGTTTTGGCTCGTGAGCACTACTTTCAAAACTACTGGCTGAAATTATACAAAATCTCTGGAGCATCACTTGAACTATGCATTTACCATCAGTGGGATGTTTATAGCATAGAACATTGATCTTGTGTTATTTGTTATCTAAACCAACCCTACCATATAGGTATTTTAAATGAACTTTCTAGATTGTTTTTGCCATGTTCATCTTTGTTATAATAAATCTAAGTAAGTTGCCTGTAGCTGCCTTACGACAACTCATGCATTCTGCCAATATTTGAACTTGGGAGCAGTTCTGTTTGTTCTGATTATTTACAGAGCAGAAGTTCCGGTTACTCCAATCACGTGTAGAGTTGTTGTACTTTTGGAATGCAGTGACTCTGGTTGGCATATGAGTGGAAATGTAGAAATGCTTAAACCCACTTTTTGGAACTATTTTTTAGAAGCAAAACATTCTATGTTCGAGCTTTATTACCATGAGTCTTTGTAATTCCCTTGGAAGATATAGTTCAATTGGCTTTCAGAAATCATTTGCAGGACAATACAGTTATCAATACATTTTGTGGTTTTAAAATGAGGCCATGAAATTAGATGATCAATTTGGCCTGTAAAAAAGATTTAATGACTAATTTCATGCAAGATCTTCTAGGTGGATGGGCACATGAGAATGGTGGGACTGTGTCAATTGAGGAAAGATGGCGGAAGTGGATGAAAAGTTTGAATCAATCAGCGTGTCGAGCAAAGTTGGTGAAGATGAATGTACTGAATGGACAAAAGTCATATCGAAAAAAACGGAACAAAAAGGAAATGATCTAAAATTGGACTGGAGGATACTTGTAGGAATGATAATGAATCACTTCTTTTTGGGATGTGTTTGTTGAGTAAGGATGCATATGTGGGAGACCCCTTTGAGGTGTCAAAAATGGTGAAGTATGCGCTGGGAAAAGTGGTCTGTCAGAGTGACCAGCAATTGTCTTATTTTGATGCATTGTATTTCTGAAGAACAGAGGAAGATTGCAGTGAGCCTCAAAAGAATCCGGACAACAGAAGTTTTGTGTTTTGAACTTCGAAGTAGAGCACCAGTCAAAGGGGTCATTTCAGGGGTGACGACAGATGTTCAGGTTGAATCCCTGAAGAGAATTCCTAGTGTGATTGGTGCCCGGCATCTGACCCGCTGGGTGATTGGAGAAAAATAAGAAAGTTTGTCAGTCCTGTTGTTTTTTGATAAAGAGCAAATACCTACCCATGTGAATCTTGGTTATGTAAGATACGCTGTAAGAGATTTCGTCCCCAAACCATTGCAGTGTAAGAATTGTAAAGGATTAGGCCATGTTTCAAGTGTGTGCAGACAGACAGAGTATATTGAGAACAGAGTATACCTGCCCTCCAGGACACCTATACCACCCGATGTCACAGGAAGGCCAAAAAGATCATCAAGGACAACAACCACCCGAGCCACTGCCTGTTCACCCCGCTATCATCCAGAAGGCGAGGTCCATACAGGTGCATCAAATCTGGGACAGAGAGAATGAAAAACTGTTTTTTTTTCTCAAGGCCATCAGACTGTTAAACAGCCATCACTAACATTGAGTGGCTGCTGCCAACATACTGACTCAAATCTCTAGCCACTTAATAATTACAAATCGGATGTAATAAATGTATCACCAGCCACTTTAAACAATGCCACTTTATATAATGTTTACATACCCTACATTGCTCATCTCATATGTATATACTGTACTCTATACTATCTACTGAACCTTGTATCTATATGTACATATTCTTAATCATTCCTTTACACTTGTGTGTATAAGGTAGTTGTTGTGAAATTGTTAGATTACTTGTTAGATATTACTGCACGGTCGGAACTAGAAGCACGAGCATTTCGCTACACTCACATTAACATCTGCTAACCATGTGTATGTGACCAATACAATTTGATTTATTGAAGAACGGTGTGTAGAAGGACGATGGTATTGCAATTGTTGTCGGGATCATTATCCTGAGTTCCTGGAGTGCCCTGTAAGGGTGAAGGAGATTGAGGTGGCAAAAGTTAGAGCAGTCAATTGAATCTCCTATGAGGAGGTGATTAAAATAATTGATAAAACTAGCGATGCTATTGAAGAGATGGTAGTGGACGCACCACAGCCTGCAGTAAATGTTTGCTGCCAGGCAAAAGATACCCTGTGTGTTAAAAAGGTGGATTTTGTGGCATTCATTACCACAGTTATAAACTGTATGGCACAAGTCTCAAAGACATTTAAGGAACTGGTCATTATTTTTGGCTGCGGCAGAAAGGTTTTTGGGACTTAAGGATTTTACATCTGAAGACTTGAAAGGGGTACAGGCTCCAGAAGACCCGCCCTCCCAGGTTCCCCCCGAGCCTGTGTAGGAATGAGATCTGTTTCATATATATTTTTTACATAAAAGTTATTCTATTTAGTTTATTTTATTTCTTTTTTGGTAGTTTGGTAGTTGTTTTGGTATGTTGTTCCTTTTTTGGGAATCATGTTTCCATCCCGCACAGTAGGTGGCGGAATGCACATTAAATTGTGCGTTCACCAATATACCATAAAATAAGAATATCCACTAGGTGGCGGTATGGATCTTTGGTACTAATCGTCACTAACCGTATCGTATGTAAAGAAGTCGACTTCTTCCTGAAGCAAAAGAAAGATGGCGGCTACCGTGAAGAAGACAGTTGTAAGCTAAAACTTGTTTGAATGAATCACCCATATAATTTGTTAAGTAATTATCTAAAACAATTTAGATTGTAAACAAATCAATTCAGGTAGCCTAGTGTTTAGAGCGTCGGGCCAGTAACTGAAAGGTTGCTAGATCTGCCTCTGAACAAGGCAGTTAACCCACTGTTCCTAGGCCGTTATAGTAAATACAAATGTGTTCTTAACTGATTTGCCTCGTTAAATAAAGGTAAAATACATAATTGTCAAACTATATTGATATTCGTGCTCTCCTCGTGCGTTGGGATCACAGCTAGTGAGCAAGCTGCTAGCAGCAGTAGTCACGTTAACGGTCCGGTTGCCAGTTTACGTTCGGTTACTTTACTAGCTAGCTAAGATGATCTACAAACGACCAATCTATCCACAATTTCTTAGAATACTCACTGATTTATTTAGCTATGGTTTTTAGTTTAATGATGGTACCATTTGGATAAAAACGCTCAGCTGGTGTATGTTATCCTATGCAGCTATATGTTGCCTAGCTTGCTACCTACATCCCCTCCCATAAGGTATCCTGCTAGTTGTTCACTTTTCTTATCCCTATTTTCTATCTAACAAGTTTAATTGTGTTCTGTTCTTTACCTATAGATATCAATATAGCCAGGCTAATTGTCTACAAGCTGTATTTTCTTCTCATTCACAGGCAGTTGAAGATGTCAATGTCACATTTGAAGACCAGAAGAAGATTAATACATTTGCCAGAAACACAAATCGAATGACAGAATTTAAAGATGAAATAGAAGGAAAAAAGGTACGTGGTCAATCTAGTGTAATGATCATGAAATTCAGAATAATTCAATTTTCTTTAGACTTGTTTCTTATTCTAGTACATTCTGTCACTACCGGTATATTATATACAGTAGTCTATCTATAACCATAAATTAGGTCTGAACAATATATATTATGCATTTTCGTTTGTTTTTGCGCGATATTCCAAATGCCTGTATCGCAGAATAATTTTTGTTGTATTTTTGATTTCATGAGCGTTTATGTCCGCTTGTCATGCTGTATCTTTGGTCTCGTTCGCACCTTCTGTGCACTTTCCCATTTACACCAGAGATCTGTATATAATGACGAGATGCTCCTGTCTCCGCCCTAACAATGGGAATCGTTGTCCCAAAGGTGGGAAGACAGGCGTCAAGTGTACGTTCAAAATAAGCGTTTATAAACGCATTGGGATTATTTTTGACATATTTTGGCGAGAGTGAAACCTCTCGTTCGCCTCTTTCTGAAAGCCCCTCCTCTCTGACAAACGGGTTCAACTCGCTATTTTGGTCCAACAATCGGTCATATGGAGACATTATTTAACTGCAATAGAGAAGTTAACATTTCGAACCATACCCAGTTCATATTATAACTCCGCAAATTTCGAGCAGAGCAGACACTACTAAAACCGATGTAACGTTACCAATGAACATTCATTCTGGAAATGTTATGCTCAGTTTTTCGCTCGTGCATTACTGTACCACGTATCCCTAGCAGCGTTTTAGTCAAATATTTCTATACTAGCTGTTTAGTCTGTTGTATAAATGAGCATCAAGCTTAAAACAATTATATTATTGTCAACTCGTTCTCATTCTGAGAAATAAAGTAGGCCACTTGAGTTCAACATCTGAACAAAGTGGACAGGCTAGCATGCTGTTCAAACAGTTGAGACAGACAAAAGGTTGTGTTCATAACAATTTAACTGTGTTGTGTTGTTAGCTGAATTCAGAGCTTGTGAAATTATACCTAGATCCAAGTTGGCTAAACTTGAAATATAAATATTAGCTTGCTACTCACTAGCATGTTGGCTTGTGCTTGAGAGATTGTTTATGAGACCGGTGTTAATTGTCTATAATGCCTGCTACATTATTAGTGAATGTGCATTATGCATGGTTCTGGTTAAATTTGTATCAATAAGGGCATTTTTATAGACAGACCTGAAAGCCAGATCAGTGATTATTGCAACAACAAAAAAAGCAGGTACAACTATGTTGATAAAATAATTTAATTCACAATATATATTGTGAACCGGCCATAAGTTTGAGCAAATCGAGATATGAGATTTAGGCCATATCGCCTAGCCCTACCAGCAATCTGCTTTCTTCTCTTAGAAATCTCTACAGAATCTGCAGGATGCCAGTGATGACCTGATGATGGCTGAGGATGACACTCTGCTCGTCCCGTATCAGATTGGAGATGTCTTCATCAGTCACACCCAGGAAGAGACCCAAGAGATGTTGGAAGCTGCAAAGGTATCGGTTGCTATGATATGACTCATGTATAAGTTAGAGGTATGGGCCAACCTCAGAAACCGGGATGCCTGTTCCTAAGGCAAACATGGATGGGCTATTTAACTCATTTTAATTCATGTTTCATAATGAAACCGAAAGCCGAGATGTCAAGGTATTATGGTTGACCCTATTACTAAGAATGCAACTTAAATCATTTGAACAATTCTGATTTATTACTATGTCAAACCTTAGTATAAATAGTTATATTAATGTGCAATGTTTGTGGCTACAGGAACTACTGCAGCAGGAGATTAAAGACCTAGAAGGGAAGGTGTCAAAGATACAACATTTGTTGGGTGATCTGAAGGTCCAGCTCTATGCCAAGTTTGGGAACAACATCAACCTGGAAGCAGATGAAAGCTGAGTGCTTAGCCCGGTCCTAGATCTGTTTGTGCTATTTAGTATGACAATTAATCAATGATTATAGTTGTTAAGATGCCATAAACAGATCTGGGATCAGGATAAGTGGGCAACTATCTCTTTACATATGGAGTTTTCAAGCAGCTCGCATATTTTCCGATCCACACAGTGCTGACAGGATGCTTGCCAAACCAACATGTTTGTCCTCTTCTCAGCATCACACTTTTTTTCAATGGTGCATGGTCTTATTTATGGTTTTATTTAGTTCAGTCTTATTTTGTATGAATGTCGGTGAATGTACCACTTTTTGTACTTGCACTGGGTCTCAGTAATATATGGACCTATGGACTGACACCGAAGATGTCTTTATACACCAGATGACCATAAAGAAAACAACCTAAGGATTTACCTTTGTAGTGCTTGGAGATGGAGAAAATGTGGTTAAAGAAAATAAGTGAGCAGAGGCAGCCAATGTCACTGGTGCAGGGAGTGTCACAGTTCAGGGGAGCAAGTACGCCGCTGACAGGAACCGCTACATGTCCTTTTACCATAATGAGAAAAATCAGTCCACGGGCCTATATTACTGAATCCCAGTGCAAGTACTAAACAAGTAAAGCCACTTAAACCAGTCTTTATAAAGTAAAGAGGGTAATGTATTCCTTGTGGATTTTTTTTGTACGTTTACGAGTTGGTTATGGAACAGAAATGAATACTATTGTATTCAGATTCAACTGATTTAAGACCAAAACATGTAGGCTACTGTGTGTGTATATCCCAAAGTGTATCTTAAAGGTGCAATCTGTAGTTTAATTTTTTGTCAAAAATACCTAGCAGGACTGAAAAAATGAGGTTTTTTTTGGTGCACTGATCATCTTAAATAGAACCAAGTTTATTTGTGTGTTTGTTTTTCGATTGTTTATGTATTTAGCCAGTGTGGACATCCTATAAAGAAAGTTCTGACAATTCTGCTGAACAAGGTGTGGGAATTTAGGAAACATTTTTTGATTGATTGTTAGATTCAAAATTGATTCAAATAGAAAGGCATCCTGCTGATTGTAAGAGAATATACATGATTTTGGATTGATGAAATCAATGAGCAATTATTTAGTTATTTTACTAAATTTACTCTGCCACTTTTGGTATAACTCGAATGTATCACATAGCTCTAATAATTAAGCATGTGTGACAAACAGATCAATGTCTCCGTGTCTGACAATGTTAATATTTAAAAGAACAGGTGTGGAGGTGTTGACTAACAGCGAATAAACTATAAAAATAAAGAAATTTGCACACTCCATGTATAAACTCCCAGCAATTTAATGGGTATTTGCCAACGTTTCGGCATCAGGGTCACCCTGAGGAAGGCTCAGTGATGCCGAAATGTTGGTAAATACCCATTAAATTGCTGGGTGGTTATACATGACTTTATTTTGATAGGTTAATGTTGATATTTAAACATAACAAAGGAGCTACCAGCTAAAATCATGCACCTACACATTAACTTATTTTTTAACAGTATCTCAGAATCAACAATGGGTTAGATAATCCTGCAGGATGGAAACAAAGCACATCACAACCATGAATAATATAAAGATGAGCAACTACTATTATGATCTGTAATGCAGTGTTTTTTGAGCTAGAAAAATATGAGGAACACTGCAATTTCTAATGACTTGGGGATACATTAGCATTTTAGATTACTCATGGCAGAATACAAGTAAGGAAATCAATTATGAAAACTTGTGGCCACAATAACACTATTCTATGTTACGACACTTACAGTGGCTTGGCATTTTTCCTATTTTGTTTCCTTACAACCTGGAATTAACATTTATTTGGGGGGGGTTGTATCATTTGATTTACAAAACATGTCTACCACTTTGAAGATGCAATATATTTTTATTGCGAAACGAACAAGAAATAAAACAAAAAAACAGTAAACTTGAGCATGCATAACTCCCCAAACTCAATACAGCCACCTTTTGCAGCAATTACAGCTGCAAGTCTCTTGGGGTATGTCTATAAGCTTGGCACTTTAGCCACTGGGGTTGTTGCCCCAGTGGCAAAACTGCTCCAGCTCCTTCAAGTTGGATGGGTTCCGCCGATGAACCGCAATATTTAAGTCATACCACAGATTCTCAATTGGATTGAGGTCTGGGCTTTGACTAGGCCATTCCAAGACATTTAAATATTTCTCCTTAAACCACTCAAGTATTGCTTTAGCAGTATGCTTAGGGTCATTGTCCCACTGGAAGGTGAACCTCTGTCCCAATCTCAAATCTCTGGAAGACTAAAACAGGTTTCCCTCAAGAATTTCCCTGTATTTAGCACTATCCATCGTTCTTTAAATTCTTACCAGTTTCCCAGTCCCTGCCGATGAAAACCATCCCCACAGCATGATGCTGCCACCGCCATGCTTCACTGTGGGGATGGTGTTCTCGGGGTGATTAGAGGTGTTGTGTTTGCGCCGGACATAGTGTTTTCCTTGATGGGCAAAAAGTTCAATTTTAGTCTCATCTGACCAGAGTACATTCTTCCATATGTTTGGGGAGTCTCCCACACACCAAACATATTTGCTTTTTTTTCTGGACACTCTTCTGTAAAACCCAGCTCTGTGGAGTGTACAGCTTAAAGTGATCCTATGGACAGAAACTCCTATCTCCGCTGTGGAGCTTTGCAGCTCCTTCAGGGTTATCTTTGGTCTCTTTGGTGCCTCTCTGATTAATGCCCTCTTTGCCTGGTCCGTGAGTTTTGGTGGGCAGCCATCTCTTGGCAGGTTTGTTGTGGTGCCATATTCTTTCCATGTTTTAATAATGGATTTAATGGTGCTCCGTGGGATGTTCAAAGTTTCTAGTCTTTTTTAATAACACAACCTTGATCTGTACTTTTCCAAGACTTTGTCCCTGACCTGTTTGGAGAGTTCCTTGGTCTTCATAGTTCCCCATGCTTAGTGGTGTTGCAGACTCTGGGGCCGTTCAGAACAGGTGTATATATACTGAGATCAAGTGACAGATCATGTAACATCTATGCTGCACACAGGTGGACTTTATTTAACCAATTTTGTGACTTCTGAAGGTAATTGGTTGCACCAGATCTTACTTAGGGGGTGAATATATATGCACGCACAACTTTTCTGTTTTTGTTTAAAAAAAATAATAATTTCACTTATCCATTACATGAAATCCAAATTAAAATCAATTTAAATTACAGGTTGTAATGCAACAAAATAGAAAACGCCAAGGTGGTGAATACTTTTGCAAGGCACTGTATACAGCTCTTATTTAACCACACGTATTTGATTTTTCCCACAATTTTCGGACAACTCATACTCTTGATATTTCCTGATCATTATTAATGCAGAATTTATAATGTACCCCATTTCATATTTCCAGAATATTAAGGCAGTTAAAATGGACCAAACAGTGTTAAGATCAAAGCCACCATACTTCAGTAGTGCTGGTAAAAGCATTACTTCTACTCTTAGCACGTTCACAAGTAGTATAAAAACAGTGTATATAGTATCTGGTGCATATCACAATGGGTAAATAATGGATGTCAGACAGATACAGGATGTGACAGTGCTGGTACTGTAGTTCCTTGAACCCCACTGAAGGAGGCACCGGGAGAACGCTTTGTGTCACCGTCTGTGTTTCCCTCGCTCCCTCTAATATTCAGCCTTAAATATTACGTTTTCTACTCATATAGTCTCTGATCTGGTGGAATCTTCACAAGCAAAAAACGTTCGCGAAAAATTTAAAATTACAGTTCTGAAAAATCCTCCTAACAGAAACAGAATTGGAGAGTAGTGAAGTCAGGTGAAATCCTTCCAGAAACTACAGATTTTTGATGTTATGTCAGAATAAACTAAGCTCTGAAATGCATCCAAACCATGTACTGCAGCCCAATACATAATGCAAAAACATAATGCACAGACTTCATTAAAGTGTGCCCTCATTAAAGACCTCATTAAAGTGTGCCCTGCTTTAGCTAATAAAATATCACTAAATCAAGTAAATGTATGTTTTGAAGTTGTGTTTTGAAGTTGTGGCAGACACCTCTGGAGGATTGAGATCTCAATTAACAAGTTCCTCTAACCCCCCGGGCTTCCTGCTCAGGCATTCACCGGTAAGATTATGAGGACAACCGCCCACACACACAGAAACAGAAACATACAAACACACACAGAAACACACTCATTCTTGGCTTTATGCACATCTTGTTAAACCCTGGCTCACATGGAAATCGGATATGACTGGACTTATTTCCCAGATGGCCTTGTGTGTGTATTCTCTCTCTTTCTCGGTCTCTCACTCTTTCTCCTCTCGTTCTCGCTCTCTCTCTTCACCCCCATCTCTGCACTTTTAATAATTAGCTGTGTAAAGTGGGGACGTATTCCCATGCAGATCTTCATAACACTGAGCTGTGTTCCGGCAGTGAGCCAATTTTACATCAATGATATGACTTCCATTCAACCATGTGGTGAAATTAATTTACATGAAGCCCATGGCAAATGTTTAGGCTATTATTTCAACAATAGTTGAATAACAACTACTGGTACTTAATTACCATATTCTCCTCACTATGAAAGACCACAATTGATGCTAGAGTTAGTCAGAGTTGTCCACAAAATCAATTTGTTGTTGTATTCATTTTATTGGTCATGATTCATGTAATTTGGGCTTGTTCACTGCAATGTCTGAGCCCATTGTAACTGCAGAAACTCTCCAGAAGGTGTCTCTGTGTCTCTATTATGAGCGACACATAGCATTCACCTTATCCTTTTTTTGTCACTTACATGCAACTTTTTGTTAAAAGTGAAAGTGAAGACATCACTGTGCTTTGATTCCTTCAAAATGCAATGTCTCAATTCTAGAAAAGATCCATCCAAGATAGTAAACTCAATAATTAAAAGGAAATAGTGACGTGTTCTGTCAGGCTCAGACACAGGGGATTGTGTTGGTGCAGATTTCTAACAGTAGCATATCAATTAAACACCACAACTGGCTTTCAGTCCCCTGGTGTCCTTTCACTGTGCTTAACCCATCAAGCAAATTGTGACAGTATATGAGATGGATACTGGACTGTTCTGCACCACTGTAGGCTTTTTGTTTAGTTTCCTACGTATATGGTACTGTGTATATATGTATGCATATACAGTTGAAGTCGGAAGTTTAAATACACTTAGGTTGGAGTCATTAAAACTCATTTTTCAACCACTCCATACATTTCTTGTTAACAAACTATAGTTTTGGCAAGTTGGTTAGGACATCTACTTTGTGCATGACACAAGTATTATTTCCAATAATTGTTTACAGACAGATTATTTCACTTATAATTCACTGTATCACAACTCCAGTGGTTCAGAAGTTTACATTCACTAAGTTCACTGTGCCTTTAAACAGCTTGGACAATTCCAGAAAATGATGTCATGGCGTTAAAAGCTTCTGATAGGCTAATTGACATCATTTGAGTCAATTGGAGGTGTACCTGTAGATGTATTTCAAGGCCTACCTTCAAGCTCAGTGCCTCTTTGCTTGACACCATGGGAAAATCTAAATAAATCAGCCAAGACCTCAGAAAAATTATTGTAGATCTCCACAAGTCTGGTTCATCCTTGGGAGCAATTTCCAAATGCCTGAACGTACCACGTTCATCTGTACAAACAATTGTACGCAAGTATAAATACTATGGGACCACACAGCTGTCATACCGCTCAGGAAGGAGACACATTCTGTCTCCTTGATATTAACATACTTTGGTGCGAAAAGTGCAAATCAATCCCAGAACAACAGCAAAGGACCTTGTGAAGATGCTGGAGGAAACAGGTACAAAAGTATCTATATCCACAGTAAAACGAGTCCTATATCGAAATAACCTGAAAGGCCACTCAGCAAGGAAGAAGCCACTGCTCCAAAATCGCCATAAAAAATACAGACTACGGTTTTGCAACTGCACATGGGGACAAAGATCGTACTTTTTGGAGAAATGTCCTCTGGTCTGAAGAAACAAAAATAGAACTGTTTGGCCATAATGACCATCATTATGTTTGGAGGATAAAGGGGGATGCTTGCAAGCTGAAGAATACCATCCCAACTGTGAAGAACGGGGGTGGCAGCAATCATGTTGTGGGGGGTGCTTTGCTGCCGAAGGGACTGGTGCACTTCACAAAATAGATGGCATCATGAGCAAAGGAAAATTATGTGGATATATTGAAGCAACATCTCAAGACATCAGTTAAATGTTAAAGCTTGGTCACAAATGGGTCTTCCAAATGGACAATGACCCCAAGCATACTTCCAAAGTTTGGAAAAATTGCTCAAGGACTACAAAGTCAAGGTATTGGAGTGGCCATCACAAAGCCCTGACCTCAAACCCATAGAAAATTTGTGGGCAGAACTGAGAAGGCGTGTGCAAACAAGGAGGCCTACAAACCTGCCTCAGTTACACCAGCTCTGTCAGGAGGCATGGGCCCAAATTCACCCAACTTATTATGGGAAGTTTGTGGAAGGCAACCCGAAACGTTTGACCAAAGTTAAACAATTTAAAGGCAGTGCTACCAAATACTCATTGAGTGTATGTACACTTCTGACGTACACACATCAAATGAATCTAACTTAGTGACAACCAAGATCACGCTGTGACATATTCAAAACACTACTTTCAGAACCTATTTCAGTCTAAAGACTAAGATTTTGTTGTACTGTATTTTTTTGCATGTACTCAAACAAGAAGGGAACAGAAATACAACTATTTAAATGTTATATTTCAAAATGACTCAATACAGGGCAAACAGCATACTGTAAGCACACATACAGTAAAAATGCAAACATACAGTAAATATATTTTGTATATGCAAAGGAAGAAAAATATACCTATTTGTATTACTGTACGTTAGATCAATTGCACAGAACAGATAAAGAAACTGTCGAAATACAGTAAAATCACAAGTCAAGAAACAAATACTCAATTGTGAATACAAAATCAGTCATGTCTTGTGTTTTGGGCCGACTACAGATTTTCATCAACATAACAGGCAGTATCCTCCTTGGCCAGACAGCAGTGAAATATCTTCTAGCATCATGCATCCACCCCTGACAGGAATAAGTGTGGAATGTCACCACAGGCCTCCTCCATTGCCTGGAGAAGGGCCATACGTTCATGGAGTTTGCGATCATACACCTTTCCACCTCCTTGCTGAAAACAACTCCTCAATTGGGTTGAGAAATGGGGCATATAGAGAATTGTAAACCTGGGATGGTCATGGAACTAGGGCCGTGGCAGTCACAACAGTTTGTCAGCCAGTGATTGTCAAGCAAATAACTGCCAGTTTCACGGTAATTGACCGTTAATTAACATACACACATTTAGCATCTCCTGGCTTCCACTGCTACAAGCCACTGATGCAGACCTTTGGAACATCTACATTTTAAAAGGTCTAATAAATCCATGTAATATAGCCTACACTTCCACAATAAATCCATTGTTTATTTTAGACAGGTCTAAAAAACATGATAGGAAAATGTAGTCTATTTCAGAAGAACAGAATAGCATACTGAGTTGTCCTTATGTTAGGTCCCGATCTGGCTATGCCATTTGGCTGTGGGTTACACTCATTTAGCAGACAATATTTGTTTAGAATTCTGTACAATTGAATGAAGCTAAATAAATTATGAAGCTAATCAAAATATTTGAGGGAGTGTGCACGTGCGGCTAGTCTGTGTTGAGGGGTTGACAAAGAAACAGGTACTCCTATCTGCTTAATTGAGAGTTATTTATGTAACTTTAGTTGTGATACAAACGTTGGGCTATATTGTTTAGATTTTTAATACATTTTAAGGCTGCGTAATATGACTCTAATGATAATTTGAAAAAAGTTACATGAAAGGCATGAGCTCTGCTTTGTTTTTTTTGTGCAGGCTGAACTCACTTCATCAGTCTCTCATTCACAATTTGACAAGCACTTGATAATGCCTCGAATTTCCCGGCGGCATCCCCTTTGTGTGGCCGTAATGCACCCTAAAAAAATCCATGCCTTTTGCGGCCAATGACTGTTGTGCCCTTCGGCTGAATATAATTCCTTTCTCCCTATGTGCTGGGTGCTCCTCTCACATGGCTCTCCATCACCTGATTGGGTCTTTCTCACAGGCAACAAATACATCAGGGATGCAACTGTGCACGTCCTTATCCAATTCCAAGGTGCCTATTTAAGATATTGGAAGAACTGTCCACATTTACTTTTCGGCAGCCAACAAATGAGTAGGCCTAACAAACAACAAAAGCACTAGCCTATGTCAATCTACTAGTACAAAAGTATTCTGGGATTGCTGTGGGATGCAATAGATCCCAAATTATTACAACCACTAGGATAGAAAAAAAAAATTCACAATGAGGCTAACGCAACAGATCAGAAAGTTTAGCTTAAAATGTTGGTAAACTATTAGGCTAGTTCTTCACATAATAAGTGCAACAATGCGCACAGGGCAATAGGCTATAAGCGTGAATGTTCCATTAGCGGGAATACACCATTATCAAAAGTGAACTTAAATGCAGTTATGCATGTAATTTTTTTATTATAAAGGTGCGTTTTATGGTTAAAATGATCTTCCCCAAACTTGAAACTCAAGGGCTGCGTTTGTACACTGTATGCCAGTTAGGCTCTACACTCCTTGTAAAGCAGATTATTGTGCTTCATTTTAAGATGTTATTTGGCCACTTTAGTTATGATACAAACCTGAGGTGTGGGACTATGATTTGAAAAAGTAGCAAAAAAAGCTATGCATTGTTTTTTGCTTTACACTGGGCATCATTCACAAGTGTTAATATATAATTCACAAGTGATAGGCGAATATTATTACCCATCAGTCTATTATTGATTTAATCTTGTCTTTACATATACTAAATAAAATGTGTGAAATTTGTTTTGATTTAGAATGGACCATTATCATGCGCATGTCTCGAAATGTGGGCAGGGGGAAAGAAATACATGTAATCATTGCACTTAAATAGCAAATGGAGGATGCTTTTCCCATGGTTCATTTTCATGCCAGCCAGGTAGGGTATACTCCTGTTGTAAAGACAAGCATGTGTTTAATATAAGGATGGTTGATAAGCTCACTCTGTTATGGAGGATGGCAGGGTTTTCAATAATCTGTTGTTGGATTTCCCATAGTCTTATGGCATCATTTTTCAACTACCATTTGCACAATGGCAGCCTCTTGTTCGTCTGTAAATAGACGTGTTCTACCACCACATGGTGGTCGTCTTTCAGTTCTACAAAAACCAAATAGCCCACACTACAGTAATGCAGTATACAAGATAAACATGTTACAAAGTAGTATAGCTCCCAATTTCTAAATACAACTAAATACAAATGAGAAACACACACACATCAAATTAATCTAACTTAGTGACAACCAAGATCACATACTGTATTCAAAACACTACTATCAGAAGCCATTTCAGTGTAAATACTAAGATTTTGTTGTTATACTGCATATTGTTTGTGTATTCTCAAACAAGAAAGGAACACAAATGCAACATTTTTTGTTTTATATTTCAGGTGACTCAATACATGTCAAACAGCATACTGTAAGCACACAGTAAGCACACATACAGTAAAAATATTTAGCATATGCAAAGGAAGAAAAATAGGCCTAATTGTACTACAGTGCTGTATGTTAGATCAATTATACAGAATAGATAAAGAAACTGTCAAAATACAGTAAAATCAACATCATAAGTCAAGAAACAAATACTCAACTGCGAAAACAAAATCAGTCATGTCTTGTGTTTTGGTCCGACTACAGATTTTCATCAACATCACAGGCAGTATCCTCCTTGGGCAGACAACAGGGGAAATATCTTCTGGCATCACACATCCACTCCTGACAGGACTCTGCTGGAGAAGGGCCATACATTCATGAGTTTTGTGATCATACACCTTCCACTGCCATGCTGAAAACAACTCCTCAATGGGGTTGATGAATGGGGAATATGGTGGGAGAGAGAGAATTGTAAACCTGGAATAGTCATGAAACCAGTTGCGGACCTGAGCAGCCCAATGGAAACTCACATTGTCCCAAATTAGAACATAGATTTGCTGTTCAGGATGACCTGGCCCTCTCTGCTCTGGCTGAAAAAGATTGTAATGTAAGGTGTTCAGGAAATGAAGGAGAAGGGCAGTGTTGTATGGTCCAATGGTGGCATGGTGGTGGAGGACCCCATTGTGGCTGCGCATCTGGTGACATTTCCCCCAATTTGGCCAGGTACCTCAATGATGGCGCGTTGACCAATGATTTTCCTTCCCCTCCTCCTCGTCTTCGCGAAATTGAATCCAGCCTCATCTATGAATATAAGTTCCTGGGGGATGGGACTTGCATCCAACTCCATGAGTCTCTGAAATGACAATTAGTACTGTAATTCACTGGCAACATCAAGAGTGTGCAAAGCTGGCATCAAGGTGAAGGGTGGTGGTTACTTTAAAAATGTCAAATATAAAATGTATTTTGATTTGTTGAACAGTTTTGTGGTTACTACATGATTCCATATGTGTTATTTCATAGTTTTGATCTCTTCACTATTATTCTGCAATGTAGAAAATAGTAAAAATAAAGAAAACTCTTGAATGAGTAGGTGTGTCCAAACCTTTGACTGGTACTGTATGTTTACTCTATACTATACAAACTGTATCCATCTCTTTGGTTTGGCTCACCTCATCAATTTAGTGGTCATTGCAGTATTCTGAAATTCTATTTGCTCATCTACAGTTTCTGTATATTAAATGTCTTCAGAGAATAAATGTAACGGTTTTCTTCCGTTGAAGGAGAGGACCAAAGCGCAGGGTGGTTAGTGTTCATCTTATTTAATAATCAATCCAAACTGAACACTTCAATTTACAAAAACAACAAATGTGAAAACAGTACCATGTGGTGTAAAACACAGACATGGAAACAATCACCCACAAACAAACAGTGAAACCCAGGCTACCTAAGTATGATTCTCAATTAGAGACAACTAACGACACCTGCCTCTGATTGAGAACCATACTAGGCCAAACACAGAAAACCAACCTAGAAACACAAAACATAGAATGCCCACCCAACTCACGTCCTGACCAATTCAAACAAACAAATAACACAAATACTAGGGTCAGAACGTGACAATAAACCTCTACGGTTTTCATAATTCTATACCATGCAGTCTTTAGATTATGCACATGCTCCCATGGGTACTCCCACTGTAGACATTTATACTGCATGTTGCATGATACTTCATTAATATATTGCATTGTGATGGGAACTTTTATGTTTGTGATTTTCTAATAACCACTTGGACTGGTTTCATGCAAGTGACTGATTGATCGTGCCTGGAAGGAATCCTCACTGTCAATATCTGCAATTTGGCAGTATGCCCAGAACCTTGTTTTGAGAACGAAAGGGATATATCAGTTGCAAGGTCTCAGCTTGGAGTGAAGAATCCTCATGCGGAATTGGTCGGTCACATGCATGAACCAAACCTTAATGATGAATTAATTAGGAATAATGAATAAGCTGAATCATGCAAATATAACGTGTCTGTGTAAGCAATATATAAGAGAAGTAATGGGACGGCCCTGGGTAATTTCCACAACAATTTTGCATCACAAAACGGATGTTTGATTCTGCCTGCAGAGCTTTCCAGTGAGGGTCTGTGAGGAAAACAGCTGGCGCTTTATGAAGCGTGAGGGAAATTCCCATCTGACCAAAAGACAACGAGGACCCGCTCAGACTAGACCCTTACTGTGAGCTGCCCAGGAGACACATCATCCACGAACAATTGAGGGAAAGGGCGACTGAATTTCAGTAAGTCAATTTAAATGAATTTGAAAAAAAGAATGATAAAACCAATAAAACTAAACATAGAAAATGAAGAGGAGGGAACCACTAGTCTTAAGTAATAGCACAAGGAGTTATTCTATATGTATGGCTACATAGACTGCAGAGACTATAGATACGCAAGACTATTGTGGTGGATGTTATAAAATAAGGATTTGCTAAGAACCTCAACTTAGCACACACCGATACTGGCAGAATGTACATTTACATACAGGAAATAAATATATAGTATATACTACTAACGTTAACATTCATCTTATATTTTGAGCATTAACTTTTCTCATCACGGCCCCTTTTGTGGTAATGACAGATTGTGGCAATGACCAGTACACCAGCAGCATGAGAGAAGTTCGGATGGGATCTCTCTCCACCCTCACTCTACATGAACTCATGTCGCACTCCTGAGAGAAAAGGCATGAGAGAAAAGGCAGTTGATAGCTTCGACTGGATGCTGTGTACAGGTTGCTGGCTCGGACTCAGGTCTCAGGGAGAAGTGGTGAAAGACAGGGCCATAGTGAATGCCATTTTTGTCATTTCTTCAGCCAGTTAGAGGGGGTGAGGTTCACACTGTTCTTGGTCAAATGATCCCTTCCATGCATCTAGGTACCGTCTGTGGTCACCTTCGCCATAACCTCGAGTGAAGACAGAACAGAACAACAGTTTAGTTTAGGGCATTTCTGATTCAGGAAATCCAGACAAATGATTCACTGTGACAAATGACAAATTATTCACTGTATGACACATTATTACTACTACCAATATTCTTAATACAGATTTCTGATACAAATGTCAAAGAGAATAAGAACACACCATTAAAATCATTTTTGGAAATTTGCTTATACTCCCTTATCATATTGGCGACCTCACCGCAGAGTTACAGGGTTAGGGAGTTAGAGGGCTGACGGATCCTGAGGGAGAAATCCCAACCATCTGATGAGATTTGTTATTTAAGCAAGACAAAAACAAAGAAAACAAAACAACAACAGCAATAAAAATATATCACCCGAGCTGGGGAAAACTTCAATTTGTTTGGAGTAACTGTCAACCATTACCAAAATAAATATGTTCCTTTTACAGGAAGGCTTGTGAAGAAAATCTATTTGCATATTTACCAAAAGGCCCCAGGGGACTGGTAATTCCCCTTTGGACATATGACTCACATCGTGATTCATGCATCCAAAAACAAACAAACAACAACACTGTCTGTTAAATCAAAATAACAAACACAATTAGAATTACAACTCCATCTTTTAACTTAATTGTATCCCATAAGGTAATTCAAGGAATAGTAAAATAGACTAGAGACAGGTGTCCCTCATTCAGGGGCAGCTCTCTCTCTCTGTCCTTCTCGTGGTCAGAATCACACATAGGACTATTGATAACTTATAAATGTCTTCCTAATCATTAGTGTTTACATATTACATTTAAATATCACCCAATGCCTCTAGGCTTTCTAATGAGGGTGATCAGGCCTCACCAGAAAGTCGGAACAGAGGTAAGAGGTCATTCAGCCCCATTAAGTGAGTGTTTCTTTCCCCTCTCTTCCCCTGTACCTCAGACATTATTTAAAGACTTTTCAAACATTTAAAACATTTTGTGTATCAGGTTTACATTGGGTTTTTCAGTACATTTCTTATCAGGACAATTTACATGTGTGCAACCAAAACTCTGACAATAGATTAAAACTTCAGAACATTTTATTTGTGTGCCCTTTAAGGTGCATAATTTCTAACCTGTGAAAACCCACTAAGACCTAAATAAAAAGACCCTACACAATAAATCAAACACGGTATTAACACCACTAACAAATATTCATATCAGGTAGGTTGTGTGTGTGTGTGTGCGGTAAAACGTAGGCCAAAACCAAACAAATGGCCAGGCCTTACTTAATTGGGAGCTCCCTTTATGGCCGGATCTGGGTACCTTTATACTTAATAGAACTGCAGAATTTCGCTAACTCTTCTCCCAAGGCAACAACCCTGTGAAACATTTCAAAGGGAGAGATATGGACACCCCATCCTCTCCTAAAATAAAACATACATATTTCATTTGTTTTCACTTTGCTGAATCTTACTCAGTCCCAATCAATACAACATTTGAATTCATACTTTCCAATTAACTTTCTAATTAACTTCCCATTTCCTTTCTTTCCCACTTTCTTTGTTGCTTTCACTAGCCTACATATCTGTTTCCTTCAACTCAGAAAGCCCTCTCAATCACCATCACCCAGTACATTTCTCTTCCACTCTAACACTTGTTTCCCTCTACAGTCTACTATACTCTACCTCTGTATTTCCATCTAATGTTACTTTACCAGGTGAACAACACATTTTAAATTACAGACAAAACAAAACATGACACCTTCTGTTCACAAGGAGGCCACTGTCCTCCCTCCACTCTTTAGTCATTTGTGAGCTCCAATATTTACTAAGTATACTATAACCAATCTCTGTTGGAAGTTCACTATTTGCTTCATACTCATTTTATTGATAATCAATCTTATCCTTCACAGTCTAAGAATTTACCATCCACACTCTCCTCATTCACACGTGAGGCTCTTCCTCCTCTCAAAACTGTTGGTCATTCACACTTATTCTCCCATACATGCATGCTCAACACACCACTGTACAGTATTCAACTCTCACTTCTCTATTTTCACTACTCATAGCTCTCAGGCTACATAGACATTTATCCTATGCCTCGAACAGTACTGCAAATGGGGCTCTCACTAGCCCCGCCAAATCCCCTCTCTGGAATTTAGGATCCTTCTTTAAGTTTTTATTAACCCATCCACAACCCCTTCTCTTCGGAGGACAAATATATATATATATTTTTTAAATAGTTTTTCTGATACATATATATTTCATACATTTATACATTTTACATACACATTTTGCATACACCTTTTACATACATGGAAATGTAATATAAAGCAGTCACATAACAATAATACATTACCAAACATAAGCTCTTTAATCCCAACCCTCAGCCACTCTCAGCCCATCCCACCTATCACCATAGACCACCCTTGTTTGGTTTCCATGTGCCATGTATTTTTCAGTTGTGTTTTGATCCTTTATATAATATTTTTAGCTTTCTAATTGTCTGGTATCCATGGATTGTGAGCTAAAGATGAAAACCTTTCCTACAAGTATTATTATATTATTTATTGACCAACTATGGCTTTCCAAATTGCCCAACACTGCTATTTGAAAGGTTGATTTTAAGTACATGTTGTGATTTTTTAACCATTCCTGAACCTGTGACCAGAAACAAGCTACATAGGGGCAATGACAGAATGAATGATCTATTGATTCTGTCTCTTCGCAGCAAAATCTACAGAGCTGATATTATATGCCCTATATATATATATATATATATATATATATATATATATATATATATATATATATATATCATTCTGTTGGTGGCAGCAGCTGTCAACATTTTTGTCCTCAAATGAAACTGGTATATTTTTCTATTTATGCCAGTTCCTTTTAGCCAATTTGTATCTTTAATATATGTCAGGCAAACAAGTTCCCTACCTTCTCCCTTTTCCACGTGCCTCCATTTTTGTGGTAATGCTGCAATCCGCTGGTTGTAAGATTGGATTGTGCAGATATTCCCATACATTTTCTATAGCAGCATATGTGACATAACTCCTCCGTTTCTATTCATAATATCATTAATAAATATACTTTTTTTTAAATGTAAAAAATCCATAAAGAATGTTTTTTTATTAATCAGTATTTTTGAGTTTAACCATAACATTTGTTGTAATATTTATTCTATATTTTCTGGAGGATAAAACTGAAATTGTAACCAGCTTTGTATATCTTGTTTAAGAAAAAGGCGATATTTTGTTTTCAATTTGTCGGGAATGAGAAGTTATAATCTGTATGATGGCAATAAGGTAATTTTTGAACAAAAAATGTGCCTTTCTTAATAATCTATTGGAGAACCATTTTGGGTTTAAGTATCAGTTATGACTGAGTGACGCTTTTAGTGAGAGTTTATAAGCTTTAATATTTAATAATTTTACCCTCATATGATTTTAAAAATGAGTCGTTTGGAGTAGGCAGTGCCATTACATTAGTAAGTAAGTAAGTAAACTGTGATAGGACCAAAGAGTTAATCGATGAGATTCTAATTTCTATTGAAATTGATTGTGGTAAATACATTTGTATTTTTTTAGATGTGTGTCTACTTCTGCTACTACCATTTTATTGGTAAATTACGTAATATGTCATAATTAGGTTTTAGTCCAGAGAGGCTAGAAAAGTAATCAAAATCTTCAATGAGACTGTGCAGGGATCCATATTGTAGACTTAAGAACAAACTTGAGTCATCGGCAAACATTGGGATAGGGGGCAGTATTTTGACGTCCGGATGAAAAGCGTGCCCAAAGTAAACTGCCTGTTACTCAGGCCCAGAAGCTAGGAAATGCATACAAATATAATAGATTTGGATAGAAAACACTCTAAAGTTTCTAAAACGGTTGAAATAATGTATGTGAGTATAACAGAACTGATATGGCAGGTCAAACCCTGAGCACAAACCATCCCCCCAAAAAATGTTTTCAGCTTACCACTATTTTCAATGGCTATCACTTTTATTATAAGGCGAAGTCCTTCCAGATTGCAGTTCCTAGGGCTTCCAATAGATGTCAACAGTCTTTAGAAAGAGTTTCAGGCTGGTTTTAGGAAAAATGAGCCAGAAATTGTAGTTTTTCTAGGTGGCTCCCATTTTGGCTGTAGTGTTTCAAGCGCGAGGAAGAGAGCACGTTCTTTGGTATTTTTCTCCGGTAAAGACAATAACGATTCTCCGTCTTAAATTTGATAGTTTATTTACGTAGTAGGGTACCTAAGGTTTGATTATAAACGTTGTTTGACTTGCTTGGAAAAGTTTATTAGTAACGTTTGGAAGCGCCAAATTCAAAAACAGAAATACTCATACTTTAAAATCCCTAAAACATACAAGTGTTATACATCAGCTTGAAGATAAACGTTTTGTTAATCCAACCGCTGTGTCAGATTTCAAAAAGGCTTTACGGCAAAAGCAAACCATGCGATTATCTGAGAACAGCGCCCAGCAGACAAATCATTACAAACAGTAACCAGCCAAGTAGAGGAGTAACAAAAGTCAGAAATAGCGATAGAATTTATCACTTACCTTTGACAATCTTCGTATGGTTGCACTCACAAGACTCCATGTTACACAATACATTTTTGTTTTGTTCGATAAAGTCCCTGTTTATGTCCAAAACCTCAGTAATCAGTAATGGCACAAAGCGCAGTCACAGTAGGCAGATTACACATTTAAAAAGTACCATAAAAGTTCATAGAAACATGTCAAATGTTGTTTATAATCAATTGTCAGGTTGTTTTTGTCATAAATAATCAATAATATTTCAACTGGACAATAGCTTCGTCAATAGAAAAGGCAAATCAAGAAAGGCGCACTCTCAGGATCGTGCAGGACACATCTCTGAAAATGTCCACTGGCCTCTCATTGAAAGTGGTGTTTCTCCCTCATTTTTCAGAGTAAAATCCTGAAACAATGCCTAAAGACTGGCCACATGTAGTGGAAGCCATAGGGATCGTGAACTACGTCATAAGTCTTTGTATGGTGGATAGGCTTTCAATGGAGAAACAGCCATTTCAAAATAATAGCACTTCATGGATGGATTTTCCTCAGGTTTTTGCCTGCCATATCAATTCTGTTATACTCACAGGCATTATGTTAACAGTTTTGGAAACTGTAGAGTGTTTCCTATCCCAATCTACCAATTAGAAGCACATCCTAGCTTCTAGGCCTGAGTAGCAGGCAGTTTATTTTGGGCACGCTTTTCATCCAAAATTCCGAATGCTGCCCCCTTATCCCAAAAAAGTTAATGACTTTAATTTAAGAATTGTATTTGTATTTACAGATGGTTTGTTATTAAGGCACATGAAAGTTCACATGTTCCAAATACAACAAGTGTAGACCTTACTGTGAAATGCTTACTTACAAGCCTATAACCACCAGTTCAAGAAGAGTTAATAAAATATTTACCAAATAAACTAAACTTTAAAATAATAAAAAAGTAACACAATAAAATAACAACAACAAGGCTATATACGGGGTTACTGGTACCGAGTCAGTGTGTGGGGGTACAGGTTAGTTGAGGTAATTTGTACATGTAGGTAGGGGTGAGGTGACTATGCATAGATAATAAACAGCGAGTAGCAGCAGTGTACAAAACAAATGGGGGGGTCAAAGTAAATAGTCCGGTGGCCATGTACTACTTGCCGTGCGGTAGCAGAGAAAACAGTGTATGACTTGGGTGAATGGAGTCTCTGACAATTTTATGAGCTTTCCTCTGACACCGCCTATTATATAGGTCCTGGATGGCAGGAAGCTTGGCCCCAGTGATGTACTGGGCCGTACGCAATACCCTCTGTAGCTTCTTATGGTCAGATGCCGAACAGTTGCCATACCAAGCGGTGATAAAACCTGTCAGGATGCTCTCGATGGTGCAGCTGTAAAACTTTTTGAGGATCTGGGGACCCATATCAAATCTTGTCAGTCTCCTGAGGTGGAAAAGGTTTTGTCTTGCCCTCTTCATGACTGTCTTGGTGTGTTTGGACCATGATAGTTTGTTGGTGATGTGGACACCAAGGAACTTGAAATTCTCGACCAGCTCCACTACAGCCCTTTTGATGTTAATGGGGGCCTGTTCAGCCAACCTTTTCCTGTAGTCCACGATCAGCTCCTTTGTCTTGCTCACATTGAGGGAGAGGTTGTTGTCCTGGCATGACATTGCCAGTTCTCTGATCTCCTCCTTATAGGCTGTCTCATCGTTGTCGGTGATCAGACCTACCACTGTTGTGGGTTTGGCCACGCAGTCGTGGGTGAACAGGGAGTACGGGGGGGGGGGCGGACGACGACTAAGTACACACCCCTGAGGGGCCCCAGTGTTGAGGATCAGCGCGGGAGATGTGTTACTGCCTACCCTTACCACCTGGGGGCGGCCCGCCAGGATGTCCAGTATCCAGTTGCAGAGGGTGGTGTTTAGTCCCAGGGTCCTAAGCTTAGTGATGAGCTTCTTGGCACTATGGTGTTGAACGATGAGCTGTAGACAATGAACAGCACTAACATAGGTGTTCCTTTTGTCCAGGTGGGAATGGGCAGTGTAGAATATGATTCAGATTGTGTCATCTGTGGATCTTTTGGGGCGATATGCAAATTGGAGTGGGTCTAGGTTATCTGGGAGGATTTTTTAAATTTTATTTTTATTTCACCAGGTAGGCTAGTTGAGAACAAGTTCTCATTTGCATCTGCGACCTGGCCAAGATAAAGCATAGCAGTGTGAACAGACAACAACACAGAGTTACACATGGAGTAAACAATAAACAAGTCAATAACATAGTAGAAAAAAAATAATCTATACTGTTGATGTGAGCCATGACCAGCCTTTCAAAGCACTTCATGGCTACAGATGTGAGTGCTACGTGGCGGTAATAATTTAGCCAGGTTACCTTCGCTTCCATGGGCACAGGGATTATGGTGGTCTGCTTGAAACATGTAGGTATTACAGACTCGGTCACGGAGAGGTTGAAAATGTCAGTGAAGACACTTGCCAGTTGGTCAGCGCATGCTTTGAGTACACATCCTGGTAATCCGTCTGGCCCTACGGCTTTGTGAATATTGACCTGTTAACCTCTCTAGGGCAGGGGGGCAACATTCAGAATTTTGGATGAAAAGCATGCCCAAATTAAACAGCCTGCTACTCGGGCCCAGAATATATGATATGCATATAACTGGTAGATTTGGATGGAAATCACTCTAAAGTTTCCAAAACTGTTAAAATAGTGCCTGTGAGTATAACAGAACTGATTTAGCAGGCGAAAACCTGAGAAAAATCCATTCAGGAAGTTTTTTGTTGTTGTAGTTTTCTATTCAATGCCATTACAGTATCCATTGACTTAGGACTCCATTTGCAGTTCCTATGCCTTCCACTAGATGTCAACAGTCTTTAGAAATCGTTTCAGGCTTGTATTCTTATACATGAGGGAGTAAGACCAGTCTGAACGAGTGGACCCTACCGTGTCGCAGAGCTTTTTCATGCGCATGTGCATTTCTTGTTTACCTTTTATATTGACGACGTTATTGTCAGGTTGAAATATTATAGATCATTTAGGCTAAAAAACAACCTGAGGATTGAAAATAAACATAGTTTGACATGTTTCTATGAACTTTACGGATACAATTATGATTTTCTGTCTGATTGTTTTGACTGCGTTTGAGCCTGTGGATTACTGAAGAAAACGCGCTAACAAAACGTTTTTTGGATATAAAGAGACTCCATCGGACAAAAGGAACATTTATTGAGTAAATGAATGTCTTCTGATTGCCACCATATGAAGATCATCAAAGGTAAGGGATTAATTTTATTTCTATTTCTGAGTTTTGTAACGCTTCTGCTTGGCTGGTTACTGTTTGTAAATATTTGTCAACTGGGCTATGTTCTGGGCTAGGTATGTTCTAGGCTAGGTATGCTTTCGCCAAAAAGCATTTCCTAAATATGACACTGTGGTTGGTTTAACAAGAAGTTAATCATTAAACCTATGTACATGTTTTGTTTTCAGAATTTTTATAATGAGCATTTCTGTCATTGAATTTGGCGCTCTGCAATCTCACTGGATGTTGGCCAGCGGCCCACGTATCCTAGAGAGGTTAAAGGTCTTGCTCACATCAGCTACCGTGAGCGTTATCACACAGTCATCCAGAACAGCTGGTGCTCTCGTGCATGCTTCAGTGTAGCGTGCCTCGAAGCAAGCATAAAAGGCATTTAGCTCGTCTGGTAGGCTCGCGTCACTTGGCAGTTCATGTCTGGGTTTCCCTTTGTAGTCTTTAATAGTTTTCAAACCCTGCCACACCCGACGAGCGTCAGAGCCGGTGTAGTAGGATTCAAAACAAATCAAATTTTATTTGTCACATACACATGGTTAGCAGATGTTAATGCGAGTGTAGCGAAATGCTTGTGCTTCTAGTTCCGACAATGGAGTAACATCCAACGAGTAATCTAACCTAACAATTTCACAAAAACTACCTTATACACATAAGTGTAAAGGAATGAATAAGAATATGTACATAAAAAAATACATGAATGAGTGATGGTATAGAACGGCATAGGCAAGATGCAGTGGATGGTATAGAGTACAATATATACACGAGCTGAGTAATGTAGGGTATGTAAACACTATATGAAGTGGCATTGTTTAAAGTGGCTAGTGATACATTACACCAAGATGGCAAGATGCAGTAGATGGTATAGAGTACAGTATATACATATGAAATGAGTAATGTAGGATATGTAAACATTATATGAAGTGGGATTGTAAGGGTTGATTGAATATGTGTGTAAACACACCAGCCAGCTGGTCTGCGCATGCTCTGAGGACACGGCTGGGGTTTGCCATCTGGGCCTGCAGCCTTGCGAGGGTTTTACACGTTTAAAAGTTTTTCTCACGTTGGCTGCAGTGAAGGAGAGCCCGCAGGTTTTGGCAGCGGGCCGTGCCAGTAGCACTATAGTGTCCTCAAAGCGCGCAAAGAAGTTGTTCAATCTGTCTGGGAGCAAGACATCCTGGTCTGCGATGGGGCTGGTTTTCTTTTTATAGTCCGTGATTGACTGTAGACCCTGCCCCATACCTCTCGTGTCTGAGCTGTTGAATTGCAACTCTACTTTGTCTCTATACTGACGCTTAGCTTGTTTGATTGCCTTGCGGAGGGAATAGCTACACTGTTTGTATTCGGTCATGTTTCCGGTCACCTTGCCCTGATTAAAAGCAGTGGTTCGCGCTTTCAGTTTTGAGCGAATGCTGCAGTCAATCCACGGTTTCTGGTTTGGGAATGTTTTAATAGACACTGTGGGTACGACATCTCCGATGCACTTGCTAATGAACCCGCTCACCGAATCAGCGTATACATCAATGTTGTTGTTTGCCGCAATGCGGAACATATCCCAGTCCACGTGATCGAAGCAATCTTGAAGCGTGGAATCCGATTGGTCGGACCAGCCTTGAACAGACCTGAGTGCGGGAGCTTCCTGTTTTAGTTTCTGTCTATAGGCGGGGAGCAACAAAATGGAGTCGTGGTCAGCTTTTCCAAAAGGAGGGCGGGGGAGGGCCTTATATGTGTCGCGCCCTGGTTGATATGCTGATAGAATTTAGGGAGCCTTGTTTTCAGTTTACAGTTTACAGTTTACATAGTGTCAAATGAAGTTCGTTCAGGTCCATCGATGTGTCTGCTTGGGGGTGGGGGGGGATATGCGACTAGGATTATAATCGACGAGAATTCTCTAGGTAGATAATGCGGTCGGCATTTGATTGTGAGGAATTCTAAGTCAGATGAACAGAAGGACTTGAGTTCCTGTATGTTGTTATGATCACACCATGTCTCATTAATCATAAGGCATACACCCCTGCCCTTCTTCCCTTCCAGCTGGGATCCGATCCATTGTCCTGGATGGTGGGCAAAACAGAGGATCCGCTTCGGGAAAGTCGTATTCCTGGTCGTAATGTTGGTATGTTGACTTTGCTCATATCCAAAAGTTCCTCCTGACTGTATGTAATAAAACCTAAGATTACCTGGGGTAACAATGTAAGAAATAACACATAAAAAATAAAAAACATACTGCATAGTTTCCTAGGAACGCGAAGCGAGGCGGCCATCTCTGTCAGCGCCGGAAGTTCAGTGGGCTGTGGAGGCTTTGCTTTGCTTGTTTGATGGTTAGTCTGAGGGCATATTGGGATTTATTATAAGCGTCCAGATTAGTGTCCCACTCCTTAAAAGCGGCAGCTCTAGTCTTTAGGTCGATGCGGATGTTGCCTGTAATCCCTGTAGAATAGCATCCGCATCATTTGACCATGTTCGTTTTCAGTGAGTCACTGGTACTTCCTGCTTTAGTTTTTGCTTGTAAGCAGGATTCAGGAGGATAGAATTATGGTCAGATGGAGGGTCGGGGGAGATCTTTGTATGCATCTCTCTGTCTGGAGTAACGGGGGTCTAGAGTTTTTTCCCCTTCTGGTTGCACATGTGACATAAACATTTTGTAAAACTGATTTAAGTTTGCCTGTATTAAAGTCCCCAGCCACTAGGCTACCAGAAGGCAATTCCCCAGCCACCAGAAGGCCATTCTGCAGAAGGCCAGAAGGCCATTCTTTATGTAGTAGAATACATCCTGTACTGCACTGCGGTAGTTGACATGAGAGTATACAGTAGTATATACTATACGGATCCTTGGCTTTGACGGCTCAAGTATAACAGATTATGGGGCATGGCAAGTAAGTGACAGCAAGAGGATTAAGGAAGTAGTATAAGCCTAAACCTAAAGAAAAAAAGAGCAATATGAAATTCATTGAGAGGTTCAGCAGAGTCAGTGAGCATGGGGATAGATGTTGGATATCAGTGTCAATAATGTAAAAGCGTCCCAAACGGCACCCTGTTCTTGGCCTATGTAACCCCATAGGGCTTTGGTCAAAACTAGTGCACTACATACAGGTGTAGTATATTCATTTCATTCTGTTGACACAGATAATTTTCCTGCACTGCACTAGATCCCGCACCTTAACTATACCCTACTATAGCCTATCAAAACTCATTTCCTCTTAGAAATGATCACTTTTGTTTTTTTAATAAATAAATCCTCCTGTTTAAGACTTTTTTTATTCCTGCAACAAAACTGTTCAAATTAAGATCCCATTTTTGTAAGAAATAAGTTGACATTTGGGATATAACCAATGTAAACTGATTTCAGGTGAACAAAATATTGGTTATGTCGCTCAAGGTCCATATGGACTATCAGTTTAAGAATAGGTTATTACCTGAGAGCTTCGATATAAGTTACATTTTTTCAGATAATTATATATCAATCACTTCCTGTGGTCGGGGACTCAGGGTTGTTCCTTTGCCACCAGCTTTCTTTGTGACGTGATATTCACCATCATCCGCTTTCTTTGTAAGATGTAAGCTTGATGGACTTGCCACCGATATACTCTCTATGCCATTTATTTCATTAGCCAATGACAATAAGAGTAGCATATCACTGTGGTGGTGTCACGACCTGACCATAGAGAGCCCCTGGTTCTCTATGGTGTAGTAGGTCAGGACGTGACTAGGGGATGATCTAGTATATCTATTTCTATGTTGGTGCTAATGTGGTTCCCAATTAGAGGCAGCTGTTTATCGTTGCCTCTGATTGGGGATAATATTTAGGTAGCTATTTCCGGACCTGTGTTTTGTGGGATATTGATTGTTTGTTAGTGTGTTTGGGCACTATGTCCTCACGGTCTCTGTAAGATTTGTTATTTTGGTATTGTTAGTTTCAATAATTATGTGGAACTATACTCACGCTTCGCCTTGGTCCGCTCATTTCCAAGATTGTGACAGATGGTTTACAGTGTATAAGCAGAATTGGTTGAAAGATTGGATACATGCATGTACTGTATGTACTGTACATAAGGGTCAATGTATACTGAACAAAAATATAAACGCAACATACTACAATTTCATTGATTTTACTGAGTTACAGTTCATATGAGAAAATCAGTCAATTGAAATAAGTTAATTAGGCCTTAATCTATGGATTTCACATGACTGGGAAGACAGATATGCATCTGTTGGTCACAGATACCAAAAAAAATGGGCCTCACAATAGCCTCAGGATCTCGTTACGGTATCTTTCTGCATTCAAATTGCCATTGATAAAATGGCAATTGTGTTTTTTGTCCGTAGCTTATGCCTGCCCATACCATTATTCCTCCGCCATGATGGGGCACTCTGATGACAACGTTGACATCAGCGAACCGATCGCCCACACAACGCCGTACACGTGGTCTGTAGTTGTGAGGAGGTACTGCTAAATTCTCAAAACAACATTGGAGGTGGCTTATGGTAGAAAAATTAACATTAAATTCTCTGGCAATAGCTCTGGTGGACATTCCCGCAGTCAGCATGCCAATTGCACGCTCCCACAAAACTTGGGGCATCTGTGGCATTGTGTTGTGTGACACAACTGCACATTTTAGAGTGACCATTTATTGTCCCTAGCACAGGGTGCACCTGTGTAATGATCATGCTGTTTAATCAGCTTCTTGATATCGTTAGGTTCTGAACAAACAGACTAAAAACTCAAATGGACAACTAGAAAAAGCTCAAACCAAGTTTATTCACCCGCTGGGACATACAGCTGCAAAGACAACCTATGATTACGCAAGCACATATATTTATAACCTCCTACTAGTCAGGGTCAACAGCCAATATATATTTGTTGCTAGGGAGGCACTTCATTTGTTCTTCTCACTGGTGTAGTCATGGTCCTGCCTGATGCTAGAACCTTCCTGGGTGTGGAAGTGTATGTGTGTGAGATAGGAAATAGTAGGAGGGTCGTTGGCGTAGGCCCCTCTGTCCCCACTCCCAGAGGTTTCTTCTCACTTCATCTGTTGACTTGACCTCGAGCTGAATTCTTCACTCCTCCCTAGTTCCGCAGCTGGCCTGTCTTAGCAGAAACTGAAACTAGATTGTTGCCCTTTGCCTCCCTCTTTAGGAATATTGATATTCAACAATAACCTGTTTGAACAAAATATTAACTTTTTGCACTTCCCCTTACAACAAGTTCCTATCCACCCTTCCTTGACCCGAAAATATGCATTCCTTATACATGTAAATAAGTCATCAATAAGTTATAGTATGGTAACATGAATATGTATATTTCAAGCTAGAATACAAGAAAATGCCACAGCTGTCAGGTGGACGATTTATCTTGGAAAAGGATAAATGCTCACTAACAGAGATGTAAACGCATTTGTGCACAAACTTTGAGAGAAATTAGCTTATTGTGCATATGGAACATTTCTGGGATCTTTTATTTCAACTAATGAAACATTGGACCAATACTTTACATGTTGCGTTTCTGTTTTTGTTCAATGTAGAATTAGTCTCACCCACCAGCTGGCTCTATCTCAAATAGCCTTGGGGACGAGGTTAACGTTCAATGTAGAATAGGATCTTAGTATTTTGAAATATGGGAATATCATGGGTATTCAAACATAATAAAGTTGTCACCATTGACCAGTAGTCCTTAATATGCACAGACTATTGCTTCACACCATCACAAATACCATTCCATATCCCTGGCACAATGCACCAAATATCCTACCATAATAAAAGACAACAATGTGTCCAATTGTTCTCATGAATAACATTATAACCTAACACTAGATGACAATTACACTGCAAAGACCTTGGTTTATACTGACACATCCAATGTTTTGGAACACAATTGGATAGAACATTAAATGCTTTTTATAGAAGTGATGGAAAATCTTCTCAATAAGGGGACCCAAATAGAGGTCTCAGAGAAGGTGGTCTGTATGCGACTTCCATTAGTGATGAAAATATTTGAAACTACTTCAAGGAATAGTGCTGCCCAGAACCATATAGCCTATATAGTATACAGTACCAGTCAAATGTTTGGTATCCACATACTTTTGTATATACTGTGTGTATCATATTTCCGATCCCGACTCCATTCAAGTGTTAAAACCAGTTGAGTGTCAGGCAACACATCCAGAAGTGTTGAGAAGGGAATTTATAAATAACAGTCTATAATATAATCTATGCAATGCCAGGTGCAATATAAAACTCAGGCTGGAGTGAGCAACAACTCCAGTATCCCTCAGGGCATTTGCCTTCGGCCGTTATTCTTCTCTATTTTTACAAATTATTTGCCACTTGTCTTACAAGATGCTTAAATGACTATGTATGCTGATGATTGCACACTACACATCAGCACCTACAGCCTGTGAGCTCAGTAAGACTCTTAGCAAGGAGTTATTGTCAGTGTCAGAATGGCTAATTAAAAAGAAACGGGTCTTTAATAAATATAAAACTAATACCAGAGGGGGGGGGGGCGTAGAACAAAACATAGAACACTGTTGTGTTCGGGAGAGTCTCACCTTTCCATAGATTGGTCATATTAGTAGGCCAAATCGGGATGTGTCATGGTCTGACAAACAACGCTGTAGCTCGACCACCTTCCACCTCAGATGCAGAAGGCCACCATAGGCGGATGCAGTGGGTTGAGACACAGCCCATTAAAAACAGCTAACCCTGACAGATTTTGAGGGGAATTTTACTTACTGTAGATTAAAGCACCGGGGGGTTTGAAATTATTTTCTCAGATGTAGGTGGAATGTGTCTTCTAGTGAGAAGTACCTGCCAGTGTCTAGCAGTGAAGGACACCTCACCATATATTCCATTATTCTGAAAGCCATAAAACACTCCTCTGGAAGTAGGAAATAGCAAAAATTCTCAAAGAGATAAATACATTTCTTGACCAAGTGGCATATTCAGAGACTGAATGAAAGGACTAACAACTTGAGCAGACTATATGTTTGATATTGGTAGTATGAGTCATTGGAGGAATCAATATTTGGCCTGCAAGTTATATTTAGTAGCATAGCATACATATGGAATTGGCCATGGAACAGTCTCTTACTGAGGAATATGAAAGATAAACATCCCTCAGATGATCAAATTAAAAGAGTAATACATTTGGCTTACAGTAGTACATGCCATTTATCAGGGGGTAATAATGGGGTCCTATTTCAATTTCATATGCTTTTCCCTTATACCTTTAAGCTAACATATGCATGTTCCTATATTACAATATCTCAATGTGACAAAACTGAAAGACCTCAATATTCCAGAACATCTGACAAAATAATGCAACAGCTGTTGCCACAGTTGCTTTTCTAATTATAATTTCAGTGTACTATAAACAGAGGGACACTGACCTAATTGGCTTAAATTGAGTCACGCTTTCTACTGACTCATACCTGGAAACTTTATATTACATTGAAAATCACATATTTCATGTCTTGCTAATTATCCACGGAACATAGTCAGAAAGAACTGAAGTAAAAACAAAAGAAAGTTGATCAATCAAGGGACAATACTCAATCATGGGAGAATACTAACACTATACAGAACCATAGGCTACACTATACAACTGTAGGTTGTTCGACAGTAAACTAAACTTTATTTTGCACTGTCGAACAACCTATATAGGCTACCAAGAATTAAATTTTGCCACATTCTTGCAAAAATATTACATTATGCGTCTGCAATCTTAATAAATGTCTTGTCGGAAGGAATCATTTAATGTAAGGAAACATTTAATACTGAAATCTTCCCTTTCCGAAACCAATTTTGGGACGCAACTTAGCAGATCCTTTTAAACCCACTCTCAATCTCCATCCAAGCTTCATTTTAAAAAGGCTCACTGGCATTAATGGAAAATAATACCTTACAATAACAGAGCCAGTCTTCTCTAGCAATCTAGCAGCATTAGACTGCTTCTTTAGACTGATTTGCAGTGAGAGGTGGATGGTTCCCTCGTTTTGAGTTGCATTAGAATCAGCGATGGAGGGAAAATGGAAGGAGAAAAAGAGTTAGAACTACTCAGCTACAGTTTTAGGTTTGGTTAGTGTTCAGAGTAGGGTTGTAGACAAGGTCAAGGTTGCATTTGCATATACAGGTGTTCCTTTGGCTTTTATTTTCACTCAAATTTGCAAGTAGTAATACTTCTGCCTCTTGTGGAATGTAGCCTATACCCTCTAGTACACTGAACACTCAAAGGGAGGGCTTCCACTCTTCATTTAATGGAACATGTATTTGTTTATTACAGCGGGAGCCAGACTTTCCCCAGAAATAATTCCCAAGATAAAAGTTGCACTATTTCAGTTACGCAGTTTGCTTTGCCTCGTAATTTTTTTTAGCATCACATTAGGGTTTGTTGTTTAATGCATTTCAGTCACACTCTATTCATAACACCTGTTTTCAGCTTTAGAGGGAAAATAATGATCAGATTAAATTGTTGTGTGTTTTATATTGGCTTGTTGAGTGTTCTATTAATCTCAAGGGTTTACAAATGATCCTTGAATATATTGTATATCCAGGGAATTCGTAATCATACTGTGTATACCTAATCTAAGCAAAAATGCACACTGCATTAAACATGCTTCTTTCATCACATATACAATTTAATCTGATCAGGGATAAGATCATAGAGGAAATGGTGATTTGGGATAGCACGGCTTTGGTGTTATGTAATGTAATGCTAGAATTAGTTTCTAAATGAACCCGATCTACCTGTCTATACTCTGTTGGACACATGCCTGAGAAGCTTAATTGTTTGATATTCACCCCATTGAATTGAGGTTAAACACATTCTGAGTGGGCACTAATGTGATGTATTTCAATGTGTTTGTTTACTTTCATCGTAGGTATTATAATACAACTCAGGCATTCTATATCCACACAGGCATTATAATGTGCTGTTCTCTGAGCTTCCAGAGAGCTTTTGTCTCCCTCTTATTGTATTGCTGTATGTCAGAGGAGCTGAAATCCTATGGAGAACTCCTTTTGTCTGAGAAACATCACTTGTTAATATAGAAACTCCAAGCGTATTGGCGGCTAGGTTGTGATTAGGTGGAGGTGGGCGGTATCTTTTTAAGTGTGATAGATAGAGTCGTAGTTTCAGGCTGCTGCTACCGCCTCATGTTCTGTCCTGGCTGTCCCCCGGGGAGCTCAAGGATGAGCCTGCATGAGCTGCAGTATATTCTATCTTAAAAACCTTTAGTTGCTTTATTTTCAACCCAATACGAACAAACACTGCTCATTTATGTTGTGCTATAAACTCCCGGCCTCCTCAGCAGCAGGCTTTCATTGAAACTTTTCATGTTCAACCTCATTTTATTTAAAAGGATTTGTGTGAATTTAGACTCCATGTAAGTACAGATAACTGTATAATCAAACTAAATTACAATCCAACTTTATGTACACAGTACAGACAGATCAGTAGAAACAGATCGGTCTACACTTCAGGATATAGTGAGCTCCAAAAGTGTTGGGACAGTGACACATGTTTTGTTGTTTTGGCTCTGTACTGTACTCTAGCACTTTGGGTTTGGAAATGATGCAATAACTATGAGGTTAAAGATAAGACTGTCAAGTTTAATTTGAGGATATTTTCATACATATCGGGTGAACCATTTAGAAATAACAACACATTTTAGAATGTGTCACTGTCCCAATGCTTTTGGAGCTCACTGTAACTATTTGGGTTTTCTGAGGTGAATACTGGAGGGGATTACTGACAATTTGCATGACGGTGCTTGAGAGGGTACAATTTATGATGACATCTTCTGCATGATGATCAGGGCCCGATTAATTAGCTGCTTGGTTTGGCAACTTGGTCTCCCTCACTAATTGTGTCAGTGGTCATCATGGGGGAACATGATTTCATGATGTTCAAATGTTGACAGGGAACCAGTAAACCAGTGTCAGTTTTATGCACAGTCAGCCTTTGGGCTTCTGAATCGGATCAATATTCAATAATCATAATAATATATGTTTTAGAAAATGTCATGTGTTTTGGCATCTTGTCTGTCCCATAGTAGTAGTAGTAAATGTTCCTATTTTGGTAAGTAATGACTAATTACTACAAGTTTTACATTTCCAGCATTGCTGGACAGTTCTCCTACAACAGGGTGATCAAATTAAAATCCTATATCTGTACCAATTTTCTCTGAATCCACACACATTCCCACATACTGAATCTCCCATAGACCAAGATTATGCGGCAGAACAACACAAGCTGTCATTTAATCCCCAGATTTATATTCCCCATGGTGAAGGATATATCAAATAACATTTTATTTGCCACATGCTTCCGTAAACAACAGGTGTAGACTAACAGTGAAATGCTTACTTACTTTATGTGTTTCCAACAAAGCAGAGGTGTGTGTGTGTGTGTGTGTGTGTGTGTGTGTGTGTGTGTGTGTGTGTGTGTGTGTGTGTGTGTGTGTGTGTGTGTGTGTGTGTGTGTGTGTGTGTGTGTGTGTGTGTTATATGGTGAGAAAGCGATGAGTCTGTTCATACAGTGAAAATGAACTGAAATAATTGACATGCAGGTATCTTTTTAAGCCCCAGTGTGCTATTAAATTGAATGCCCAGGTATGCACCAGTGGCACTGCTGTTGATTGCTAAGCACTGCAGAAACTCCACAGTTACTGTTCAGTATATACTGGTATACACAATTAGCTTTGCAAAATGCTGAATATCATGAATATATTCTCGGTCCTCTTCCTCGTGACAACAATCAGCATGGCTGGAAAATATTGACGTCATATAAGGAGTCCGTTGATATATAACGTGTTCAATATCTCAATTTAAGGTAATTTGACTTGAACCACATCATCTTGTAAGGACACATTTGAAGAAAGGAATGTATTTCTGATGATGCTTTTGCCCAATGGGAAGTGATGCATGACTGGCGTAGAAGGGAATGTATAATGCAGTTATTAAAGGCAGTCTGCTGAATTATTTATGGTCACTTGCAGTTTTGCTCAATGACAAGGTCGCCTTGGAAAAGGGGTATTAAAATTTAATATTTGTATGTTTCCAAGTTCAAGGAAAGTTTCAAAGCATTGATTATCCATGCACTTTAAAAAAACGCCCAAAACGCAAATGTATTTGGGAAAATATACAGTGGGGAGAACAAGTATTTGATACACTGCCGATTTTGTAGGTTTTCCTACTTACAAAGCATGTAGTGGTCTGTAATTTTTATCATAGGCACACTTCAACTGTGAGAGACGGAATCTAAAGCAAAAATCCAGAAAATCACATTGTATGATTTTTAACTAATTAATTTGCATTTTATTGCATGACATAAGTATTTGATACATCAGAAAAGCAGAACTTAATATTTGGTACAGAATCCTTTGTTTGCAATTACAGAGATCATACGTTTCCTGTAGTTATTGACCAGGTTGGCACACACTGCAGCAGGGATTTTGGCCCACTCCTCCATACAGACCTTCTCCAGATCCTTCAGGTTTCGGGGCTGTCGCTGGGCAATATGTACTTTCAGCTCCCTCCAAAATGTTCTATTGGGTTCAGGTCTGGAGACTGGCTAGGCCACTCCAGGACCTTGGGATGCTTCTTACGGAGCCACTCCTTAGTTGCCCTGGCTGTGTGTTTAGGGTCATTGTCATGCTGGAAGTCCCAGCCACGACCCATATTCAATGCTCTTACTGAGGGAAGGAGGTTGTTGGCCAAGATCTAGCAATACATGGCCCCATCCATCCTTCCCTCAATACGGTGCAGTCGTCCTGTCCCCTTTGCAGAAAAGCATCCCCAAAGAATGATGTTTCCACCTCCATGCTTCACGGTTGGGATGATGATCTTGGGATTGTACTCATCCTTCTTCTTCCTCCAAACACAGCTAGTGGAGTTTAGACCAAAAAGCTCTATTTTTGTCTCATCAGACCACATGACCTTCTCCCATTCCTCCTCTGGATCATCCAGATGGTCATTGGCAAACTTCATACGGGCCTGGACATGCGCTGGCTTGAGCAGGGGGACCTTGCGTGCCCTGCAGGATTTTAATCCATGACGGCGTAGTGTGTTACTAATGGTTTTCTTTGAGACTGTGGTCCCAGCTCTCTTCAGGTCATTGACCAGGTCCTGTCGTGTAGTTCTGGGCTGATCCCTCACCTTCCTCATGATCATTGATGCCCCACGAGGTGAGATCTTGCATGGAGCCCCAGACCGAGTGTGATTGACCGTCATCTTGAACTTCTTCCATTTTCTAATAATTGCGCCAACAGTTGTAGCCTTCTCACCAAGCTGCTTGCCTATTGTCCTGTAGCCCATCCCAGCTTTGTGCAGGTCTGCAATTTTGTCCATGATATCCTTACACAGCTCTCTGGTCTTGGCCATTGTGGAGAGGTTGGAGTCAGTTAATACAGGTAATGAGTGGAGAACAGGAGGGCTTCTTAAAGAAAAACTAACAGGTCTGTGAGAGCCGGAATTCTTACTGGTTGGTAGGTGATCAAATACTTATGTCATGCAATAAAATGCAAATGAATTACTTAAAAATCATACAATGTGATTTTCTGGATTTTCGTTTTAGATTCCGTCTCTCACAGTTGAGAGAATACTTATTTTCCACCATAATTTGCAAATAAATTCATAAAACATCCTACAATGTGATTTTCTGGATTTTTTTTCTAATTTTGTCTGTCATAGTTGAAGTGTACCTATGATGAAAATTACAGGCCTCTCTCATCTTTTTAAGTGGGAGAACTTGCACAATTGGTGGCTGACTAAATACTTTTTTGCCCCACTGTATCTGTACGTTGTGCATGAATAATCTGTACAGTAGGTTTGTATGATGTGCTCTGACTGTTCAAGAAACTTTTAGGTCAAACATGCAATGATTAAATGGACAAGTGGAATTTATTAGTGTTCACTCCAGTGTGCCATTATCACACCATACCATCATATTTCGATAAACTAAAAGAACAGATTCAACACTTAAATATGATTACAAGCTGAAGGTTGAGAAGGTTCACTGATCTGGAATTCAGAATTCATCAGAGCACTCTAAAATGGTTTGAGAAAGTTCCAGAGTTCTTTGACCGTCCATCGCTTTGTGATTCATGAGGCGGTGCTATCTATTGATTTAAACAGGTGTAAAGCCCTCCTCCAGCAGAGTAAATGGAATTGTGTCAAACAGCCATTGGGTTATTACAGTGGACACTGTCACTGAAGCCATAAGAGATCAAACGACAAGATATTATTTGTTATACTCTCTCCTGAAATTTCAGATATAAAAGCACAGTATAAGAAAACACATGTAGTACAGGGGACTGTGATCACAACAATTACGGCCTTCAAACCCTTCATGTAAAATGTAAATGAGTTGTTTACTGACTGCAAATATTTCTGAGTTACTGTTTATTCAAACATTCACTATTGTAGCCTATGTATCCTAATTCAGATTTGTTGGTATCTAAAGTGAATGATAGTCTATAGGTAGCCTTGCATTGGCCCATAACCAAAAGGTCACTGCTTCGAATCCAGCGACTATGTGAAAAATCTGTCGATGTGTCCTTCAGCAAGGCATTTAACCCGAATTTGTCCTGTAAATTGCTCTGGATAAGAGCCTCTGACAAATTACTCAAATGTAAACGTACTTAAATTACTTTCACTTAACACTTATTTAAACGTTTGTTCACAGTTTCCATTAATGAGGGAGAAATGAAATGGTTCCTTAGTTAAATCAATAGGCCTTATTTACAGTAATAATTTGATACAAACCTGTAATAGTTTAGATGGTGATTTATTACAATTACACATTCTGCCTAATCATCGTACTTTCTCATTCAGTAAATGTCAAATTATTGCATTTCATGGATAGAATATTAAATTCAATAAAATAGAGGCAATTCAGAAGTCATACACACAGAGACACAATTACAAAGTCATTGAGGAATTTGCAATGTGTGTACATGTGACTGTGTGTGTGTGTGTGTGTGTGTGTGTGTGTGTGTGTGTGTGTGTGTGTGTGTGTGTGTGTGTGTGTGTGTGTGTGTGTGTGTGTGTATGTGTGTGTGTGTGTGTGTGTGTGTGTGTGTGTGTGTGTGTGTGTGTGTGTGTGTGTGTGTGTGTGTGTGTGAAAAAGCAACAGAGCATGCTCAGCCTAATTAGCAGCAACTTTGTGAATTTGTACTTACCACAAACTGTGGCTAAAGTTCACAGAAAGAGAAGGTGAATTGTAGCAAAGTTGGTAGCAGAGTGAAGATAAGGAAATAATGGCCCAGACAAATAACTATAAGTAATGTGTTTTTCTGTGTGCACTACCAGTGCTAGTTGATACTAATGTATGGTTAGACAGTGTGTGTATGAGTGATGGGTCAATAACATTGACATGTATAGCACTGAACAGTTCATTTACATATACAGTACCACTCAAATGTTTGGGCACACCTACTAATTCAAGGGTTTACTTTATTTTTTACTATCCTCTAAGTGAAGATGTCAACCCTATGAAATAACACATGTAGTAACCAAACAAGTGTTAAAACAAATCAAAATATATTTTATATTTGAGATTCTTCAAGGTAGCCACCCTTTGCCTTTATGACATTTGCACACTCTTGGCATTCTTGGCCTTCAGCTTCATAAGGAATGCATTTCAATTAACAGGTGTGCCTTGTTAAAAGTTCATTTGTAGAATTTCTTTCCTTCTTATAATTAATGCGTTTGAGCCAATCAGTTGTGTTGTGACAAGGTAGGGCTGGTATACAGAAGATAGCCCTATTTAGTAAAATACCAAGTCCATAATATGGCAAGAATAACTCAAATAAGCAAAGAGAAATGACAGTCCATTATAACTTTAAGAAATGAAGGTCTGTCAATCCGGAACATTTCAAGAACTTTGAAAGTTTCTTCAAGTGCAGTCGCAAAAACCATCAAGCGCTATGAGGAAACTGGCTCTCATGAGGGCCGGTGAGTCGGAAGAAGGTTAAACGTTTTAATAAAACAAAACCATGAACACGGCACTGCATAAGGCAGAACACCGATACACAAGAACAATATCAACTGGTGAGTGAACCTGGGAAATTGACATACAGTAAATGGGAGGAAATGATGAAGTTAATAATGGAGTCCAGGTGTGCGTAATGATCCCAGGGCCGGTGGTTAGTACTCTGGCGACGTCGTACGCGGGAGGGGAGGAGCAGAGGCAGACATGACAGTACCCCCTCCCCCCTGACGCAGTATGACACCAACCAGGGGGACGACCCCGAGGAGCGGGTCGGTGAAGGTGGAAATCACGGATGATGTTGGGGGGGGGGTGGGTGGAGGCGTGTTGTGGGGGACAGCATCAGCTAGGGGACCAGGAACCATGGGCCTGAGAAAGGAGACATGAAAAAAGGGGGATGTACGATAGTGACTGGGTAATTGTAACCTGTATGTCCCCTCATTGATGCTCCGGAGAACCTTGAATGGCCCCACAAACCGGGAGCTCAGTTTCTTGCAGGGCAGGCAGAGTGGGAGGTTCCTGGTAGAGAGCCAGACACGATCCCTAGGATGGAACACAGGGGTCTCACTGCTTTGACTGTCTGTCTGCTCCTTCTGACGATGGACAGCGCGCTGGAGTCTCATGTGCGCATTGTTCCACACCTCCTCCGCACACCGGGACCACTCATCTACTGCAGGAGCCACATTCTAGCCCGGGGTCCACGGGGCCAGGGCCGGCTGGAAACCCAACACACACTGGACGGGGGTCAACCCAGTGGAGGAGTGACGTAGAGGGTTCTGGGCATACTCTCCCCAAGGAAGGAAACATGCCCACTCACCCTGCTGGTCCTGACAGTGACTCCTCGAGAACCTCCCCAGCAACTGTTTCATCCTCTCCACCTGCCCGTTAGACTGACGCCGATACCCGGATGTGAGGCTAACCGTGACAACCGTACATGACATGGCTTGGAGAATCTATCCATTACCACCAGAATGGTGGTGAAACCATCAGAAGGGGCGAAGTTCAGTAACAAAGTCAATAGATGGGACCAAGGTTGCTGAGGCACGGGAAGCGGCAGGAGCTTTCCTGCTGGAGCATTCCGGGGGGACTTGGTTTGAGCACACACTGAACAGGAGTTGACATACCACGTAACATCTTGCACCAAGGTGGGCCACCAGTATTTCTCGGTGATGGAATGGATGGTGCGAGAAATACCTGGATGACCAGCGACGACAGTTGTGGGTGCCCAGGTCAGCAGCCGATCCCTTATCCCTGTGGGAACGTAGACGCACATAGGAGGACAATTCCAGGGTGCAGGCTCCCTCTCTAGAGCCTGGCGGATGTCCACATCTACGTCCCAAACCACTGGACCCATGACTCAGGTGGATGGGATTATGGGTATCCTCTGGACAGGAGACTCTCCCGAATCGTAGATACGGGACAGAGCATCAGCCTTGATGTTCTTGGAACCTGGGCGATAGGTCAGTGAAGTCGAACCTGGTGAAGAGGGCCCACCTGGCTTGGCGCGGGTTAAGTCTCCTCGCTGTCCATATGGACTCAAGGTTCCGATGGTCAGTGAGGATGACAAATGGTTCCTTGGCACCCTTCAGCCAGTGTCTCCACTCCTCTAATGCCAACAGCTCCCGATCGCCGACGTCGTAAATCCTCTCCACGGGGGACAGTTCCTTGGAGAAGACAGCACAAGGATACAATTTTAGTGGGTCGCCCTGTCTTTGTGACAAAACTGCCCCCACACCCACCTCCGATGCGTCTACCTCAAACACAAAAGGTAGCTTGGGATCTGGGTGTTTTAGCAAGGGGGCGGAGGTAAAACGCACCTTGAGGAGACAAAAGGCCTGGTCGGCTGCTGGAGACCAAACCAACCTACGAGGCCCACCCTTGATGAGGGAGGTGAGAGGGGCAGCGACGGCACTGAAGTTCCTGATGAAGCGGAGGTAAAAGTTGGCAAACCCCCAAAACCATTGTAACCCTTTGATGGTGTTTGGGACTGGCTATGACCTTTCCACATCTACCTTCTTGTCCTCCATCCTCCTTCCCTGGGGGCTGATTTGGTAGCCCAAGAAGGAAACAGCCCTCTGGTGGAATTGGCACTTCTCTGCCTTTATGAACAGGTGGTTAGCCAAGAGGCGTTCCAGGACTGCTCAAACATGAGTGATGTGATCCTCCAGGTTGGTTGAGAAGATCACAATCATCTACACAATCATCTGACATCCGAGCATGTCCCTGAACACCTCGTTGATGAATGCCTGGAACACTGACGAAGCATTAGCTAAGCCAAAGGGTATTCAAGAACTTGTATTGACCAGACAATGTGCTGAACGCCATCTTCCACTCATCCCCCTCCAGGATGCGAATGAGACTGTAGACACTATGCAGGTCCAGTTTGGTGAAGAACCGGGGCCCCGGTGCTGCTCGATGGCTGACAGTGCATATACTTTGTGGTGATGTCATTGAGTCCACGATAATCGATACAGGGGCATAAACCTCCCTCCTTCTTGGCCACAAAGAAGAAACCAGCCGACGCAGGGGAAGTGGAAGAGCGGATGAGACCCTGTTGGAGTGCCCCTTGAATGTAGTCCTCATTGGCTTGGGTCTCAGCCACTGACAGAGGGTAGATGCATCTGTGCGGAGGTGTAGTACTGGAAAACAGGTCAATGGCACAGTCCCAGGTGCGATGAGGAGGCAGACAGGTAGCGTGGGACTTGGAGAATACCTCACTTAGATCCTGATATTCCTCCGGGATGTTGAGCTGGAGGGCAACCACAGGACTCTCAACCAACGTGGAACCACAGGGGACAGGATAGCAGGTCTTCTGGCATTCGGGTGACCAATCGATGATTCTCATCCTCAACCAAGAGATGGTAGGGTTATGGCGCTAGTTAGGTAGGCCGAGGATGATCTTGTGAACTGGTCCACTGGTGATGAAGAAGGGGATGTTTTCCTGGTGATTTTCCTGGTGATTGGGCTCCATGGTGAGGGTGAGTGGTTGGGTGATGTGTGTGATGGTTCCGGATCCTAGAGGCCGACAGTCCAGACCTTGAACCGGAAAAGGAGAGGAGAGCGGGTAGGTAGTAATGTTGAGAGAGGAGGCAAGGGTCTGATCCATAAAGTTCCCCATGGCGACTGAATTCACTAAAGCTGTAGACACAGGGCATAAGGGACAGTCAGCCAGAGTGATGGGTTCTGAAAAGAGTCTAACAGGAACAGCAGTAGATGGAATACTCACTCCTGGTCCAGGGAATGTACCATCACGTGACTGTCCCTCTGCTCTAGTGGATCCCGGATTCTGAAGTAACGGACACCACTGGCACTTGTGACCTGCCTGGCCACAGTACAGACAGAGACCCAGCTGCATCCGTCTGCATCGTTCCGCAGCGGGAAGTGACCTCTGCCTCCATGGGTTCAGGCTCTGATCCCAAACACTCGCCGAAAGAGGGAGAAAAGCGATGTAGATGCCGAGGCTCCCAGACTAGGTTATCCAGACGGATGGCCATCGCAAAGAGTGCATCCAGGGTGAGGATGTCATCTCAGCAGGCCAGTTCCATCTGGACCTCCTCGTGCAGACCTCTTCTAAATAACGTACTGAGCGCCAGCTCATTCCATCCACTGGAGGCTTCTACTGCCCGGAAGGTAAGCGCATACTCAGCAGCTGTCTGATTCCCCTGTTGGAGCTGAAACAGACACTCAACAGAAATGCTCATTATAGAAATTTAGAAAACAAAACATATTTTACATAGGTTTAAAGATTAACTTCTTGTTAATCTAACCACGGTGTCAGATTTCTAAAATGCTTTTCGGCGAAAGCATACCTAGCCCAGAACATAACTAGCCCAGAACATATCCCAGCAGACAAATTATTGCAAACCGTAACCAGCCAAGAAGAAGCGTTACAAAACTCAGAAATAGAGATCAAATTAATCCCTTACCTTTGGTGATCTTCATATGCCGGCACTTGGTGGAAAAGTGGGGTAACATCTCACAGCAAGAACTGACAAATCTGGTGCAGTCCATGAGGTGGAGATGCACTGCAGTACTTAATTGTCATCATTTACTCAATAAATGTTAATTTTGTTCGATAAAGTCTCCCTCAGGCTCAAACGCAGTCAAAACAGGCAGACCTAAAATCCAAATTGTATCCGTAAAGCTCATAGCCTGTGGCAAAAATGAGGGGACACGAACAACAGATATAGGCCAATCAAAAAGGTTCTTTATTATAAACCAAAACTATTAACTTTAAACAAAGAAAAAGGAATGAGGTGTGAAAGTATCATAATGTAAGGTGTATGTAGGTGTACCTAAAGTGCAGGGATGCGTGAATCTGTGTGTGTGTGAATATGACTGAATATGAATATGACTGTTAGCGCGTTTTCTTCAGTAATCCACAGGCTCAAACGCAGTCAAAACAGGCAGACAAAAAAATCCAAATTGTATCCGTAAAGTTCATAGAAGCATGTCAAACGATGTTAATATTCAATCCTCAGGTTGTTTTTAGCCTAAATTATCTAGAATATTTCAACCGGACAATAACATTGTCAATATAAAAGGTAAACAAGAAATGCACTCTCTCGGGATTGCGCATGAAAAAGCTCTGCGACACGGTAGGGTCCACTCATTCAGACTGGTCTTACTCCCTCATTTATAAGAATACAAGCCTGAAACGATTTCTAAAGACTGTTGACATCTAGTGGAAGGCATGGGAACTGCAAATTGAGTCCTAAGTCAATGGATACTGTAATGGCATTGAATAGAAAACTACAAAACCCCCCCCAAAAAACTTCCTGAATGGATTTTTCTCAGGTTTTCGCCTGCTAAATCAGTTCTGTTATACTCACAGGCACTATTATAACAGTTTTGGAACCTTTAGACTATTTTCTATCCAAATCTACCAGTTATATGCATATCATATCTTCTGGGCCCGAGTAGCAGGCCGTTTAATTTGGGCATGCTTTTCATCCAAAATTCAGAATGCTGCCCCCTAGAGGTTAAACAGAGCCATGAACCCCTCATAAGACTCAAACTCCTCCTCTCCCCTCTCCCAGATGGCCGTAGCCCATTCCAATGTCCGCCCAGTCAGCAGAGAAATAACCGTGGCAACCTTAGACCTCGCAGTGGTGGGAGGTCACATCTGATGTGTGAAATAGAGGGAGCACTGAAGGAGGAAGCCACAGCATTTGGATGGTGTCCCGTCATATTTCTCTGGGAGGGTCAGACGAGCATCACTGACTTGAGAGGGTTGCTGAGTGGGCTGGTGTGCTGATTCGCTGGGTAGACTGGCTCTAGAATATCCTCCACTGTTGAGACATTGTAGTCTGTGGAGAACCTTTTCCATGGCCGTCCCCAGTTGAGCCAGTTGATCATGGTGTTGAAGAAGGAGGTCACCTTGTACAAAGATTATCTGGGAGATGTCCGGTTGTCCTGCTGCTTCCATATTTTTAGTTGGTATTCTGCAATGATAGGGCAGTAAGTCGGAAGCAGGTGCAACGTTTTCAATTATTTATTTTTTTTACCTTTACTTAACTAGGCAAGTCAGTTAAGAACAAATTCTTATTTTCAATGACAGCCTAGGAACAGTGGGTTAACTGCCTGTTCAAGGGCAGAACGACAGATTTGTACCTTGTCAGCTCAGGGGTTTGAACGTACAACCTTCCGGTTACTAGTCCAACGCTCTAACCACTAGGCTACCCTACCACTAGGCTACTATGGTATGTGGGACGGTAGCGTCTCACCTCGTCAACAGCCAGTGAAACTGCAGGGCGCCAAATTCAAAACAACAGAAATCCCATAATTAAAATTGCTCAAACATACATGTATTTTACACCATTTTAAAGATACACCTGTTGTAAATCCAGTCACAGTGTCCGATTTCAAAAAGGCTTTACGATGAAAGCAAACCAAACGATTATGTTAGGTCAGAGCCAAGTCACAGAAAAACACAGCCATTTTTCCAGCCAAAGAGAGGAGTCACAAAAAGCAGAAATATCGATAAAATGAATCACTAACCTTTGACGATCTTCATCAGATGACACTCATAGGACTTCATGTTACACAATACATGTTTGTTTTGTTCAGTAAAGTTCATATTTATAAAAAATATCTCAGTATACATTGGCACGCTACGTTCAGTAGTTCCAAAACATCCGGTGATTTTGCAGAGAGCCACATCAATTTCCAGAAATAGTCATCATAAATGTTGTTGAAAATCCAAGTGTTATACATGGAACTTCAGACAAACTTCTCCTTAATGCAACTGTTGTGTCAGATTTTTAAAAAAGCAAACCATGCAATAATCTGAGTACTGCGCTCAGACGACAAATAAACCCAAAGAGATATCCGCCATGTTGGAGTCAACAGAAGTCAGAAATAGCATTATAAATATTCACTTACCTTTGATGATCTTCATCAGAATGCACTCCCAGGAATCCCAGTTCAGCAATAAATGTTTGTTTTGTTCGATAATGTCCATCAATTATGTCCAAATTCCTCCTTGTTGTTCACGCGTTCAGTACACAATCTAAACTCATGACGCGCGTGCAAGTCCAGCGGAAAGTACGGACAAAAAGTCCAAAAAGTTCCATTACAGTCCGTAGAAACATGTCAAACGATGTATAGAATAAATCTTTAGGATGTTTTTAACATAAATCTTCAATAATGTTCCAACCGGAGAATTTCTTTGTCTGTAAAAAAGCAATGGAACGCAAGCTACCTCTCATGTGAATGCGTGTGACCAGCTCGTGGCTCTCTGGCAGACCTCTGACTCATTCTCCTCTCATTATCTCCCACTTCACAGTAGAAGCATCACAAGACTGTTGAAATCTAGTGGAAGCCTCAGGAAGTGCAACATGACCCCATTTCAACTGTATCTTGGATAAGCAAAGAATTGAAAACCTACAAACCTCAGATTTCCCACTTCCTGGTTGGATTTTTTCTCAGGTTTTTGCCTGCCATATGAGTTCTGTTATACTGTTATATATGTTCTGTTCAAACAGTTTTAGAAACTTCAGAGTGTTTTTTATCCAAATCTACTAATAATATGCATATCCTAGGATCAGGCAGTTTACTCTGGGCACGCTTTTCATCTGGACGTGAAAATACTGCCCCCTACCCCAAAGAAGTTAATAAAACAACAAAACCAAGAACACGACACTAACATAAGGCTGAATGCCGATACACAAGAACAATACCAACTGGTGAGTGAACCTGGGAGAGTGACATATAAGAAAATATGAAGGTAATGGAGTCCATATGAGAATTATAATGATTCACAGGTGTGTATAATGATGAGTGCCAGGTGTGCGTAATGATGATTCCCAGGACCTGTGGTTAGTACTCTTGCGACGTCGTACGCAGGGGCAGACGTGGCACGCAGCAAAGGAAGACCCAGCGTTACCTCTGCTGCAGAGGATAAGTTAGAGGCCAAATAAATGCTTCACAGAGTTCAAGTAACAGAAACATCTCAACATCAACTGTTCAGCAAAGACTGCGTGAATCAGGCCATCATGGTTTAATTGCTGTAAAGAAACCACTACTTAAGGACACCAATAAGAAGAAGAGACTTGCTTGGGCCATGAAACATGAGCAATGAACATTAGACCGGTGGAAATCTGTCCTTTCAAGGCACACTTAACGAACATGGCTACCACAGCATTCTTCAGCGATACGCCATCCCATCTAGTTGGCGCTTAGTGGGACTATCATTTGTTTTTCAACAGGACAATGACCCAAAACTCCACCAGGCTGTGTAAGCACTCCATCAGATGACCTGGCCTCCACATTCACCTGACCTCAACACAATTGAGATGGTTTTGGATGAGTTGGACCGCAGAGTGAAGGAAAAGCAGCCAACAAGTGCTCAGTATATATGCGAACTCCTTCAAGACTGTTGGAAAAGCATTCCAGGTGAAGCTGGTTGAGAGAATGCCAAAAGTGTGCAAAGCTGTCATCAAGGCAAAGGGTGTCTATTTTTTTTATATAAAACATTTTTTGCTTATTACATGATTCCATGTGTTATTTCATAGTTTTATGTCTTCACTATTATTCTACAATGTCAACCATAGTATAAATAAAGAAAAAACCATGAATGAGTAGTTGTGTCCAAACTTTTGACTGGTACTGTATGTTTTCTCAACAGGATCTGTTGTCTGGAAAAATTATCTAGATTGACCAAAGTGATAGTTTGGATTGTTTTAATTTGTCAATACATAAAGTATGATTCATAATGTCACTTTTGGCAATATACATTTCATATGCCACTTTGTATATTATTTAATTCCCTGGTTTCTATTGTATCTAAGTTGAAAGTGACTTTTTCTATAAAACAGCTTTATTTCACCCACTGTTATGTGATCCCATTGTGAAAGAAATCCAGCAGTATTTTCTCATTGCAAAAACAGGCAGATAAGTCACATTGAGTTGAACCCTCCCCCTTCTCTTTCTCACAGTTCAGGGTTCGATCCGGGAGTACCATGCCAAGGATAAAGACGCCGTCATCTTACTCTTTCACAATGGGATTCTGGAACATGTCTACCCAGCTTTCTTCAAGGCCATGAGCCACCCGGATCAAATCGGTATGACTCTAAGCATTTCCATGGCAGGCTATGTGCTGGGCGGAAGCTCCTATTTCATGCCATTGCTCTTTGGAGGAGCAGGGTCTGGTCTTATCTACTACTGCTACTGTGAAATATATGAGAGCTACAGGCTGAGAATGATGACCACAAACATGGCCGACATCCAGGCCAGCTGCCTGGACAACTCAGACAACAGCTTCTGGGTGGCGGAGGCAGAGGTAAACGGCAAGTCCAAGGTGGCTGGGGTGGTGGTGGTGGTGGGGAAGAGGAGAGGGGACGAAAGGGGAGATGGCTGGAATGGAGGGCCATTTGGAGAAGTCAACGAGATAGGCCAAGACAAGAGAGAGTTACGGCGAGGTACCCCATTTGATTGTGTCGTTTGAGTGCCGCAAAACAGGCCATGGCACCCAACTGGCTCAGAAGGTTATGGAGTTCTGCAAGGACTGTGGCTTCTTTCGTGTTGGCTTCTGTGTGTTACAGGGATGGCATCCTCCTCCCTCATGTGGTATCATTCCTGCAGGCTCATCCTGACATGACCTTCCAGCATGACAATACCACTAGCTATACTGCTCCTTCTGTGCGTGATTTCCTGCAAGACAGGAAAGTCAGTGTTCTGCCATGGCCAGCGAAGAGCCCGGATCTCAATCGCATTGAGCACATCTGGGACCTGTTGGATCGGAGGGTGAGGGCTGGGCCATTCCCCCCAGAAATGATCGGGGAACTTGCAGGTGCCTTGGTGGAAGAGTGGGGTAACATCTCACAACAAGAACTGGCAAATCTGGTGCAGTCCATGAGGAGGAGATGCACTGCAGTACTTAATGCAGCTGGTGGTCACACCAGATAGACTGTTACTTTTGATTTGGACCCCCCTTTGTTCAGGGACACATTATTCCATTTATGGTAGTCACATGTCTGTGGAACTTGTTCAGTTTATATCTCAGTTGTTGAATCTTATGTTCATACAAATATTTACACATGTTAAGTTTGCTGAAAATTAATGCAGTTGACTGTGAGAGGACATTTCTTTTTTAGATGAGTTCATATTTCATATGTTATAATGTAATCTCACAATTTGATCAGAATTAATATGTTTACCTCCTTAGCCTACTACTTTTCAGTTGTCTTAATGTATGCATTGTCTGTTATGTTTAACTGAAGGTTCTGAGACCAGTAAGGCAGTTATACTATCACACCTGTTTGAAGAAACATCATTTATAAAGAAGTTTGCTGATGTTTACAGAGAACATTAAAGTATTAGACATGATGCCATTAAAAAATATATATCCACATTAGAATATGGATTTTTCTCTGGTCCACTGAGAAATAACAAGCCTACACAACGATACATCCTACTTAATCACTTGCAAATACAAAACTTAGTTACTTTTAAGCTTCTTTCCATCCAAGGAAAAGTTGAATTCCTTTTCTTACGAGGAATTACTGCCAGCTGACTTCTAAGACCTCAAAACTCTTTGCTTAAATACCAATGAATGACTTAATAGTACGGGAATGTTGGGAGGTTTACAATTCAAGCCAGAAAACAGCTGGATGGGAGAGGCACAAGACAGGATAAAGAGTGCAGTGTTGAGTTACTTACATGCCATGTAAGGTTATTGTATACAATGCAGACTGAGATTATAGACATTACCACACATACAGGACAATAGGCGGCATAGGCTTATCATGAAGGTAATTCAATCATTTTCAACTTGAGTGATTATAATAGCCAACAAAATCAATTTATAACTGAGTGTTTATTAACATTAGGTTGAAAGCACTATCTTTTTCACTTTGACAGTGCAACCCTTTGTTGGAAATAACTTTGAACATCACTGGGTGAGATGTCTAGGTGTGGCTCAAATCAGTAAAAAAAAAAGTATATGTAAGGTGCAGCTTGGCAGAGGTGCACACACACACACTATCAGATGCATTGTGGACATCAATCACTCGTTGTCCCATGGTTGTCAGAGAGGATTAGGCTTCTGGCCAGCTGGCAGGTGTTGTTATAGCCAGAGGAAGCAGAGCCTTAATACAGCCAAGTCTGTTGTCATCCATTCACTATTACAGCTAGCCTCGGGTAATGATTTGGCTTGATTGCAATGCTTCTCATGCACAAACATTCACTGACAAATCAATTGGATATTATGGCTTTAAAACCTGCTGTGTGGAAGCCAGTAAGTAAAGTAACAGCTTGTGCAGTCCATAAAGGTAAAAACAATGAAAGCAAAACTCACTGTGTGTTTTTACTTGTAATTAGGGTATAAATGATATTCAGTTGTAGCTGAAAAGTTGAATGACATATCATGAATGCCTCAGTGGGAAATACACAGCAGTAAGGTTTGAGAAACAAGAAGACTTGATTTATTATCAATAGCTCCTAAGATTATTAAATGTATATTATTGGAAGTTGATATTTCATGGCCCAAAAACATGTTTTTTTCTACTGGCACTGGCTTTGCTGATAATTTCTTTGAGGAAAAATACTCTTACTACAACAGTGATATGTGGTAGTCTCACCTAGCTATCTTAAGATGAATGCACTAATTGTAAGTTGCTCTGGGTAAGAGTGTCTGCTAAATTACTACAATTTAAATGTAAAATGTAATTTCTAGGAGGAGTAAATTTGTTAGAGTAGGGTCATTGTCATACTAGTACTATTTCCACCACCTGAAGGAACACTTAAAGTGAAGTGTTTTGTAACACCAAAACTAGTGGCAACTAAGCTGCCACCAACACAGAGGAGACGAAACCTTAACTTTGCTGGGGTATTGAAACACACCATCCTGAGATGTTTTGAAACACTACATGGTGTCTTGTAACACCATTAATTAAGTGTTGTGCAACACCTTGCCAGGGACTGGGAACACTACCGGAAAAGGTTGAAAACACTATACTGGTGTTCCGAGGTCTGTTTCGTGCGCATTGGATCCTTCCCTTTTTGGTGCTGTTTCTTCTCTCTAAAGCTTCTAAACACTATTATGGTGTTTCACATCCTGTCTAGTGCAGTATTAGATTAGTATTTTTATGTTAAAACATTGATCTGATCATTTACCATTTTAACCAATTTTCCATTTTAACCAATTGTTGAGCATGGCAACTACAGTTTTTACAGAAATCATTGGAGGATAGTGTATTTGCCTCTAAAATTAAAAGTTGGAAATGGCTTGTCTCATCATTGAACGTAATTTTACCTAAAGGTTTTGATATCTGTTAATCGTGATCCATTACACCTCATGGAAAGCTGCTTAATACTATTATAGAAATATATTTTTTTTTTATGTGCATAAAACATTGTGTAGAATAATCATAAAGTCAACTAAACATTTTACCCATAGTCCTCTAAAGACAGAGCCATGTGGCAAGATGCAGTAGGAAGTGCAAGATTAAAACCAGACTTCCAATTAGTTTAATCTATCTGATTTGAAGGTAAGGCCCAGATGCAGACTGTGTCGGAGTTACAATGTTTATTACAGCAACAGGGCAGGCAAACGACAGGTCAAGGCAGGCAAGGTTGATAACCAGAGTAGTGAGGGAAAGGTCAGACAGAGGTCAGTAATCCAGAGGTGGAGCAAAGGTACAGGATGGCTGGTAGGCTCAGGGGCGGGCAGAGTGGTCAGGCAGGCGGGCTCAGAGACAGGACAGGCAAGGTTCAAAACCAGGAGGGTGGGAAAAAGAGAGACTGGGGAGAAGTAGGAGCTGAGACTAAAACCGCTGGTTGACTTGACAAACAAGATGAACTGGCAACAGACAAAGCGAGAACACATGTATAAATACACAGGGGATAATGGGGAAGATGGGTGACACCTGGAGGGGGTGGAGACAATCACAAAGACAGGTGAAACAGATCAGGGTGTGACATAATCACTACATTTTCTCTTTCTTTGGTTTTGCACATAAAATGCACATTTTGAGCAACATATTAGGTTGGATCAATTCTTAAATGTAAAAATGAAATGAACAAATCATTGAAACAACTTGCATTCATTTTTATTAAGTATATGTTGTTGAAATGTACCGTCTTACTGCCCCAGAAGATTCCCGCTTCCGCCTGTCCCACTTTCACTCCTCTCTCTCCTCCTGTTTCTAATCTGTTTAAATAAAGCATTGAAATAATGAAGGTGGAATTCCACAAAAACATTATCCATAGGCCCTTATCATCTATCAATAGGTTATAAATAGTTTGCCTTTCTTGATCGTATGAGAGACACAGTCTGAAAAACGTTTTTATGTTTTGATGCTGTGTGTACAGTACATGCACTGAAACCTAAAGTGTTTTCACGACACTCTCTTAAAAACACCAGTATTCAGATTGAAAATCCACATTGGGTGTTTCAGTGTTTAAATACCCTTTCTGTGTATCATAACACTAACATTGGGTTTACATTTAAACACCTTCCAAACACCAGATCTTAGGTTAGGTGCAATGGTTTTTCTTGGTTTCATTACACAGTCACAGCGTTTTGAGTCTTTCTGTTTTTTCTATGAATTAGGTTAAACACTAATTTAAAACACATGCCCCATGAGTTCTTGATATATATTATCCCATATAGGATTAATCCATACATTTGTACTCACCAAAACTCACACAGAATTTCACTCCATCTGAAAGTATGAAATCAATGACAAAGTAAGACTTTCACTAAAGAACGAGCTGAAAAACCCATTTGGAATTCGAGGCAGTTTTGTGGGTTGGATCTGATCTGTTCTCCCATGTGTAAATGTATCTGCACAATTTTGCTTATAGAACAAGGTATAATCCAGGTTTCAAACAAAAAATGATTCCGGAAACTCACTTGGATGTCTTTGAAAATATTGTTATTTTCATAGTAATCTGAAAAGCAAATATAAACAACATCCAAACACATTCCTGGTTCTTCATAATCTCTTTTCCACTGTTTGTGTGTATTTGATGTATATTGAGCAGTAGGAGATGATAGAGACTAATTGATCATGTTTGTAGGAGGCAGTGTTTGCAGTTGTTTTGGAACTAGGAAGTCTTATTTGTTAGATCATACATCATCTTCATCCGATCACCACGACTCTCACATAATCACTTCCCAGTTCTTCTCTGCACCTCTGAAAGTTCCTATTGGCTTCTGCAGTTAAACTTGACTAGTGAGGATAGCACCTGGCCAATTACTCTAAATACCACATCGCCCCTGAGAAATAAAAGCATGCCAAGTACCAAAGTAAATGGATAGCTCATCCAGCAATAGCCAATTCTGCACATTTTAAGGAGCTGACGTTATGCAGGATTTGCACTTTCTTTTTCTGAATAATTTGACAATTTGGCCATTGACATGGTTCAAGAATGATAGATATGTTTTTCTCTAACAGAAAAACATTAGAAACCAGAACAAATTGTGGAGAGAGAGAGACCTAAAAAGTTAAAATATATTAAACAAGGGATATCCCCCTAACTGGATTCTGTGCATTAATTATTAATGCAAAGAATGCTGGGTTCTCTTGATTGGGCGAATACTGACTGTGCATTTATAATTATTCCCACCTGTGTGGTCTTGTTGTTGTGACATTGATTTCCATTGCCTTGCACACTGAAGAAGGGCTCATACCCAAAATGTTTGTGCGGCAATAAAAATGTAAATTTATTTACCGGAGTTCTGTCCTATTTTTGTTCTTTGGATTATATAAGAGGATCCAGCACCCAATTTAAGTTTATATAAGGTGGAGTTGATCACGTTGTTTATCTTTTCATTGATTATTTAACATATAGTCTAGAACAGAGAGACACTGTTACTGTGCCTCATGCAGTGAAACTATATTACAGTGAAGAAAAGTTGTAGGTCTCGTCTTTATTCAATATAGCTGCAAATAAACATTGCTAGATATAATATATGAGAGACTAGTCAAGGACCATATCACCTCCACCCTACCTGACACCCTAGACCCACTCCAATTTGCTTACCGCCCAAATAGGTCCACAGACGATGCAATCTCAACCACACTGCACACTGCCCTAACCCATCTGGACAAGAGGAATACCTATGTGAGAATGCTCGTCATCAAGCTCGAGACCCTGGGTCTTCCTGACGGGCCGCCCCCAGGGTAGGCAACAACATCTCCACCCCGCTGATCCTCAACACTGGGGCCCCACAAGGGTGCGTTCTGAGCCCTCTCCTGTACTCCCTGTTCACCCACGACTGCGTGGCCACGCACGCCTCCAACTCAATCATCAAGTTTGCGGACGACACAACAGTGGTAGGCTTGATTACCAATAACAACGAGACGGCCTACAGGAAGGAGGTGAGGGCCCTCGGAGTGTGGTGTCAGGAAAATAACCTCACACTCAACGTCAACAAAACTAAGGAGATGATTGTGGACTTCAGGAAACAGCAGAGGGAACACCCCTATCCACATCGATGGAACAGTAGTGGAGAGGGTAGCAAGTTTTAAGTTCCTCGGCATACACATCACAGACAAACTGAATTGGTCCACTCACACAGACAGCATCGTGAAGGAGGCGCAGCAGCGCCTCTTCAACCTCAGGAGGCTGAAGAAATTCGGCTTGTCACCAAAAGCACTCACAAACTTCTACAGATGCACAATCGAGAGCATCCTGGCGGGCTGTATCACCGCCTGGTACGGCAACTGCTCCGCCCTCAACCGTAAGGCTCTCCAGAGGGTAGTGAGGTCTGCACAACGCATCACCGGGGGCAAACTACCTGCCCTCCAGGACACCTACACCACCCGATGTTACAGGAAGGCCATAAAGATCATCAAGGACATCAACCACCCGAGCCACTGCCTGTTCACCCCACTATCATCCAGAAGGCGAGGTCAGTACAGGTGCATCAAAGCTGGGACCGAGAGACTGAAAAACAGCTTCTATCTCAAGGCCATCAGACTGTTAAACAGCCACCACTGACATTGAGTGGCTGCTGCCAACACACTGACACTGACACTGACACTGACTCAACTCCAGCCAACTTAATAATGGGAATTGATGGGAAATGATGTAAATATATCACTAGCCACTTTAAACAATGCTACCTTATATAATGTTACTTACCCTACATTATTCATCTCATATGCATACGTATTCTGTACTCTATATCATTGACTGCATCCTTATGTAATACATGTATCAGTAGCCACTTTAACTATGCCACTTTGTTTACATACTCATCTCATATGTATATACTGTACTCAATACCATCTACTGTATCTTGCCTATGCTGCTCTGTACCATCACTCATTCATATATCCTTATGTACATATTCTTTATCCCCTTACACTGTGTATAAGACAGTAGTTTTGGAATTGTTAGTTAGATTACTTGTTGGTTATTACTGCATTGTCGGAACTAGAAGCACAAGCATTTCGCTACACTCACATTAACATCTGCTAACCATGTGTATGTGACAAATAAAATTTGATTTGATTTGATATATATAATCTATGATAACTATTAATTTATTAATCATTTCTATATGAGTCATTTCTTTAATCATGTCAAAATAAACATTGTATTGGAATATGTTAGTTGTTAGAATATGTTGGTTGTTGGAATATGTTAGTTGTTGGAATATGTTGGTTGTTGGAATATGTTGGTTGTTAGAATATGTTGGTTGTTGGAATATGTTGGTTGTTAGAATATGTTGGTTGTTAGAATATGTTGGTTGTTAGAATATGTTGGTTGTTGGAATATGTTGGTTGTTAGAATATGTTGGTTGTTAGAATATGTTGGTTGTTAGAATATGTTGGTTGTTAGAATATGTTGGTTGTTAGAATATGTTGGTTGCTAGAATATGTTGGTTGTTAGAATATGTTGGTTGTTGGAATATGTTGGTTGTTGGAATATGTTAGTTGTTAGAATATGTTGGTTGTTGGAATATGTTGGTTGCTGGAATATGTTGGTTGTTGGAATATGTTGGTTGCTGGAATATGTTGGTTGCTAGAATATGTTGGTTGTTAGAATATGTTGGTTGTTAGAATATGTTGGTTGTTAGAATATGTTGGTTGCTAGAATATGTTGGTTGTTAGAATATGTTGGTTGTTGGAATATGTTGGTTGTTGGAATATGTTGGTTGTTAGAATATGTTGGTTGTTGGAATATGTTGGTTGCTGGAATATGTTGGTTGTTGGAATATGTTGGTTGTTGGAATATGTTGGTTGTTAGAATATGTTGGTTGTTGGAATATGTTAGTTGTTAGAATATGTTGGTTGTTGGAATATGTTGGTTGCTGGAATATGTTGGTTGTTGGAATATGTTGGTTGCTGGAATATGTTGGTTGCTAGAATATGTTGGTTGTTAAAATATGTTGGTTGTTAGAATATGTTGGTTGTTAGAATATGTTGGTTGTTAGAATATGTTGGTTGTTGGAATATGTTGGTTGCTGGAACATTTTAGTTGTTGGAAAGTGTTGTTTGCTGGAATATGTTGGTTGTTGGAATATGTTGGTTGTGGATGACTGTTACCAGCTTCTGCAGTCTCATTTTCTGGTACAGTCCCAGCCCAAAGTGGGTCCCAGGTATGAGAAGTCATTTGATCAAAAAAACTATCACAGTGAGAAATAGTTAAAACTATTTGTTTTCAAGTTGTGCTTGGTTGTTGTGTACATATATGATCCTAAAATACCACCAGAGTTGTATTGTGATAATAATAGCATATAGCATGATAGTCAAAGTAATCTGTACTTCCAATACATTATCAATTGTACTAATAGTTAGGGTTGCTAAGCTACCGGTAATTTACCGAAGTTATCGGAATCTTCAGTAATTATGGTAATGAACAAAATATCTATGGCAATCTATTGGAACTTTGGTCATTTATACTCAAATAACTGTAACAATTAAAAGGCATTAAAGCAGTGCATTCGGAAAGTATTCTTGACGTTTTTTTTGTTACATTACTGCCTTTTTCTAAGATGTTGTCACGTTCGTTGAATGGAGGAGACCAAGGTGCAGCGTAATATGAATACATGTTACTTTTGGACACTAAACAAACTATATAAGATGGACACTAAACAAACGTGAAGCTATAATATAAATGTGCATACACAGGCAACTAGACATAGACAGACAATTACCCACAAAATACCCAAAGAAGATGGCTGCCTAAATATGGTTCCCAATCAGAGACAACGATAAACAGCTGCCTCTAATTGAGAACCAATCTAGGCAACAATAGACATACATAAACACCTAGATGGTAAACAACCCCATAAACCTACATAACCCCTAGACAGTAAAAAAACACATACATCACCCATGTCACACCCTAACCCAACCAAAACAATAAAGAAAACAAATAATACTAAGGTCAGGGCGTGACAGATGTATTAATTTGTTTTTTTCCTCATCAATCTACAGACAACACCCCATAATGACAAAGCAAAAACCGGTTGTTGTTTTTTGTTGCAAATTTACAACAAAAAATACAACTGAAATATCACATTTACATTAGCATTTAGACCCTTTAATCAGTACTTTGTTGAAGCACCTTTGGCAGTGATTACAGCCTCAAGTCTTCTTGGGTATGGCTCTACAAGCTTGGCACACCTGTGTATGGGGAGTTTCTTCTATTCTTCTCAGCAGATCCTCTCAAGCTCTGTCAGGTTGGATGGGGAGCTTCGCTGCACAGCTATTTTCTGGTCTCTCCAGAGATGTTCGATCGGGTTCAAGTCTGGGCTCTGGCTGGGCCACTCAAGGACATTTAGAGACTTGTCCCGAAACCACTCTTGCATTGTCTTGGCTGTGTGCTTAGGATTGTTGTCCTGTTGGAAGGTCAACCTTCACCCCAGTCTGAGGTCCTGAGTGCTCTGGAGCAGGTTTTCATCAAGGATCTCTCTGTACTTTGCTCCGTTCATCTTTCACTCGATCCTGACTAGTCTCCCAGTCCCTGTCACTGAAAAACATCCCCACAACATGATGCTGCCACCACCATGCTTCACCGTAGAGATGGTGCCTGGTTTCCTCCAGACGTGATGCTTGGGAATCAGGAAAAATAGTTAAATCTTGGTTTCATCAGACAAGAGAATCTTGTTTCTCATGGTCCGAGAGTCTTTTGGTGCCTTTTGGCAAACTCCAAGCGAGCTGCCATATGCCTTTTACATACAAGTGGCTTCTGTCTGGCCACTCTACCACAAAGGCCTGATTGGTGAAATGCTGCAGAGATGGTTGTCCTTCTGGATGGTTCTTTCATTTCCACAGAGGAACTCTGGAGCTTTGTCAGAGTGACAATCAGGTTCTTGGTCACCTCCCTGACCAAGGCCCTTCTCCACTGATTGCTCCATTTGACCGGGCGGACAGTTCTAGGAAGAGTCTTGGTGGTTCCAAACTTCTTCTATTTAAGAATGATGGAGGCCACTTTGTTCTTGGGGACCTTCAATGCTGCAGACATTTTTTGGTACCCTTCCCCAGATCTGTGCTTTCGACACAATCCTGTCTCGGAGCTCTACAGACAATTCCGTCAACCTCATGGCTTGGTTTTTTCTCTGACTTGCATTGTCAGCTCTGGGACCTTATATAGACAGGTGTGCGCCTTTTCAAATAATTTCCAATCAATTGAATTTACCACGGGTGGACTCCAATCAATTTGAAGAAACATCTCAAGGATGATCAATGGAAACAAATGAGCTCACCTGAGTCTCATGAATCTCTTTGAGTCTCATAGGAAAGGGTCTGAATAGTAAAAATGTCAAAAAACCTGTTTTTTCTTTGTCATTATGGAGTATTGTGTGTAGATTGATTTTTGTAAAACGTTATCCATTTTAGAATAAGGCTGTAACGTTGCAAAATGTGGAAAAAGGGAAGGGGTCTGAGCACTATATATGGTATTCATTTATAATATCTGTGTCCATATTGTCCAAGAGTTTCTAGTATAAATAGATAGACCATATGGTTCAAGAAAAAACTATTGACAATTGCCACCAGTTTGATGGGGAAACATTGAGTGAAAATATATATTGACATTGTAAAATAAATGCAAGTTTGTAAAAAAAAAAAAAAGTAAAACCCACATGCTAAACACCAATGGCATTCACTAAGTTAATGTTTTACAGCTTTGTCATTCTATTTTTTTCAAATAATCTTCTTCAATTATTTCATATATTTAACATGTGATAAATCCACACAGAGGGCCAAACATCATTACAAACACCTGTGATAATCTGCAGTAACCAAAAGGGCCACTAGATGTATTGTGATAGATTTCAGAAAACCCATGAAAGATACCAAAATTATGAAAGTTTACTGGTAAACTTCAATAGTTTCCATTATTAAACCCTCCCTTTGCAACCCTGCTTCTACTGTAGCACATTATCAAATGTTGAAGACAGAGAAAACTGAACATGAACATCTAGTGTTCCACTTTAACAAAGTGTTCCACTCTAATGAAGTGTTCCACTTGAAGTGTTTAATGAAGTGATGAAGTGTTTGTAATGAAGTGTTCCACTGTAATGAAGTGTTCCATTGTAACAAAGTGTTCCACTGTAAAAAAGTGTTCCACTGGAATGAAGTGTTCCACTGTAATGAAGTGTTCCACTGTAACGAAGTGTTCCACTGTAATGAAGTGTTCCACTGTAATGAAGTGTTCCACTGTAGCAAAGTGTTCCGCTCTAACAAAGTGTTCCACTGTAATGAAGTGTTGCACTGTAATGGAGTGTTCCACTCTAACGAAGTGTTCCACTGTAATGAAGTGTTCTGCTCTAACGAAGTGTTCCACTGTAATGAAGTGTTCCGCTCTAACGAAGTGTTCCACTGTAATGAAGTGTTGCACTGTAATGAAGTGTTCCACTGTAACAAAGTGTTCCACTGTAATGAAGTGTTCCACTCTAACGAAGTGTTCCACTGTAATGAAGTGTTCCACTGTAACGAAGTGTTTCACTGTAACGAAGTGTTCCACTGTAATGAAGTGTTCCACTGTAATGAAGAGTTCCACTGTAATGAAGTGTTCCACTGTAATGAAGTGTTCCACTGTAACGAAGTGTTTCACTGTAACGAAGTGTTCCACTGTAATGAAGTGTTCCACTGTAATGAAGAGTTCCACTGTAATGAAGAGTTCCACTGTAATGAAGTGTTCCACTGTAATGAAGTGTTCCACTGTAATGAAGAGTTCCACTGTAATGAAGTGTTCCACTGTAATGAAGTGTTCCACTGTAACGAAGTGTTTCACTGTAACGAAGTGTTCCACTGTAATGAAGTGTTCCACTGTAATGAAGAGTTCCACTGTAATGAAGTGTTCCACTGTAATGAAGTGTTCCACTGTAATGAAGAGTTCCACTCTAACAAAGTGTTCCACTGTAATGAAGTGTTCCACTCTAACGAAGTGTTCCACTGGAATGAAGTGTTCCACTGTAACGAAGTGTTTCACTGTAACGAAGTGTTCCACTCTAACGAAGTGTTTCAATGTAACAAAGTGTTTCAATGTAACGAAGTGTTCCACTGTAATGAAGAGTTCCACTCTAACGAAGTGTTCCACTCTAACGAAGTGTTTCAATGTAACAAAGTGTTTCAATGTAATGAAGTGTTCCACTGTAACGAAGTGTTCTACTCTAATGAAGTGTTCCACTGTAACGAAGTGTTTCACTGTAATGAAGTGTTCCACTGTAACGAAGTGTTCTACTCTAATGAAGTGTTCCACTGTAACGAAGTGTTTCACTGTAATGAAGTGTTCCACTGTAACGAAGTGTTCTACTCTAATGAAGTGTTCCACTGTAACGAAGTGTTCCACTGTAACAAAGTGTTCCAATGTAATGAAGTGTTCTACTCTAATGAAGTGTTCCACTGTAACGAAGTGTTCTACTCTAATGAAGTGTTCCACTGTAACGAAGTGTTCCACTGTAACAAAGTGTTCCAATGTAACGAAGTGTTCTACTCTAATGAAGTGTTCCACTGTAACGAAGTGTTCCACTGTAACAAAGTGTTCCAATGTAATGAAGTGTTCCACTGTAATGAAGTGTTCCACTGTAACGAAGTGTTCCACTGTAACAAAGTGTTCCAATGTAATGAAGTGTTCCACTGTAACGAAGTGTTCCACTCTAACGAAGTGTTTCACTGTAACGAAGTGTTCCACTGTAACGAAGTGTTCCACTCTAACGAAGTGTTTCACTGTAACGAAGTGTTTCACTGTAATGAAGTGTTCCACTCTAACAAAGTGTTTCACTGTAATGAAGTGTTCCACTGTAACGAAGTGTTCCACTCTAACAAAGTGTTCCACTGTAACGAAGTGTTCCATTCTAACGAAGTGTTCCACTGTAACAAAGTGTTCCACTGTAACAAAGTGTTTCACTGTAACGAAGTGTTCTACTCTAATGAAGTGTTCCACTGTAACGAAGTGTTTCACTGTAATGAAGTGTTCCACTGTAACGAAGTGTTCTACTCTAACAAAGTGTTCCACTGTAACGAAGTGTTCCATTCTAACGAAGTGTTCCACTGTAACGAAGTGTTCCACTGTAACGAAGTGTTCCACTGTAACGAAGTGTTCCACTGTAATGAAGAGCTAGACAGCTCCATTACCTTACTGCTCAATTGTCAAGTTCAACATTTAGAATCAGAACATTGCTGTGGTCTCTAGGCCACTAGCCATGCCTCCAGTCATTCTGCGTGTCTGGCAACTGGAGACTACTTGGTCATTATTGTTTTACGGAAGTATTTGAGACAGTACGATACTCACCAATTAAGACATTTCATATCACCTTGGTGTCCCCTCTCAAAAGTTTCATTCTTAACTCTAGAGGTTAAAAGTGATTGAATAAAAACATTATTATCCTAGCCTGCAGCAACCATTAAAATCCTTCATTATGGTTGCATTGGCCTCCAGGTCAAAAAAGTAGAAAAGACAAAAAACTTTTGAACTTGAACAGTCTAAGGTATCAACACCACCCGAGACACAATGAGTCATCACCAAACGTGTCGCAGCATTTGAATGAAGGTTGAATAATATCTATGGCTCCTGATAGATGAGACGGCTTCAGACAGTATAGGAAACATCTCCATCAAGCTTTCTTCCATAGGACTTGTTGTGTGTGTGTGTGTGTGTGTGTGTGTGTGTGTGTGTGTGTGTGTGTGTGTGTGTGTGTGTGTGTGTGTGTGTGTGTGTGTGTGTGTGTGTGTGTGTGTGTGTGTGTGTGCATGTGCGCGTGTGTGTGTGCGTGTGTGTGTGTGTGTGCGTGCTTTTGTGTGTGTGCCTGCAGGAGTGCGTGTGTGTAGATGTACATACGTGAGTGCTTGTGTGCGTGCATCCCAGTGCCCCCAGTAGGTTTGTGGGTAGCACTAGCTGCACTCAGGCAGCCCAGAAGACACATGACTAGAGAATCTGTCAAGGTGAAACAAGATTCCTAAAGTGATTTGAATGGAGCAGACAGGAGGAGGCAGGATATTGACTGGCTTTGGAAGCTGGATTAGTCCTTTAATGGTTCCTGACAATGCAACAACTTACATTTTTTATGACGCTATTTGTCAAATGTATTAACATTGTGACAGGGTCATAATGATATTTATAAACAATCTATTGTACCATTGGAGTTCAACAGCCAAAGAGAATCATTCTAGGGTAGACAGGGTCGGTTCTATCACGGAAGAGCAAACAACATCAATGCTGTAAAGCAAAATCGAAGAAATGTTTGCTCAGTTTAAGGAGAAAAAGGGGAATCATAACGACATTGATAATGACGATGATAATGAATGATCGTTATGACAACTAATCTTCCCCTGACCCTAATTTCAATATCCTTGTCAGTTCACCACTACCGTGTAAACTACATTATACAAAAAATCCCACAAAGCCAAAGTAATGAGGTCACAGTGTCTGATTGACAGAGTCCATCCAGACAGTCACAAGGTTTATGCATTTAAAATGTATTCGTTCTGCCTAAAGATTTGCATCTGGCAGACAATGCAGTAAAGTCTCAGTCTCAACAGAGATATACCATCCTCCTGTGGGAATGGATTCAGCTGGCTTTTTAATTATCTGTCTCTGATTCTAAATTTGTTTTTCTTCTTCTTGCATACCACCAAATTGAAGAACAAAACTAGACAGTGGCGGATCTAGAGAGAAGCCTGTGTGGTTGATAGATGACAGACTGTTCCATATTCAACTCTTTGGAGATTACTAGCTCCGGTAAGGGTAAGGACGGAGGAAATAAAAACTCTTGTAAATCAATAAAACAACGAGCCCATGAGCTCAGCATAAACAATTTGTTTTATTTCCTCATGGCAATTTATGACTTAATTACATTTTTTTAATGATTTGAATTACTCTATTATTTCGCTATGATTTTGGTGGCAAAATGGTAAGCATCGTATCAATTTAGATTCCATAATGATAAAATAATGAAGGTGATGATGAGGATGAAGATTAACCATGATATTGATATATTTTTTAATTAACTGACCCAAGATGATTACAATAAGTTATTTTTCATTACCTTATCATAGCTTTAACACTAGTTCCTCCATCATAATGAAACACTACTCTTAAAACTAACCTTCATCCCATATTTGCTGATGGTATATCAATCTCTCGCTCCAAACCCATCAAACCAATCCTACAAACCACAGACCACCACGATGGACCTTGGAGCTGAATCCACTGGGACCTCTCAGTGAAAATGCATCATTATTACCCCCAATAAAAAACACTGCACAGCTGTCTTGGACATGAGCTCAGAGGGGACACAGACAGACACAGAAGGGGCCATGGACACACACGCACATACTGTAAGTAGGCACCAACACAGGCACACACACACACCCACTCACACCAATATGAACTAATCTGTTACGTTGCACATAAACCACAGCAGTTTGCTGTTTCTGTTGGAGGGCCATCTCAGAGTGTTTGGCAGTAGTGTCCTTCAGGATAAGGGCATGTTTCTCTCAGGGGACTTCATTGTTGGTGGAGAGTTATTGGGTTTCCTGCCAAGTCACCATACAGGGACAGCATCCTCGTGCCCTGGCTTTTTTTATTACCTCACACAGCAGCTTTTCTTGCTTTGCTATTGTTATCCCCCCGTATCAACAGATGCATTATGACTATGGAAAAGATGCTGAGAGCTAAAAACATGGTCTGTGTGGCTAAAGCATTATCTATCAAACAGCTTCCAATTGGACTAACAACGCAAACAAGCGCGCAGTGACAATCTGCCACAACCATTGTTTATGTTGATAATAATGCTGGTTTACAGAATAATCCTGGTTTACAGAATATTGCTAGTTTACAGAATAATCATGGTTTACAGAAGAATACTGGTTTACAGAATAATTCTGGTTTACAGTTCATAAAGAGGTGTGGTTCTATTGCTCCTGAGCTAAATGTTCCATAGTAGTTTAACCTAATCTAGACATGGGATTTATGAATAGTATTTTATTTTAGGAGATGATATCACTTATATTAGTTATATGTACGTGTCTACTTACAGTAAGAAGCTAAAAGGCTACCTTTTGTCTATAATTATTACTTACACACTATGTGTGTTTTCAGGAGTTCCAAGAAAATAGCCTGATTAACACCTCTACTAGGGTGGAGGAAATAATTGGGACAGGTCAATATGGCTTGTTCAACATGATGAAAGTCATGAGTTAACGTTGCTTGAAAGCTCTTCAGTATTTTAGAATTGTAATGAGAACAGAACAGATATACTGCAATAAAAATATTGGTGCTATATGAAACAAACACAACCTCCTCTAGCTTCATAGATATCCTGGTAGAGAGATGCCAGAAAATACTGGGCTCTCAAATGTAGCCACTGTAAATAACAGTTAAATTTGAATGGCAAACTAAACTAGTATGCTTCAGTACTTTTATTTTTTGTCCTTCCTCAGAATGGACGAAAGATGAATATCTTTTTTTGTTTTTTATCTCTTATTTGATGTCTGTTCTGTTAGTTTTTTTTAATCAGAACACAAAACACATTACTTCACTCATATATTATAATTATATTCTACTGTAAATGTGACTTAGTTCTATGTTAACTCAATACTGGAATGCCAACTTTATAATCACCACATTTCAAAGAGATATATAGAGAATAATTAGGCTTTCAGTTTTATTGGGATTCTGTCACACCCTGATCTGTTTCACCTGTCTTGTGCTTGTCTCCGCCCACCCCCAGGTGTCTCCCATTTCCCCCCGTTATCCCCTTTGTACTTATACCTGCATTCTCTGTTGGTCTGTTACCAGGTTGTCTAGTCTTGTCTTACCAGTATGTTCTCCCATTTTCCAGGATCTCTAGTATCTCTGTTTTCTAGTCCTCCCAGTTCTGCCCATTCTGCCTGCCCTGACCCTGAGTCTGCCTGCCGTTCCGTCCCTGTTTGACACTGCCTTGGATTACCGACCTCTGCATGCCCTGGACCTGCTGTTTGCCTGCCCCCTGTTTTGTAAAAAACATCGATGAGAATCGAACCGTTTGCCTTCTGGGTCTCATCCTGAGTCGTGTTAATAGGAACTGGCCATGACTGAGCCAGCAGACTTGGACCAGCTCCCATACGCTGTCTCCTCCTAAAGGAGACACCATTGGAAGTCACGAGGAGGTACTTCAAAATCTTGGCCGAACGCCATGACCGCACTTTCAATACATTGCTGGAGCAATTCCGCGGAATGTCTATTAGGCAGCCAGCCACAACAGTAACCTACCAGCCTCTCAGTAACCACAGTGTCAGCAACGAGTCTCTCCAGCCCACCCCAGCTTCCCGAGAACCCCACTTACCTCCTCCGGAGCGCTGACCTGGAGATTCAGGAACCTGTCGGGAGTTTCTCTCCCAGTGCTCCCTCATCTTCGAGCTGCAGCTCTCTTCTTTTACCTCAGAACGCTCAAAGATAGCGTACCTTATAACGCTGATGTCCAGGACAGCTCTCGCCTGGGCTACGGCGGTGTGGGAGCAACAATCCATCGTGTGCTTCTGCCTGGAACCCGGAATCCCTGTTCAACACATTCCTTCATGGATTATCAGAGGAGGTTAAAGACGAGCTCGAGCCCAGGAGCTGCCCGTGGATCTCGACTCTCTCATCGCCTTGACCATATGGATTGATGGGCGGCTATGGGAATGTAAGAGGGAGGTCTGTTCTCAGTCACACTCGCTCATCCAAGGATCCCACCTCGCCTCCAAGGAATCCCGGAAGTCCCCGGCGTCTATATTGCAGAGAGAATCTGAGGTTACCCGAGTCCCCCAGGAATCATAGAGGTCTACCGACTGTGCATGTAACCAATATTTGATTTGATTTGATTCGCCTCCTCCGGAGCCTATTCAACTTGGCAGAGCTAGATTGTCTCCTGCCGAACGTTTACGCAGACTGAACACCAAGAGCTGTATGTATTGTGGTTCTATCGGTCATTTAATTTCTACCTGAATTTCCAAACTCCTAGTACTCGTACCCCTCTCAATGCCATCCTACTGTGGGGTGACTGGTCAAAATCTCATTGACTCCGGGGCCAACTCCGGAGTTTTATGGACACTACCCTGGTGTCAGAGCTGGGAATCCCCCTGAACCCCTCTCCATTCCCACGAACGTCAGAGCGCTGGGTGGGTGCTCTATTGGCAGAGTCACCCACAATATGGTTCCTATCAACCTGCAAGTGTCAGGTAACCACAGTGAGTCCATGCAATTTCTGCTCCTCAGTTTCCCAAGGTTTTTGACTTTTCGTGGCTCCAGAGGAACAATCCCCTTATAGACTGGACTGTTGGAATTCTTCCTGCGGGTTTGGGAAAAGTCAGACCAATGCTCCTGCAGCATTCCAGGCCCTGGATAACGATGCACTCCGTGACATGTTGAACAGATTCGTGTTCGTCTACCTCTATGACATCCTTGTTTTTTCCCACTCAGCTCAAGAACATGTCCTCTATGTCCAACAGATCCTCCAGCGTCTCCTGGAGAACCAGCTTTTTGTTAAAGCTGAGAAATGCAAATTCCATCGCTACATCATCTCCTTCCTAGGATACTTCATCACTGCAGGAAATATGCAGATGGATCCAGGCAAGGTGAGAGCTGTGGTGGATTGGCCTCAACTTCATTTAATCCGGAGATACACCGTGGCTTTCTCCCTTTCAGCACTCACCTTTCCCTAGGTCCCGCTCATGTGGTCTCCAGTTGCTGACCGGGCGTTCTCGAACCTCAAGCATTGGTTCACTATAGCTCCCATCTTAATCCATCCAGATCCATCCTGTCAGTTCATGGTGGAGGTCGACATCTTGGACATCGGAGTGGGTGCTGTCATTGTCCCAATGTTCTGTCCAGGACCAAAAGTTGCATACCACGCTTTCCTTTCCCATCGTCTTAACACCACTGAGAGGAATTATGACGTGGGAAATCGAGAACTACTCGCGGTGAAGATAGTGTTGGAGGAGTGCAGGCACTGGTTAGAGGGGGCTAACTGGATTTGTGTCCCGGACAATGCCTTTCCCCCGTCATGGAATGGGCTCAATCCTCCAGACTTTCTTGCCATCCTGGCTCCTATCGCACCCTGGACTTTGTACGACAACGTTTTTGGTGGCCCACCATGGTTCCTGATGTCTCTGTGTTTGTTGCCGCCTGCACTGTGTGTGCTCAGAATAACACCCCACGGCAAGCTCCGGCTGACCTCCTTCAACCACTCCCTGTTCCTCACCTCCCCTGGTCCCATATATTCCTGGACTTTGTCACTGGTCTCCCTCCATCCGATGGCAACACCACTACCCTTACGGTGGTGGATAGATTTTCCAAAGCTGCCTATTTCCTTCCCCTTTCCAAGTTACCCTCAGCCAGGAGACGGACCAGCTCATGGTGCAGCACGTCTTCCGGATCCATGGACTTCTGGTGGGCATGGTTTCCGATCACGGTCCTCAGATCTTTCCCCAGTTCTGAAAAGCGTTCTGCACCCTCATTGGCTCGTCGGCCAGCCTGTTCTCCGGTTTTCACCCTAAGTTCAACGGCCGGTCGGAGCGAGCCAATCAGGACCTGGAGACAACTCTTCATTGCCTCATTTTCCCCAACCCCACCACCTGGTGCCAGCAATTCGTGTGGGTGGAATATGCCCACAACACCCTGCTCGGCCACTGGTCTCTCCCCTTTCAAGTGTTCCATGGGATATCAGCCCCCGCTCTTCCCTGAGCAAGAGGAAGAGGTCAGCATATCCTCGACCCAGACGTTCATCTGCCGCTGTCGCCGTACCTGGAAGAGAGCCCGGTCCGCTCTTCTCAAGACCACCTCCAGGTATCGGCGACAGGTGGACCGCCACTGGATCTATACTCCCTGTTTTCATCTCGGGCAGAGTGTATGGCTGTTCACTCAGGATCTGCCCCTCTGCGTGGAGTCCCGTAAACTTTCCCTCTTTTAATCGGCCCTTTCCCCATCTCCAAGATTCTTAGCCCCTCTGCTGTTCATCTTCTCCACAAATTTCTTGTTTACAATTTCTTGTTTTGGCAAGTCGGTTCGGACATCTACTAATGACACAAGTCATTTTTTCAACAATTGTTTACAGACAGATTATTTCGCTTATAATTCACTGTATCACAATTCCAGTGGGGCAGAAGTTTAGACTGTGCTTTAAACAGCTTGGAACATTTCAGAAAATTATGTCATGGCTTTAGAAGCTTCTGATAGGCTAATTGACAGAATTTGAGTCAATTGGAGGTGTATTTGTGGATGTATTGAAGGCCTACCTTCAAACTCGGTGCCTCTTTGCTTGACATCATGGGAAAATCAAAAGAAATCAGCCGAGACCTCCACAAGTCTGGTTCATCCTTGGGAGCAATTTCCAAATGCCTGAAGGTACCATGTTCATCTGTACAAACAATAGTATGCAAGTATAAACACCACGGGACCACATAGCTGCCATACCGCTCAGGAACGAGATGCATTCTGTCTCCTAGAGATGAACGTATTTTGGTGTGAAAAGTGCAAATCAATCCCAGAACAACAGCAAAGGACCTTGTGAAGATGCTGGAGGAAACAGGCACAAAAGTATTTATATCCACAGTAAAACGAGTCCTATATCGACATAACCTGAATGGCCGCTCAGGAAGGAAGAAGCCACTGCTTCAAACCTGCCCAAAAAAAAGCCAGACTATGGTTTGCAACTGCACATGGGGACAAAGATCGTATTTTTTGGAGAAATGTCCTCTGGTCTGATGAAACAAAAATACAACTGTTTGGCCATAATGACCATCATTATGTTTGGAGGAAAAAGAGGGAGGCTTGCAAGCCGAAGAACACCATCCTAACCGTGAAGCACGGGGTGGCAGCATCATGCTGTGGCAGTGCTTTGCTGCAGGATGGACTGGTGCACTTCACATAATAGATCTTATCATGAGGACGGAAAATGATGTGGATATATTGAAGCAACATCTCAAGACATCAGTCAGGAAGTTAAAGCTTGGTCGCAAAGGGGTCTTCCAAATGGACAATGACCCCAAGCATACTTCCAAAGTTGTGGTGGAAAAATGGCTTACGGACAACAAAGTCAAGGTATTGGAGTGGCCATCACAAAGCCCTGACCTCAATCCTATTGAAAATTTGTGGGCAGAACTGAAAAAACAAGGAGGGCTACAAACCTGACTCAGTTACACAAGCTCTGTTGGGAGGAACGGGCCAAAATTCACCCAACTACTTGTGGGAAGCTTGTGGAAGGCTACCCAAAACATTTAAGTTAAACTATTTAAAGGCAATGCTACCAAATACTAATTGAGTGTATGTAAACTTCTGACCGACTGGGAATGTGATGAAAGAAATACAAGCTGAAATGAATCATTCTCTCTACTATTATTCTGTCATTTCACATTCTTAAAATAAAGTGGGGATTTTTACTAGGATTAAATGTCAGAAATTGTGAAAAACTGAATTTAAATGTATTTGGCTCAGGTGTATTTAAACTTCCAACTTCAACTGTATTTACACACTATGAGGTTGGAGTAATACTGTGAAATTGTGAAAATGATTTAGTGTAAGAGCTGTTTGAAAAGACTGAAATTTCAGGCTGTTTTGATAGGATGGCGTTTTGGCCTGCCTGGCGACAACCCCAGGCGGTATGTTAATAGACTAATAACAAAGAAAGTTTCAAACCTCTCTTGCCAAACCCAGCTAATTTTCAGGTTATACATCCCTCCCATTAGGCTCCCAGACAGTCCTAGTGAAATTATTGTTGACCATTTTAATACAATTTTGAAAAAAATAAGAGTAAGGTACTTCATTGTTACCAAGAAATGATTTGATATTGAGATAAAACGGCTGCTTTGGGGCTGTCACGTTCTGACCTTTATTTCCTGTGTTTTGTCATTATTTAGTATTGTCAGGGCGTGAGTTGGGGTGGGCAGTCTATGTTTGTTTTTCTATGATTTGGGTATTTCTATGTTTCGGCCTAGTATGGTTCTCAATCAGAGGCAGGTGTCATTAGTTGTCTCTGATTGAGAATCATACTTAGGTATCCTGGGTGTCACTGTGTGTTTGTGGGTGATTGTTCCTGTCTCTGTGTTTTGCACCAGATAGGGCTGTTTTGGGTTTTCACGTTTCTTGTTTTTGTTAGTTTGTTAGTTTGTTCATGTGAAGTGATTTATTAAAACAAGAATGAAAATAACCACGCTGCGCTTTGCTCCACCTCTCCGTCAATGGAAGAAATCCCTTACAGTGGCTATAAGTAGAGTTGAGTTATTATCAATGAGAGATTAATTGCCATGTGGTCCATGACATTCAACACAATCAATCACATCAGAAAATGACTGCTGTTGAGATTATGAACTTGGCTATAGTATCAAGACAACATCCTCACAAGACAATACAACTTTATTTTGTCGAACAGTTACAACAGAAGTGTGTATTCTTCTCTGCCCCCCCCAACACATCCTATCTTGAGCTCAGTAAGCCTATTTCCCTAATCATGAATGTATCATCATAACGTTTATTATGTGGACCATTAATGCAATGAGGGTACTCCCAAGGACTTTTAGATGTTGATGCGCTCAAGAACGGAGGGAAATATTGATGAGTAGAAGCCGTGGGCACCATGCAGGGATTTGTTATTCATTTGTGACATGCCTTCTAGCAAAGACTGGTTTCCGGGTCCCAATCCTACTATTGGTTTGTATAGTTCTGACAAGGAGGGTAGTGAGTGTAATTCTGTGTTTCAATTATTTTGAGGAGGTAAGAGCAAGTTGCAGGACATGAATAAAAAATATTAATTGAATGCATATTCCTTGACATATAATGCAGTTTTCTGCGTATACTGTAAGAGTCAAGGATGTGAGAAGAATCAACCATTTAGCTGTCAAAAACATTGTAATACTTAGGCTACAATGTTGCCACCTACAGTATAATAATCACATTATCTGAGCTGAATGTGTGCTTTATTCCAATTCAACAGTCATCCTGCACTTTGGAAGCCATCCCACTATGCTCTCAGAAGACAATGTGGGAGGTCATCTGTAACTCACAGTGAAACCAGGCCATATATGAGGTCTGAATTGTTAATGGATGGCTATCACAGCTGTTTGTTCACTTTAGACATAGTTATCATTATATTAAACCACACCTGTATACTTGATCTCCAGATAGAGAGATTAGACATCATTAATCTGTAACGTTCATACTTTAGCCATATGTGTCATTCTGTATCTCTGTGAAGAACTATGAACAGAACCTGACAAAAATACTAACAGAATGTCCTCACTGTGGGCTGAATCCTAACTGAAATGGCAAATCTCTCGTTGACATCATGCACGATTCATGAGAAAGTTGAGAGTGAGAGAATGTGCATTTCTCAAGTAAGGATTTCATCCTAAATAGACTCAGACCATACTACACTTGACTTAAGGTTCAGTGACAGACTGAGAGGGTCATAATTAGTCTGTTATTTCAGGTCTTACAGCATGCTCCAACTGTAATTATTACCACTGTCATCAAATGATTTTCAAGTGCTACATCAAAATCCTCTTGGGCCAGTCTGTCACTCCATAATTATGCATTTCATTGCACCATCAAGGGATTTTTCAGCTGTGCTTTCAGCACAAAATGTTTGCTGTTAAAAACTACTGAGGTACATTAACCGAATTGGTAACACTGTATAATAACTATCTTAATAATAATCATTTTTATGAGGAAGGGGAAGAGGAAGCCTGGAGACATATACTATATATATACAAAAGTATGTGGACACCCTTTGAAATTAGTGGATTCGGCTATTTCAGGCTCACCCGTTGCTGACAGGTATACAGTATAAAATTGAGCACACAGCCATGCAATCTCCATAGACAAACATTGGCAGTAGAAAGGCCTTACTGAAGAGCTCAGTGACTTTCAATGTGGCACAGTCATAGGATGACACCTTTCTAACAAGTCAGTTCGTCAAGTTTCTGACCTGGTCAACTGTAAGTGCTGTTATTGTGAAGTAGAAACATATAGGTGAAACAACGGCTCATTCGCAAAGTGGTAGGCCACACAAGATCACTGATCGGCACCGTCGAGAGCTGAGTAAATATTGTCTGTCCTTGGTTGCAACCAAGTTCCAAACAGCTTCTGGAAGCAACGTCAGCAAAATAACTGTTTGTTGGGAGTTTCATGAAATGGATTTCCATGGCCGAGCAGCCGCACACAAGCCTAAGATTACCACGGGCAATGCAAAGTATCGGCTGGAGTGGTGTAAAGTTTGCCACCATTGGATTCTGGAGCAGTGGAAACGCGTTCTCTGGAGTGATGAATCATGCTTCACCATCTGGCTGTCCGACGGACGAATCTGGGTTTGGCGGATGCCAGGAGAACGCTACCTGCTCCAATGCATAGTGCCAACTGTAAAGTTTGGTGGAGGAAGAATAATGGTCTGGGATTGTTTTTCATGGTTTGGGCTAGGCCCCTTAATTTCAGTGAAGGGAAATCTTAACGCTACAGGATATAATGACATCCTAAATTATTCTGTGCTTCCAACTTTGTGGCAACAGTTTGGTGAAAGTCCTTTCCTGTTTCAGCATGACAATGCCCCCATTCACAAAGTGAGGTCCATACATAAATGGTTTGTCAAGATCGGTGTGGAAGAACTTGACTGGCCTACGCAGAGCCCTGACCTCAACACATCGAATACCTTTGGGATGAATTGGAATTCCGACAGCGAGCCAGACCTAATCACCCAACATCAGTGCCCGACCTCACTAATGCTCTCGTGGCTGAGTCCCCACAGCAATATTCCAACATCTTGTGGAAAGCCTGCCCAGAAGAGTGGAGGTTCTTATAGCAAAGGGGAGAGCAACTCCATATTAATGCCCAGGATTTTGAAATGAGATGCTCGACGAGCAGGTGTCCACATACTTTTGGTCAGGTAGTGTAGGTGGAGTTACCCCAAATAATGTCAAGGATCTAGAGACCTAGTTAGAAGTGATATGGAAATGCAATCAATTATTACTATAAAAACATTCAAAAAGATCAGAAGATGACCTATTCTATGTTTTAAACCTTTACACCATACTGTATTGTATCTCTGTCAATCCCAAAGTGACCCGTAGTGGTATTTGAAAGGTCACTGGTACTGTACAACAAAGAGTGTGATGCTGTTGAAATAGGACACTGGTTCAGTGGCCTTTTGGGTTGATCTTCTGTAATGCCAGGACGTTTCCACTTGAGGCCATGAGGCTTTCTCTGACAAGAAAAAATAAAAACAAAAGAGGGAGTAAGAGGAATGTTTCTCTCACACAAGGATGAACTGTATGAACTCAAACTATGCTTTATATAACTTTAATAGCTTTTTCTATGAACCACCTTTATTTATGTTATGTATTATCAGCAAAATCCCAACTTATTCATCTTCTGCATGATTCTGCTTTTGGCACATCAAAGTAATCAGCCTTTGTCCTGTAGAATATAATTCTTAAGATTGATTTACAAGCACTTTGGTAGTACAGTCATACAGTTAATGAAGACACTTGAAGTCGATGCAACCTGCTGAGTGACTGTTGTGAATGGTCTTTTTCCATCAATCAACCATTAAGAAAAGAGGACATACTGTAATTGCAAAGCACATAGTTAATTGACAGGCCTATTATTTCCTTTGCAAAGTGATTGGATAAGAGGACTGAGCATACCTGAACTACTTTATGAAGAGGATGCTGTGTAAAAGTAGTTGAAGTCATTACATTTGTAAGACAGAGTGTTAGTTCTACTACCAGTATATGTGCTGTAATCTTTACATACTTATGTATATTACAGATCTAACAGTAAATGTGAGTGCATCTGAGTGCATCTTTCTTCCAGTCTTTAAGCCTCATGTTGATATTACAGCAGTGATTCATAATCCATTTAATGCAATGCTCCCTCATGGACTAAGAACAGGAAGACATCATCATCTGAAGAGTGTTAAATTAAATAGTTATTTCTGATTTCTGATTGAATTACTGTTAATCAACTGAAGTTGCACAAGTACACTGAATGAGCCATTAAGTTGTGCAGCGCTCCATTCCAACACAGCTTGGCTTAATGTCAAGGGCCCCTTGCATAGACAGACACTGATGACGGGAGTCTCAGCTCAATAGTTGCAAAAAGTATCATTTTTTAAAACTAAATAGAAACAACACCTCTGCAATTCAGGAAGTTTACTTCTAACTGTGGGGAACCCGGGCATAACCTAAGGTTAGGTTATCCCTATTTTTGTTAGCAAACAAATAAATCATATTTAGAGCAATTCCTGATGTGAGCAAACAGTTAAAAATAGCTGTTTACACAATAGAGCCTGTCCTACATTGATGTGCAAGCTGGATCATGGGCCATTTAGGGTCAGATAGGTTCATATCCACTCAGCTACAACCCCTTTTGCCTGGAGACAGTTTGAAAGGTGAGCGGGTGCGTTACTGCAGATGGCTGCGTCCTCAGACTGCTGTATATTATCCTGTCTATTCTGACTGACAGATCATTTATATATTCATACCCTCCACAGGTTGCATGCTTACTTTCCATCAGCTCTCACAAACGCATATTTGAACTGGATTTTAATTGAGGCTGCCAGGATGCCCAAAGGTAGTTTCTACATGTACCCTTCAGTTGTAGTAATTGAGACAATGTAGTTTCTACCCGCCTACTCTTCTACTCTAGTGATTAAGAGAAGGTGGTCTCTACCCCTCGACCCTTCTGCTCTAGTGATTGAGAGAAGGTCGTCTCTACCCGTCGACCCGTCTGCTCTAGTGATTGAGAGAAGGTCGTCTCTACCCGTCTACCCTTCTGCTCTAGTGATTTAGACAAGGTGTTCTCTACATGTCAACCCTTCTGTTCCAGTGATTTAGACAAGGTGGTCTCTACATGTCTACCCTTCTGCTCCAGTGATTTAGACAAGGTGTTCTCTACATGTCTACCCTTCTGCTCCAGTGATTTAGACAAGGTGGTCTCTACAAAAGAGACAATGTGGATAAAAGAGACAATGTGGATTATCTTCTTCCTCATCATCCATTATCACAGAGCCCATTTCCATTGGATAATAATGCAAGAGTCCTCACTCCCAAATGTATGCTAAGGAATGCTTCAATATGTTAGGAGTATCTTAAGAGCTTCAGATGTCATTTGTAGTTAATATCTTCAAACAGAGGCTTTGTACTGAAGATGAATTCATGTGATCATTGAAAATAATGATATCCTCTCGCTATCCTAATATGGAAATGTTCTATGCCCTTGAATGTTAAATATTGTAACATCATTTTCTGCATGGTGTAAGGCAGGGATCATCAGCTACATTCAGCTGCGTGCTGATTTTATTCTTGAGCGGATGGTTGGGGGGTCGGAACATAATTACAAATAATTTGTCGACTGCAAATTAACCTCAAGAAGAACAAACAGATACATTATTTGAGTAAAACATAATCATTTCAAACCTTGCTTACATTTGTATATTATGTCTTGCTTATATTGTATATTATGTTTGTATATTATGTCATGTCCTACCTATTTCGCAACAAAGCATCCTTCACTCATGCTGCCAAACATACCCTTGTAAAACTGACCATCCTACCAGTCCTCGACTTTGGCGATGTCATTTACAAAATAGCCTCCAATACCCTACTCAACAAATTGGATGCAGTCTATCACAGTGCAATCCGTTTTATCACCAAAGCCCCATATACTACCCACCATTGCGACCTGTACGCTCTCGTTGGCTGGCCCTCGCTTCATACTCGTCGCCAAACCCACTGGCTCCATGTCATCTACAAGATCCTGCTAGGTAAAGTCCCCCTTATCTCAGCTCGCTGGTCACCATAGCATCTCCCACCTGTAGCACACGCTCCAGCAGGTATATCTCTCTAGTCACCCCCAAAACCAATTCTTTCTTTGGCCGCCTCTCCTTCCAGTTCTCTGCTGCCAATGACTGGAACGAACTACAAAAATCTCTGAAACTGGAAACACTTATCTCCCTCACTAGCTTTAAGCACCAACTGTCAGAGCAGCTCACAGATTACTGCACCTGTACATAGCCCACCGATAATTTAGCCCAAACAACTACCTCTTTCCCAACTGTATTTAATTTTAATTAATTTATTTATTTTGCTCCTTTGCACCCCATTATTTTTATTTCTACTTTGCACATTCTTCCATTGCAAAACTACCATTCCAGTGTTTTACTTGCTATATTGTATTTACTTTGCCACCATGGCCTTTTTTGCCTTTACCTCCCTTCTCACCTCATTTGCTCACATTGTATATAGACTTGTTTATACTGTATTATTGACTGTATGTTTGTTTTACTCCATGTGTAACTCTGTGTCGTTGTATCTGTCGAACTGCTTTGCTTTATCTTGGCCAGGTCGCAATTGTAAATGAGAACTTGTTCTCAACTTGCCTACCTGGTTAAATAAAGGTAAAATAAAATAAATAAAATAAATAAATGTCTCTATTATGCGTGGGAATATTTGGGAACAGATTTCCCAAATTAAAATCACTTGGAGCTGGTATTTTTACATTTTTTTAACTGTCACATAATCATGATGTTGAAAAAAGCATGAAGAAAGTGATAACCTGTACTTGTGCATTGTTCACTTAATTGATTCACCAATTAGTCTCTTCTGAGTAATTAGAATATATTAGTATTTACCCATATGCATTTCTGTGGTTCACTACAAGGCAATATATCAACATAGAATATTCATTGTTTTAAAAAAAACAACAGGCAACCCACCTTCCTCACAACTATCATCTACTCTGAACACCACACCATAAGCCTACTCTGCATGTTGCTGTCCAAGAGTTATCTTTCACTAACAGATGTCGGTGACTGCTGTTTTAGTATGGAGTGTATGGACTAACTGAGACTAATCACTGTTAGGCATGGAGTGGTGCATCTGTTATTTGGAACAGGTGATATGAAGAAGAAGCTTGGCTAAATTATTGAATGGTAATGAATAATAGCTTGGGTAAGCTATAGCAAGTGCACTGATCTTAATCATGAAGCATATATCCCAGTGGTGAAAAACTGATTGGAAAGACATCAGGCTAATATTAATTACCATTAGTGTAATCAATAGTAGTTCTAACAGAAGGGTACTAGGTAGGTAATACAGATTAATATCACTGTGGGGAAACCACTTTTACAGTGTCACGTCAGTGCTTACAGTAGACTTAAAGATTAAACGAAATCTAGTGTACACATTTAGAGTTTGCCACATTTACAGAATTTCACACAGACAGACTTTGTTACCATGTGAAAAACACTGAAATCAACAATTGTGAGATAAACACCAAACTTTTGAGGACACTGTGCAGGCAGGACATGCAACCTTTATTTAACTAGGCAAGTCCAGGATGACCAGGATAATCTACAGAAGTTCATCCCTTCTTTATTAATTGACTCCACCTCAAAACACTGAAGCTTTACCAAAACCAAACTAGCCAACCCGGTCCAGCCCAGCAGCAATATCCCTGTGGACACAAAGCATCATGCCTGGAAGCACTGACCTGCCAGTGTGAGAAATGAGCTGAGAGTCTGATCATAAACGGAGAGCTTCAGATACCCACGGCATGCCAAACACTAAGCTACCAAATGAGCTTTTCATTTGCCATTCAGGAAGTCAGCACTTGTCATGTTGCAGTCAGCCCCAGTCAAACGGTGTTCAGCTGAGAGATTGCACTGGATGCAAACTTGGGTTCAAGTTCGCCAAGCCTAATGACAACCAGCCCATGTTGTCACATGCTAATTTGCATACTTAGCTATGCATTTGGCAGTGTCTTCTGTGCAAATAGGAGGTATTTGTACAGCCATTTCTGGAAATACTGTAGTTTTTAACACAATAGGATCATTTACGTTTAATGTTAGACATGCACTTTTAAGTTTTATTAATGCATATTTTGTTTGGTTCTTATGAAGGAAAAACATGTAATTATTTAATGAGGAAGCTGTGTAAGATGGTCGAGCTGACTTAAATAAGAATGCATAATGCACCAGCATTAATTAAAGAGCACGCGTTGATGAACAAATGAGAGTTGGTCTCTGTAGAAGTAAACCAGATTAAACAGAGGTCTGAAGACAGTGGACATGAGGGTTGTATCAAAATAAGCCATCCTCTGGTTAAATCCACCAGTTCAGGTGGGGTCCACTAGTAAAACTGGGGTCCTTCCGTCGGGGTATTCAAACAGTCCATTTATATTTTCCAACGAGGCTATACATTTGTTTTTTTCTCACCTGAGTAGCCTCATTTCACTGCCAAAAATACAATTAAACCATCTAGTGTTCAGCAAAATAACAAAACAATTTCAAATACAGGTAGCCTAGTCAAATAATTAACATCCAATCACATTTACTATTACTCTCTCGCGTGAATTCCAGTAATGGTCAGTATGTAGTCAAACGTTGCGGCTGCTCATGTTGGTATCTGTACTGCAGTTGGCATCTGCAAAAGCCATGACAGGGAGACATAGTGGAGTGGTAACGCGCGTGCAAGCAGTTGCTCCCAACGCCACTTGGGTACACTGCAGCATCCACCGAGAGGCTATTGCTGCACTATGCAATGATACGGGCAGTGACCATGTAATGCTTTTACAACATACAGAAATGAGCTGGTTGAGAGACGAGCTTACAGTTTTCTTTACGCACCATAATTTTCCCTTGTCTGACCGCTTGCATGATGATGAGTTTCTCACACAACTGGCCTATCTGGGTGATGTTTTTTCTCACCTGAATGATCTGAACCTAGGATTACAGATCAAATCAAATCATATCATCATCAAATGTATTTATATCAAAGTGCTGTACAGAAACACATCCTAAAACCCCAAACAGCAAGAAATGCAGGTGTAGAAGCACGGTGGCTATGAAAAACTCCCTAGAAAGGCCAAAACCTAGGAAGAAACCTAGAGAGGAACCAGCCTATGAAGGGTGGCCAGTCCTCTTCTGGCTGTGCCGGATGGAGATTATAACAGAACATGGCAAAGATGTTCAAATGTTCATAAATGACCAGCGTGGTCAAATAATAGTAATCACAGTGAACAGGTCAGGGTTCCATAGCCACAGGCAGAACAGTTGAAACTGGAGCAGCAGCACGGCCAGGTGGACTGGGGACAACAAGGAGTCATCACACCAGGTAGTCCTGAGGCATGGCCCTAGGGCTCAGGTCCTCCGAGAGAGAGAAAGAAAGAAAGATAGAAAGAGAATTAGAGAGAGCATACTTAAATTCACACAGGACACCGGATAATGGGGTGCCACAGGGTTCAATTCTTGGGCCGACTCTCTTCTCTGTTTATATCAATGATGTCGCTCTTGCTGCTGTTGAGTCTCTGATCCAACTCTACGCAGACGACACCATTCTGTATACTTCTGGCCTTTCTTTGGACACTGTGTTAACAACCCTCCAGACGAGCTTCAATGCCATACAACTCTCCTTCCATGGCCTCCAACTGCTCTTAAATTCAAGTAAAACTAAATGCATGCTTTTCAACCGATCGCTGTCTGCACCTGCCCGCCCATCCAGCATCACTACTCTGGATTGTTCTGACTTAGAATATGTGGACAGCTACAAATACCTAGGTCTCTGGTTAGACTGTAAACTCTCCTTCCAGACTCACATAAAACATCTCCAATCCAAAGTTATATCTAGAATTGGCTTCCTATTTCACAACAAAGCATCCTTAATTTATGCTGCCAAACATACCCTCGTAAAACTAACCATCTTACCGATCCTCGACTTTGGCGATGTCATTTACAAAATAGCCTCCAACACCCTACTCAACAAATTGGATGCAGTCTATCACAGTGCCATCCGTTTTGTCACCAAAGCCCCATATACTACCCACCACTGAGACCTGTATGCTCTCGTTGGCTGGCCCTCGCTTCATACTTGTTGCCAAACCCACTGGCTCCAGGTCATCTACAGGACTCTGCTAGGTAAAGTCCTGCCTCATCTCTGCTCACTGGTCACCATAGCTGCACCCACCCGTAGCACGCATTCCAGCAGGCCTCTCTGTCACGCCCTGGTCTAAGTATTTTGTGTTTTTCTTCATGTATTGGGTCAGGCCAGGGTGTGGCATGGGGTTTTTGTATTGTGGTGTGTTTTGTCTTGGGCTTTTGGTGTGTGTGTATTGGGATTGTAGCTAGTGGGGTTATCTAGCAAGGTCTATGGCTGTCTGGAGTGGTTCTCAATCAGAGGCAGGTGTTTATCGTTGTCTCTGATTGGGAACCATATTTAGGCAGCCATATTCTTTGAGTTTGTCGTGGGTGATTGTCCTTAATGTCTTTGTTCCTGTCGCTGTGTTAGTTGACACAAGTATAGGCTGTTTCGGTTTTCGTTACGTTTATTGTTTTGTAGTGTTTTGTGTTAATTCGTGTTTACGTTGTTCATTAAACATGGATCGCAATCTACACGCTGCAGTTTGGTCCTACTCTCCTTCACACCTAGAAAACCGTAACACTCTCCTTCCAGTTCTCTGCTGCCAATGACTGGAACGAACTACAAAAGTCACTGAAACTGGAAACAGTTGTCTCTCTCACTAGCTTTAAGCACCAGCTGTCAGAGCAGCTCACAGATCACTGAACCTGTACATAACCCATCTATAAATAACCCGAACAACTACCTCTTCCCCTACTGTATTTATTTATTTATTTATTTTGCTCCTTTGCACCCCTATATTTCTACTTTGCACACTCATGTCAAATCTACCATTCCAGTGTTTTAATTGCTATATTGTATTTACTTCGCCACCATGGCCTATTTATTGCCTTTACCTCCCTTATTTCATCTAATTTGCTCACATTATTCTTCTACTGTATTATTGACTGTATGTTTGTTTTACTCCATGTGTAACTCTGTTGTTGTATGTGTCGAACTGCTTTGCTTTATCTTGGCCATGTCGCAGTTGTAAATGAGAACTTGTTCTCAACTTGCCTACCTGGTTTAATAAAGGTGAAATAAAAATTTTAAAAATTAAAATAAGACAGGAGAAATACTCCCGATATAACAGACTGACCCTAGCCCCCCGACACAAACTACTGCAGCATAAATACTGGAGGCTGAGGGACTCTCAGGGACTCTCCGCAACTATATTCAATCTGCGGGATAAAATTGAGGCTATGATTAAGAAGTTGGAGCTCTTCTCTGTCTGTATTAACAAGGACAACACACAGGTCTTTCCTAAATTGTATGATTTTTTGTATGTAAATGAACTCAAGCTTACAGACAATGTCAAATGTGATATAGCAAAGCACCTGAGTGAGTTGGGTGCGCAATTACATCGGTACTTTCCCGAAAAGGATGATACAAACAACTGGATTCGTTATCCCTTTCATGCTCTGCCTCCAGTCCACTAACCGATATCTGAGCAAGAGAGCCTCATCAAAATTGCAACAATCGGATCTGTGAAAATTGAATTTAATCAGAAGCCACTGCCAGATTTCTGGATTGGGCTGCGCTCAGAGTATCCTGCAAATTGCGCTGTTAATACCTATGTGAGAGTGGATTCTTGGCCCTCACTAGCATGAAACTAAATACAGGCACAGACTGTGTGTGGAAAATGATTTAAGACTGAGACTCTCTCCAATACAACCCAACATTGCAGTTATGTGCATCCTTTCAAGCACACCCTTCTCATTAACCTGTGGTGAGTTATTCACAATTTCCGATGAACAAATAAGGTTTTATATGTAAGATGGTTAAATAAAGAGCAAAATGATTGATTAATATTATATTAATATTTGTGCCCTGGTCCTATAAGAGCTCTTTGTCACTTCCCACAGGCCGGGTTGTGACAAAAACACTCATTCTTATCTTATGTTTAATAAATGTATCGTATAGTGTGTGTGTGGGAGGCTTGCAATTATGGTGCTAGAGGGGGTATGCAGCTGGAGGTTGAATGTTTGAAGGGCTACGGGACTATAAAAACCACTGTTCTAGTTGAACTACTTAAAGCATTGGGGAAAAAACTCAAAATATTTAATAAAAATATCAAATTAAAGACTAATGCGCAGACTGAATTGGCGAGAGAAGCAGAACATCTACCATCGCACAACAAAATATAGCCTATCTCTTATGTCATCACTAAGAACACTATAAACACGGTATTAAAGCCCAGTGCACACTACTACTCCAAATTCAGAGGAGGCTGGTGAGGGGAGGACGGCTCATAATAATGGAATGGGGTGAATGGAATGGTATCAAACACATGGAAACCAGGTGTTTCAGACCATTCCATTTATTCTGTTCCAGCAATTACTATGAGCCCGTCCTCCCAATTTAAAATGCCACCATCCACCAGTGACTCATATACAGACCAGTACCGTGACAACAGCTGTGTACCATAGGTCTGTCAGTGTTGCCCTTCAGTGATCAGTAAAATGAGCAAAGAGAGCTTTGCTGGCCACGAGGGCCCTGGCACATTCTCAACTTGGTGAACACTGCTGGACTGTCGTTCAGATGGAGAACCTGTTAAAGATAGGGCTGACTTACTGCCCCCTTTGGAGGAATTGCATGCCCATAGTAAACAGAAAACAAATCTGTCAAAAATGGCTAATATATGCATATAATAATTATTATTGAATAGATAACACTCTAAAGCTTCTAAAACCGTTCAAATTATGTCTCTATGTAAAGCAGAACTCTCAGGGCAGCCATTCTCCCAAACTCTCTCTTGCCATCATGAAAGTTGGCCCAACTTTGACGTCATCGCCCCCACCCTTCCCAACCAGCTACAGATCTGGGAACAGTTCCTATCTCTTCAGCGCGATGTCCCCTTTCAGTGGGGCCTGTCATTGTGAGAATCGCGTGCTCCCTCGAGTTTTGGCGGGCTGAAACCTCCGGGTCACGTGAAAATACATGTACTTTCATGTGCGCGTCGGGTCCGGAGCTCTCTTTGTTCCAAGATTCACCAAACGATGTAGGTTTGTCTGTTCGAGCTAAGGATTGTTTTGCATGTTTAGAACATGCTAAAGCTTGATTCTGTACTTAGTTTGACAAGTTTAGTCGACATATAATATGTAATTTTGAAGTTTTGATGCGCATCCACTAGAATTTTGGCTGCATTTCAACCGGAATATGTCGCGTTTGATGACCTAAAGACACAGACTTGAAAACCAAACGCAGTTTTTGGTAAGTATAACTCCTTCCACGTCTTCTGATCGAAGAACATCAAAGGTAAGGGAATATTTATGTGTTAATTATGGGTTTCTGTGGACTCCGAGATAGAGGAGACATAATGCTAATTTCTGAGCACCGTCTCATATTATAGCCTAGTGAACGAATTCTGTAACGTTAAAAATAAATGTAACACAGCGGTTGCATTAAGAAGAAGTGTATCTTTCTAACTATATGTAGAACATGTATATTTAGTCAAAGTTTATGATGTGTATTGCTTGTTATCTGACGTTATCTGCCGGGGCTATCATCATTTCTCGGACATTTGAGTAGCATTTTTTGAACATGGCGTCATTGTAAACAGAGATTTATGGATATAAATTGCATATTATTGAAAAAAACATAAATGTACTGTGTAACATGTCCTATTATTGTCATCTGATGAAGATTTTCAAAAGGTTAGTGAATTATTTTTCTTTTAATCCTGCGGTTGTTGATTGCATATTTTGTTCAACTTGGCTATTCAAATTAGCTGTGTCTTTGGTGGTGGTTTGACATAAATATGTGCTATGTTTTCGCCGTAAAACATTTTAGAAATCTGACTTGCTGGCTAGATGAACAATGTGTTTATCTTTCATTTGAGCTATTGGACTTGTTAATGTATGGAGGTTAAATATTTCTAAGAATATTTTTGCGTTCCATGCGCCACGTCCCAGTTAACGTCGGAAGGGATCGTTCCCAAATGGGAACCCTAACCCGTCATCAGGAATACAGAGGAATGAATCTAGTCTATGGTTCTTCTTTTCAGAGAGTTCCAGCACAATGAAATGTCACTCGACCATTCTTATTCACTGCTGTCATCTTTCTTGTATATCGCCATATAAAGCTGGTATAATCATATATAATGGATTAGGTAGAATATACAGTAGCATTTTATATGGATAGTCATATAACCCTTGCTTTATGGTTGTACCATCTTCACATGTTCATCCCTGCATGTTTATCCCTTTATTACTTGCTCACCAATGTAGCCAAAGGATTATAATGAATAAACATTATTAAAAACACTATGGTATTATCATTTTGTGCTTTCTGTTCTTACAATTCGAATGAATAATGTGACACAGAGAAATGAAATCCTTCTCTCTTGATATTAGAACACTGAATACATCTAGAGGCTTAACTTCTATCAAGCATAGAATTGTCATGAACCCACTGCACTGAAAACTACTGTCCCAATAAGAGGGATAAATAACGCTGAAATTAAATTGTGTCGTGAGCATTCATTAGATACTGTACATGAGATGAGCTTAAAAGACTGCAGTGCAGGAAGGGGATGTTTATTACTACAGTAGCTGTGGGTCTCTGAAGAACGGAAAACACAGTCAACTGTACACAACACATTAGGAAAAAATGATTCTGTCAAGAGGAGATTCTCATGTTCAGCACTATGCTAATGTGAACCTATAAATGAGAGCAAACGGTTCCAAAATGGTTCTTCGGCTGTCCCATAGGAGCACCTTTTTTGGTTCCAGGTACAACCCTTTTGGTTTCCATGTAGAACATCTGTGGAAAGGGTTCTATATGAACACAAAAAGGTTTTATCTGAAACTAAAAGATTTCTCCCTGGAACCAAAAAAGGTTATTCAATGGGTTCTCCTATGGGGACAGTGCTTTTAGGTTCTAGATAGCACATTTTTTTCTAAGAGTGTAGAAACCTTATTAAATATGTCAAAATAAGATACATTCAAAATACAATGGTTAACAGACCAATGTGACAACATGAACACAACTAATAAAAGACTTGGTACTGTGTGGATTCCTCTTGGATTCCTTGCCTTATACAAGCTGTAGTTTAGATTCCTGTAATATTGGATTCAGGGTTCTAGTGCGTTAATCCCAGAAGAGTATGCCACCACTACATCGAGTCACTATTGTAAAAATGTCCATTCTTTAATGCTTTCCTTGTACCTATGTTTGTCCTGTGTAAATGCACGCTTTTCTTTGGGTGCTGAAATCTTTAGTTTTTGATCAAATACATTTTACGTGATGTCTGTCAAACTGCTCCCTGTAATCCACTGTTTTCCAAAGGAGTGGGAAGTTAAAACTTCAAACTCGATACTTTTATAAATATCAATTTTTTATCGCTTACTGTGTACCTGTGCTTGTCCTGAATGTTATCGAGTTGTCAGTTGGATTTGTAATTGATCAAAAATAAAAGCATTCTAAGTGTCCCCTGCATGAACAAAAAAATTGGCCCTGCAATGACAAGCTGCTCATTCTCCATTAACAAACAGCTGCAACTGGCAGAAGTCCAGTAAAATGCTACTTTTATCAGACACTACAGATTTCAGCACCCAAAGAAAAGCATTCATGTACACAGGACAAACATAGGTATAAGGAAAGCATTAAAGAATGGACATTTCTACAAGTATCGACTGACAGCGACTCGATGTGGTCGGAGGTAAAGTCCACCCACACTCGTCACAACTCAACTTTAATGGTATGTACACTACCTGTCAAAAGTTTTAGAACACCTACTCATTCAAGGGTTTTTCTTTATTTTTTTACTATTTTCTACATTGTAGAATAATAGTGAAGACATTAAAACTATGAAATAACACATGGAATCATGTAGTAACCAAAAAAGTGTTAAACAAATCAAATATATTTTATATTTAAGATTCTTCAAATAGCCACCCTTTGCCTTGATGACATCTTTGCACACTCGCAAAGCACCTCCACACCATAACACCTCCTCATCCATGCATTACAGTGGGAAATACACATGCGGAGATCATCCGTTCACCCACACTGCGTCTCACAAAGACACGGCGGTTGAAAACAACTTGGTCTTTCACCAAATAGTGCTATCTTCCATATACCCCGCCCCCACCCCACCTTGTCACAGCACAACTGATTGGCTCAAACGCTTTAAGAAGGAAAGAAATTCCACAAATGAACTTTCAACAAGGCACACCTGTTAATTGAAATGCATTCCAGGTGACTGCGTCATGAAGCTGGTCGGGAGAATGCCAAGAATGTGCAAAGCTGTCATCAAGGCAAAGGGTGGCTATTTGAAGAACTTCAAATGTAAAATATACTTTGATTTGTTTAACAATTTTTTGGTTACTACATGATTCCATATGTGTTATTTCATTGTTTTGATGTCTTCACTATTATTCTACAATGTAGAAAATAGTTAAAGTAAAGAAAAACCCTTGAGTGAGTAGGTGTTTTAAAACTTTTGACCAGTAGTGTATATTGTGGAGTTGAGTAAACTCAAACCAGGTAGGATGTCGATTAAGGCATCTCTGATTCAGAGGGGTTGGGTTAAATATGGAAAACACATTTCAGTTGAATACGTTCAGTTGGACAACTGACTAGGTATCCCCCTTTCCCTTTCCTTTCCCTTATATCTGAACTTTAACATCCTCAAGAGCATTGATTGGAATTTCCAAATAGAATATGTCCCCTAATTCATTTCTTCTTTGCTTGTTTGTTAGAGTTATCTAAGATGTATTACTCAGTTAAGGGGTCACATGTCCCACCGGATGCAATCAAAGCCTGTACACACAACACACTGACATACTGCGTGTCCCACACCAAAGAAATCCCTCCTGCAGTATGTGTGTACATCTCATTCGATTATGCCTAAATGTTGTGTTGTAGGGCTTCAGTGGAGGAGTCATTTGGGAGGCCAAGTTACATAGGCTGACAAATATCACAACAATATATCCCCCAGAATCTGAGGACTAGAGTTGAATCAGAGTTGTATCAGACCATGATAAATGAGCAATACCTTCTATATCTTTTATAATACAAAAATGTTGTTCCACAAAAAGAGTGCCTTTTGCGTCCCTTTGATATATAGAAAGTGTGGACCAATATTGAATTGTAGCCCCCAGAATCTGAGGATTGAGAAATTAATCCGAGTTGTATCAGACCTTGAGTAATACCTTCTATATCTTTGATAATAAAAAAAATACTGAATGTTCCCACCCAATGATCAAAACAAACCTCAAACACAACAGCAGACAGGTCTCAGGTCAGAGGGCTGGTCATCGGGTTGTGTCAGATGTATGGGTCATTTCTGAAGATGATTATTTATACAGGAACTCATACAGGAACTCAAATCCTTCTGTTCACCTGATTTAGAATTCCTCACAATCAAATGTAGACCGCATTATCTACCAAGAGAATTCTCTTCGATTATAATCACAGCCGTATATATCCCCCCCCAAGCAGACACATCGATGGCTCTGAACGAACTTTATTTAACTCTCTGCAAACTGGAAACGATTTATCCGGAGGCTGCATTCATTGTAGCTGGGGATTTTAACAAGGCTAATCTGAAAACAAGACAAAACAAGACTCCCTAAATTTTATCAGCATATCGATTGCGCAACCAGGGGTGGAAAGACCCTGGATCATTGTTACTCTAACTTCCGCGACGCATATAAGGCCCTGCCCCGCCCCCCTTTCGGAAAAGCTGACCACGACTCCATTTTGTTGATCCCTGCCTACAGACAGAAACTAAAACAAGAAGCTCCCACGCTGAGGTCTGTCCAACGCTGGTCCGACCAAGCTGACTCCACACTCCAAGACTGCTTCCACCACGTGGACTGGGAGATGTTTCATATTGCGTCAGACAACAACATTGACGAATACGCTGATTCGGTGTGCGAGTTCATTAGAACGTGCGTTGAAGATGTCGTTCCCATAGCAACAATTAAAACATTCCCTAACCAGAAACCTTGGATTGATGGCAGCATTCGTGTGAAACTGAAGGCACGAACCACTGCTTTTAATCAGGGCAAGGTGTCTGGTAACATGACTGAATACAAACAGTGCAGCTATTCCCTCCGCAAGGCTATCAAACAAGCTAAGCGCCAGTACAGAGACAAAGTAGAATCTCAATTCAACGGCTCAGACACAAGAGGCATGTGGCAGGGTCTACAGTCAATCACGGACTACAGGAAGAAACCCAGCCCAGTCACGGACCAGGATGTCTTGCTCCCAGGCAGACTAAATAACTTTTTGCCCGCTTTGAGGACAATACAGTGCCACTGACACGGCCTGCAACGAAAACATGCGGTCTCTCCTTCACTGCAGCCGAAGTGAGTAAGACATTTAAACGTGTTAACCCTCGCAAGGCTGCAGGCCCAGACGGCATCCCCAGCCGCGCCCTCAGAGCATGCGCAGACCAGCTGGCCGGTGTGTTTACGGACATATTCAATCAATCCCTATACCAGTTTGCTGTTCCCACATGCTTCAAGAGGGCCACCATTGTTCCTGTTCCCAAGAAAGCTAAGGTAACTGAGCTAAACGACTACTAACTGAGCTAAACGAAGTGCTTTGAGAGACTAGTCAAGGACCATATCACCTCCACCCTACCTGACACCCTTGACCCACTCCAATTTGCTTACCGCCCAAATAGGTCCACAGACGATGCAATCTCAACCACACTGCACACTGCCCTAACCCATCTGGACAAGAGGAATACCTATGTGAGAATGCTGTTCATCGACTACAGCTCGGCATTCAACACCATAGTACCCTCCAAGCTCGTCATCAAGCTTGAGACCCTGGGTCTCGACCCCGCCCTGTGCAACTGGGTTCTGGACTTCCTGACGGGCCGCCCCCAGGTGGTGAGGGTAGGCAACAACATCTCCTCCCCGCTGATCCTCAACACTGGGGCCCCACAAGGGTGCGTTCTGAGCCCTCTCCTGTACTCCCTGTTCACCCACGACTGCGTGGCCATGCACGCCTCCAACTCAATCATCAAGTTTGCGGACGACACAACAGTGGTAGGCTTGATTACCAACAACGACGAGACGGCCTACAGGGAGGAGGTGAGGGCCCTCGGAGTGTGGTGTCAGGAAAATAACCTCACACTCAACGTCAACAAAACTAAGGAGATGATTGTGGACTTCAGGAAACAGCAGAGGGAACACCCCCCCATCCACATCGATGGAACAGTAGTGGAGAGGGTAGCAAGTTTTAAGTTCCTCGGCATACACATCACAGACAAACTGAATTGGTCCACTCACACAGACAGCATCGCGAGGAAGGCGCAGCAGCGCCTCTTCAACCTCAGGAGGCTGAAGAAATTCGGCTTGTCACCAAAAGCACTCACAAACTTCTACAGATGCACAATCGAGAGCATCCTGGCGGGCTGTATCACCGCCTGGTATGGCAACTGCACCGCCCTCAACCGTAAGGCTCTCCAGAGGGTAGTGAGGTCTGCACAACGCATCACCGGGGGCAAACTACCTGCCCTCCAGGACACCTACACCACCCGATGCTACAGGAAGGCCATAAAAATCATCAAGGACATCAACCACCCGAGCCACTGCCTGTTCACCCCGCTGTCATCCAGAAGGCGAGGTCAGTACAGGTGCATCAAAGCGGGGACCGAGAGACTGAAAAACAGCTTCTATCTCAAGGCCATCAGACTGTTAAACAGCCACCACTAACATTGAGTGGCTACTGCCAACACACTGTCAATGACACTGACTCTACTCCAGCCACTTTAATAATGGGAATTGATGGGAAATGATGTAAATATATCACTAGCCACTTTAAACAATGCTACCTTATATAATGTTACTTACCCTACATTATTCATCTCATATGCATACGTAGATACTGTACTCTATATCATCGACTGCATCCTTATGTAATACATGTATCACTAGCCACTTTAACTATGCCACTTGGTTTACATACTCATCTCATATGTATATACTGTACTCGATATCATCTACTGTATCTTGCCTATGCTGCTCTGTACCATCACTCATTCATATATCCTTATGTACATATTCCTTATCCCCTTACACTGTGTATAAGACAGTAGTTTTTTTGGAATTGTTAGTTAGATTACTTGTTCGTTATTACTGCATTGTCGGAACTAGAAGCACAAGCATTTCGCTACACTCGCATTAACATCTGCTAACCATGTGTATGTGACAAATAAAATTTGATTTGATTTGATTTGATATTTAATGTATTTAGTTATTCTGTCCCTCATTTGAAGGTCAACCCCAACACTGAACTCTCATTTTAATACGGTGAAACTATTCCTTTTTTATTTATTGAACATCTAATAGTCAGCTGGTGAGCTGGTTCTAATCTTTTTGGCAAGTTGCTGGAGTTTTGTGTTGAAAAACTCAGTGGGTCGAGCATAACCAGGGCCTGTCCTTGCCATTCTGCCGCCATAGGCGAGACCCCCCTCCCCTCCAAAACTAGAATAGTCCCAGTAAGCAAAATTACATTAAAAATACGTAGAAGTTGGGTTCAATTTAGGTTCTGAATTAAAGGTGAAAAGGTATTTTCCGTATGTTTAAAATACATATTTTCCAGGACATTGAAAAGGCATCTTTTCCAGACATTGAAAAATACGTCTTTTCCAGACGCTGAAATCAGGTAAATTTTCGATTCTGAATGAAAGCTGAAAATACGTATTTTGCAGATGTTGAAAATATGTATTTTACAGATGTTGAAATCAGGGAACTTTTTGGTTCTGAATGAAAGTTGAAAATAAGTATTTTATAGACATCTATGTTTGGGCCAAATCAAGGCTGGTCCAGACCGGACAAAATCTGAACCAAACATAGACGTCTATGATTGGTTCGGATTTGGTCCGGACTGAACCAAAAACCAATGTCTGTGGATGTAGAAATCAAGACCGGTCCGGAACTTTAACAAAAAAAGAGTCCAAAAGGCGTTGGCATCGGTCCATGCTTACTGAGGTGTAGCCTACAATGTTGCCTGAAATGTTATTTTATGAATGTCCATCGATGTGGTAAGCCTACTGTTTGTAAAACACCGCAAAAAATGACATCCAGACAGGACAAAAAAGACATCCAAAAGATGTTGGCTCGTGCTTACTGGGGTGTAGCCTACCATGTCAGACAGCAATAGAATTGTATGAATCCCGATCCACTCGGAAGGCCAACTGTTTATAAAACAGGCTATTGCACTTGCTTTATTAGTCTTGATTCCTGTGACTAATCAATTTGGCTATTTAAGCTCTGAATATTAGTTACCTGGGGCAGCAGGTAGCCTAGTGGTTGCTGGATCAAATCCCTGAGCTGACAAGGTAAAAATCTGTTGTTGTGCCTCTGAACAAGGCAGTTAACCCACTATCCCCCAGTAGGCTGTCATTGTAAATAAGAATTTGCTTGGAACTGACTTGCCTAGTTAAATGAAGGTTGAATAAATAAATGTGATGCTATCACAAGCCTATTTGCAGTGTTTACACAAATATTTCATTTTATTGCTGTGATCAGCTTGTCAAAATTGTACTGATACAAACTTGAAACCACTGATCATGACAATGGGGTGAAACACCTGGAAAGCAGTTGTGATTGTCCATTTGATTATTTGATTGAGTGCCATTTAGGTTAGGCTATTTGATGGGAGAAACCTGCATGATGTAAAAAGTGTCCGTCTCATTACATAGTCATACATGTTATCTACAGCCAGTAGCCAGTAGGCTAGAGAAAAGGTCACATACTCTTTCTACCATGTCCTATATCTGCTACATTATTTATGTAAGATCATTGTTTTGCGCTGCAGAGATGCATCTCTCCAATAGCACCCTGGAGAGGCGCGCTAGGAATGGATGAGCAAAAATATTGGGCGCCCCTGCATTATCAAAGGGCGGCATCAGCGCTCACCTAAAAAGCCCATATACCGCTGGTTGAGAGAAATTGTCATTTTGTTGTTGTTGTTGTCTTGGTCAGTTTAGCTCAGAATATGCCACCCTCGTCAATCTGCTGCCATAGGCGGCTGCCTAATCCTGTCTAATGAGCAGGCCAGCCGTGACCATAACACGTCAACCCTGTTACCATAGACAGACAGGGTAGAATGTTTTTTACAATTTCATTATTTTTTTTTGTGAAGCTTGCATTCAATTGCCACTCCCTGCTGTACACAACAAGTTTTATTTAATCAACCCTGTCGTCAACCCTGTTACAGTCAACCCTGTTACATTATTTGGCACTTAATAGGACTTTCTATAGTACTTATTTTATTTAACCTCTTGAGATGGAAAACTTATTTTTAAAAGTTGAACATGTGCTCTTTATGACAGAATGTTAAAATTAGGTGAAATCAAAAGGTTTTCTTGACCAAGTTACACTTCTCAAAAGGCACCAAATTGGTGGAACGACCCTGCTAATCAAAGCCCAAGACAGGAAACAGTACCTCAAGAGCAATGTCTCTCTCCGTTCTACAATAGAGATGAATATAAAACTTCTCACTTCATAATCAACAAGCACCTTTGCCAAATTCCAAATAGTTGGCATTATGTAGTGATTAATTATTTGATCATAAACCAATCTCTCTGAGAGAATAGCTGATTCTGAATGTACATAATTTATTCATAGTATTACACCAATTCAAATCAAGATAGTTGTAAGACAGACAGAATGGATTCAGACCCACACTCTAAAACACAGAGAACATGAACGTGGCCCAAATATGGTTATGAAATTATGTTGCTGATAAATCTAATTATTTTCTTCTGACATTATTGTATACCAATAAAGACCACAATTCAACACAGATTTAATTTGAAAGTAATACAATATGCCTGCATGATAAGGCTCTTGGAAATCTCAACAATAATCCATCCATGTTTTTGAACACATATCTGTACCAATGGTTTGTTACATTGATTACATAGCTTCATGTGGTATGTTGAATTCTTCTTGTATCCATAAACAAAACCTATTCGGGGTTGTTCATACAACCACAGTGCATCTACCACCGGGAAATGGAAGATCTTTGTTGAAAAAAAAAAGCATCATATTGGATTGATGCATGCCTAATAACCAGGCTGCTATTATATAATATCATTTATTTTGCTAGTTTGGGTTTCGTGCCCATCCGTTGACATAAGTATAAATTGTTAGGGTAAATTGGCTCTCAATCAAGTGAAGGGGAGTTAGATTCTCAATTGTAAGGGATAGATCATATATTGCAAATCAAGAATACTTTCAATTAAAATCAGTCATACTTCATTTGAGTCACTCAATACTTATCACATTATAGAACCCACAACAGACAATTGTAAACATATATATAAACATATATATATATATATATATATATATATATATATATGTTTAGAATGATATATATATATATGTATATCATTCTGTGCATTCATTAATTTGAAATACAATAGTGAGTTGTATTCTTCTCCAGCGTCCATAATGAGGCCAAGTTAAAGTATTCAGTCCATTATAACATTTTTATTTCACAAATGAGATGTCGCATATCTGGTTAATGTAATACACTTTTACTGTATAGCTACCCTCCAAGGTGTGGTTTCTTGGTGGGAGTTGGAGACATCATTCATGTCTTGAAAGAAAGGAATCCAGTAGTAAAGCATGTTCATTTGAGAGCTGTGCCTAAAACGATCGCACAGTAGGCCTACAGTATACGCACCAACATTAAAGTGACTTGAGTTGCCAGCCGAGGAATTCTGAAATAGGCAAACCATTCATTTCTCTAATGACACACTTTTGAGATCCACAGAGGCATAACATTCACAGACAAAACATATATTCTCACAACCATGATAGTTACAGTATATGCATAGAAAGCAATTGTCAACTCAGGAATATGTTATGAGAAAATCAAACCATTCAGAGTTTAGATAATATAAATCAATAAATAGTGTAGTGCCATTATATTTACTCAGGAAAGGTTTTTGTTGACCATACAATTACATAAGTTGAAGAGTGAACACAACAGCTACTCTATCAATGCAAGATGGCCAACAGGACACTTTCCCCACGTGTATTTCAGGGAGAAAGGTTAGAGAAGGTGGGTGAGATTAAGTTTGTGTGGAAAATGTCTAGTCTTATGGAACTATCTACATTATTCACATTTCACACACCTTTTCTTTACATTTCATCTGTTGATAGATTGGATCAAATAATTATCTTTCAAATCTCCCAATTATTTAAGATATTGTAAAAAACAAACGAATATTGCAAAAATGCACTGTAAACAAATGGTATGAAGGAATTTCACATGGGTTGCAGATGCTACAGGCTATGTGGCAGCCATTGACAACATAGCACATTGAAATCATTGGCTGTAAATGCCAAATCGGTTAATTCAAATAAGCATTTAAATCAAACAAACTATTATGAATAAACCAATGCGTAAATATTCAATTAATAAAGAAATTATTGTGCATAAAATCAAATGTTAACATACAGTATACAATTGTGATCTCTTCAACAAAGTATCACATATGCCTCCACTGAGGCTAACCAACACATGACAGGGAGGTCAATGGTGACGTCAAAAGGCCAGACCTACTGCAGTGTCCAAATCTTGAGCATGAACTTGAGCCTCCAATACTTCGCAGTTCAATGACAATATTGCATCTACAACATCTGTTTAGACATAAATTTGTTTAATAGCCAGATCTCTTCTTGTTATGAGAATGGCCAGACAAAATAAACTTGTGCTGTGGATCTTTGCAATGACCTGCTTCTCTGATGCAGTCCTATGCAATCACAAACGTTTTGTTTTATCAGACGAGACAGGATTTGTCTGGTGTACTCAAACATTTTCTAACTTTCTGGTTATGTCTACTTTCCCAGAGCATTTTATCCCTGACTGTTCAATTTATCTGATTAAAATCTACCTGGTCTTATTTAAAGGTGCATTCAATTATTAATTCAACACCTGCATTGTCAGACTCATATCACAAGTTAATCCTGGTGTTAGAATGACACCCTCCAAATGAAGACAAGTGTGACACTAGTTATCACTTCTACAGAGAGCGTGTGTGACTGTACACGCAAGAAGGGGGTCATTTTATAGTTGGAAGATAGACTTTGCTCTGAATTCGGCATTGTAATATCACACATGCCACACTTGCCAAGAAAAACAAATCCATGTCCCCTATAGGAAAGACATCCTAAAAAGAGACATGGTGACTTAGAAAGGCCTGTCATGTCAACTTTTTAAAAGATGCTAAACATATTCTGGGACTGTTAAGTTTGTGAGGGAAGAATTGTTGTGAAGTGTTGATCCTCTGTTGAAGTTGTCAAGTAACATGAGCAATGAGCTGTACTATGGCATTTTCTGGAGCAGTATTGCATTTGTAGAGGGATTCCCATTCCTATCAAACATCAACTCTTTCCAATGTCGCTTTTCTTCTCTCTGTAGCAATCCTTGACCACGGAACATAATATCATCCATCCTTTAGCTAGATCCAACTGATGTAGAAATGTTTTAACTATACAGTAACAACACATTGTTGATAAAGTCATTTGAATGGTGAGGTTTTCTATCTTTTTACAGAGAGAAAACAAGGAAACCAGAGAACGTAGAGTATTGCCATCCGCCAACTAGATTCCCCTTTTCCAGTTTAAGGTAGACCTTGTCCTCTTTATCCAAAAAGAGCAGAACGCCATTGGTGGCTGCCTCTCGAGTTACGTCTTTGTCACCCGCAAAAGCTGAGATGACAGGTTTCCCATTCAACATTAAGTTCACCTAGATGACCCAAAGAGACAGCAATGAGAAAAAATAGATGAGACAGCGGAGAAATACAGCTAATGTTCCTACAGTTAATGTCCCAATGATATTACTGCATGCCCATAGTCAAACATTGTAATCATCCACAGCTACCTACTGTAGCTATTTGCTATTCACTTCTGATCTTGGTTCAAATATGAACAGTATGCAGAAGCCCTCCCCTTGACAATGTACTTTGAAAAAACAACATAATTTTTTAGCTTAGTTTTGTCACTCTCTTAAATAGCCTGAATAATAAGATGGTATGTTTAATAAACTAATGTAGTCTCCTCCCACTTTTCACACCGTTAGAGAGCTCAGAATTCACCAGGATTAGGACATTCGCAATGAAACTACTGGAAATTGAGGCTACAATTGTGCAAACATACATAACCAAATTAGAAGATTAGCCATGCAGTGGCTGTGATTTCCCATGATTGTTTTATAGCGGGCGGCAGGGTAGCCTAGTGGTTAGAGTGTTGGACTAGTAACCGGAAGGTTGCAAGTTCAAACCCCTGAGCTGACAAGGTACAAATCTGTCGTTCTGCCCCTGAACAGGCAGTTGACCCACTGTTCCTATGCCGTCATTGAAAATAAGAATTTGTTCTTAAACTGACTTGCCTAGTTAAATAAAGGTTAAAAAAAATAGTACATTAACACAGGTAATTTGCTCATCTATTGAAATTAAGTTATTTGTCAGAGATGTGTTTCAGCTTCCTCTCATAACCTGCAGTGCACCATTCTGTCAATGCAAATCCAATATGTCCAAATAGTCCAGAATAGATTTATGTGACACATGTGTCATGACACAATACACTGTTAATAACTCCATTACAAGGCCCTTTCAAAGAATGTAGCCATAGCAAATGTATATCAAATTATGTCTCTGGGGAATCAAATTATATCATAACTGGAGCTAAATTGCTGAATCAATTAGGCCAAAACAAATTGCTTACCTGTATAGTCTGGCTCTGGTACACTTTTATAACATGAAAATTAAAACTGTAGATTCCTTTTCTGGGTGACAAAAACACTGACTCCAATGTGAAATAGTTGCCTATATTCACAAGAACCTAGAGAAAGAAGAATAAGGCATTTTAGAAGGTGAATAAATATTATCCTCAATGGTTCAACTAACTATTCAAATAATTATGGCTCAACCACCAGCTGTTCATCTGGTGACACTCAAATTAGGGTGACAAGACTGTAGTGTTAAACCTGATATTTCAGCAGTCGTAGACCCCTCAACTCCTTAGAGAAAAAATTTACTGACAGTTTTAATCATGTGATGTGACATTCCATGCAGCCTGTGACTCAACCTACAAGACACAAAGAGATTTGCGAGTGTAACTTCAATCAAGCACATCGCCACAAACCTCTAGGACCAACTGCCAGATATAGAGTTAATGATTCTTTAACAACAGCGATGACTAAAAACCCCAGCTGTAATCTTGCCCAATAGGCTTCCAATTAGGCAGATTCAGCCAATGATTTATGTAAAGTCTTGGCTATGTTGAGGTGATTTATGTAAGGTTTTGGCGATGAAGAGGTGATTTATGTAAGGCTTTGGCGATGAAGAGGTGATGTATGTAAGGTCCTTCTAGTTGAGGTGCCACCAGGAGTTGTACTATCACAGTGATTTTAGGATAAAATATTTTGCCTGTGAGGTGGTGGGGCCCCCCAACCAAATCTTGCTTAGGGCCCCCAAAATGCTAGAAATGGCCCTGGTACCACCCAATCAAATTGATGAAGCCAAACCAAGCATCTCTATCATGTGTGTGTGTATGTGTGTATATGTGTGTAGACATGTTTAACTATTCTTGTGGGGACCAGAAGTCCCCACAAGAATAATAAGCAAACAAACATTTTACCAACTGGGGACATTTTGTTGGTCCCCACAAGGTCAAATACTATTTCTAGGGGGTTTAGGGTTAAGGGTAGAATTAGTGTTAGGTTAGAATTAGTGTTAGGTTTAGAATTAGGTTTAGGAGCTAGGGTTAGTTTTAGGTTAGGTTAAGGTTAGGGTGGGTGTGTGTGTGTGTGTGTGTGTGTGTGTGTGTGTGTGTGTGTGTGTGTGTGTGTGTGTGTGTGTGTGTGTGTGTGTGTGTGTGTGTGTGTGTGTGTGTGTGTGTGTGTGTGTGTGTGTGTGTGTGTATATGTCTGTCTTTCGAGGGGGTTGGATCAAAAGCAAAAATCTATTGCACAAGGACTGGGAAATGTTATTGGTTGCCTCTGAGAACAGTATTGATGTATATACTGACTCGGTGACTGAGTTCATCAGGAAGTGCATAAATTAAATCAAAATCAAATTTAATTTGTCACATACACATTGTCACATACACGTGTGTAAAGAATGAGGGGTAAATTCAGGTGCATGTGTGATTGTGACAGGGAGTGTGCTATGTCCTATTCTCAGATGAACCCCTACCATTGCTTCTGCCTGCTGGTCATATATATCCCTTTATTGTGTTTGATCACATGTGAGCTATACCCATTATTGTTGATCAATCATTAAAATTAAAATAAACCAATCAGTCAATCAATAATGAATTATTATTGATACATGTAGGTTGCTCTCTAAATCAACTGTTAGACCCCTCCAAATATTTTTGTTTTGTTGTATTATTTCAATTTAGTTTTGCTGGGGGAAAAACCTGCCACTAAATCCTCAATTACCTATGTAGCCTAAAACGTGGATCCTACACAGCATTGCAGCGCAGTTTTATCACGGCAATTTTGATGTTATAAAGTTGAAGTAAAATGAAACATTATCTACTATCTTAAAAACATACAAAACCGTCTTACTTGGTCGAAGTATATGATTCTTGTTTTATTGCTCATCTCCGACGGTTCGTGGTTGTTGCTCCGGACCGCAGAAAAAGCGATTTTGGAGTTTGCAGCACGTACCGAAATACCAAGAGGAGAGGACGAGCCCTTCCAATCCGTAGTCGGATTAGAGTCGCAAACCACAAGACATTTGCCCTCCAGGACTACAGGCTCCGTGTCATTCTGAGCTCCCACAAACTCAGAGATCAACGCCAAACTGAACATAAGAACAAGAGAGTTTACCATCACCTTGTACAACAACCGTAACAGACCCATTTTTAAAAAAAGACTCCGGTTGAAGTTCCGAGTCCTCCTCTCTGGTCCCCCCGTCGCACACGTTTCTGACGAGTTAAAATTCTTATTGGATCCACCCGTATGCTATATTGGTGAAAGACATATTTTCAACAACATCCAGATCTTCAAATGTTGACAATTGATTGAAATGAAGATCCAGTTTATTTTCTCTTTGTCTCATTTTCTTTTACATGATGTTTGTGACTAAAATAATAATCCGAAATAGGTGGCTGCATGAGGGCTTCAATCTAAGGAGAAGAAGCGCAATGACTGGTTGATGCTCTGCGACTCCAAATTACGCGGTATGACTGCTAGTCCCCGTGGTGATATGCCTACGCACGGTCAAGACGCATTCATTTACCAACGTATGTATGCAAATATTTTTCACACAGTTCGTTTTTCTTCTATTATGCATCTTTATCGCCAGGTTTTTATCTTGACATATTCCTCACATCAGTATTTCTGTAGCCTATACCTGACCTCGTTCAAGAAAGTTACAACAATGAGATTGGATACATAGTGGATGCAAGCCAAGGTATGGACTAGACTGTTAATCAATTCAATCTTTGGTCATAAACATAATTGTTTGGAGCTGAAACAAAGCTTTTTGTTTAGAACAGTGGATATGTGGTATTTATTTACCACAAACGTATAATAAGCGGTCTTTAAACAATTAACCCTATAATAAATATTATTTAAAAAAGAGTCCCTTAATGACACCAAACTAACCTGAATGGATCCATTAAATGGTATGGAATCCACTTAATGGAATTACAACGTTTTACACTCTTCTGCATGTAGACTGGTTGCACCCTCTGTTCAGCTATTACATGTCATGACAAGAGTGGCAAGGAGTGGAATGTTAGCTAAAAAGACTGTCAAGAGTATGATGCTCTGTTGTATTATACAAAGCTGTTATACAAAGCAAATCTGTTCCACGTTGGTTCAACATTGTTTTATTGAAAGGACATGGAAACAACGTTGATTCAACCAGTGTGTGCTCAGTGGCTGGTGTGTGAAGAGAGGCCTCTATAAAATTGCTCAGTTTTTGACTTTGGAACAGAGCACAAATTGAATGAATATTCCAACAACAGCCCCCCAGCAATTAATTAATTTTAAAACAAATGCAATCTATAGAGAGGGGAACAAAACTGTTTTGTCATTGGAATTACAGACTCTGGGGCTTTATTAAAAATAGAAATCTCGCTGGCAATTATTGCCTATTCAAAATAAATGATAGGATATAGAGATTTTAAACAATGGCAATGCTGCTTAGCCCCATTATAGGCCGACATACCTCACTGTAAACTGACTTGCCACATAGTGCATACTTGTCACGTTCTGACCTTTATTTCCTGTGTTTTGTATTTAGTTAGTATGGTCAGGGCGTGAGTTGGGTGGGCAGTCTATGTTTGATTTTCTATGATTTGGGGTTTTCTATGTTTCGGCCTAGTATGGTTCTCAATCAGAGGCAGGTGTCATTAGTTGTCTCTGATTGAGAATCATACTTAGGTAGCCTGGGTGTCACTGTGTGTTTCTGGGTGATTGTTCCTGTCTTTGTGTTTTGCACCAGATGGGACTGTTTTAGGTTTTCTCACATTTGTTGTTTTTGTTAGTTATCTCATGTGTAGTTTCTTTATAAATTAAAGAATATGAATAACCACCACGCCTTTGGTCTGCCTCTCCTTCAGATGAAGAAAACCATTACAATACTGTACATTAGTCACTGTAACAATGGTCCTAACAACAGCTGGTTAATGGTAACCACTGAATTTAGAGTAAAACTATTGGGTCAAAGAACCATCAGTTATGACATAATATTGACTGGCTGTTGAATTCACCTCAGACAGTTGTATGATCAGTGGGAGGGAGACATGTAAGCCATTGGAGATTGTTCAAACTTGGGCCATCACAACATGGTCAGCATTGGACACTTCAAGAGGCTAACAATCTAGGGATAAAAATATTGTACTATATTGGTATATTATTGGTCACAGAGGCACTGTGAATGGTTGTGGGTCTTTCTCTTGTGATTGTCTGTCTGTACAAGGTACTTCCGTGACATTGCAATACCCTGAACTGTCTGGGGTAAAGAAATAGGCTAGCGGCAGGTAGGCTAGTGGCAGGTAGCCTAGCGGTTAGAGAGGTGAGCCAGCAGTCAGAGGCATCACCCCAAAACCTGTGTGTGTGTGTGTGTGTGTGTCTTTCGGAGGGGTTGGATCAAAAGCAAAAATCTAATTGCACAAGGACTGGGAAATGTTCTTGGTTGCCTCTGAGAATAGTATTGATGTATAGACTGACTCGGTGACTGAGTTCATCAGGAAGTGCATAAATCAAATCAAAATCAAATTTGATTTGTGACATACACATGTTTAGCAGATTTTATTAAAGGTGTAACGAAATGGTTGTGTTTCTAACTCCAACAGTGCAGTAATATCTAACATTTCACAACAACACACACAATCTAAAAGTAAAACATTGGAGTTAAGGAATATATAAATATTAAGATGAGCAATGTCAGAGAGGCATAGACTAAAATACAGTAGAATATAATATAGTATATACAGTTGAATTCGGAAGTTTACATACACCTTAGCCAAATACATTTAAACACCCACACCCAATGGGGAACACCCATTTGTGACCAAGCTTTAACTTCCTGGCTGATGTCTTGAGATGTTGCTTCAATATATCCACATGATTTTCCGTCCTGATGATGCCATTTATTTTGTAAAGTGCACCAGTCCCTCCTGCAGCAAAGCATCGCCACAACATGATGCTGCCACCCCGTGCTTCACGTTTGGGATGGTGTTCTTCTCGCTGCAAGCCTCCCCATTTTTCCTCCAAACACAACGATGGTCATCATGGTCAAACAGTTCTATTTTTGTTTCATCAGACCAGAGGACATTTCTACAAAAAGTATGATCTTTGTCCCAATGTGCAGTTGCAAACTGCATTCTGGCTTTTTTTATGGGGGGTTTGGAGCAGTGTTTTTTTCCCTTGCTGAGCGGCCTTTCAGGTTATGTCGATGTAGGACTCGTTTTACTGTGGATATAGATACTTTGGTACCTGTTTCCTCCAGCATCTACACAAGGTCCTTTGCTGTTGTTTTGGGATTGATTTGCACTTTTCGCACCAAAGTACGTTCATCTCTAGGAGACAGAACGCATCTCCTTCCTGAGCTGTATGACGGCTGAATGGTCCCATGGTGTTTATACTTGCGTACTATTGTTTGTACAGATGAACGTGGTACCTTCAGGCGTTTAGAAATTGCTCCCAAGGATGAACCAGACTTGTGGAGGTCTAAAAAAACGTTTTTTTTTGCTGAGGTCTTGGCTGATTTCTTTTGATTTTCCCATGATGTCAAGCAAAGAGGCACTGAGTTTGAAGGGAGGCCTTGAAATACATCCACAGGTACACCTCCAATTGACTCAAATTATGTAAAATAGCCTATCAGAAGCTTCTAAAGCCATGACATAATTTTCTGGAATTTTACAAGCTGTTTAAATGCACAGTCAACTTAGTGTATGTAAACTTCTGACTCACTGGAATTGTGATACAGTGCATTAATAAGTTAAATAATCTGTCTGTAAACAATTGTTGGAAAATGTACTTGTGTCATGCACAAAGTAGATGTCCTAACCGACTTGCCAAAACTATAGTTTGTTAACAAGTCATTTGTGGAGTTGTTAAAAAAACTAGTTTTAATGACTCCAACCTAAGTGTATGTAAACTTCTGACTTCAACTGTGCATATGAGATGATTAAAGCAATAATATGTAAACATTATTAAAGCGGCCAGTGATTTCAAGTCTACAGTATGCATATGGGGCAGCAGCCTCTAAGATGCAAGGTTACGTAACCGGTTGGAAGTCGCCTAGTGAGGGCTATTTAACAGTCTAATGGCCTTGAGATAGAAGCTGTTTTTCAGTCTCTTGGACCCAGCTGTCATGCACCTGTAGTGACCTTGCCTTCTGGATGATAGCAGGGTGAACAGGCAGTGTCTTGGGTCGTTGTTGTACTTGATGATCAGCAAAGTGGAGGTGTTGTTTCCTACCTTCACCACCTGGGGGTGGCCCGTCTGTACCCAGTTGCACGGGTCGGGTTCAGACCCAGGGCCCCGAGATCAATGATGCGTATGTTGTTCCCACTGTGACGATTAGAACTTATTCAAACCAAAAGCTTTGGATAGATGGTAGCATTCACACAAAACTGAAAGCACGAGCCCACCGCATTTAACCATGACAAGTGACTGGGAACATGGACGTGTACAAACAGACCAGCTATGCCCTCCGTAAGGCAATCAAAGAGGCAAATATAACAGTACAGGGACAAAGTGGAATCGCAATTTAACGGCTCAGACACGAGACACTCCGTGGCCGACATGAGTAAGACATTTAGCATGTTAACTCTCGCTACGTTGCCGGTCCAGACAGCAACACAAGCTGCGTCCTCGGCACAATACGGACATATTCAGTCTCTCCCTATCCCAGTCTGTTGTCCCCACTTGTTTGAAAATGTCCACCATTATTCCTTCACCCAAGAAAGCAAAGGTAACTGAACTAAATTACTATCGCCACATAGCACTTACTTCTGTCATCATGAAGTGCTTTGAGAGGCTAGTTAATATCTCTTAAGGATCAGACACCTTTCTTCAATTCTTTCCTAAAATGACATACCCAAATCTATCTGCCTGTAGCTCAGGACCTGAAGCAAGGATATGCATATTATTGATACCATATGAAAGTAAACACTTTGAAGTTTGTGGAAATGTGAAATTAATGTAGGAGAATATAACACATTAGATCTGGTAAAACATAATACAAAGAAAAAAAACGTGTTTGTATTTTCTTGTTCCATCATCTTTGAAATGCATTATCTGATTTAGGACGCGTTTTAGACTGATCCAATGAACTATTGCATTTCTGTTAAAAATGTTCTAGCAAGTCTTCCCAAATGTACCTAATTGGTCAATATATACATTTTCAAGTACATAACTGTACACTCTCTTCAAACAATAGGATGGTATGTTTTCACTGTAATAGCTACTGTAAACTGGACGGTGCAGTTAGATTAACAATAATTTAATCTTTCTGCCCATATAAGATATGTCTATGTCTTGGGAAATGTTCTTGTTACTAATCACATTAGCGCATGTTAGCTCAACCATCCCGAGGGTGGGACACCGATCTGTAGAGATCCTTAAGAGTTAACTCAATCATCAAGTTTACTAACGACACAATAGTCATAGGACTGATTACCAACAACGATGAGACAGCCCACAGGGAGGAGGTGAGGCGCCTGGCGGAGTGGTGCCAGGAAAATAACCTCTCGCTCAAAGTCAACAAAACGAAGGAGCTGATCGTGGACTTCAGGCAACAGCAGAGAGAGCACGCCCCAATCCACATCGACAGGGCCGCAGAGGAGAGAGTGAAAAGCTTCAAGCTCCTCTGTGTACACATCACTGGCAACCTGAAATGGTTCATCCACACAGAAAGTTTGGCGAAGAAGGCGCAACAGCACCTTTTCAACCTCAGGATGCTGAAGAAATTCACCCTGGCCCCTAAGTCTCTCATAAACTTCTACAGATGCACCATTAAGAGCACCCTGTTGGAGTGTATCACCACCTAGTATGGCAATTGCACCGTCCACAACCGCAGGGCTCTCCAGAGGGTGGCACACTGTCTGCCCTCCGGAACATCTACAGCACCCTGTGTCACAGAAAGGTAAAGAAGATGATAAAGGACCTCTGCGACCCGAGCCACGGCCTGTTCACCCCGCTACCATCTAGAAGGCGCAGACAGTACAGGTGCATCAAAGCTATCTTTCTATCTCCAGGCCATCAGACTGTTAAATAGTCACCACTAGCCAGCATCGACCCAGTACCCTGCCCTGAACTTAGTCACTGGTACTAGCCTGCTACCACCCAGTACTCTACCCTACACCTTAGATACTGTCTGTACACTACTCGTGTTTCTTGTTTTGTTTGTTTATTTATTCAACTCACTCCCTGTACTTGCTTCCCGACTCCCAGCATACACGTTAGAAAATAACACCTCACCAAAAGGAAGCAACAGGGATTTTTATTTTTTACTGGTGTCATTGGGTCTAAAGGTGGCTGCCGACGCAACCGAGGATGCCTCAGCTGGCTCGTCAGGATTCCATGTCTCAGCTGGCTCATAGGGATTCCATGCCTCAGCTGGCTCGTAGGGTTCCCAGCGCCTCAGCTGGCTCGTCGGGTTCCTGCGCCACAGCTGGCTCGCAGGGATTCCATGCCTCAGCTGGCTCACTGGGATTCCATGCCTCAGCTGGCTCATCGGGTTCCCGCGCCGCAGCTGGCTCGTTAGGTTCCCGCACCTCAGCTGGCTCACTGGGATTCCATGCCTCAGCTGGCTCACTGGGATTCCATGCCTCAGCTGGCTCACTGGGATTCCATGCCTCAGCTGGCTCGTTAGGTTCCCGCGCCTCAGCTGGCTCGTTAGGTTCCCGCGCATCAGCTGGCTCGTTAGGTTCCCGCACCTCAGCTGGCTCTCTTTTTAAAATTAATAAAAAATTATCAGCTGAAATGTCTTGTGTCAATAAGTATTCAACCTCTTATGGCAAGCCTAAATAAGTTCAGGAGTAAAAATGTGCTTAACAAGTCACATAAGTTGCATGGACTAACTCTGTGTGCAACAGTGACTACCTCATTTCTGTACCCCACACATACAATTACCTGCAAGGTCCTTCAGTCAAGCAGTGAATTTTAAACAGAGATCGAATCACAAAGACCATGGATGTTTTTTAATGCCTCGCAAAGAAGGGCATCTATTGGTAGATGGGGGGTGGGAGGATGCATTAAATATCACTTTGAGCATGGTGAAGTTATTTGGATGGTGTATCATTACACCCAGTCACTACAAAGATACAGGCGTCCTTTCTAACTCAATTGTCGGAGAGTAAGGAAACTGGTCAGGTTTTTCACTGAGGCCTATGGTGACATTAAAACAGTTAGAGTTTAATGGCTGTGATAGGAGAAAACTGAGGATGGATCAACAACATTGTAGTTACTCCACAATACTTACCAAAATGACAAAGTGAAAAGAAGGAAGCCTGTACAGAATAAAAATATTCCAAAACATGCATCCTGTTTGCAATGCACTAAACTAAAACTGTAAAAAAAATGTGGCAAAGAAAGGAACTTTATGTCCTGAATACAGTGTTATGTTTGGGGAAAATCCAACACATCACTGAGGTCCAGTCTTCATATTTTCAAGCATAGTGGTGGCTGCATCATGTTATGGGCAATGTTCCCTCTAACACCTCGATCACACTGACAGCACCAATACATTATGGTACAACAGAAGTACATTCATTTCCAATGGAACGCTGTGTTTTGTTTCAGAAGCAGTTGCAGTACGTTCTGTGTGGTGCATATGTTGGATTTATCGAACATATGCATGAAATTTTATGTGTAGACTTGACAGAAAGTAGCAAAATGTAAATGTTTAACTTTTGTTGCACACATATCCAGTTAAATAAATAGTGAGATTACATAATAAAAAATGCTTTACTGCAGAATTTCTTAAAATTTGAATTCATTTATTTGTATTTAGTAGCATGAATCAATATTATTTATTCGGTGACAAATGTACAGTTGAAGTCAGAAGTTTACATACACTTAGGTTGGAGTCATTTAAAACTTGTATTTCAACCACTCCACAAATTTCTTGTTAACAAACTATAGTTTTGACAAGTCAGTTAGGACATCTACTTTTGCATGACACAAGTAATTATTCCAACAATTGTTTACAGACAGATTATTTCACTTATAATTCACTATATCACAATTCCAGGCGTTCAGTCAACTAAGTTGACTGTGCCTTTAAACAGCTTGGAATATTCCATAATATTATGTCATGGCTTTAGAAGCTTCTGATAGGCTAATTGACAGAATTTGAGTCAATTGGAGGTGTACCTGTGGTTGTATTTCAAGGCCTACCTTCAAACTCAGTGCGTTTTTGCTTGACATAATGAGGAAATCAGAAGAAATCAGCCAAGACCTCAGAAAAAAATTGTAGACCTCCACAAGTCTGGTTCAACCTTTCAACCAAATTTCCAAAATCCCTGAAGGTACCACGTTCATCTGTACAAACAATAGTACGCAAGTATAAACACCATGGGACCACACCGCCGTCATACCGCTCAGGAAGGAGACGCGTTCTGTCTCCTAGAGATGAATGTACTTTGGTGTGAAAAGTGCAAATCAATCCCAGAACAACAGCAAAGGACCTTGTGAAGATGCTGGAGGAAACAGGTACAAAAGTATCTATATCCACAGTAAAACAAGTCCAATATCGACATAACCTGAAAGGCCGCTCAGCAAGGAAGAAGACACTGCTTCAAAACCGCCATATAAAAGCCAGACTATGGTTTACAACTGCATATGGGGACAAAGATCGTACTTTTTGTAGAAATGTCCTCTGGTCTGATGAAACAAAACTATAACTTTTTGGCCATAATGACCATCGTTATGTTCGGAGGAAAAAGGGGGAGGCTTGCAAGCCGAAGAACACCATCCCAACCGTGAAGCACGGGGTGGCAGCATCATGTCGTGGCGGTGCATTGCTGCAGGAGGGACTGGTGCATCATGAGGAAGGAAAATTATGTGGATATATTGAAGCAAAATCTCAAGAAGTCAGGAACTTTTAGCTTGGCTGCAAATGGGTCTTCCAAATGGACAATGCATACTTCCAAAGTGTGGTGGCAAAATGGCTTAAAGACAACAAAGAAAAGGTATTGGAGCGGCCATCACAAAGCCCTGAACTCAATCCTATTGAAAATGTGTGTGCAGAACTCAAAAAGCAAGGAGGCCTAAAAACCTGACTCAATTACACCAGCTCTTGTCAGGAAGAATGTGCCAATATTAATCCAACTACTTGTGGGAAGCTTGTGGAAGGCTACCTGAAACGTTTGACCCAAGTTAAACAATTTAAAATCAATGCTACCAAATACTAATTGAGTGTATGTTAACTTCTGACCCACTAGGAATGTGATGAAAGACATAAAAGCTGAAATTAATCATTCTCTCTACTATTATTCTGACATTTCACATTCTTAAAATAAAGTGGTGATCCTAAATGACCCAAAACAGGGTATTTCTACTAGGATTAAATGTCAGGAATTGTGAAAAACTGAGTTTAAATGTCAAAATAATTTCCAATAGTTTTGGAAGGATAATTGCAATAATAAATAGTCATAATAGTAGAGTAGGCTCTTCCAACAATGAGACCAATGTTGAGGAAGGTTGTTTTGATTACACTGTTGGACTGGGACCAGCTCCACCGAAATCGCAGGTCTGTGTGGGTCCAGGGATGGTTGAAGTTACGAAAGCAGGCAGGGGAGTTCCACCGTCTCATTCAAGAGCTTTGACTGTTTGGAGAGAATTCCAACGCTACTTTCATCTGGACCGAAGCCAGTTCGATCACCTGCTCCAGATGGTTGGAGCCAGGATCACCAGGATGGATTCCTAACTACCGGGATGCCATCAGCCCAGTTGAACATCTGGTGTTTTGTCGTCGGGAAGCTAAATTCAAGTAAGTTTTTAAATCCTTTGATACCATAATTGATTGATATGAAATATATTTTATGTCAAACTGACCTAGCTAAAGGGCTTTCTAGTTAATAGCCCCGATGTGACAGCAGATGTCATTTTAAAGAATGTTCATTAGGCCTATTACTTTTCTCAAAGTTTAAAATCCTTTTAAAAGTATTAACTTTCACCAAATCCCCATAGAATAACCCTTTTTGGTTCCAGGTAGAACTCTGTTGGGTTCCATGTAGAACTCTGTTGGGTTCCTATTCCTTTGGGGAATAGGTTCTAAATGGAAGCCAATGGGGTACTTCCTGGAATCAAAAATGGTTCTTCAAAGGGTTCTCCTATGGGGTAAGCTGGAGAACTCTTTTAGGTCCTAGAGATCACCTTATTTTCTAGGAGTGTAGAGTTGGCCTGGGCTGCAGTTCATTGGTACAGTCATAGACTGAATTGTACTTTTTCAAGGCATTGTTAATGATGGATGATGATTATTTCAATATAATTAGTAGAGCATAGTAAACAATAGGGAGGTAGCTATATCAGTAGATAGAATATGTGGGTATAATTCAAGTTACACACAATATTGATAGTTATTTTGAATCATATTTCAGATTCTTGGCGACAGTGGACTCCTACATGACCATCAATGCCTGCCACCATGACCATGGTGGCAGGCATTGTCCCCTCTGTGGCACAAGCCATTTGGGACTGTCTGGTCTGCAAATACATGCCTGTCCCCAAGGAGGAATACTGGAGGGCCATCGCTGCAGAGTTCCTGGAGAGGAGGGATTTCCCCAACTGTCTTGGCTCCATTGACGGGAAACATGTAGTAATTCAGGCTCTACTGAGCTCGGGTTCGCAATTCTACAACTACAAGCGTACATATTCAGTTGTACTCTTGCCTGGTGTAGATGCCAACTACTGTTTCCGTGTTGTCGATGGGCTTTGAGAAGGAGGCGAGGAGAGAGGACGTGAGGAGTCAAGAAAATACAGTTTAGATTCTCCCATGAGAGAATAATACAGATAGTCAACCCACCCCCCCAACAGTCTGCCTACCTTCTCCCCTCTATCTGCCTCTGCTCATTCCATCCATTTTATGGGGCGGCAGGGTAGCCTAGTGGTTAGAGCGATGGACTAGTAACCGGAAGGTTCCAAGTTCAAATCCTTGAGCTGACAAGGAACAAATCTGTCGTTATCCCACTGTTCCTAGGCCGTCATTGAAAATTTGAATTTGTTCTTAACTGACTTGCCTAGTTAAATAAAAAAAATCCATAGCCACCACCATTTAACTAGGCAAGTCAGTTAACACATTCTTATTTACAATGATGGCCTAGAAAAGGGCAGGGCCCTGGAAATATGAGGTGCCATGAGAAGAAGAGCAGAGTGTATGTGTATCTCTCTCTGAAAAGAAAGTGTGTAGCCATAACCAGCTAAACAAGAAAATGGCCCCCGGACATCATGGACCATTCCATGGAACATAACTTCACAGAAAGTTCCAACACACTGGTTTTCAGGTGTTTTTAAAATATTTTAAAATCTAATCCCAGAGACCAACAAGAGCATCTGTGAATTCTCTGGTGTGTGAGTTTCAATTCAGTCAATTCAGAAATCTATGTAACACTAATACTTAGAATTGAGTAACAATTTACTTTATAAATTGACTGAATTTAACCAGAATTGACATGTGTGTGAAAGGAAAGTTACAATGAGGGAGGTCAAAACTCCTCTCCTCTTCCTGTCCTTCCTGTGGTCGGTTAATTTGCCTCTGGAAGGGAAGAGAAAAACAACTCATACAAGCATTACATAATATAACATCATAGAAGGTGAAATGTATGTTAACTAAATACTTCTTGTATAGTGTAGTTAGTGCCATAAATTATGGAATAGTGTGGCAAAGTTGTTCATTCTTGCTGTGTACTCAGATCATATGCATTTCAGATCATAAGATGAATATAACAGACAAATATTTAGACAGCAAACTGGTGTTTCAGACTTTTTTCTAACCCAGAAAAAACAACTATACATTGACTCATATTCATCCATTGATCTAAATGCCAATTAGCCCACATGAGTATATTGCAAAAATGACCCACTTTACTTCACTGCCGCAATACTTATGACACTACCTGTGGTGTGGATAAAAAAAACGTGCCATTGATCTCGTGGTCATGCTTGTGGATGACGTAGATGTTGTAGAGGGTCTTGCTGCACCAGTGGCGGCGGTGGTCCCACTTATGGATGACAAAGAGGGTCTCGCTGCACTGGATAGCTAGCTTTATGGGTGTTGTGACATGAGTATGAAATTGTCATTCGTGTTGCTTAATGTTTTAGGGACTCCTGAGAAAACCAGCAAACCAGGCTGTCATCTGTGAAACAGTGAATGTAAAGAATCTAGCTAACTAAAGCATTTACTGCCAATTGAATGTACAATTTAGTAAGCTTCCTTGCTGCATTGTTGGTTAAGGGCTTATAAGTAAGCATTTAATGCTATGGTAAGCATTTCACCTGTTGTATTCTGTGAATGTGACAAATACAATTTGATTTGATATTTGACATGCAATGCAGCTGAAGTAATGTAGCTAACTAACTTCAAAGCTAATTTCTTCAAACCAAGCTGCTTACCTATTGCAGATTCAGTCTTCCCAGCCTGGTGCAGGTCTACAATTTTGTTTCTGGTGTCCTTTGACAGCTCTTTGGTCTTGGCCATAGTGGAGTTTGGAGTGTGACTGTTTGAGGTTGTGGACAGGTGTCTTTTATACTGATAACAAGTTCAAACAGGTGCCATTAATACAGGTAACGAGTGGAGGACAGAGGAGCCTCTTAAAGAAGAAGTTACAGGTCTATGAGAGCCAGAAATCTTGCTTGTTTGTAGGTGACCAAATACTTATTTTCCACCATAATTTGCAAATAAATTCATAAAAAATCCTACAATGTGATTTTCTGGATTTTTGTTTCTCATTTTGTCTGTCATAGTTGAAGTGTACCTATGATGAAAATTACAGGCCTCTCTCATCTTTTTAAGTGGGAGAACTTGCACAATTGCACAAATACTGTTTTGCCCCACTGTATACTGATTTGTAATTCATATATACAGAAACAGCATTTAAAAACTGCACACTACACTTCCTATGCATCATGTAAATACTCTAAAACTGGTTCATCTCAATATCTAATTCCCTTCATCTGCACTGACCTGAGGACACAGGATAGGTGTAGTATTAATACATGCATTATACATATTATAATTGTAATATTGTATTGCAAATACAGTTCAATCTGTACTTCAATGCACATCTGGTGTGCTTTATAAAAACAGAGGAGGAAAGGAGATGGGGAGAGAGGTGCGGGAGTGTAAAAGACAAAGGGAAAGGGGTAAGAACAGAGAAGCAGGGAAGACAGCATATGATTAATGAATTACAGTGTTACTAAACTTAATATTCTCTCAGTTCATCACAAATACATAATAGTGTCTCTAGCGGTGTCTCCTAACCAGCCTTGGGCCCCCAGTTGGCCAGAAGGTTATCTTAAGAGCGGGTGAGGTGGCGATGATGGGACTGGGGGTTGGCATCCTCTCTTACATCAAAGCATACCTGCAGACAAGAGACAGACAGAGAGAGAGAGATAGCATGATTAAGCCTTGTGTTTTATTTTATTTTAACACTGTCAGTCATCATAATCATCAGCAGGTGAAATGCAAAACTGACCTTGGATCATTAACTCTGGGACTACTACATCTCTATCTGTATTTCAATGTAAAGAATCTCGTTGAGAATATTTCATATTGACCCGACCAAGTGACCTCCCACCTCTGATCATGATGTGCCCTCTATGTAGCCAGTTCAGATGTGGGAGGGGTTGAACAACACAGCTGATATAACCTAGAGGATTTAGGGAGAAGGGGGATGAAGTGAAGGAGAGAGACTGTTATTAAGAAAACTTGGTCGTTAAAGAGACAGCGTTTAACAGGAATCTGTGTGTGGCCTCACCTGGTGACCAAAGTGGCTGCAGATTACTTTATAATGAAAAACATGCACAGACACACAAGGACAAACAATATAGCGTAGTTATATAAATTGAAAAAAGGAAGTGTCTTACTATTCTCCATGGTTGGTCCTCTTGCCTATTCTTTGAAGGTGGAAGGAGCCAGTATACACCTGAGCCTGCTTACTGCACAACACAATCCATCAATCAGATTGATACATGAGTGTGTAGGTGTGGGTAATACAATGTATAATTGTTTTTTAAAAATCTATATGGGTGACTCTTAAAACATGTCTTGTACAGCACCGTCACCTGAGAAGTAAAAATCAAAAGGAGAGAAACTGGGAATTGAATAACATCAGTTCACATAGCTAAATAAATGAAAGAATAATCTTATTGCAATATGGATTGCTCTTAAAAGAGCCTTTGGTTGTGCATAGGGTAGTCTATGGTGTTGCCAGGGAACAGCACTCTCTTTTGAAGAAGTAGGAGGTGAAGATCTCCCGCACAAGGATTGCCTCCTGACCTCCATCCTTGAAACATCCTGCAGAGCAGTAGACCTCTCCTCTGGCACACGGCGGCAAGCTGCAGAACCCCTCCTGGTCCTCGTGTCCATCCTCATGAAGTTATGCAGAACATAGGTACCCTTCACATGCCTGAATTACCCCAGGAGGCAGTCCCAGATGGCCCTGGTAACCCAACCTTGCAGTGCCATACACGGTAACTGTATGCAATCATTTCAAAGGAATTTCCAATTGCAAGGTATCTGTAGGAATATGGAAGATAATGTTATTATTCGTCTTTTACATCACCAGGTCATTGTGGATTACTAAAATATAATATCTCATAACAAATCATGATAACATGCTGACCAGACCAAATACATTTAGAAGTCCATGTTATTCAATTATTGCACCCACACTGCTCGCGCGCGCCAACAAGCGTCTGCGATGCTAAGGGCTAAATTAGAACTCCTTTCTATTTCTGACGCAGATCGCGCTGCAAGTCTTGCCTCTCCCATCTCCTCATTGGTTTATAGAAGCAAGTACCCACGTGCCATCTCCTCATTGGTTATACCCACGTGGGTGATTGAAAGATGAACTGTTTTGCCGGTCATCGTGGTAATACTATGAAAGTTTAGATGCCGATCACCATATAAGTTCAAAGATGAAAAAGCCTGGAAGGGGGAGAGATGACTAGAAATGATTCGGTTGGCCATTTTATGTGTGGATTAATTTTCGGAGTAGAGGACCTTGTGCATTTCAGGTAAAATTTCAACTCAATGTTTATATCCCAGGACAAATTAGCTAGCGACAGCAAGCTAGCTAAATGGGACAAATTAGTGCAAGATAACTAGCTAAATTGCTATACATGTTTAATGCTTTTCGACCTGTCCCCAAATTAATGTCATTGGTTCAGAGTTTGTTTTGATATTTTAACCTGCGTGTCGTGATCACGTTTGGTGTAGGGGGACAAAATAAATGTATGCATGATAGCACACGATGGCACAAGCGCACAGCCGGTTTGGGTTCCGTGTAAAATTGGATAGATAGATGCATGTGCAAAAATACAGTATGTGCATGTGTAGCATGTGAGAACAGCAGGATCATATCAAGGATAGCATCACAAATGAATACATAAACACTACTTGAAGCTTGATGATGAGTTGATCATTTGAATCAGCTGTGTAGTGCTAAGGCAAAAACAAAACTGTGCCCACCTTTGAGTCCTCAGGACCAGGACTGAGAACCACTGCTCTTCATTGGGACCTATTCATCTGCAGACAGGCTTTCACAGCTCTCTGTATCTGAGGACAGAAAACATCACAAGAAACAGAATTCACTATACTCAAATTAGACAACACTGAATATTATGTTACTATTATCTCTGTCCTCACTTCTAGGGACTGGAACAATACAAAAGTACCTGCCCTATCCAGAATACCCTACTCTCTCAGTTTGACAGTTGGGGCTGCTATCTTTTCACCCTCCTCCATGGCGGTTAGCTAGCTACCTACAAATTAACTTTCAAAAACATTTTTTTTACATTGATAAATAGATCAAGATAGCTAGCTAATATGAAGTTGGGTAGCTGGTGATATTTAATTCACTTGGTTAGCTAGCTATACATTATGTAAAGTTGGCTCGATAGCTAGTTAGCTATGTTAGCAGCTCATTTGAGTTAGCCTGCACTGTAGCTAGTTAGCTAATAATACATAGTTGTTGTTTTTTTACATTTTCGAAATGTACTTACTTACTTGAATAGGTTCTCACAGCCATATGGATGATTGGAAAGATGGCAGCAAAGTTTGTCACCAGAGCGGTTTAGAGCGTATTACTACAGTGCATTTGGAAAGTATTCAGACCCCTTGATTTTTTTCTCATTTTGTTACATTACAGAAATGTTTACACATTTATAAAATAAAGAAAATGGGATAAGACTGTAAATACCAATTGGGGAGAAAAAGGGGTGAAAGTACAACAACAACAAACATATATGGAACTTAAAATGGATACAGTCTCAGTTCACAATAAACACATGCTGGAAGGATTTTCACAACATTCAAGTTTGCACTCAGCAGACGTGAAATTTGATCAGTGACAAAAAAAAATTGAGGGAACATTGGTTATGGGTATGCTTGTCATTGGCAAGGACTAGGGAGTTTTTTTGCATAAAAATAAATGTAAAAGAGCTACGCACAGACAAAATCCTAGAGGAAAACCTGGTTCAGTCTGATTTCCAACAGACACTGAGAGACAAATGAACCTGTCAGCAGGACAATAGTTGCTTACCAAGACGACATTGAATGTTCCTGAGTGGCCTTGTTACAGTTTGGACATAAATTGGCTTGAAAATCTATGGCAAGACCTGAAAATGGCTGTCTAGCAATGATCAACCACCAATTTGACAGAAAAAAAGGTGATTTTAACATGTATTGACTCAGAGTTGTGAATACTTATGTAAATGAGATATTTCTGTATTTAATTTTCAATAAACTTCCTAAAATGTCTAAAAACATCTTTTCACTAAGACATTATACGGTATTGTGTGTAAATGGGTGAGACATTTTTTATTTAATCCATTTTGAATTCAGGCTGTAACACAATTGTAATGCCCGGGGTGTAGTGGAGGAAGGAGGAGACAAAGAGTTCAGAGTAAGCTACTTCTTTATACACCGACCAGGTGAAAACAGACGCCACTCAAAACAAATGGCTCAAAACACAGGGGAACTAAACAGTCCCAAAAAACAGCTCACATACACGAACAACCGTGACATACATGCGTGTACAAAGAGTACACATAAAACAATCCCGCACACCCAGCAGGCGGGCCGGCTGGCTAATAAAGCCCAACTAATAAACCGAATTAACAACAGGTGTAACTAATAAACAGACAAGGAGGGGGAGGAAAAGATCAGTGGCAGCTAGTAGGCCGGTGACGCCGAGCGCCACCCAAACGGGAAGGGGAGCCTCCTTCGGTAGGAGTCGTGACAACAATAAAATGTGGAATAAGTCAAGGGATATGAATACTTTCTGAAGGCACTCTATATATATTCTGGACACTGACATTGCTGGTTCTAATATTTCTGATATATACAAATACCACCTGGACTGGACACAGCTCGACAAACATATATTTTTGTGAAGATCAGGGAGTTTTGCTATGAAGAGGCCATGGACATCACATGCCCTGCACCAAAGTCGGGGGCATGACAGAAACAGGCTCTCAGAATATAGATCCCCTTGTTGATGCATGATGCAGACGACCTAGTCCATCACTACAGTAAGACTGCTGAACAGCTAATCAACGGCTATCTACCTTCACCCTCGGACTATCTGCACTGATAATGCACACTCACATGACTCTCCTAACACTCTCTCTCTCACACACACGCACATGCACACACACAGACACACCGTATTGCTGCTACTATTTATTATATTCATCCTGCTGCTCAGCTACTTTACCCCTGATCAGTGGTAACCTGTCATTCAGGGGAGAGCCCGATCTGTTTCGAGCCCCACCTGTTTAAATAAAATATAAAATTAAAAAAGTATATATTTTTTGCATGTTATTTTGGCATTAATACGTGTCACATATCAGTTTGCCAACAATGTAAAAATATATATATTTTAGTTAATAACGCCGCATACAAACATGGTCTCTTTCTTGTTTCCTTGAGTAAGGCAGCTCCAAAATACAGCTACTTTCTGTGTGAGTGGGGCAGCCAGCGGAAAATACGGAGCTTAGGGGTTGGTAATGTTCTCTAGCTGCACCATGATTGGCTCAGTGTTCTGTCACTCTTGGGGACACTATGTCACCGCAAAATCTATGGGGAGCTCTCAAAAATTCAAGCCCCTTGGGTGCTGCCATAGATTTACGTTAGAAGTGCCCATCCAAGAAAGCTATAGATAAGGTCAAATGGCCACGGATAAAATTACATCAAATCACATTATATCTACCGTAACTTTGATTGGACTGATCATGTCAGCATCATACATTCAAAATCTTAGCTAGCAAGCTAACAGTCATCATGATGAATCAAGTCGACAATCTACTGGCAAATCCTTTTTAATCCTTGTCATACGAGGAGAAATTATACATAAAACGTATCGGTACTCATCAGCCATTGGACATAAACATTACACAACAAGTTGGAAATCGCAAATTCAACAATTAGTGTTTTGGAAGGAATCAGTGGCTAACTGCAAGCATTGCAAAGCCATCACTAGCCTGCTATTAAGGGGAGTGGGTGTGTGGTCCAAATCTGGGTTTAAGGGTCTATTTTCCAAGCTTGAAAGGATAAACATTCACATGCAACACCATGGGCCAGAAAAGGTTGAATACATTGGCCATGCTGTCAAGCCAGCATGACTTCAGCCTCGTTCAAAACAACTAGAAACTCGGAACTGGGAAATCTCAGACTTCAGTGAGTTCAAGACAACTGGGAACTCAGAAAGAAATTGCTCAGATTGGGAAAATATTTTTTGAACGGTCATCCAACTCGTAATTCCAAGCTCCGACCTGAAGCTCACTGATGTCATGATTCAACCTTGTTTTTTTCTATAAATCTTGAGAATGCAAGACGTTGATGACAAAGTTTGATGACAAAATTTGCCCACAAGAAGGACCACCATGCCACCTTCCTGTTCAAGTGAGCACAGCACAGTCCAGAAATGCATTGTATGCTGCTGCATAAATTATGTAATATGCAGGGAGATATGTATGCTGTAGTTAAGAAAGTAATCCTAAGTGTATGTTGTGTAGTAAGCTGTTAGTAGCCCATGTGCCTCACCCTGATAATTTGGTCCTTGGCCTACTGTTCTGACTTGGAGGTGCACATGTATCCTATAGCCTGTTTTAGAGAAATGTAATGATTTAATATTGTAAGAGCTTTCATTGTCTGCTTATACTGTATACCTCCTTTATTTATCCTATGGTTCTGACTTGGTGTACAGGGAGAATACTGTAAGAACAGCCCAATAGTTATATTCAGTACGTCCATCCTAGTGCTCTCATTAATGTCTTAGTCAAAATTACGGATCTGCTCGTCGTCCCCTTATGCCATAGTTTGTACATTTCAATTGTCAGTAGAAATCACATTTGTGTAAGCAACTCAGCCACTCAACAATGTTTTTAAAAAGGCAGTAAATGAGGCTGAATGAAATGTTTCGCTGTCAGACAAGACTCTGCTGATAGGCAGGTGTAGCGGTGGTAAGGATTAACTCTATGGTGCTGAAAAGAAAGCTTTGTTGGGACAGCTTTATATAGGCCCTAACAGTTTGTGGGCAGCGTTTGTCGCCATTATTATTATTAATGTATTTTTTAGTGTTCTGTTGTAGCTTTGCTATACTGGAGTTTACCCTGTGAGTGTAGTATAAACATTTAGAACAAGTGAAACTTGTTTTGTTCCTAGCGAACCTTTTGTGATGAAATATTATTGTGCTAAAATCATTTTCTACCGAGTGGTGCAATGTTAGGCTAGCTAGCTACAGTACATGCTAGCAGGCTGTCTGCAACGTAGCTTCCCTCGTGCTGGCACTTGCTCACTTTACCTTTCCTCATGTTAGGTGTGCACTGTGTGCAGCATTGAGAATCTCATCATTCATTGTATTACATTTATTTAATCCAATCCAGGTATGTAGGTCTACAGTTGTACGCTATATCTATTGCATACATATGTGGCTAGTTTATCACTGTTTATAGTATAGCCCGGTGGTCTTTTGTAATGTGAATTGTTCAACATAATTTTTATAATTCAGAGCTTTTATAGCATCTAGAAGATAATAGCCAGCAGCATACCACTCTGCATACCACTGCAGGCTTGCTTCTGAAGCTAAGCAGGGCTGGTACTGGTCAGTCCCTGGTTGGGAGACCAGATGCTGTTGGAAGTGCTGTTGGAGGGTCAGTAGGAGGCACTCTTTCCTAAATATCCCAATGCCCCGGGCCAGTGATTGGGGACATTGCCCTGTGTAGGGTGCCGTCTTTCGGCTGGGATGTTAAACGGGTGTCCTGTCTCTTTGCGATCCCATGGCACTTATTGTAAGAGTAGGGGTGTTAACCCCAGTGTCCTGGCTAAATTCCTAATCTGGCCATCAAACCATCACAGTCACCTAATAATCCCCAGTTTACAATTGCCTAATTTGTCCCCTGTAACTATTCCCCAGGTCGTTGCTGCAAATGAGAATGTGTTCTCGGTCAACTTACCTGGTAAAATAACAGATAAATAAGTAATTACTTTGGAGTAATTTTGTATTATTTCACAGAAATATGTGGATCCCTTGAATGTACCGTATCTGAGAAATTCACCATTCATTGTATTGTATTGCATTTATTTAATCCAATCCAGATAAATAAAATACCAGAAACCAGCAATGAGTGCCCAGAGTCCTGTTCGTTAGCAATATACCAGAACACAATGCAGAAAAGTAGCCAGACAGGCTACATAAGCTGCATGTAAGCATTCCACTGTACCATTTACACCTGCGGTATCCTTTGCATGTGACAAATAAGCTTCCCTTTGATTTGGTTTGATATAGTGTGTGTTTACCAGAGACAATAATGTGAAGACCAACATGCCTTGCACCAAAGTCAGGTTAAGATATAGGCCAAAGATTAGATAAGATTTATTTTAACCTGGAGTTATTCCTTATTGTATGTAGGCTACTACTGTCACCACATTCACTCTCACTCAGTTTAGCACAAGGCCAAAGACAGACAGGTGCCCCCATGTGAATCCATGTGAATCCTTAATATTGAATGGGTGTAGACAAAGAAGTTAAAACTTTGAAAGGCTTTTTCTCAAAATTGGGAATACAAGAATATCAACTATTAATGCAGCATTGCTTTCCTGTATATTTCTCCAACTGTAGTGTATGATATACCATTACGCAGCTGAGTCCATACTTTTATACAATGTAAATTTTAAAAAATCACTTACATTTTACATAAGCACCCCCCAACCCCTCTTTTACGCTGCTGCTACGCTCTGTTTTATCATATATGCATAGTCTCTTTAACTATACATTCATGTACATACTGCCTCAATTGGTCCGACCAACCAGTGCCCTGCACATTGGCTAACCGGGCTATCTGCATTGTGTCCCACCACCCACCAACCCCTCTTTTTACGCTACTGCTACTATCTGTTCATCATATATGTATAGTCACTTTAACCATACCTACATGTACATACTACCTCAATAAGCCTGACTAACCAGTGTCTGTATATAGCCTTGTTACTGTTATTTTCAAATGTCTTTTTACTGTTGTTTTATTTCTTTACTTTATTTCTTTACACACACACACACACACACAACTTTTTGTTCGCACTGTTTGTTAGAGCCTGTAAGTAAGCATTTCACTGTAAGGTCTACATGTTGTATTCGGCACACGTGACAAATCAACTTTGATTTGATTTGGACAGTGAAGCTAAAATCTTAAATTTGTCTCTATACTCCAGCATTTTGGATTTGAGATTAAATGTTTTATATGAGGCAATGGTATTGAATGTCACCTTTAATTTAAGGTTGTTTTTATACATATCTGTTTTACCATTTATAAATATAAACACTTTATGGTTTTAGTCCTCACTATGTGAACAAGTCATGAGTATTTGGACAAAATCACTTACAGTGTCTTCGGATATTATTCTGACCCCTGAACATTTTTCCACATTTTGTTGCGTTACAGCCTTATTCTAAAATTGATGAAATATGTTTTTTTTCATCAGCAATCTACACACAATACCCCAAATTGACAAAGCGAAAATAGGTTTGTAGAAATGAGTTATTTACAAAAGTATTCAAACCCTTTGCGATAAGACTCGAAATTGAGCTCAGGTGCGTCCTGTTTCCATTCATCATCCTTGAGATGTTTCTACAACCTGATTGGAGTCCACCTACGGTAAATTCAATTGATTGGACATGATTTGGAAATGCACACACTTGTCTAAGGTCCCACAGTTGTCAGGGCATGTCAGAGCAAAATTCAAGCCATGAGGTCGAAGGAATTGTCCGTAGAGCTCCAAGACAGGCTTATGTCGAGGCACAGAGCTCGGGAAGGGTACCATAACATTTCTGCAGCATTGAAGGTTCCCGAAGAACACAATGGCCTCCATCATTCTTAAATGGAAGAAGTTAGAAACCACTAAGACTCCTTCTAGAGCTGGCCATCTGGCCAAACTGAGCAATCGGGGGAGAAGGGCCTTGATCAGGGAGGTGACCAAGAAACCGATGGTCACTCTGACAGAGCTCTTGAGTTCCTCTGTGTAGATGGGAGAACCTTCCAGAAGGACAATCATCTCTCCAGCACTCCACCAATCAGGCCTTTGTGGCGGAAGCCACTGCTCAGTAAAAGGAACATGAAAGCCCGCTTGGAGTTTGCCAAAAGGCACCTAAAGACTCTCAGCTCCAGAGCACTCAGG